>NC_134700.1:236085087-236685087 GCF_043290135.1 Rhipicephalus microplus | reverse complement strand
CCTTACGCCATGGGTCGTGCATCCCGTGTCGTCCCATGTCGTTCCATGTCGTCGTAGTAGCCAGTTTTCAAGGTCGTAAAATTGCATTGCATGTCGATAAAAACGGCGTCACAGCATATCCACGGAGTGAATGAGGATGAGTGGGGCGAAGCGTCCGTCAGTCTGTCTGTGCTTCCCAGCGTTCGTCCATCCGTTCATCCGTCCGTGCATCCAACCGCCCATCCGTCGATGCGTCGGTCTGTGCGTCCGTTTATGCGCCCATGCGTCCGTCCGACCATTCGTCTGTGCGTCTATCCATCCATCCGCCCATCCGTCCGTACGTCCGTTCATACGTGCACCTATCTATCTCTAAGTTCGTCCGTACGTACGTCCGTGCGTGCGTGCTTCGCCGCACTCTCCATCATTCACATCGTATATAAGTTGTATTTTTTTTCTTCTCAGTGCACTATATAGGCCTGAATCTCCGAATAAAACCTTCGTCGTTGTGGGTATAACTTATAAAATGAGTAACATTTAGCGATATCTCGGGATTATTCTTCCGACGCACATCAGTCATTTATACTTCTACTACAGCTAAAACTCAACCTAGTGAAACACAATTTTACAAAGTTTCTCACCTAGCGAAGATATTTCGATTCACCTGCAGTTACCTAAAGTGTTCAAATGTTGTCATCACGCAGCATCTGTAGCAAAGCAAATTGACAGGATATATATATAACCTCTCCAACATTTTGCTCAAGCGTTTGTCCTTCTTTGCTTCAACCCTGATCAGAACGAACATTGCCGCCCAAAACCATTTAATGAAGCTTTCATTGGGTAAATGGGCCAGAAAGTGGTGGGCAAGAAATGGCACATATGCAAGACAGTGGCGAGGAATGTTTAGCACAAACAGGTTCTTCTTCGTGCGTCATCTCTAACGCTTATGCTTTAAGACATCAACACGCCGTAGTCTCGGCTGCAACATTATTAACGCAGTAGCATTAAAGAGTTCGTTTCGCAGAAATTGCAGCGTCGGCGTCGGTGCCAACGTCTTTCGTTGTGAGTGAAAAATTATCTTATGCCTGACCCAAGAGTCGACAATGGTGCAAATAATATTGTCAGTGAAAAAACCATGGGTCAGGGGGGGTTGGACCCGTGTCGTTTGCATGACAATCGGATCTTCTTCCACACGGCCACGCATCTGCTTGTGAATGCAGGGAAAAATAACCTCATCTGCTTAGAAATGCGCCCTGCCGCGGTGATCTAGGGGCTAAGTCGGCTGCTGACCCGCCGGTCGCGGGATCGAATCCCGACTGTGGCGGCAGCATTTCCGATAAAGGCGGAAATGTAGGCCAGTGTGCTCAGATTTGGGGGCACGGTAAAGAACCCCAGGGAGTCAAAATTGGCGGAGCCCTCCACTATGGCCTCTTATAATGATATGGTGGTTTCGCGACGTAACACCCCAGATATCAATGCTTGGAAAAGCAGTGAAAGTAATACATGCTTTACAAACACATGCGTCTTGTATACATTCTTGACAATACAGCATGAAATATTTCAGTTATAATGCGTGATATAAGCACACATTGTCATCTTGTGTCAGAACACGTGATTATCATAATGACTTTTTGCAGTTGAAAGCAGGTAACCCCCTACAAAAGGCACACGTGCTACTGCACATGTTCCCTTAAGGCCATGTAGTGGGTGCATAGAAAGTTCAAAAGGTTCCACGCACTACATGTTTCCCAATCAGAACATCCCTATCACTTTCAACTCTTAACGGCGAAGATTTAGGGTCCTCTTATTGCCCCGAATCGCGGGACTTTTAAGCTTCACCCTTAAACGTTGAGTGCTATAGCGACATGCAGTCCCTATGGTACGTACTGGAAACAGAATATTGCTATCTAGTTTGACTCTTAAAGGCGAACCTTTAGGGTCCCCTAGTTGTTCCAAATTTCAGAACTCTTAAGGTTCGCCTGTGGTGTAATTTGTTTATCAAGTGAAATGATACGAAATAACCCTGTACAAAAGTTGTACGCACAGGCATGTGATCAACAGTCACCTATGCTTTATACAGCGAGTTTTGACAGTTGCGTAACGATGCCAGCAGCAACATGGGTATTACCACCAACGGAAGTGCCGAGCTGATCTGAAGCATTTCTGCTTGCGAGGATGCACACATACAAACACACGCCCACGAAATGTGTCATTACGTATTCTGTTCTCCCGTAGAGTTGGTTGTTGTATATTTCAAGCTTAGCGGATAGTTTAACAAGGCTACAGTCATCCGACCAACTGCATTTCGTTGTAAGCTGTTGATTTCCATTTTTCTCTCAATTTCATCATATTTTTTCATTCAGCTACATCCCCGACTCAGTGTAGTTGAAGACACTATATTCTGGTTAGTCATTCAATCTGAGCCGACCGGGAGTGCTTACACGGGCAAGAAGTCAACTAAGCCAGGCGTTCATGGTGTCTGAATTTCTTTCTTTTCTAAGAGCTTTACGCACGATCTTTTAAAATGTATACTCACCAACTAGGCATACGCTATCCATTACTTTAAAACTGCTTGACGGCCCTCTATTCTGCATTTCTGTTAAAGTTCATTTTAAGAAAGTAGACAGTCTGGAAACTGTAGATTTTTTTCGCACTGTGTTTTTAATATTTCTTCCTCATAAGAATTTCCTTTTCGTAGCACCCATGCAGTTTCTTTTGTGTGTTCTTTTCTCTTCACTTTCTTGAAGAAGTCAGAGCCATGCTTAACGCTATTACCATGGACCGGCAGAGTAAGCACTATCGTCGATTATGCGCGCTTCAATTGGAACTGCACACTTCCATGTTCATTATGGAGGCGTCTGCGAACCTATTTAAATCTGACACCAACAACCAGCAGTGTCTCTGTCCCTCTCTTTGTCTCGCACACTACTTCACAAAATCTTCGCACCATCGAACGCGCGGGTGACATGCATGAATGCTTCGTGAGCATCACTCATGTGAACTAGAGGACGCACAAGTATAGTATCTCATGCACAAGACGTGTCTGGCGCTGAACCGAGCACGTGCTGCTGGCAGAGAAAGTAGTACTTACTGAAAGTTCATTGAGTATGCGCCTTCATCTATCTGTGACGTCATACATTTTTATGCATCACTTCTGCATGCTTGTTTTTATATTCACTAATTAGACGCACCATGCATACGGTAATTACGGTGGTTTGCGTGCATGGACAACGAGGCTCAAGCAGCGGGGTGAAGCCATGTATCTGCATTCTGCATTAATTCAATCACCTAATCAATGCAGGTGCAACAAACTCGTTACAGAAAACTTCACTGATACAAAGAAAAAAAAGATATGGCATTTACGTCGACACATCAGTGATGTAGCTGGTGGCATGCTAGCACTGTAAATACTGTGGCACACTATGAAAATGATTCTGGAGATTCTAGATAAGAATCTCTAGAAATGCTTGTCACTTGTTGATGCAGCTTTCTTTTTTTTTTCTTACCACGCCTGAATGCATCTACTTCGAGTGAGTTTTATCTTTTTTGCTAATATTTTGACCTTGCAATATGAGCGTTCGAAGTTCAGCGGTACTAACTTTCGTATCACTATGTTCCTTATTTCTGTGTAATATGAAGCTCTTCTCTTATTCTATCAATGTGTCATAGTTTTAAGAGTAGTGTCCAAACAACGAAACGTTCCTTTCCTTTGACCGCGTCCTATCCTTACGTGAGGCTTCCTTACAACCAAGTACCGACGGAGGAAGCAAGCGTACTCTGAAAGCTCCCTTAACCCGTCCTCGCGGGAGGAATGGTTGCCACGCTCCTGCGTTCGAGATTATCGAATATAAGCTTTGCTCACAAGCGTTTATTCTGTAAAAAAAGTTGGGTCACCACATCACTTCCAAATTGAAGTGTTAATATAGAGACGCGTGTACGCTTTCTTCCAACTACGATTACTGAATGTGAAAAGCCACCGTAGGCGAGCGCAAAACGTGCTGGATTCTAGCAACACTGCGCGCCGTCGTGCCTGGCACCGTGCACGCGCGCTCGCCGCTCGTGTCTCCCCGCAGAGGTGGGGTGGGAGGGTTGCCTCGAAAACGAAAGCATCACGTGGGCTAGCTGTGAGGCGAAGCGCTCGTTCAGGGCAAGGAGCGGACCTAAGGGCGCACGAAGGTAGCCCCAAAGCAACCTTAAGCTGAGGAAGCGCCAAGGAAGCCTTCACCGAGGGCTCCTCAGTGAGGAAGCGTTCAGAGTGACATAAGGCGGCCACACAAAAATGAAGGCTTCCTCACTGAGGAAAGGAACGTTTCGTTGTTTGGCCCTAGAGCTCTTTAAGCTTTTGGTTGCACCGGGTAGAGTGAACGAGAATTATCATTCTCATCAGGTGGTAATGCGTGCGGCGTGCGTCCCCCTTTTCACACAAGTAGTGCGCGTATTTCTCTGGGGAGTAGTACACTGTGATGGATGAGTCTGTTACGTCACTAATTATCACGTAAAATCACGTAGCAACCAGTCACAGAGCTAAAATCACGTAATAACTAGTCTCATGAGTAAAAAGAACAATAGACTGTTTGGCGAGGTGGTAATTCATAATGAATAGGAATAGCACAAAAATAACCATGGCTGATTTTTCCGTCTTCGAATCGGTATACCACAAAAGTGCAGTGTGTCTTCACAGAAGTGGGGCTTATTTTGCTATCTGAGACCGTGTATATGCATGAAGCGTCGTAGGGGTGAAGCTCCTTATGATCTAGGTCTGTCCATCCCTCCAGCGTAAACAGCGCAGCTTATCCACAGACGGATAGACAGACAGCAAGACAGACAGGCAGGCAGGCTGACAGACAGATGCTTCACCCCACTCATCATCAATCATTCCGTGGATATGCTCTGATTTTTTTTCTTAGCTGTCAGGCAGAGCGTTTCTCTTCTTGGAACAGATGACCTGGGAGGCACTAGCATCAATCAGCGTGTCGGAATACCTCCCTGTTGAACTGAAAGCCCACGTGGGTACTTATGCCACTGGTAGCGTAGGGATAAATCAATCGCCCACAGCTACTTCTCATGAACACTGACGATTGAGGGACACTTTCAACTGGAAATTTACTTCTGGTTAACCTCCGTGCTTTTCAATAAACATTTTTCTATTTCTCTCTCTCTCTCTGGTAGAATGTATATTGGTGCATCGACGTAAAACCACGGCGTGGTTTTACGTCGATACACCCTCGTTGACACCTAGTGAAACATGTCCATCACGACGGCTAATACCTATGATCACGATTTAACTGTCACGGTAGGTGAAGATATTATATACCTGGGCACAGAATATCGTGAATCCCACACAAAGGTGGCATCAACAACCTCATAACAAACACTGGTACTCTATCTGCACTACTTCTAAGTGTTGTCGATTATGGAGAGAAACGGCATGGTGTGCTCTCCCGAGTAGTAAAGGTAACCTCCACCGGTGCTTATGCGTACACTGCCGCAGTCCTATTTAGAAATAGGGGATGCAGAGGTTTATAGCTTCAGATGCAGTCATTCCACGTACTACTGGCATTGCCTATATCCACTAAGGTATAATATTTTCAAGTCGACATCATAGCTTTTCTGCAGTGCTTATTGCAGCAGTTTTACTCGCCTGTTCCATCGCACTCGAAGCCCTCGCCGGCGGAGCAATACCATAGGTACATGTGACGGATCAGCCCTACTCCGGTAACGAGCCATCTCAACCGCTAAGTCGATACGAAAGGTGAAGAACGTAACTGCATCTGCGACGAAAGAATGTGACGAAGGTTGACGTATCACAAATAAACAGTGATCATGCAGGCGCACATTCAGAGAGTTGTCTGTATCTACAATATAGCGTTTATCGCAAGAGAAAGGCACTTCATGAACAGCTTTCTTATTTCAATCTGATCTGATGGGCTGTCCCTGTTTGATCTCACATTCGCGTCTTTCTTGCGCAGTAAGTCTCGTTCATGTTCTTTTCAACGGCGACACATAGCCGACCAAGCTTATTTTTAGTCAAAAGAGAGAAAGAAGGAAAAGATGAAGGCATGGAGGTTAAACAGAAAGTAGTATCCGAGTCGGGATAGTTGGGCTGGGAAATACAGAGTTGAAAGAGAGAAAGCGATAGGCAAAGGACAAATAATAAGGAAATAGAACGTGCGTGCGCACATGCACGCACGCACACACACACAAGGTTCAATTTAAAATGGGGATTACGCAGGGAGGAATGGAAAGGAAAATGGTAGGTGTAACCTTAAGGTAAGCGACCAGTCCAAGAGAACACAAACGCGTGAAGGGGACACGGAAACTTAGGTGAGGAGGTGAGAATGAGCAGTTAGTTTGCAGGCGTAACATTGCAGCAGAAAACATATAATCGGTTTGATTGGCGGAGCATTGGAGGGGCATTTGAGGAAATTTGCACCATAAATTTTTGAGGAATATTGCAGGAAAATTTGAATCATACCTCGTTAAGATGTACAAAAGTATCAAGTCACTGCAATGTTTCTCATCACAAAAATAAAATTTCAAAAAGGTAACAGAGTTTATGGCGGCCGGTTTGCTGCCCCTACGTTGCATTTATTTAGCCAATCAGTATCCTCCGTGAAAAAAGAAATGCAGCCAATTCCCTTCAAAAGACCTCTTAGTGCTCTCGAAAACCTATCATGATTTTCACGGCACCTTTTTTATTTATGTCGACGTCAGCTTCGGGACTACAATCACCTTGTTGTTTACGTTATGATTAAATCTCAAACTTTGTGCTGATTTTTCCTCTGGTTCCTAAACGCTACACGACCGAATAACGTGGGTTAAGAAACCAACGCCGTAATGGTCGGTCTTAGCAAAAATTAAAAGTGAAAATGGGCAACACAGTCAGCATGAGCTTCACACTGAATTTGGTATCTCTCGCATGTTCTTCGCGTTTACCATCCACGTACAGGTTTCCCGCATGGAGAAATAAAATAAAGAGAATAGCTCTTATCAAATCATGCCAAATGAACATAGCTGAGACGTTTACGTAGAGGTTAAAGGGACGAGGGAGCCCCGCCGTGGTGGTCTAGTGGCTAAGGTACTCGGCTGCTGACCCGCAGGTCGCGGGTTCGATTCCCGGCTGCGGCGGCTGCATTTCCGATGGAGGCGGAAATGTTGTAGGCCCGTGTGCTCAGATTTGGGTGCACGTTAAAGAACCCCAGATGGTCGAAATTTCCGGAGCCCTCCACTACGGCGTCTCTCATAATCATATGGTGGTTTTGGGACGTTAAACCCCACAAATCAAGGGACGAGGGACAAAGTACATTAAGAGGTTCATCGAAAGGTATTTATTTTTCAACGATGTAAGCATTAGGGGATCTAGCATCACACAACAATTTCAACGTGATCTCTCATAGTTGTTTAAAATAACTCCCAGTAGCAAATTACATTCTCACGGGAAGGACTTTCCGATTAATCAATTTTTTCTGGAGCTCAGGGTTCACTTAATGATAAGCATTCCACCGTGACATGAAGTTAAAGAAAAACGCTGACACGTAGAAATAAAAACTGCACGTCATCATTTTTTATTTTTGTTGTTGGTTTTATTGTACACTTTACACGGTATGTGAAGATTGTTAGAAGTATGAAGATGGATGCGGGTGCTATAGAATATTTAGGACAGAGTCTGTGAACAACTACTCTAAACTTCTTTTTACTAAAAAAAGAGACGTATGAGTTAGCGTGTGTACTTGTAACGTACAGTTATATTAACAGAAAGTCATTATCTACAAAATCAAAGGCCACTTGTTGTGTCTATGATGACACCAACGAAATCTACATAAAGTAAAAGCGCTAATAACCGTAGCTTCTGGATGGCTGTCACAAGTGCAACCTAACAATGTCACGACCCAAAGGACGTTCACATCATGCGTTGACAGTCCTTTGAAGCCTCGTTCATCATGCTTAGGAAGACAGAGCATTTGATTGCAATAAGAGAAAAACACAATGTGAGACAGCATCCTGCGTACGGTGTTCGAAGGGTTTCGTTCGTGCGATGGCACCTTAATTAGCGGCCATGTTACCGCTAGACGTACAACAAACTTTGATCCAACGTGCCAGGAGCTTTTGTCTCTGCATGTCTTCACTTGCGCTTCAGTCAAATCACAAATCATCCTTCCTTTCATGGTGCTTGCTGGCGAAGTTTGTCCTTGCCGCGTGCTGCTCCGTGATCTCCTTACTGATTTCTCTCGTCAGGAGTGGGTTGGGCTGGGAAAGAAACAAATAAAAAGCTTGATGTGCGGCACCCGCAGTGCGATGCGGAAGCTCCATGTTTTTTTCGCGTTTGCAACTATAATATTTTTATACTTATTGCTCTTCCAGCCCCACCCACATTTCCTGGTAACCTAAACTCGGAGCTAAATGTTGTGTAGCTTTGGACAGACCAGTGCTAAGATGGCCAAATATGAAGTAATAAACAAAAACAGAGTGAGACCAAAAAGAAAGTATCTGGTAGTTCGAAATAACAAATACAGATTAGTCGAGTGAAGAAATAAAAAAGGTAATTTATACTTAAAACAAAGAAAATTATGGAGAAGATGAATGAAAAAAACACGGAAGAAGAAAAGAAGCAGAAAGGGCTCACAGAAAAGTGGCGAAGGCACTTCGCACACTGCGGTAAGCTTTGCCACGTGAATTTTTACACTTACGTGTTCTATGTTGAAAATGAAAAGTTATGTCTGTTCTGTTCTGTACTGTTTTAACTGTTTTGCTGAGAAGAGGTTGAGGTGCCTATTGCCTCGGCTAGTCCATATCACAAAGTTCTGCAGCGAAAAATAAAATAATAATACAAAACGGTACCCAAAAATTAACAATACGGAAAAGAAAAAAAAAACATAACAGCACACTGAAACCAGTTCAAATACCATGCCAATACACAGTTTTCTTCACGCAGTTCACACAGTCATAAACTACTTACACGCACACCTTACTAATCTAATGTCAGTATATACATGACCACAATTTACATAATACCCATCTCTGGCTGTCAGTCATAGGCGCTTGTTCAGTCCGGTCTCCACTAAAAAGTCTGTCAGGAAGATTATTGCCTTTTTCTGGAGATTCATCTCAGGCCATGGTCCAAGTAGTTTCTTTATTGTGAGGGGCCGTCTGTCCAAACTTGCTAATTTGTTCTTTAATTCTTCTCTTTCATTCGCGTATTTAATGCACTCCAAAAGAATATGGCGAACATTTTCTTCTGCATGACCACAATGGCATTCCGGTGAGTTGGATCGATGTATCTTGTGCAGGAAGCTGTTTGTGTATGCTACTTCCAATCTAAGTCGGTGGATCAATGTCTCTAGGTGTCGTGGGAGGTCTGTCGCTATGGAAAATTTTCTGTGTGGATCAACTTCATAAAGTACCGTTTCCTTTGATTTAGGGCTCTCAAACCACTTCTCCATGGAACAATGGTTAGCTCCTTGCGATATAAAATGTCCAATATCCGCCCCAGACATAGGTATTGCGCAATCCCATCCTTCCTTCAATGCTTTCTTCGCAAGACTATCAGCATCTTCATTTCCCTTTATTCCAGTGTGGCTGGGTATCTATTGGAATACGATGTTGTGACCCTGCGATGAGGCATATTGTCACAATGCAGAAACAGCAGCAGTCGAATCCAGGAAACTCACTTTAATTGTATTAGAATACTGGCAAACTGATCGGAAGAGAACCTCGTCTTCTTCACTCGCTGCGCGTGTTCTTCGTTGTTCTCTTCGTGCTGCATATTCAATTTGGCATTTGCCCCCCTCCAGAGAGCAGCGTCCCGATGCTCTTGTACAAAAGACGGAGTAATAGATGTATGGTGTAAATCAGTCCGAAAAGTAGGGCTTCATTCGCTCAACGTGCACGATTTCTGGTTTTTGCTGGCGAGTTGTCGAGGGGTTGTCGGGAACGACCACGTAATTAACGTCGCTCAGGCGTTGTAAAACTGTGTAGGGGCCAAAATACTTCTTCAGCAATTTTTCAGACAGTCCCCGGCGGCGGATAGGACTCCATACCCAGACTTTGTCGCCGGCCCGATAGACGACATGTCGGTGTCGCAGATTATAACGTTGGGCGTCATAATTTTGCTGCTGGGTGATTCGGACGCGCGCAAGCTGCCTCGCTTCTTCCGCTCGTTGGATAAAAGATGCAGCGTCCAAATCGATGTCATTGCAGTCGTGCAGTAACATGGCGTCAAGCATCGTCGTCACTTCACGGCCATGAAGGAGACTGAACGGCGTTCTTCGTGTAGTTTCTTGCTGCGCTGTATTATAGGCGAACGTGATGTACGGTAGAATGTCGTCCCAGTTCTTGTGATCCACGTCAACGTACATACTCAACATGTCGGCAATAGTCTTGTTGAGGCGTTGTGTTAAGCCGTTGGTTTGTGGATGATAGGAAGTGGTTTTCCGATGGGCGGTTCCACTGAGCTCAAGCACTGTCTTCAGGAGCGCGGCTGTGAAAGCGGCACCTCGATCCGTTATTATGATTGTTGGAGCACCGTGCCTCAGGACGATATTTTCTACAAAGAATCGTGCGGTTTGAATGGCGGTGCCACTTGACAAAGCCTTTGTTTCGGCATAGCGCGTAAGATAATCAGTGGCGACTATTACCCACTTGTTGCCAGCATGGGAAGTCGGATATGGTCCAAGGAGATCCATTCCAATTTGGGCAAAAGGTACCATGGGCACTTGAATTGGCTGTAATAGTCCAGCTGGTTTTAACGGTGGCGATTTTCGTCGTTGGCAATCGAGGCACGTGCGCACATAATGCTTCAAAATAGCTGGAAGTCTTGGCCAGTAGTACTTCTGTTGGATTCTGGCCAATGTGCGTGTGTATCCGAGATGACCAGACGTTGGCTCATCGTGGAAAGCACAAAGTATCTCTTCACGAAGTGACGTCGGAACGACCAGTAGGTGGGTGCTTCCTCTGGGAGAAAAGTTCTTCTTATAGAGAACACCACTACGTAAGCAGAATGACGGCAGGCTCCTTGCAAATCTTCTAGGGACGGTTGTTGTCCGGCCATTCAAAAATTCAATAAGAGGAAGCAACTCACTGTCTTCTTTCTGCTTGCACGAAATCGTAGTGGTGTCAACGACTCCTACAAACGCCATGCTGTCATCTTCTGTGTCATCGTCGCGCTTTATCGGTGACCTTGATAAGCAATCGGCGTCGGCGTGCTGCCGTCCGGACTTATACACGACCGTCATATCAAACTCTTGGAGGCGTAAGCTCCACCGTGCGAGCCGACCAGAAGGGTCTTTCAAGTTGGTCAGCCAGCAGAGGGAATGATGGTCGCTGACTACGTGGAATGAACGACCATAGAGGTACGGACGAAACTTCATAACCGCCCATACGACAGCAAGACACTCTTTTTCCGTTGTGGAATAGTTGGACTCGGCGCGGGAAAGCGTCCTACTAGCATATGCGATCACACGCTCGGCTGAGTCTTGCCACTGGACGAGTACAGCGCCTAAACCCACGTTGCTGGCATCTGTATGGACCGTGGTAGGAGCATCCTCATCAAAGTGAGCAAGCACAGGCGGAGTCTGCAGGCGTTGTCGGAGATCGTCAAATGCCACCTGTTGATCGTCGCCCCATGTGAACGAAACGTCTTCTCTTGTGAGTCGTGTTAACGGCGAGGCTATGTGGGAGAAATTGGAAATAAACCTTCGGTAGTATGCGCATAGGCCAAGGAAACGCCTGACTGCTTTCTTGTCTTTTGGTACCGGAAATTTTCTGACGGCCGCAATCTTATCGGTATCAGGTCGAACACCTTCATGGCTCACCACATGGCCTAAAAATTGAAGCTCCTTGAAACCGAAATGACACTTCTCGGGTTTCAGTGTCAGGCCGGCAGACCTTATTGCCCTGAATACCGATAGCAGCCTGCTCAGGTGTTCCTCAAATGTTTTTGAAAAAACAATGACGTCGTCCAGATAGACCAGACATGTCTGCCACTTAAGGCCTGACAGAACGGTATCCATCAGTCTCTGAAATGTTGCGGGGGCTGAGCACAATCCGAATGGCAAGACTTTAAATTCATAAAGCCCGTCAGGCGTTACAAAAGCCGTTTTTTCTCTATCTCGCTCGTCGACCTCAATTTGCCAATACCCACTTTTGAGGTCCATTGACGAAAAGTAGCGTGCATACCTCAGCCTGTCGAGTGAATCATCGATGCGCGGTAATGGGTACACGTCTTTCTTTGTCACACGGTTCAGCTTGCGGTAGTCGACACAAAATCGCAAGCTTCCGTCTTTCTTTTTAACCAGCTTTACCGGCGATGCCCAAGGACTTCTTGACGGCTGGATGACGTCATCATCGAGCATTTTCTTCACTTGTTCCTGGATTGCTTCACGCTCTTTCGGTGCTACGCGGTATGGGTTCTGTCGTATTGGCCTTGCCGTCTCCTCCGTTATTATCCGATGCTTCGTCAGTGGCGTTTGACTGACCCTCGAGATCGATGAAAAACAGTCTTTGAACTGGTGAAGAAGATCTACTAGACGCTGTCTCTGCGCTGGTGACAAATCCGAGCTTACGTCAATAGGTGGTGGGGCTGACGTGGCTTGCGACTCGTCCTGCTGTACTACACAGCACTCGCGGATTTCGGTGATCTCGTCGAAGTAGGCGACTGTAGTGCCTTGTGTAATGTGTCGTCGCTCGTTGGTAAAATTCGTTAACAGAACCTCTGCTTCACCGCACACAACGTTGACGATACTTCTGGCAATTGCAACACCGCGAGATAGTAGGAGCGTCAATACTTGTTCAGCGATTCCTTCTCCAGTATTCTGCTCGCTGCACGTGACTGAAACAAGGCGGCACGATAACGGAGGTACGGTCACATCGTCAATGACTCGTAGGGATTTTCGGTGTAGCGCTGCGCTTTGATCCGCTGAAAAGGTCAGTACACCGTCCGGAATATTGATGATGGCACCATATTCCCGCAAGAAATCCATCCCCAAGATTGCCTGTTTGCAACACTCAGCAAGGATAACAAAAGTTGCGACGAAGGATGCATCCCCTATCTTCATTCTTGCGGTGCACTTTCCAGTAGGTGTGAGTAGCTGCCCTCCAGCTCCTCTAATCTGCGGTCCTGTCCATTCCATTCTAACCTTCCTGAGCGTGTCTGCCAGACTCTCACTCATTATTGAGAAGTCCGCGCCAGTGTCGACCAATGCCATGACGTCATATCCGTCAATCGTAATTGCAACTTCGGCAGTAACAACCCCATCTTTCGTCGATTCATTGAAAATGTGTCTCTCTTCGTTCGGCAGTAATGGGGGATTTTCAGCACTTCGACGATTCGCAACCTTCCCCCCTGAGGTCGCTGCTTTTAGTTTCCCCGGCGTGGACTAGGAGATCTCCCTCTTGGCATGTCAGTGGTGCTCCGTCTAGAGGATGGAGAATAACGCCCAGGAGAGGGTGAGCATGACCGAAACCCAGGAGGAACATCCCGCGGGGTCATGACACTCGTGTCGACGTCAGATGTTCCGTTGAAATGGCGCCGACGAACCGTAGAAGGAAACCCTTGGTACCCTACGGCGCGATACGGGCAATACCGAACGATGTGGCCTGCTTCCCCACAGTGAAAGCACAGGGGCCTATGATCAGGGGTACGCCAGATGTCAGTTTTGCGAAGTGGTGGCCGCCTCGGCATCGAAGTTTCTCTGTAGTACCAAGGCGCTGTCGGCGGATGTTGCTGGTGGTACTGATGTGGTGTCGGCACGTTCGCTGGCTGTCGGCGGACTACGTCTGCATAGCTTGCCCTGGGAGTGCTCGTGTTCGGCTCAGGAAGCGAGAGCGCTTGCCTGATCTCCTGGCGTACAACTTCCGTTACTGAGGCGATCGCGCAGTCATTCGGTTTGGCGACGAGTTTCTTGACCTCTTCTTGTACGATTTCTCGTATTAGTTGGCGCAAAGAACCTTCGTCGGGTGTTGTTGCTGTGGTAGAGGCTGCCACGCTGATCGGTGCACTGTGGGTTGGGCGGTCATACTGGCGATAACGTAGATGCAGTGCGCGCTCGATAGATGTCGCCTCCTTGGAGAATTCATCCACACTTGTAGGCGGGTTTCGTACGAGGCCAGCGAACAGCTGCTCCTTAACGCCCCGCATGAGGTGGCTAACCTTTTTGGCTTCGGGCATATTAGGATCTGCTCGACGAAATAGCCGCGCCATGTCCTCAACAAACATCGTAACGGATTCATTTGGTTTCTGAATCCGTGACTCGAGGAGACGCTGTGCGATTTCTCGTCTTTCAGTGCTCGCGAACGTGTCGAGGAACTTCTGCCGGAACTCGTCCCAAGACGACCACACGCGATTCGTGAACCACGTTCGGGCTCCGTCTTGAAGCGTAAAATAAACGTAGCCCAATTTCTGTGTGGTGTTCCAACCGTTAACATTCGCTGTGTGCTCGAATTCCTCGAGCCAGTCATGTGCATCCTCATATGCGTTTCCGTGGAAGTCAACCGGAAGTCGAGGGTTCAAAACAGTTACCTGGGTCGTGCTTGGGCTGGACATGTTGGGGCCAGTGCTTGCAGGCGTCGTCATGCTTTCTGGCACAGTCACGCTTTCCGAAAATGGACCAAACTCCGGGCTGAGGCCTAACAGGCGCCGGCTGCTGCGGTGAACGGGGGTGTCGATGCACGGAAGTCTTTCTTGACCAGATGCGGGGCTGTTGTCAGGCGTCCCGTACATGTACCCAGCACCTCCACCAGTGTCACAATGCAGAAACAGCAGCAGTCGAATCCAGGAAACTCACTTTAATTGTATTAGAATACTGGCAAACTGATCGGAAGAGAACCTCGTCTTCTTCACTCGCTGCGCGTGTTCTTCGTTGTTCTCTTCGTGCTGCATATTCAATTTGGCAATATTTCACAGTTTCTGCGATACATTGTGCTATTTATGTCTCCTGATAGTGCTCACTCTCCTTTGCCATAGTTCTCAAGAAATTACTTGCCATTGAATGACAATGAGAACCATTTTTGCTCACGTGGGGCAATGTTGAACCAACATTCTGGAGCTCTCTTTAAGACTCCATGGTCTCTTTGAATTTTACTCTATGAAAACGCAATACCAGGAGCCATTGTTTCTTCCCGATTTTCAATTGAAATTTATGGAAACTGAGACGTGGCCTTCAAGATAGTTTGCTTTAGAAATAAAAAAACGAGGAATTCTAAGAATGATATTTAGAAAGATATTTAGCGGTGAGGACGGGAACGGAGACAAAATCATAAACGAACGCTGTCGGCCATCTCAGGTTTTAATTTCAACCGTCGTCAACATGAATATGCAGTGTAGCACACGTTTTGATGCGGTTCTGTACAATATAGCTCTATTTTAAAACTATAGTGACAATGACGCTGCCAAACATGGCATGTCAGTCGTGCTGTGCATGCAATCATGTTCACTGTTATCATGTGTAAAGGGCGCAAGAAATTTTAAACGCAAAACCAACGTTACTTTGCTGAGAGTGAAGTGCTTGCATATATACGCTGAGATAGCTTGACAGTTTTAAGGAGAAGCCATGTCGGCAAAGTCAGCATTCCTTGCCACACCAGCTAATTCTACCTGCTTTATTTTTACGGCTTATCGATGAAAAAGAACAAAAGGAAAACTGGAAAAACAATGCGCCCAGCTGAATTGTTGGCGTCCTAGGTTTTAATGTCACGCATGTAAATAAACTGCCCAATAGTCAGAAAATGCAATCTGTATGAATCAGCGCAGGTGTTGAATCTGTAGCAACACGATATCTGCAAAAACTAGCGAAAAAGTGTTCACAGCACAGCAACAGCGTTAAGTGACTTGTTTTAAACGTCTGTATAAGACGGCATGCATTTTTTTTCTGCGATAATGCTCACTCCTAATTGTAACCCTAGTCTTTCCAAAAAATGCCTCAACGATGTGCTAAACGAATGTTGGGGATCATCTGTGTTTTTGAGAAAGTCGTGTCACCGTCGTGCTATTTGCTAAACAGAAAAAAAAGTGGACACGCGCTCTTAAGCACGTGCCTTACATTGATCTCCCCACGCAGCCTCTACACTCCTCACGCTTCACTATCTTTTCATTTATTAAGGGACGTAGTGTGTACAGTTCAGGGCTGTGGTTTGTGCAAGAAATATTTTTTCTCCGTCGTGAGGTCTTTTTATTCAATGAAGCAGGAAAATTTTTTTTCGAAAAGCCAGGCCTTTATCAAATTTATTGAATGGCTTGACCACAGGCAGGCATAGCAAGCTCGTCGGTAAGCTAAAATAATTTTTAGCTATGTTACTCTGTTAAAGGAAATGACCCACGAAGCGGTTAGCGACAACATAAAGGTGACACATTATTTTCAACAATAGTACGAACTCATTTGTCTTTATCGCAGCTGCAAAGAGCAATCATTTGCCTATGCAGAATGTCGTACTAAAGTGGTACCCGGTTTTCTTCACAGCCTCAAGCTCACTTTGTGCTTGCTACGCTTATGTTCATCCGACACTCTTCCTCCGCCTTTTTTTTTTCTTGAGGAAGCTGACAAGTTTTTGCGAACGCTCCTGATTACTGTTCCGTTCCGCAAGCGTAAGCGAATTCGCTTATCTATCCGTTTTTTTTTTCATCCTTACAATCTGTTTGAAATTTATGACTGGAGGATAGCCAACCAGACGCTTTTCTGGTGAAGTTCCCTGCTTTCAGCATTTTTGTTTCTGTACATTTTCACTTCTATAAATGATTGCGATTGTCATACCTACCAAGTGAAGAAAGCTTCATAATTGTATGGCCAACATACGCCAAAATTTCGTTTGAGAGTGTCCCGCTCCCACTTCTGCATGTTCGTTTCTCGCACGCAAAAGAAGTACCAGTTCGTCGGCAACTGCACAGAAATGACTTGAAGCGTCCAAAAAGCCACGCAATAATTGTTTTCCAGAATATCACCCTAACTCAAGTCATGAGAAACATGGAGTGCATGAAGAAATTGTTTGAGGGTGTCTGCGTGCTGCGAGAAATGCAGGCCACATGGCGAAACTTCAAGCAGGAAATTATTGTAACGTGACCAGTCTGGTACCCGAGTCATTCTTTTGCACAATACTATTTACGTTCGCTTTGACTTATGCGGTGCTCACGGGACAGGGAGGTTGCGTCGTGTATGCGGAGACACTGCACCTATTTTCGCACATGCAGTATTACACATGCAAAGTCCTCCTATTTCCCCGACGATAGCCGAGCATAGGTTCCACATTTTGAGATTCAGTGTCCAGTCTGACGGAAAATATATTGCTTACACTCAATCATTGCCACAGAATCGAAAGTTGGGCTAGTTGGATATGCATGGTATAACTATCAGGTAAAGCACACGAATAAACAGAAAGAAAGAGATGTTCGTCTCAGAGAGCACGATTCTTCTTTGAAATCTTTGGGTGCATCGCATCTCATGGCTCATTGGAGAGAGTGCGGGTTTTATTCTCTTTTTCAGGATACTGAAGTGGTTTTTCGGTCTAAAAATGAATTAACTCGTGAGTTGACAGAAGCTTTTCACGTAATAAAAAAGAGGGGAACAATGTGTCAGCCAGCCTTCGGTTTTGCTGCACGATAAAGATTTTGTTTTTCTAGATTATTTTCCGAGATAATCTTTCTTCTTTTACCATGTGTTCTCAATGTGGCACGGATGTACTTTTATTGCCTGCACACGCATGCGTCGTGTTTTTCGATTGCCTGTATATACATTCTGCCCTTTCTAATAAACAGTTTAGTTGCGAGAAAGTGCTTGGCCTCTCTTTCTTTCTGTTTATTCGTGCGCTTTAACTGATAGTCAATCATTGCCACTAGGAAAAAAAAATAATCATGCCAGCTTACGCAACCTCTGGCGGGAGATAGGAGTATCATTGCACGAACCAAAAGGCAGCAACAATGAAGGCAGGCGTTAGAACGATGAAAAGTCATGGGAATGTTTTTAGATCACATAGGCGCAATATTTATTGAGGACGATCGTATCAGCTTTAAGAATATATGTTGTAACAGATTGCACTGACGGCCTCAAACGATGGGGTAAGTCTTCCAGAGCAGGTTATCGAGCGACATGCGGGATTTTTCGTTGGTTCGTGACGTCAATGGCCGTATCTTTTATCTTGTTCGATTCGGTCGACAACATGCAACCGCTGCAGCCGGAACTTGCGACCATCTCCTGGAAAGTAGCAGCGCCATATCTTAACCGGCAAAAGCTGATTTGATTGATTGATTTGTCAAGTTTAACGTCCCAAAACCACCATTTGATTATGAGAGACGCCGTAGTGGAGGGCTCCGGAAATTTCGACCACATGGGGTTCTTTAACGTGCACCCAAATCTGAGTACACGGGCCTACAACATTTCCGCCTCCATCGGAAATGCAGCCGCCGCAGCCGGGAATCGAACCCGCGACCTGCGGGTCAGCAGCCGAGTACCTCAGCCACTAGACCACCGCGGCGGGGTAACCGGGAAAAGCTACCACGGCGTCCCAGAACAAATACCTTAAAAAAAGATGATCTTCCCCCTAGGAATGGGAATTCAGACCCCGATATGTGTGAATACAGAAATGTGTTCAGCAGAAAACTATTTGATCTCTCGTGCTTCTGAAGAGTCTTTTGTGTAAAATATACTCGCAATATGTGTAAACAGGAAAGAAAAAAAAGAAAAGAAAGAAAAAAGCTGAAGAATGGAAGAAGAAAGTCAGGAATGGGAAGAAAAATTAAATAAAGAAATAAAAAAACGAAAAAGCAAGAAAGAAAGAAAAAAAACAAGTACTGGAATGAACGGGCGTATAAGGACAAGGAGCTCATGACCAATTTAAGAGACTTTGTCATCGTGTCTCATCTTCTCATATCGTCGAATAAAGTCAACACTGAACATTTGTACAGAGAAATGGTGCAGCATTGAAGAATATTACAACAAAATATTACAACAAGGGCAAGGTCATATGTAGAAATTCTAGAGAGCGGGAGAGAGAGAAAGAGAGCCAAACCGATCAATGAAGCAATATTTCCTCGACATGGTCTCTTCGCTGATAGATACAACGCCGCATGAAACATTATTGCGAAAGTTCGTTTCGCTTCAGCAGTGCATGCCTCGAGGTTCTCTAGAATATAAATATGTTGCGGAGCAGCATGCGCACTCTCAGGTGACCCGCATATGGCTCGGATATGTGCTCGCACGGAGATTCAATACGAATAGAGGGGGGGGGGGCAGATAAAACAAAGTAGTCGGTATCAAGATGTTATTCTACGTCGTTGAGGTCACGTGACTTATATATACATCAAAAATCACAAAAGTTGATCCAACTTGACTTCGTCGAGACAAAAGAGGCTTAGACGGAGCCGCCAAGAGGGTAACTTTTGCAATAATATTTCCGATGACCAGGGGTATTTGGGGTAGTATCGATATTTTGTAATGGTCGATTCTTTCTCTGTAAGTTGTCACGAGATAATTAGACGCAACGACCTGTGTACAAAAAAATGGTATATGTGCAATTTTTTTTATTTGACCATAAGACACGAGGTGTCTTCACAAATATATGCCATTAGTGTGAAGAATTAGGATGACTGGTGGATTTTATATTAGTTCCAGTAGGAACCGCGTGAAACACACTGATCAGGAAGTCACGAAAGGTGCAGTGAATTGGAGGGCCTTTAATTTCTCGTACTTCTGAAGGAATTATGAGCATGCGGGAAAACTTCGTGCTTGCGCATGATATTTTTTTCCGTGCGGATAAAGAAAGCGCGCAAAAAAGAAACGGTAGACTGCAGCTTTCACTTCACAGTGACACTAGTCGTCGCACTTTCTACCAAGACACCCTGCATGCCATTTGCGTACTGCGAAGGTTACCTTCATCCGCAAAATAAATGCAGACGCAACAGTACTTGGGCTGACGAAAAAGCCGGCATCTCTTTACATCGTTGGAAAGGGGCAGTGCATGCTAACGCTACTAGATTCGTAGCTCTGTCGCCTTGCACATGATGATGATATGTGGGGTTTAACATCCCAAAAGCGCCATATGATTATGAGAGACGCCGTAGTAGAGGGCTCCGGAAATTGTGACCACCTGGGGTTCTTTAACATGCACCCAAATCTGAGCACACGGGCCTACAACATTTCCGCCTCCATCGGAAATGCAGCCGCCGCAGCCGGGATTTGATCCCGCGACCTGCGGGACAGCAGTCGAGTACCTTAGCTACTAGACCACCACGGCGGGGCCTGTCGCCTGGCACGCCTAAAACCTTTATTGGTCATGTTATTCTGGTCATAGCTTGGTATAACTTTGTCAGGCACCCATAGTCACCTTGCGGCGCACCATTTCTGCCTGCCGGTCGTTTCATGCAATGAATTTTTAATAACTTGTGTGCCTATTCTGTAGTGTCTGCTTGAAATAATTCGGTAATACCCTCTATTGCTTGAACATATCTTATAGATCCCATAGAGTGTTTAGATCATGATAATGATTCATATGTGGGGTTTAACGTCCCAAAACCACCATATGATTATGAGAGACGCCGTAGTGGAGGGCTCCGGAAATTTCGACCACCTGGGGTTCTTTAACGTGCACCCAAATCTGAGCACACGGGCCTACAACATTTCCGCCTCCATCGGAAATGCAGCCGCCGCAGCCGGGGTTTAAACCCGCGACCTGCGGGTCAGCAGCCGAGTACCTTAGCCACTAGACCACCGCGGCGGGGCGGCGTTTAGATCATACCTCCTTTCAAATTAACAGCGAAACACTCCCATACTGGCATGTTTTATACAAGACATATTATTGATAAGAATGCTGTGGAAGATACGCACCTGTCGTGTTCGCGCATAATCTCTACGTCGAAGCGGAAATTCTTCGCCGCCCCTAATGATACGTTCGAAGAATTAGCCAAAAAGCGGTAAATAAAGATACACTAAAGTGACAAATTACATGATTCTGATTGATATACTATACTCTGAGAATTCTAATGTCACAAGTGTCCCCATCATACGTTCATTATAAAGGAGAAAATCAACGTGGTAGTTTCATTTTATGTGTCGCGCCAAAATCTGTGCTCGCGACGTCACCGACTTTGAAATGTATTTTTCGTATTTTAGCAACACCGGCTCAACAAAATTTTCTGAAACTTCATATTCTTGGTCAATGGCACCCACAAATGAGAAGGCACTTCGTTTTTACCGATTAGAAACTTCGTAGGCCCAGTTAATAAGCTCGGCCAAAATCTTTAGCGGCATTATGTTTGCTGCAGAAATTTCAAGCTGGCGTCTCCTACGCATAAGATCGCCGTTTTGGGGATTTTTGGGGATTGTGAATTTATGCTTTACTAATAAGGAAAAATAATATTTTCTCTTTAGGGTCGCTTCAAAATTTCAAACTTTTAACTCGAGGGCATCTCTTTGTATAGAAAAGTTGTTGAAGTTAACAATTTATGAAAAATCAGTCTTTTTATAAATCGTCAGACACACGCGTAATTTGACGTAGTCATTCTCGAAATTTAAAGCCCTGATGCTGTCGGTATCAGAAATGAACGTGAGGGCGCGCAGGAAATGCTGTAGGAGTGTAACGTCAAACCGCACATCCACGCAACGAACTTAAAAAAAAGAAAAAGGTACGTTCCGGCAGAATCTAATCCCGAAAACGGCAAGTATTAATATACCACTTATTTTAGCGTTTGGTGTGGAGTGCTCATTTCCTTTTTATAAAACTCCAAATAAGTGCTAAATACTGTTTCACTTGTCTGCGAGAAGGGCCATGGTTGTTTTCTACTAGTTCTACGCTGTACAGTGAGAAAAAAGAGGCAGACATTGTGATTTTCTTGGCAACCGAATGTATTAGGTGAGCAAGAAACAGCAGTGCCCTTTCTCAAGTAATACCAGACAGTTTAACGCCAACTTGGTGGAGATTTTTGCTTTATTTGCTCTTTATTCGCTCCGATCGTTTATACTGACTTAGTGTGCTGTAGGATATTGAAACGCAAAACCCTGCGAATGAACATCAAGTCTGTGTATAGAATATAAACTTAAAGATATTTTACAAGCGCAGGAGCCAAACGTTGCTAAAAAAAAGAAACGTCAGGAATCACAGATTATGCAAATCACGTTCGTTCCAGTGGAAACGTGAAGCGGAAAAAGAATCGTATCTCAAATGAACGCAGTAATCACATTTGTTGAGTGTGAAAAATTCATTAAAAACATCCGCTAAAGCCAATCATGGAAAAGCAAAGTCATCTGACCAGTGACTCGGCAAACTCAATTGTTCATTTTCGAAGTCCACTGCTACACAGCTTAATCGCTTTTCTAATTTCATTCCGTTATGCGTTGCTTAAGTTTTCAGTTAGTTTCTCATTCAGCTCATTTGCTTCCGAGAGAGCACTACTTCATTCGTCCGTACTCGTCACACACAGACACATACACTCGCATGTAGATGCGAATGGAATTGGAAGGAGTGGGGTAACTATCGGCCCATCATGCAAATCTGGATGCACATATGCGCCATCAGAGTGCACCATGCACCATGGCCACCAGATTCATCGCGATAATCATCATCACCTTTTCTCTCATCATCGTGTGCACGCCGAAGCATTCCCCAAAAGATTGCGCCAACGACCTATTCAAGGTGTGAATGAGCTAAGAGAAAGATACTAACTTGCGAACAGAATTAGTGAGACGTTGCGCTCTGACATTTGCTGATCCAACGCTTCGTCTTTCTCAGAGTGTTCGTCCTGTCCTTCACTATTTCATTCATTATTTTTTTTTTGTAGCACAAAGGATCGCCTGTTCTGTGTGCCACGAGGCTGAAGAAGGTGTCGACAGAGATAACACGTATACGCAGTGCAAGTGCGTTGGAAGTGACGCCAATGCGTAAGTCGGCGGTGGCGTAAGTACATGGGTGCATATGCATATAAACCTAACCGCAAGTGAGCCATTTTTCACTTTTACGTTAGCTTCGCCCTGGTGTTTTGGTTGTAGAATACGAGCCGAATGTAAAACATTCACTCAATTTATGAGTTTTTGGAAATACATACATCTATAGTTGCTACAGTTAATGTAGCAATGCGTTGTTTAACGGGACTACAATAGTTGCCTCAAGTATACTATAAGCTTGTCACTTGTTGCTGCAAAATCATGATAAGAAAAACAAAACGAATGCATAGATATTATATAACGGTTTACGTACTTTTGACCAAGTAAAGGTCTAAGGTCAAGAAAGCCCTGGTATACCTTCCACGTTTGTTTTACCTTCCACTGTCAACTATATATAACTAATACTTCACGTGACTATGAGACCAAAAGACAGTAACAAGTTTGCTACGTCGGAGCATGTTTCTTACAATTCAGTGCTCTAAGAGAAGGGCTTTTAACTCCTTCAGTGAAAAAAATAGTGTCAGTGGGTTCAGGCGTGCTCTATATATTATGCTTTAGAGACCGAAATTCAAGCGTCTACAAAGCCGCTGATGGGATTATCGAGAAACTGAAGAAGTTCTTTGTGAAAGCCCGGCAGGCACTTTCGTAACCAGGCATTGGAAAATAACGCGCAAGATGTTTTTGCGAGCCCAAATCGGCTTAAACTGTTTGGCTCCAAGGTAAAAGCACTCAGTTTTGAAATGTTCATTCTAAAGGTTTCTTTTTCTCTTTTTCCATGTTATTTTTCTACATTTTCTCTTTTTTCTAACTTTCATGCTACTAGTTCTGTGCCTAAAGGACATAGTGGTGTTCAATTAAAATAGAATAACTCCCCCCCCCCTAAGAAAAAGATATAGATTTTTTTTCTACTAAACATTCACATTGTATCCCAAAACGACAGCTCTAGACCACGGTTTTCAGGTGTCCTTAATTAACTTGTTCACAAGTTAAACAATGTCGTACATTTAGGCACAAATGCAGCATCAAAATGCTAGTGCCTCTAGCAAGGCACAAGAGAAGTTCAAAACACCTAATTGACGTTGGCGGTCGATGAAGAAACAACCGAGAGTAAGCATGAGTGCGCCCGCAAACCATGAAAGAGGGCACCTTTTAATTAGGGAGGCAGAGCACGCTTATAAATAGACGACGTCATATCTTTGTGGCATTTTTATTGCTATTACATTATTTATTTTAGTTAGCCAGCCTTAAATAAGTCGGAAACATAGTAAAGTTAGAAGAAAGACCCCTGCGAATTCAACGCTGGAAAACTGTATCTTATAGACTGCCAAGAAAAACCTCCCTGTATACAGTCGTAGCATGCCACTGGGCTACACTCTCAAGTTTTTCCAGCGAAAAAACTTAACAAGGCGGCATATGCCCATCAGCCGCTTTTTTATGTACGACATATGAGCGCTTCATGGTATGATAAACATAGAAAGTGATGACATTGACAGTACAGTATATTTTGACCATTAATTGTCACACTGTGATTCGTAATAGGTTCCCACGTAAATACCAGCAAATGTCGTTTGCGTACAGATGTACAGAGGCAAATGTCGTCTGCGTATGTTAATAGACAAATATTGCTTGGTATATAGGTGCGTATGGAGAGCGATCAGCGTTAGGTTGAATAACACTGTCTATTATTAAACATAGAAAGTGATGACATTGACAGTACAGTATATTTTGACCATTGATTGTCACACTGTAATTCGTAATATGTTCGCGCGTAAATACCAGCAGAGCGCACTTTCCGGGAGAAATTTCTAGGCTCCGACTGTGGAGATACAACGCAGTTGCAGTAGCAGGTCTCTGGATCCAGGTTCGTAGCTGCAGGCGAGTTACCGCAGATGTACACAGGCAAATGTCGTCTGCGTATGTTGATAGACAAATATTGCTTGGTATATAGGTGCGTATGGAGAGCGATCAGCGTTAGTTTGAATAGCACTGGGCTCAGTACCCAACGCAACAACTGAAATGTGGAGATGCGTTCCCGGTCTTTGTGCTCACAAAAGAAATAAATGAACAAAAGAATCGCATGTGGAGATCGCTGCGTATCCACATAAACATTCGGCCACCAACTCGGATTTCTTCAAGTGCGGCAAGGACCGCTTCATGAGCAACGTTATCATAGGCTCCTTTGACGTCGAGGAGCAAAGAGGCGCAAAGACGCTCACAGGCTTTCTCGTGCTCAACGTACGTGATTAGGTCGACGACGCTATCAACTGACGATCGACCATGCCGAAAGCCGGTCATGAAATCTGGAAATAGATCTTTTTACACTTCAAGTAGCACTCTAGGAATCCGAGGATCATTCTCTCCATCACTTTACCCACGCAACTAGCCAATGCGATCGGGCGATAGGAAGAGAGTTCTAATGGTGACTTGCAGGTTTTAGAAGTGGCACTAGACGACTAGTTTTACTACTTAAGAAGAGTGCCCTCTAGCCGAGAAGCAGAGCCATTATCGCCCACTCAGCCACATGGCTCGGTAGAAAATGCAGTCGGCTCCTAGTGATGATGTAAATTTGCACGAATCGAGTGCTGCCTTAAGCTCCTAGATGGTGTATTTGGGGTTCATACGGGGATCACATCGTAGCGGTTAACTGCTTGAAAGTGGTAAGTTGTTAAATGCAGTGGTTTGCACTGAAACCAACAAACGTGCAACAACACTCAGTGGGGCGTGTGTGCACTTTTCTTTCCTCCTTTGTTTAAGTTCATGTCAGCGCTAAACCAGCCTTCGCTAAGAATAAACAAATTTCGTAGAGTGTGGTAATATTCAAGCAATTCATCGCATTTCCACTGTGATTTAAAAACACTGAAATAAAAAAGTAACTACGAGAACATCTATACAAGTGCAGGTTAATTCTCTCACCAAAATTACATTTCGTACGCGAATTCTTTTATTCACGAAGCCTTCAGACTTCGGTTACTAGGTTGAGCAGCACTACATAACGCATAAAAAATGCAAAACGCAAGTCAACGCATTAGGCTTTTCAAACAAAGATGTCTCGTAAGATATTTGCCGCTAAGCTTCCATATTCTTCATTACTAGACTGTAACTAACACACTGCTTTTGTTTTCTCTTATTTAAATTTTTGTGTTTGAAATCTTCATATGCCCTTATCTTCTACCCCCGAGCATTAAAAACGCAGAGATGAAAGACTGGTGGAATGTGAAATAGGCGCTTATCGAGCTTTCCACAGAAGGACCACTGACCTCAAAATATTTGGCTGTCTTATATAAACCATTTCAAAAACATGGTCGCAGTAATGGCTATGCTGCGTTTGTCTTTCACGACTTTTATTTTGCTTTTTTTCTGTTAACCTCAGCGAGGAATTATATGGATCCTGCCTGGAACGAATCTCTCAAACGTGCTCCAAATTGAGGAGCGGGGAAAATAAAAAAGTTAATTATTGTGTGCTAGGTCGTCAATGGTGCGCACTAGAGCACGTTTCGCGAACATTATCGCAAAAGTTGTAGGCCCGTTCTAAACAGCAAATTTTGATGAGACAAGTGAATATTGTTCACTTTTCTTCAGGATATGTGTTTTAAACATGCAATTCGTGAAAATTCTCATGGCTCAACAGAGGGATATCACGCCTCTTCAGCTGTACGCCATCATTTTTTTATCTCTAAAACTGTGAAATTCGCTGGATATAAAACGACTTTCCCCGTGAATGCCTTCTATTTTCACATAAAAAAAAGTACCGTGACCGCACACACTGAGCTCAAACGCCGCTGGAAAATTTTTAGACGTGACTGCGGTTCTAAGTAACAACAAATACAAAGATATTGTTACTCCGCGAATGGTTGCCTAGTCAACAATGCATGTCAACTTTAACAGAAAACCCTCCCTGGAAAACGTATAATGGGGATAGGGTCTCAATACAGCTCTTTTTCAGTAACCTTACGTTGTTAGCCTCTATATGTGAACTGAAGTGGAGTTTATTGGTGCAGGTACATCACTTGAGCTGGAGACTTAAGGACGCTGAGAGCGGGCGGCGACAACCGACACAAGAATCACATCGCGGATCCCAACAACTCACGCTCGGGCCTTGAGGCTAGAATGGTGGCCCACTACGTCATATCGTTCATAGTAAAACCTCAGTTATTACTATTGATATTGCTGCATGCATGAATATTGATATTCTAGGGGGCGACGCGCGTGTGTGCCCGACGAGAAAGACGAAGAGTTGTCTCCGCTCGATCGCTGGTGAACCGGGCACGCCATTACCGCTAGTTTTGAATATATCTAATCCCCAGCCTCGTCGTTACGGCGTCTCTTCTTTTCCGTTACATATTTCGTGGAGGTGGAACGTTCCCCGTCCTCACCACGAAGCTTCGCAGTGGCCGCACCGTTCCGGCTCCGGCCATGGCTACCAATGACAACAGCCCGTCAGCGTCTCCATCTGTAGCTCCAGCCACTACATACCTGACAATGCCCACCCCCCGTGATCCCGGTACATTCTCCGCACAACCTGTGTTCGACGTCGACCACTGGCTCCGTTTGTACGAGCGTGTTAGCCACACACACCGATGGGACCCTACCATGATGCTCGCCAACGTAATATTTTACTTGGACGACACCCCACGGGTCTGGTTCGACGCCCATGAGACCGAGCTCACCAGCTGGGATACCTTCAAGGAGCGACTACGCGACATCATTGGGGACCCATCCGGTCGCCAAATGGAAGCGCGAAAAGAACTCGCCACTCGTGTGCAGTCCTCAACAGAGTCGTATGTCTCGTACATACAGGACGTGCTCGCATGTGCCGAAAAGTCGACGAGCAAATCTCGGAGAGTGACAAGGTTGGCCACATACTTAAGGGCACCGCGGACGACGCCTTCAATTTGCTCGTCTACCCTAACGTCACGACCGTAGATATGACTATCAAAGAATGCCGCCACTTTGAAATGGCCAAAAGCCGCCGTGTTCTGTCTCAATTTACGCGGCTACCATACACGGCTGTTACATCCACTTGCACCGATCTCGGTGCCGCACCACCCATGCAGGACAGCGTGACACGAATAGTTCGACGGGAGCTTGAGGCGTCAAGTCCGGCACCATTTCCTCCACATCCGCTCGACCGTGGCGCCGCACAAACGCCTCCGCCGGTCTCCGTTATCCAAGCCGTCGTGAGGCAAGAAATTGCAAAGCTTGGTATTCCTGTGGCCTGCTCTGTCTCCCGACCCGTCTCCAGACCAATGACAACAAATGCACTACGCCATGACTTACATTTTATTCCGCGATCCCGCGATCCGGCGGAATGGAGAACTGCAGACGACAAGCCGATCTGCTTCCGCTGCCACCGAGTTGGCCATATCTCCCGCTACTGCCGCAGCACTTGGACGCCCTCAAACTGGAGCCCATTTTCCTCTAATCGACCATACGAGGACTCCCGTCGGTATTCGCCCAGTCGTGTGCACCCTTCTTCCGCCGTCCCTAACAGCCGCTCCACTGCTCGTTCGCCGTCACCTCAACGCCGCCGTTCCCCATCACCTCAGCCACGCCGCTATCCGTCGCCGGTCAACTATGGATCCTCTCGGACGGAAAACTAGATCATGCAGCCCCTGGAGATAGTGCTGCATCGCTTGCGAATGATCCAAATCCTCCGTTGACGCTCCCCACTAATACGAACTTGATTGAGGTGTATGTGGACGGTATTTCTTTGACAGCGTTAGTCGATACCGGAGCTCAAGTGTGCATAATGAGTGCTCATCTGTGTCGCCTGCTCAAAAAAATCCTCACGCCTGCAGCAACTAAAGCCCTCCGTGTCACTGATGATGGAACTGTGGCCATCACTGGAATGGGTACCGCTCGTGTTTGTATTGCCGACTGCCATGCCCCCGTTTTATTTTCGGTGATTGAAAATTGCCCCCACGATCTAATCTTCGGCATGGACTTCCTATCGACGCATTCTGCCCTGATAGATTGTGCCGCCTGTACTCTCTGCCTAGAACTTCCTCTTCTCCCGGATTCTCACCCTGAACTCCCGAACAGCCTGTGCACCACTGACTTCTTCCGGATACCGCCTAAAGCTCTCACATTCATCGAATTGGCAACACCCTCTCCCGTGCTCGACGGCGATTGAATTGAATTGAAGTTTATTTGTCCTTAAATTCTTACAGGATTGGGAGCAGACACTAAAGGCCTGACATGGGGCCTCTGCTCCTATATACAGTTTGGCACGCAGGCCAATCAATCTGTCGCATATCTTTTCAGAAATAAATATATAACACAACAAACAACACACAGAAATAAATAAATAACACAATAAATAAACTATAACACAACAAAATTTAGCATCGTCTTGTTGCACAATTTCAGACAAAACATTAGAAAATCACTTTTTTACAAAAGCGTCATCTGAAAAGAAACTTTATCAATACAGAATTTAAAATAAAGCATAAGAAAAGAAACTACAACACATAACTCGAGTTGATAGATAGGATGTAACAAATCAAGTACAGAAACTTTCATAAGCATACTCAATATCATGGTTCATTAGGATGGGCTTGATTATGGTGTTGGAAGGTACGGAATTGAAATCTATATCATGACGCCGATTACTGATGTTCTCCTGGCGCGTGACGTTACTATCCTACACTCCGTCGTAAGCATGGCCTCTAACCGGACATATTTACCTGTTATCAATTTCGGTTTCGTAAAACAAGTGCTACCCCAAGGAATTTCGGTCACCACGCTAAGGCCCTTAATTGACGGCCAAGTCACCTGTTTTACGGCAGACGTATGTCCCGAGCACCCACATCACTCGCAGGATGCCACGTGCCTCAATGCGACCTTACGCTCCATGATCACCCCGGACCTCAAACCTGAGAAGTCAACCGCGCTATGCCGCCTTCTGGCTTCATACCGCGACGTATTCGACATCGACTGCCGTCCACTCGGCCAGACTTCACTCGTCAAGCACCGCATTAACACAGGTGATTCTCATCCCATTCAATGGCGACCATACCGGGTGTCTGCCACCGAGCGTAAAATAATTCAACAAGAAGTCACCAAGATGTTATCCAAAAAAATTATTGAACCCTCTTCAAACCCTTGGGCGTCCCCCGTTGTGCTCGTTAAAAAAAAAAGATGGCTCATGGCGCTTCTGCGAGGATTACCGTCATCTGAATGGAATCACGAAAAAGGACTTTTGTCCTTTACCCCGCATCGATGATGCTCTCAATTGTCTCCACGGCGCCCAATACTTTTCTACAATAGACCTACGTTTCGGCTACTGGCAGATTGCTGTCGTTGAAAAAGACCAAGAGAAGACTGCATTTGTAAGTCTGAATCGCCTATATCAGTTCAAGGTTATGCCGTTTGGGCTTTGCAGCGCCCCAGCCACGTTCGAGTGCATGATGGACTCTCTGCTACAAGGATTCAAATGGTCAACATGTCTTTGTTATCTTGACGATGCCGTTGTATATTCCCCAACATTTGAGACCCACCTTCAGCGTTTGTCTGCTATTCTCGACGTATTCCGCACTGCAGGCCTCCAATTGAAGTCGTCGAAGTGCCGCTTCGGACGCCGGCAAATCACAATGTTGGGCCACCTTGTCGACGCCTCTGGTGTGCAGCCGGACCCCGAGAAAATTCGTGCAGTCACCAGTTTTCCTGTACCCCAGTCAGCTAAAGATGTCCGGAGTTTCGTAGGACTTTGCTCCTATTTTAGAAGGTTTGTGAAAGATTTCGCAACCATCGCTCGACCCCTCACAGAGCTTCTGAAGAAAGACGTCACATTTGCGTGTGGTATTGACCAAGCTGCTGCTTTTTCTCACCTAGTAACGCTACTGACGACTCCACCCATATTGGCTCACTTTGACCCATTCACTCCGACGGAAGCTCGAACCGATGCTAGTGGTCACGGAATCGGAGCCGTGTTAGCCCAGCGCCAACGGGGACAAGACCGAGTTGTCGCCTACGCTAGCCGCCTCCTCACAGCTGCTGAGCGCAACTATTCTATTACGGAGCGTGAATGGCTTGCTCTTGTTTGGGCAGGCTCAAAGTTCCGCCCATATTTATATGGCACTAATTTCTCTGTGATAACTGAACATCATGCGCTATGTTGGCTTACGTCACTGAAGGATCCTACTGGCCGGCTTGGGCACTGGGCTCTGCGACTCCAAGAGTATACCTACATAGTGACGTACAAGTCCGGACGCCTACATCAGGACGCAGACTACCTGTCCCGCTACCCGGTCACTGAGTCGAACACTATGCATGACACTGACACCGAGCCTTGCGTCTTTTTCTTTTCGCGAATGACATGCATCGGTGACGAGCAGCGCTATGATGCGTCCTTGCGTGCTATCATTGAGCGCCCCGAATCACCATCTTCCAGTCAGTCCGATCGCTCATTCGTGCTCCACGATGGTGTATTATACAGCCAAAGTTTTGAGCCGGATGGACCGGCTCTGCTGCTTGTCATTCCGAAACACCTTCGCTCGGAAGTTCTACATGAACTTCATGAACTTCCGAGTGCTGGTCACCTTGGTGTGTCACGCACTTACGACAAAACACGCCGACGCAATCTACTGGCTAGGGCTTGCGCGCTCAGTTAGAAGATACGTTACGGCTTGTGAGAAATGTCAGCGCCGCAAAACGCCATCGACACTTCCCGCCAGACGCCTTCAACCACTTGATATTCCGTCAGAACCGTTCTTCCGCGTTGGCTTGGACCTACTTGGCCCTTTCCCCTTGTCTTCCTCGGGTAACTAGTAGATAGCCGTGGCCATTGACTACGCCACGTGTTATGCCATCACACGAGCTCTCCCAACAAGCTGCGCCACAGATGTCACCGACTTCCTCCTCAAGGACGTGATTTTGCAACACGGAGCCCCACGGCAGCTGCTTACAGATGTTTTCTGCGGTTTGGCCGAGAACCAACATTGCCTCTAGACACCGTCATACCGTCCCCTGGAGTACCGACCAGTGAGTATGCCATGGACGCTATCACTCGGGCCGCTCACGCACGCGAAATCACCCGTACTCGCCTTCCGACCTCTCAAGAGAACCAACGGCGCTTGTATGACCAACGACACCGCGACGTACACTTTCCGCTCGGTTCTTTGGTGCTGTTCTGGTCTCCGACCCGTCAAGTTGGCTTGTCAGAAAAACTGCTTACTCGCTACACAGGCCCATACCGAGTCCTTCGTGTGGTTACTCCTGTAACATATGAAATTTGTCTTGCCACCCCGTTGCCTTCATGTGCCCAACAGGCTACCGGTATTGTACATGTTGCGCGCTTGAAGCCCTACAACTCTCCTAGTGACGTTGACATTTAAATGCGCCGAGATGGCGCTTGCACCGCCGGGGCTTACGTTACATGCATGTATATTGATATTCTGGGGGGCGACGCGCGTGTGTGCCTGACGAGGAAGACGAAGAGTTGTCTCCACTCGATCGCTCGTGAACCGGGCGCGCCATTACCGCTGGTTTTGAATATGTCTAATCCCCAGCCTCGTCTCGTTATGGCGTCTCTTCTTTTCCGTAACAATATCTCACTCAGTCTGCTTTTTTAACCCTCACTTTAGTAATATTTCACTTCTTTTTTTTCCTAGCCTATATACAAGTGTGCCCCCAGCCTTGGGACGTTTTTCCTCTGGCGCATGGTCACAACTATCTGCTAACACACGGAATACCCAACAGTGTAATGTGGAGTAAGCATATGCAATGCCGTGAAATTTTCAGATGTAGCTGTACGTCTACTTTCTGACCACATCAAATACATTATATTCTAGCTTCGTCATCCCTTTCTTCCAAAAACGTACTCAACAAATGCAAAACAAGTCCAGAGAAATACCTAGAGATGAAGTCAAACACCCGAGACGTGTTTGTCGTGATGCTACGTAGTAGATACCTACCAGATTGTTCAAGCGGGTGAAAGATCTTCCAACGACTTCGCGAAACGAATAATAAATAAAGTGTGGCGCCTCATTTTTCAAGGTCCTCCAAAAAAAAAGAAAAGAACATACAGACAAGGTGGGCAGCTTGTGGTGGTGATCGATGGAAGATTGCTCTTAGCCTCGAAGAGTTAGATTTTGCTTTTGTACAATTTCACAGGCTTTCGAGGTCCTCTTCGCACACAACTCAAGGTGCACCATTTCGATCTCTGAAAGTCATCGCTATTACATGTGCGTTTATTCGAATGTGAAAGAGTAAACTGAAAACTGAAATAAAAGCAGCACGATCTTAGAACGCAGTACGCTTTCTTCCCGTCAGATACAAGGTTTAAATGTTTTGGGAGCTGTATACATGAATCCCAACCACGCACACGCACACGCACGCACACACACACACACACACACACACACACACACACACACACACACACAGGAGCGTAGCCAAAATTGTTTTAGGGGAGAAGCTCCTTATGGCGTGGCTTGTGCATCCCTCGTATGTAACCACCAGTGGCACATACCCGAAATAGCGGTCCTTACGATTTTGACCTCCAAGGTGGTTCCGGTGAGAGATTTCTTCTGTGCGTTGTTGAACAATTAAAGATAGTGCTCAATGCACATATTAATGGCTGCTAAGGGGGAATGAGAGACAGGAGCATTCGGCCTTTAGGTAACGCGCACGCTGCGATCCCCATTAGCAGCCATTGGCATGTACATTGAGCACTATCGGACAAGAAAGGGTTGCTACATCATACTTGCTGGGTGTCCCCTCCTTGGTTTTAGAAAGGTTTATCGAGCGTTGAGCCGCAGGGCCATGAATACAATGAACTAGTATATACCATGAATGAATTCGAGGTGGTTAAAGGGGGGAAGCAGATACGAAGCGCAAGCCGTAAGAAATTAAAAGCTGAATCCTCCTGTCTCTCATTTCACATTATCAGCCACTGGCATGTACATTGAGCACTATCTGACAGGAAAAGGTTGCTAGGTTATACTCGCTGGGCGTAACCTCCTTGGTTTTAGAAAGGTTTAGCGAGCATTGGGCCGCAGTGCCATGAATACAGTGAACTAGTATATACCATGAACTCAAGGTGGTTGAAGGTGGAAAGTAGACCCGAAGTGCAAGCCGTAAAAATGTGTGCGTGTGCCACCTCTCGTTTAGTCCTTGGAATGTCCACTGAATGGCGTGCTTCTATATGGGGAATATATGATAAAAAGATGCGAGATGGTGAGACTTGGAGTGTTGAATAGATGGACGAATGGACACACAGACAGATGCATGGATGGACGCATGAAAGGACGCAGGGGCAGATGCATGAACGAACGCAGGGACGGGCGCACAAACAGACGCATGGACGGTCTCACACAGACGGAGGAATGCTTCGCCCCAATCTCCATCATTCACTCCGTGGATATGCTGCCATTTTTTTGGGGGGGGGGGGGGGGGGGACATCTTCATGATTTTGGGAAGAACACCTTCTTGAAATGGTCATTTTTCTTCTATATGCATGACGAAATTATATGGAGGGGGGGGGATTATATGCGCGTTGGTCATACAACGTGATACGCCGTCATAGGTGCCTTTCGTTTTCATGCCCCCCTCATATGCGGACCTTTGTGATCCAGGTTTTCACGAATGCTTGTTTCTTTGTTTCTTAATTGAATGAAAACTTGTTTTTGTTCGTTGTGTTATATAAGTAGCTTGAATATGCATGTGTGTGAGTGTGTGTATGTGTGTGGGTGTGTTAGTGTGCTACAACTTTCTTTCTTTCAAAAAAAAAAAATTCAGAACCGCATACTGGTTACGCCGAACTAGAGACAACATTCCTGTCTTCGCTTTGATGTTTCCATGTTGTTTTTGCGATAAAGAGCTGGTGGGCTGCCTATGTGCTATAGCGTCTTCTCAATACTTTATCCTCGTTTTGAAAGAAAGCTTCAATTTCATTTTAGTTTTGCCACTACAAAGTATTCGAAGAAGCTGTCGCATCTGAGCTCGACTAAAAAGCGAATGGCAGACGTGGAAACTACACCGCCACCCAGTTCAGTTACAGGGTTAAGCAACAAGATTTTTTTTGTGTCGGTAGGTACTCCCTGTTGAATTAAGGTGGTATGTTATGGCTATGAATATTCAAGCAGAGAAATTGTAAGCTTCAGATACTGCCTACAATATTGACTAATTATAAGAGAAACTGAGAAAATAGTAGGAAAACAATGTTTTCGAAATAATTTTGAAGAATGACAGTAATCGATGTCTAGTAAGCGATAACTGGAATATAAACAGGGTGTTTCTTTAACACTGATTCGTGATTATATACAAACCCCGAACCTGTATTGCTATAATGGGCGCTATGCCCCGATGTCAATAATGCACTCTGCATGATTTACTTACTTGACACCTGGCTGTTCTAAGAGCTTATTCAAATTGATGTTACGGGAGTAATAGCTGATCATTTAGGGTAAGCGATAGTCTACGTCGATAGGAAACGACGCAAAAAAAACAGAAAAAAACTAAAGTGTTCCGGATTAACACGATATTGTATATAGAGGTGTACAGTTGGAAAGCACCGCTTTTTGTAGGTGAGGATAGTTGCGAGCTAACTAACTCCAGAAAGGAGTTATCACACATTACTGAATTGAGTGGCCATTTCTGCACAAATCTGGCAGAATATGCGAGTCTGTCTGTATTGTGACCATAGAAGGAGTGTCTCAAGAAATGCCAGCATTTCCAAGTATTTCTTGAACACTACGCCAACTTCTTGATAGTGCTGAAAGGGCCCACAACAAAACATTTCTTAATTAGGTAGATGCATTCAGCATTTTAACAGGCCAGCTGTAAAAGAAATGTACATAATGTTTAGCCGCTGACATAACTAAATTTATTTAACAACTTCTCATCTCTCTGCAACCTCTTTTCTCCTTTTCCTCCCTTCCCCAGTGCAGGGTAGAGAACCGGATGTGCGTCTGGTTAACCTCCCTGCCTTTCTTTGCATCTTTATCTCTCTCTCTTAACAACTTTCTTTTAAGATTCTTACGAAAAATAAACGCAGTACCAGCCATTCAAATCTGTGGACCCTTCCACCAAACAAGTGTCATGTACTGAAGGCGGGGTTACTGCATACACTTGGCAAGGCAGGGGCTCCACAGTTTTCTGTCTCGTCATAGGTCGTATACGTACATATCGGATACTCTTTTAGTACGTCGATCCGTAGAGCCAAAACGTGTCCTTTTTGACTAATGGCAAAAGCATAGCACCGGAGACGAAAAATCACTCGTATGTCTTCTCCACTTACTGTAACTACATACTGTCCACAATCGAGATCATGCATTTAGATACAGCGAACATCGTAATGACGTTGTATGGGCCCGTTCATTAACATATACCTTTCCGACTAGGCCACGCACGTGTCCATTATTGATCCATCCACAGGAGCTCACCTTTGTAGTTCATTTCATCCACCAACGGGAAAAGAAAAGCCTAATCATTCTCGTCGTTCTGCTATCACTCGCTCCACGAGCCGCCACGGTGGTGTACATACAAGGCCCAATGTCATGTATCTTTGTTTGCTTAAGCCCGAGTACCGATAAGTACCATTTGCCGAGTACCATTTGCACCAATAATTAAAAAGAAGTAAACAATAGCAAAGTATATGAACACGACGTACGGTAGATACTCTGAGCAGCAAAGTAACTGCAAGCCAATGGGAGCAGCACGCGTGACAATGTCCATTAACTTACATAACTGCGAATGTCAGAATAAAAAATAGCTGAGTGCTTTCACGTGGTCTCCAAGGCTTGCATCTTGGAAATGAAGAACAAAATTATGCTTCCAGAGTGAAGAAAATAGTGAAGAAACACGGAAAGCACTTACCGAGTGCCAGACATGATGTAATTTGTCTCACGCTAGATTGATTACAATATTTTGAATGCAAAATGAGTGCGTTTGGCTAAACCTGCATAAAATTGATGCACCACTTTGCGGCGAGTGATTACCGTTGCGCAGTCACGTCAAAGTTATTGAGAATCCATCATCTTCAGGATTCGCGTGTGCTAACTATAGCCGTGGTACAGTCACATGCATTTTCATCTTGCAGATATTTCTCTTTACAAAAACTAATGATAGAAGGCAAGATAAAAGTAAAATGGGGAAACCGCAAGCGAGTGCCCTGGTTGCTATGGGTTTTTTTTCCTCGAGGTTTGAAGGAAGGATGAAGCATAAAAAGAAATGTTAGTTGCTACTATTACTTTGAGACAGTGCACAGCTTTTAGTGAATTCATTGTATGCAAGAGAAAACGCAATGTAAAGGCCCATCTCTTTGAGATAATGATCTCTTCAGACGAAAGTGACGGAGCGCCCGTCGACAGAATCTCTACGCGTCTGCCCCACTAAATCGAATAAATATTATTCGCTGTTGGTGTATGCGTGTGTACATGAACGCTAGAGATAAAGTAACCAGAGGACAGGCATGGAAGTTGAACAGCCGAGCACTCAGGTTGCTGCTCTACCCTGGCAATAAAAGAGTGGTAGTGGTTAGAAAAAGAAGATGTACAAGCGGCAAGGGCGTTCATAAGACATTTGTGCTACTGTCGTATATCCCCATCCTAGTTTTATTGCCACGAGCACAGCCATTCATTTCGGCTACAGACATTTCGCGTCACCTTGTTCATATCCCACTATATTACTTACCATGCTTGTTCTATCATTGTTCATAGCACTCTTTGGCAAGAGCATGGGCATTGCACCCCTAAAACGTACATATTATGAAGATGTACAAGGTGAACACTTCGAGTAAACACGAGTACCAAGTCAGAAATATCGCGATATTGCAACCATAATGCCACAGCGTGGAGCCGTTTGGCGGAAACCCTGCCTGCCTCAGTGCCCAACCTCGTGAGTTTATGGCGCTATGCAACGCTTCTTCAAATGAATCTTGAAAGGCTTCATTAAAGCAGCTAATTGCCGCACGTATCCAGATCTGCAAATATAGTAATAATATAAAATAGAATCCATCAAGTACGAGGAGTGTTACAGCGAGGGAGGTAAATACGAGATGTGATAATGCAGGGAGGTTAGACTTGTCGCACGCTGCAAGCGCTTTTCTCTTTTTGTACTTACGAGCGTGCTGGAGGCTACTCAGAAAGGGGATGGCATGTCTCTTAGCCCGCTAGACTCATGACCTTTAGCACTTTCTTTTTCTTCAAATGCGTGCCTTACACTCAGTCAGAGCCTAAAGCCATGAGCAACTCAGTGGACATCATTCGTTTTGTGGATATGGTCGTGATCTTTTTTTTTCACATTTAGAATAGAATTGCTTATATTAACATTCCCTTTACTTTCCATGCCATTATTGTTTGTCTGTTCTCATTAATATTGTGCCTACTAAAAAAACTGAGCCGTCAAGTTTACCCTTCTTCCTTCAATGATGAATACATTATTTATGAAGAACGCCTCAGAAAAAGTGTGCATGTGGATCATGTTAAGTAGTAGCAATGTATACACAGAAAATGTCCATATTTTTTATAAGGTTACCAGAATAATCAGCTGACAATTACGCACTGGTCGTGGGGCTTTACTCGCAGTGCGCCAGTTGATGTCTGCTTTTCGTTGTACTCGCGAACTGCAAAAGGTTTATTCAATACTGCTGATAAAAAAGGAGAAAATACTGTCCTCGTGGTGAAGCTTCCGCTATCCTCTTTTTCATGTGAGCAAACTGATAATATCTCAACGGTAATATCGCCGCTCCTCGTCTTCTGCAGTTTTTAACTTCCTCTGCAACTCCACAGTGATGCCCAACGAGGAATACCACTAATACACGCAGGTTCTAAGCATACGTTGTTTTGTTCATGAGTACGTGCGTCAAGCCTAGGCCAATATACGTGGGGCTATCCGGGTTTCCTTCCACGCAGGCTCTTCCAGCGGCACCTACGACGCTTGCTCCACACCCGTGCCTCAGAACGCGTTCCCCTTGATAGGCTTTGCACCGATGATGAGCAGTTTTCATGAACATCGATGATGCCGACTCTTCCACGCTTTTCTACCGTGGCTTATTTTGAGGAGCTTTCTGGATTTCCTGGTATTCGCTTCATTCACCTTAGAAGCACCAGTCTCATCGCTCTGACTTGGTCTGGTCTTCATCTTTCATGGTTGTGACGCTTCTTCAGCATTCTTCGCTGAAACAAAATGTATACCATTCACGCTGCCTTAAACTTTGACGTCTGCAGCTTTCAAGAAGAGCTGAAGTTATAAGCCGTACGGACTTGCTGCTGTGTACTTATGGTTCTCTATATGATCCATTTCACTTTATAAGCTGACCTTAATTGATTTGCTTCCACCAGTCACTTTTATGAACGCGGGTGAAGACTGTACAACACCACAATCTATCAGATTCGGATCCAGTGAGATTTAAGGTCAGGTGGACCATCCTTTCGATTGTCGAAACATTCCCGCTTTTCCTATAGTTGTGCAGGTCTACTTCATTCCATATACATGCGTTGTGGCAGCTGTTTTATTAGCTTCATGGGTACAGTATGTTGACGAGATCTCTGACAGTATGAAAGAGGGTTTTTCAAGTTGCTGTTGTTCATCGGTGTTTATATTTGATACTGCATTCTCTGCAGTGGGAATCCTTATCTGTCTGACTCCGCAATGTTTTTCTCATTGTTGTGAGGTCGAGCCATCAAGCTTTTGTGGGACAAGATTGCCGTTCAGTACTCAATGGCCAGATGGTGATGACGCAGACGGAAAGAGTACATTCCTTTCTGCTTCTGTTCTCACACAATGTCTTATTGAGGCCAAGTGAGCCTGCCGAGTGTTTAATGTGTCTCTGATCTTATATTATGCTTTCACTTTCACTCGAATAACCTACAGAGAACATAAACGCCTGCTTCCTTCATATCAGCTTCCATACTATAAATGTAAACCGCGTCCCATATATATATATATATATATATATATATATATATATATATATATATATATATATATATATATATTTCAATTCCTTTGAGACGCTCAAGCTGATAGGTAACAGCTTTGTGAATATTCCACAATTCCCGTATTGGTGGGCACTCCAGATGCAGTACATTTTCGATGCTTGCGATGGCTTGCATCAAGCCCTTGCTTACTTGACTCTACCTTTCAAATAGAACCTCTATGATTCGGTCCACTGTCCGAAATGTGAAAATTCACTGGTCGGCGGCGTCGCGAGGCGAAGTTGACGCAAACGCCGGATCCGTCACTTAGCACGACGAAGTACCGGGCATCATCGAACTGTCATGCTCCATGGTCTGCGTTACGCGTAGGGTTAGGCCTCAAACATGAACTTCACTTAACGGTGGCTTCACAACGGTGGCTTCACAACGGTGGCTTTCTCCCGGGTTTCGGCACCAAAATCTTTAAAACAGGATGAACCATTGTTCCCGAAGTGAAGCCCTTCGCAGGCCTCTTCTGCACTTGAATGACCGTAATACAAATAAACTCTTGAGATCTTAATCAGGAGATCTTAATTATGATATCGCCACTCCTCGTCTTCTACAGTTTTAGCAACTGCATGTATTACGGTAGTAAAATTGAAAGAAAAATTGCCCGCAGCTTCCCTCGGGGGAACACTGAGGAGGATGCGGAAGCGGTTCCGCCAACAGTTTGGCCGGCGCTGGTCGAAGGGACGTCGATCATTCTGTTTGTGGATTCGTTGGCATTCATTTCACGGCGACTTCGGACGTCGACGCGCCGTACAAACCAGCGGACGAGCGGCAACGGAGCGAGCGAGCGCCGACCTTGAGTATATATACAGCGCGACGGCGCATGCGCTGTCAGCTGTCGAATGTTCTCGAAGGAGAAGCGCGCGCGCGGCACAGATGGCGACGGCGCGACGGCGCATGCGCTGTCAGCTGTCGAATGTTCTCGAAGGAGAAGCGCGCGCGGCACAGATGGTGGGCGACGGCGCGACGGCGCATGCGCGCGCGTCAGCTGTCGAATGTTCGAGAAGCGGTGCGGACGGCGCGGACGGCGCACTACAAGGCGCGAGTATAAGATGCTTCCGCATCTAAAAACTCGATTTCTGCAGATTACAAGTAAATGCACCCAACCCTGTTGCGAAGTGAGATGGCCCGTACCACTTCAAAGATAATTAACATCTAACCTCAAGTAACAACTGTATTATTGAGCGAAGAAGAGGGACAGCGCTGTAATGATTTACGCCAGTCGCCACCCGCGCGAGGTTCTTGGTTCTTGGTTCTTGGACGCCTTTGGAAGCCGGGCTCGTCTTTTCGGACTCTTTCGGACGGTGGTTTGGCTGAGCTTTGGGTGAATTTGACCTGTTGAAACTAGCTGACGTTGCATATTACTTCTTGAAGCAATCGAATTAGTGCTAATGTCTAATTCATCTCCTGGCCAAGGGCACAGCCCTTGGTCAGCCTCCTTGCCTAATGATGAATTGCCATTGGAATATTTTTTCCGCAGTGGTGTTGGCAGCATCCCTGTTGCGCTGGTGCCCTCGAGTGGTGGATTTATTAGGCTCAACAACCCGAAGGCGATCCAGGTGGGGTTGCAGGCCATGACGCCGCACTTTCAGCTGGTAAGTGATGTTCGTCAGTTCGGAAGAGGTGGTTTGGTATGCAGATCGTCAGATCCTTCGTGCGTTTCTGACATACTAAAATGCAAGACATTTGCTTCGGTCCCGGTGAGTGCATTTATCCCGCCTCATTTAGCGTGCACTAAGGCAATTGTACGAGGAGTCGACTCTACATTAACGCCCGCTGAGACTCTGGAAAAGCTGTCTGATGCTGGGGTCATAGCTGTGTACCGATGCAACCGATTAGTTAACGGTGAGAAAGTTCCCACTGAGTCAGTAATTGCTACCTTTGCCGGCACTTCCTGTCCATCTGAGTTGAAAATATGGCCGCTCATTTTCAGAGTCGAACGTCTCGCTTCTCGTCCTCTCCAATGTCAAAACTGTTGGCGTTTTGGTCACAGTGCAGGGGGCTGTAAATCAAATTCACGTTGCCGCATCTGTGGCGATACCCACCCATCGAAGGAGTGCAACGCCGAAACCGAAAAGTGCTGCCTCTGCGCAGGAAATCACGCGGCCGATTATCTGAACTGCACCGCAAGGTCTAATGAAACGCAACTTCTAGAAATCATGAACAGACGTCGTTGCTCGTGGCGAGAAGCAATAACAGTTGTGAAGGATAGGGCCTTCGGATATGCCGGAGTCGCGTCGAGGCACGAACAACTAAGTGAGACGAAGATTCCTAATCTTATAGAGGCTGCAGTAGAAAAGGCGATGTCGAAAGCGCTGGAACACATAGTTACGAGCGTAAGTGAGTGCATCTCTCAAGTGTTTTGCTCACAGATGACACAGCTGGCTTCTGCAGTAGCAGTACCGATGGCCAAGTCGGCACCTTGTGCAGTGGAAGAGATACCGAATTTAGCCCCACAGCGGCAATCCCGAGAGGAGAAAACCCCAATTTTGTCCGTACCTTCTACGTCGACCCACGCGAAGGATCAGAATGAAATGGAAGTATGCCAAGATTTCAGGCGCCAGAAGCGCACTGGATCTCCTTTAAAGTCTCCTTGCCCAAACACAAAACCCAAAAAGGGCAGCGAAAATGCCAGTGCACTTATTAACGAGAGTATTTTAGAAGCTGCCGTTGCTGAAGTGTTTCGCTCGTCAACATAAATACCTTGAAAGTATTACAGTGGAATTGTAGGTCTTTGATTTCTGCTTCTACTGACTTACTTTGCTTAATTAATCAGTTACATCCGGGTATAATCTTATTACAAGAAACCTGGCTTAACCCTGTTAAGAATTATCATTTAAACAATTTTAGAGCATTTCGGTTAGACCGTCCATCACTAGGAGGTGGTCTAATTATGCTAGTCCCGAATAAATTTTGCCGCACAGCGAGCATAGCTCTTCAGCTTATGTCCACAGACTGTGAAATTTTGGCAATAGACCTCTGTCTGCTAGGGCACCACCCTTTCTCACTTATAAACGCTTATTTTCCAATGGGTTTGCATAATACTCAACAATTAGATACTGCCTTAGCTAATTGCAAGAATGATTTCGTTCTGACTGGTGATTTCAAGTCACATCATGTTTCATGGGGATTTCGAACAGACCCTTCTTGTACTCTTGTGTGGGATTGGATGATTAATAAAAACCTTACCTGCCTAAACGATAGACAGCCCACATTTATTCGCGGAGGGACACGATCGGTATTAGATCTCACGTTTTGCAGCCCAAGTGTTTCAATAAAGTCTTGAAAAACAATTGATTTCTCTTCAAACAGTGACCATCTTCCTGTATACTTTGAAATCTCATGTGCTGTGAAATCTATTGAAAGGACAGAAAAAACATTGATCAATTACAAAAAATTTAAAGACTGCTTGCGTTCCAACATTAGGGCAGTGTCCAGTGGTCAAAATGAAGACCTCGGCAGAAATCTCTGTTCTGCTTTAAAAATATCCAAGAACACTTCAGAATTTGTAATTGCTTCGTTGTCATCCAAAAGTGCCCAACCTAGTAGATGGTGGAATAATGAGTGCACACGAGATTATAGAAGAAGAAAAGCTGCATGGAAAAGACTTATATGTAATCAGAGTCCAAAAAATTGGAAGGATTATCAGTTCATTGCGGCAACATTTAAACGCACTGTATCGCGAGCGAAAGAGCTAAATGACCAAGAACATTTCGAGTACCTGTCTAAATCAAATAACAAACGTGCTTTATTCAATTTTCTTCGTGGTAGGAAGGAGACCCCTATACCAGAAAACGTTGACTCAGTAGTTCACACCTCACAGGAACTACAGGAATCATTGAATCAGTTGGCTAAAGAATTAGAAAAAAGGTTCTCAACGCGTCTTCCGAATTCGGCTTACACAACAACCATCTATGACTACACAGAAATATCGACTTCCGAATTAAATCAGGCTATGGAAAGATTGCCAAATGCAGCACGAGGCCCCGATGGAATAACAAATACAATGCTAAAAATACTTCACAGGGAATATCCGAATGATCTATTAGGTCTCGTCAATTATTCCCTTAGAATAGCATGGATCCCTTCTGAATGGAAGATTGCGAAAATTATACCATTGCTTAAGAAACAGGGGGCAGGCTATAATTTAGACAACATACGACCGATAGCCTTAACAACTAATGTAGTAAAACTTATTGAAAAGGTATTTCATGGTCGTATAATTAGGTTTATTAACGAGAAACAACTGTTGAGTTCTTCCCAAATTGGCTTTAGACCTGGATATTCCATATGGCATGCACATGTAGATCAGGAAAGTCGTATTCATATTGCCCGTCACAAAAAGCACTTTGCGGCTTTAGTAACGTTAGACATATGTAAAGCATACGATAGTGTAGAGTATTCTATCTTGACTAATCAGTTATGGAGTCATGGACTTCCACCTTATATAGTAGCATGGGTGACGGAATTTTTAAGTAGAAGAGAATTCTATTGTTATCAAGGTGGTTTCTCTTCCTGTAAGCACAAGCAAACCCGAGGTGTGCCTCAGGGGTCAGTACTTTCCCCGCTTTTATTCAACATATTGCTTAGTACCATCCCCGTTCATCCAGATGTGAAAACCTATGTTTATGCCGATGACATTGCTTTCTTCGCTATGGCACATGACTTCCACTGTCTCTACACTATCTTGCAAGCATATCTTAATGAAATAGAACATTGGCTGGATGGATTGATGTTGAACCTGAATACCGGTAAATGTGCTATTCTCGTTTTTCCTATCAAAGATCCCGTGCACATATCAATTAATTACAAGCTTCAAGATATCCCACAAGTACAATCATTGAAATATCTTGGAGTTATGTATAATGAACATCTAAATTGGCGCCCTCACATTGAATACATCGCGACAAAAGCAGTACGCGCGATGGGCGTATTGCGGAGGTTGAGCAATTGTAGATCAGGTATGAGAAGAAAGGCACTTTTCATTATATATAAAATGTATGTCCGACCTGTGTTGGAGTTTGGCTGCATTCTTTTTTCTGGTGCGCCAGCCTACAAACTTCGGCCGCTCATTCTGTTGGAAAGAGAGGCTTTACGGCTCTGCTTAGGACTTCCAAAGTATACTGCAAATGCAGTGTTATACCTTGAAGCACGAATACCAACCTTATTATGTCGCTTTAACATTCTTACTGTGCAGACCTTTTTACGACTATATGAAGCACCGTTTAACCCTGAACAAATTATTTTTATTTCCAATCCTGACCTATTCTTCTCCGTGCATTGGCCCAGATTTCACAAACCACAAATAGTATTTGTTCAATCGTTACTTGAGCCTCTAAATGTACACGTTCGTGATCTGATTCCTTTAACTGAGCAACAAAATTCTCCAGAAATTGTTTACCATGATATCTTCCCAACTCACGCTAAGCTATTACCTACAGGCATTTTAAATGGTTTATTGCAGGACCATTTAAGTACTCTGCCAACAAATGTCATTATAGCAACGGATGCATCTCAATCACATGAAAAATCAGGCGTTGGAATATATTGCCTTGTACTTTATTGGTCATTTTCACTTCGCTTACCGAATTTTCTTCCTGTCTTTCTGGCAGAATTCATGGCAATAATGTTAGCTTTGCGAAAGGTAAAAATTTCCATTCCAGTCGTAGCAGTCATAACTGATTCATTATCAGTGTGCTCTTCTCTGTTCGCATCTGGTCACTCACCTATAGTGAAACTTTTTAAATCATTGATTCCCTGTCATCTCCGAAGTATTCATTTAATCTGGACACCAGGGCACAAAGGTTTGTTGTTAAACGAAACAGCTGATTCTCTTGCAAAGGCATCCTTTTCGACGCCAATTATTCCTATTTTCCCTCATACAGTATACATTACGGTGGCGCGATTTCGCACACTTAAAATCAGGCAAAATTTATCTGACCCTGCACTGACGGCTTCTCCAGAGTACAAACACTCATTTCCCTGGCGCAGTGAACTGACTAATTCAAGGACGATGGAAGTTGCCATCACGAAATTTCGTTGCCGCGTTACCTCCCTCAATTTTTACTTGCATAGATCAGGCATATTGAATTCCCCTATGTGCATTTACTGTAATCAAGAGGAAACGATCAGTCATTTTTTATTACATTGTCGCCGTTTTGATTTATTCAGGCAAAGCATACTAGCACCACCTCTTCATAGACTGGGCTTGCAACTATCACAACCTGATCTTCTTTCATTTGGAGCCTCTACACTGGGTTTCAGCCACAGGGATGTTTTATTCGCCGTTCAAGAATACATCACTGCGACTAAACAATTTTCTTGCTAAATTACTGTCTCACTATTTTTCTTCTTTTTTCTGCAAACTTGATATCGGTATTTCAAATCAAAATTAAGTTACAAAAAATTTGTAGTAATGACGCATTGCTGAAAGTTTAGGGCAAATTCACCTTATAATCGGCCAATCCCCTTCTTTGGGTACGAGCTATTTGCACAGGGAAACAACAACAACAACAACAAAGGACAGCGACAACGACGCTGAAGCTACATGAGTATAGTCTAGATGCATGGAAAGTTCGGTTGGAGGCAGGTGCCTTGGGCACAACAAAAAAACGAGGTACGCTTTAATTAGATGCTGCAATGCTTGGGATAGAACGAAAACCATCTTAATTTCCTAGCCAACGTCTAACAATGCGTTGCCTATGACAAAGAACTGCAACGTGCGCATATCTAAACAATGTACGGCCACACTTTTTTCTTCGTCATTTTCGAAGTCCATTGTCGTAACTTTATGACAGTATCGCTAAGTGAAGCAACCCAAACATGTTTTGGAGCAACTGTCTTAACAAAATTCATTATTTAGCATTGAGCAACGGAGTTTACTTAGGCGCCCAGCTTAAGTACGCCGAACTTCTAAGACATGCGTTGCCTTAATAACCATGCAATATACGAGCACTTTTCCACTCTCCGGCAAAAGTTATACTACATATAGCATTGCATTCGGCTCAGTCTAGCTCGATTGTCAGTCGAGTACAGCCTTTTCATCACCCCCTCTTTTTATATAGGAAGCACAGTTAATGTAATCACGCGTACAAAAAGGGGATACTTTCTTTTACCTACCTTCGTTCCACAGCACACTAATGAAAAACATTTCGCACTGCTTTGAAATATGGCCGTATACAGATGATCCTGAGATAGCCATTTTCGAACCCACTAAGCGTTAAGCTTATCTGCGCGTATCATTGCTCTGTTGCTTCACAAAAAAACCCAGCCTGAGATCTGAACCAGCTGAATAAGTCGGTGAACGTAAAAATGATATAACTGCCCGAGCTCTTGTATGTTTAGCTACACACTCTATATAGCAGCACGCTTATAAGCTAATTTGTCTCGCTATAATTACCGGGGAACTCATTCCCTAATTACACTTCTCAGCGTAACGCTGCCGCTTACAGCATGCAGATGTAAATCATGAACGAGCGTATTATAAGGTACGCAATCTGAACTGCACAGACATCCGTGCATGCACATAAAAACCTCGAAACGAAAATGAAAGATGTGTCTGATTTGCACATGAACAGCATTAATTGTAGCTTGGCAGGCATGGTAAAATGGCCGGAACAAAACGGGGCTTGTCGATACCGTTTACATACGGGAGGATAGTTCATTTGTCGGTTGTACAGATCGAAAACAACACAGAAATTATCAGACAGCTTGTATAGAAAGCTATTCTCCTATTATAGTAATGGCTCTGCTCAATGGGTGTATTTGTATAGGGGTCAGACTGTTCGAGTTTGCCTAATTGTGTCGGATATAGCTATCGTGAGCGTGCTGCAGTGGTAGCAAATTCGTTATGCACCAGCTGTGAGAGAAAAATGTTGCCTCCCCTCCGTCTTTGCTAGTCATGAATCGACAAAGAAGGTCCCTGTAACCTGTACCGGAGCTGATGGGATATGCCACCACCACTTGTGACACGTGCTGATTCATTAGGTCAACCAGTGTACCGACTCACTCACTGAATTAGGTTTTAGAAATCACGCAACACTAAGAACAGGTGTGTTTCAAGAATGGCCCCCTGGGTACAAACGTGGTAAAACAATCCAAAGGATGCATTTCCTGGACGAATGCAATGTGCTGTTTCTTAAATGAGATAAGGCAACAGAGTTTAACAAAACGAATGAGTTGATGCGACAAGTTCGGCATTACCAGCCGCAAGGCTGCCGACTTACTTGCACGATTATACAATTGAATCAAAACTGCGAGGCCAGTTGTCTCAAAGTGTCATCTCTAGAAGGTGTACAGAAAAATGCGTTAGAACCCCTAGTTCGTTCGGGAAAAAAATATTATGGCAGTGATGTCATGGAGAACAGAAAAGTTATTGAGTTGTCGCTTAACCCTTGAATGGACTCTGAAGCATTTCGTCTCTTGTTTACTAAGAACTAAGTCTATCCAGTTGAAAGCATATAATACCGCTGACAGTCCAGCTTCGCGCCTATATACAGTTCGATGTGTTCATGAATACGTTACTCTCCACAAAGAAATACACTCAGTGCTTTCGCATGCTGCCCAACGGTTGGTCTTCGTACTCATTTTCTGTAGTTATAATCTAAGTAATATTAAAGAAAAATTTCAACCAAAATGCAAAAAATGAATTTATCAAAGAATAAAAATTCTAAAGCCTGTAATAAATATATGGTACATTGGCATTGAAAGTGGCAAATTGTAAACGTTGTTAAGCATGTATGCATACTTTTGCATTACGAACAACTGCAGTGAAAGTGTCGGACATCCGCTACCAGTAAATGTAAAAATAGTAGAATTAATGATGCATGGATGGGTGGAACTTCATGTGCGCTGGAAGTCGTAAATACAGCAGGAACACTGCAGCTTTCACCTGCATAAAAATTAAAAGGGGGCGTTTGAAAGACATCCCGAAACGACTAAACTTGTTTACTTCACACCCATTATTGAAGACAAAGAAATCAAAGCAATTTATGCCCTTCGGTCGAGCACCGGGTGCAACAAGTGTAAAAAATTGTACTTTGCAGCATTAAGAAATCTTAGCTTATTCATCCACCCCCCCCCCCCCCCCACACACACACATACAACAAATGACAATTTCGCAGTGCAGACGCGCATTATTTAATTTTGTTTGATGGAAGTGTCATTCGTTACAACCGAACTTTTTTGCTCCTGCCTGCTTTCTTCTTTGAGAATCCAAAAAGCACTAGCGTGCCCATGAAACATGGCTAGTGGAGGGAGTGTTCCTGTGAGCAACAGGATAACTTTACCTATAACTTCGTAAAAAACTAAACTAAAAAATATTTCCATCGAAAAGAAAAGAGAATTTCAGGGCTGAAAGGTAGGCGGTGCCCTAATTAAATCCCCGTGCTTTTGCTATACGAGCATAATTTATCTTTTCAGCCCATTCCTTCGAACTTCAGCTGAACAAGCAATGAAAAAAAAATGAATACGTCTATACTATAATTACCTTATTTTCATTTTTTGGACCAATTCACCTTACACGTAAGCACTGCTTTTTTCCTCGATAATAAAATGTTATTAGTAATCGCATCAAAAGAGACGGCAGAGGGGGAGGGGACAACAAACTTTCTTTGCACGAAGCCCTGCATGATGAATAAATTAACGAGCCAGAGTTATAAAGTTTGCAAGCTCATCAAGAACAAGTCTTCTTTGTTTAAAGCAATCAGCGCTGAATGAAATTGTTTATGAAATTCTCGATATATACTGGCGCGTCACACATTCAGCGTTTGAGGGAACGACCACTCATTAATCTCACAAATTACGGAACCACTTGTCACCCCTCTAACAAGCCCAGCATTGCAGAAGGGGTAAAAAATACAATTTAGTTTATTAGTGTAATATTTTTACTTTTTGTATCACGTTGCTCACATGAGAGAGGCAAAGAAGCCCTTTAGGTGGCCCCATGTCGTCAGCTACGAATTCTGCAATTTGCCCCAATCGACCGTTCCAAGGACATGCCCCCTTCTAACATAAATACGATCAGTATAATTTTATTTGCGAACCATCTTATGAGCCCACTTGATCCGGTGGCGTCCGCGCGCCAGCACGCATGTGCGTCCTCTTCATCTGTGCCCTCTCCTACTCCCCCTACCTCGGCTCGCAATGGTGGTGGTGGTAGTGATTAGAATGAAGAGGAAAAAGGCACCTAATTTCTGTCTGCCTTCAGGCGACACGGCGCAGTGCCTTATAGGGGTGGGGGGAAGGAGGGATAAAAAGAATAGAAGGAAAGTAGAAGCAGAAGAAGACAGCCAACGAGAGGAAAAAAGAAGGAGATAGGAAAGTGGGGATCCGGTCGAAGCAGTCCAAGGGCGGGGTGCCACAATGCGAGAGCTGCACGGCGTCAGGAGACCGCGGAGGGCGAACCAGTCGGCGGGAGCTACGCTGAAGTCGGAGATCGCGAGGGCACAACCGTCCAGCTTGAAATCCTGCGAGCGAATCGCTCGCAATGCCGACCCACGAATCGTCTACTAGGCCACGTTCGGTCCCCCCCTCTCTCCTCTAGGCATCCCTCCCAGCGGCGTTTACACCCCACAGCACATACGTGTTCCCTGTATACCTATCTTTTCACTTTCCCCCTCTCTTTCTCACCTCGCAACGCCAAGTCTACTGACAACTTCCCTAATTACAAAAACCGACTGCTAGCGCTGCTCAACCGTTCCCTTACAAACCGCGTCCTGTATATACAAATGCATTGCGCAATCTCAGTTACGTCTGAACGGTAAAAACCGGCAACAGGATTGATTGATATGTGGGGTTTAACGTTCCAGAACCACCATAAGAATATGATTAGACGCCGTAGTGGAGGGCTCCGGAAATTTCAACCACCTGGGTTTCTTTAACGTGCTCCCAAATCTGATCACACAGGCCTACAGCATTTTCGCCTCCAACGAAAAATGCAGCCGCCGCAGCCGGTATTCGATTTCGCAACGTGCGGGTCAGCAGCCGAGTACCTTTGCCACTAGACCACCGCGTCGGGGGAAAACCAACAACAGGAAATAACGTAAGTGTCTCAAACAGCCGCTGCAGCAAATTACTGTGCTTGTGTTAGTTCAAATTGTGTGTTTGTGCGTGTGTGCATGTCTTTGTGTGTGTGTGTGTGTGTGTGTGTGTGTGTGTGTGTGTGTGTGTGTGTGTTTGTGTGTGTGTGTGTGTGTGTGTGTGTGTGTGTGTGTGTGTGTGTGTGTGTGTGTGTGCGTGCGTGCGCAACATGGTGACTCTAAAGCGTGTGCTGCGCGGATTTCCTGCATAACCAAGCGCATTAAAGTACACCTGTTTGCTTGACTTACGATGCAGCGTATCCAAGCATTTACCTCTGTATGTTCACCCGCATATACGCACACCCTATGCATCGCCAAACCACAACGACCTCCCCGCTTGGCTTGACAAGCAATTAGTGGCTAAGTGGTTGCTCGGGCCACTTTTGCTTCGTCAGCCTCTTCACTCTTTTCTGAGTATTTACTTTTTCGTAGACGCTCAACGCTGCGTCGAAGCGAAGGCTCGGCGATGCAGCCGAGCGATCATTCGATATTTCCGGTCGTGGGTGGTCGTATACACAGAGCTTACAGCGCAATCCGCTTCTTGCTTCCGATTCATGGCAAACTTGTATTCCAAACATACGCATCACAGCCTATTAAGCGTTTGATTTCCGCAGCTCTTACCGAAACGAGTTTAGGAGGGCGAAAAAATATATATATGATAAACGGCTCACGGTGGTAGCGGAAAGGCTGATTCCCAAGCAAACTGCAGCAAGCTATAATAGTTGTAGTGCAGGAACACATGGAAGCGCGTTGACTTGCATCAGAACAACAGGATATACAAAACAGACGGCACGCTGCCATACTCGCCCGAAAACAGTGATACTGACTCTAGAGCAAGGGCTAGGTCGAATCACTGAACGTATAAAACAGGCAAAAAAGGAAAAAAGAAGGTTGATAAAACCATAAGCTAAGAAAAACTCAATAAAACGTTCGAAGAGCTCTACATATGGAATAAACCAGGGAACGAATCAAGCTCGCGACTTCTATTGAATTATTATTCGTGCTATTTTCTTTTTTCGAGGTTTCACTTCTTTTTTTTCCAGTTTCCTGCTGAGCTATAATATCAGTGCGGATTCCAGGTCTGAAATAGAAAAAAATTGGGCACCTGTCCTATTGTGTGGTCTCACCTTCTTGAAAACTCTAAAGCGCACTTTGGTAGTACCCCGATCCGGAAACGTAATATCCCTGATTGGCCGACTTTCTTTTTTTATATCCACCCTCACATCACTTCGTTATTTGTTAGAGCAAATTTTTTTCCCCTCGTTGCCAGGTGCATACCGCACCATACCGAGGGGCAACCTACGTATCTCAGATTTGGGCTCCGAAACTTTTGACCGAAGGGGTCGAAATATTCGGAGCCCTTCACTACGGCGTCTTTCATAATCGTGTGGGGGTTGTGGACATTCAACCCTACATATCACTCAACAAAATCAACCTACGTATAAATTGATATATTTGCCCACAGCAGGTTATCTATTCATCCACTTCTCTTTCTTCACAGTTGCATTACAATTCGGTCTGATAGCTTCCCCTATACATTCCTGGACATTATTGTCAGTTCGGTCTTAGTAATATTGTGCGCCAAAACACGGAAAAACTAGCTCTTAGGTATACACTTCTTTTCTTATATATATATATATATATATATATATATATATATATATATATATATATATATATATATATATATATATATATATATATATATATATATATATTGCTAAGTCTGAGTATTAAAAAACGAAAAAACAACAACATCAAACCTACAAAAATACAAAAAGCAGGGTCTCAATACCCGGTATTTCCTGCTAGTAAGCACAATTTGCCATTGTCCGGCTTTCCAGACTAAAACCATTGTCAGAATTCGCTGATGGGCGCTCCTATCTATCCGTTCTGTCGTGAGAGCTATACTTTGTCCCAAAGGTCTTTCATTGTTAGACATGGCTATGACGTCGTAGTTTTATTGTTTCTTTTTTTCTTTCTTTATTAAGACATTGTTTGAACTTTGCTCACGCATGTACAGCGCGGCGTGCACTATTAGGGTGAAGACGTGAGCGCGTGGCAGTCACACGATATACAACGCGGCGTAACAATCATTGTCGGATAAGGTACTCGGCTGCTGACCCGCAGGGCGCGGGTTCGAATCCCGGCTGCGGCGGCTGCATTTTCGATGGAGGCGGAAGTGTTGTAGGCCCGTGTGCTCAGATTTGGGTGCACGTTAAAGAACCCCAGGTGGTCAAAATTTCCGGAGCCCTCCACTACGGCGTCTCTCATAATCATATCGTGGTTTTGGGACGTTAAACCCCACAAATCAATCAACCATTGTCGGAAACATTGCACATGCGCGGAATGTGTTCTGCTATACACACCACCACGTGTACCATGCCACGAACATGCTTCTTCATCACCCGTTAGCCGTATTTTCATTTGCTAAGCTGATGAATCCTGCCTTTTAGGTGAAGTCTGCCTTTGCCGTTTTCTTTATTAGTTCTAATGCTCTGCTATATATTTACTTCTGCATTAATGCTCCGATTTCCAGTCGTGACGAACCTCGAAATGCAGTCCACGCCAGTCTAATCAACAAAAATGCGGCTAGCAGATGATCGAGCAAGCGTATCCGTGACGTCGATAGCGTGGTGGAAGGAGTATATTGCATAGCACGTGTGGCGCATGTGTAATCTTTCCGACAATGGGCGTTATGCGGCGCTGATGTAGTGCCGCCAGCCGCGTGCTCTCGTGTTCACCCTAACAGTGTCCACCGCTGCATAAGAGTGACGAGGCTGACGTGAAGAATGCCTGGCATATTAGCTATATTCTGCTAAGCTCTTGGAAATAGCGTTAAGAAGTGACTGAAGCACTTGCAGTCCGTCTGTTGCGTAGAGTTGGGCCTACTTCGTATACTCGAGTATTAAGTTCGTTTGACAAACGTAATAATGTGGAACGACAGCCGGTAGCGTACCCGCAAGAAATACCATGCACGTAACCGTGTAGGCTCAAAATTGCTTTCGCATTGTAAATAATTAGCAAATTGCTATTCAAAGTGATGGCACATGGCATGGAATCTCATACGCCTTATAATAATTGATGATGGCACATTCTGTGTTATTAGTCGTATAGTTACACTTTCAGTGCAAGATGGCCTTGTTGATGTCTCATTTTTTTTTCACATGGTCTCATTATTTAGTGAAGTACGGTTATAGAATCAGAGTAAAAAAATTAGAACTTAGCTGAATTTCCAACACAGAAGGACAATGAAATTAGACTCATGAGTTGCCAACGGCGTACTGTAGGTCTTCGCCATTTTCTGTAGCCATTATTGAAATCACGTTTTTGCTTATAGTATCTGCAAGAAAAAAATAGCGACAGGTAATACGTTATTCTTGTGCAGCATATTTTCCTGGCGTTGCATCACATAGACCACCACTCATCCTCTGGCTGAAACTTTGGCTGAGTGTATTGATAAGTTTTTTTACTAATAATAAAACGCACCAAAGTGGTATGACAGGTTTTTTAGTAGTGTATGATGACCTCGAGAAAGAGCATGTGAGGAAGAAGCAATAAAGTATCGTGAAATAGGACGAAAAGTGCCGCTTGCGTTTGTCTGTTTTCCATTGTTACCGTCCATGCAAACAGTAAGCTGGCACTCTTAGATAGGAAACCACAAATGTTGTCCAAGCTTTACATCTAAGTGCTCGTGTTTTAAGGTAATTTGTAAGCGTTAAATGTTGAACGCTTTTTCAGAAAAAGGGTGAGAACGTATATTTTCCGAGGTAAACCAAATTTTGTATACGAACTCTCTATTCACGAAGCTACTTCGGGCTTCGGTCATTTCGAGGATACATGAAAAGATACAAAAAAAAAATGAGAAGAACGCATTACACTGATCAAACACAGATATCTCGAAAGGTATTTGGCAGTAAGCTGCACCTATGATGTGATTTCGATTTCACCATACTTGCTTCCTTTTCATCTTTTTTTTTATCAGCACGTTACTCTGTAGCAACGTTTCAACTCTAGATTTCTTTAAACGTCGAGATGAAAGATAGACGAGATGCGAAATACGCGCTTACCTGGCTTTCAACCGAAGAACCATTGGTCTCAAAATATTTGGCAGTGGTATAAAGGCTCTTCATGTACGCGGTCATGAGAATTCCACTTCTGAATTTTTTCGTTTGTCTTTTATTGCTGCCTCTATTTTATTTTTTTCTGCTCACGTCAGAGAGGAAATATATGGGCTCTGCCAAGAACAGATTTTGGGAGGGTGGGCGAAATCAATAGGTGCAAGGAAAATGAAAAAAAAAAACTGTATATAAATGAGTACAAGGCCATCAGCGGTGCTCAATGGCGCACGTTCTGCGAACATCAACGCGAATATTTTACGCCCTTTCCAAGAGACGCACTTGCGATGAGACAAGCAGATTTGGTTCATTTTTCTTGAAACTGTCGTGTACACATTCGATGCGTGAAAATTTTTGTGGCTCAACAAGGATGCTTTGTCCTTTTTTACGCTGCATGCAACTTTTTTTATTCCACTGTTTTTTTTTGGGGGGGGGGTGTACATTGCATTCTATTTCTTTTGTTTTAGTATACAAGCTTGCTCTTCGAAACCAGATAGCAGTAGAAAAATTCAGAGTCCCTTATTCGTTCGTCTAAGAGGACACGAAGGCAGAATCCATCTCGTGTGGCTCTTTTAGCATGAATTTTATTTCGCGCGAACATAGTTCCTAAAAAAGAAGCAGCGGACTACACGAAAACGAAGGTCCAAGAGATAGGAAGAAGATCAACAGCGATAAGGTCATAAATTTGCTATTCTACACGAAGGGGGTGGGATTAAGAGATAAGAAGAAAGAAAGAAGACGGGGTGCGTAGCCTTCTTATGAAAGTTAATATTAAAACTATCGTACTTAGGTTGGTTTCTCAGCTTGGGATATTTTATTCTTGAAGTAGGGTCGAGCATGGCGTGAGGAATGCAAGTAAGCACGCCGATATATATTCCAGCACTTGTGCAGATGCAAGTGCTGCTCTTATCATCATGCACTGAACTCTTGAACTTGGGGCTTTTTGAAGTCATTTTGCATGTCGTGCAAAATATTGGATTGGTGAGTCATGTTTGCCACTGAACTTACAGCTATTTGAAGGGCAGAACGTTCCTTGCACAGACTGAGTATCGCACAAGAAGGCTTAATTGCGTCGCGGTGTGTCTCAAGGTGGAGTTCTCAGCCCCATACTTTTTAACCTAGCACTCCTCGACCTGATTAATGCACTTCGACGATCAGCCCATCTATTAATATATGCAGATCTGTATCTGGGCGTCAGGGGTGACACGCCTCCATGTGCGTGCCAGGCTTCAAAGAGCGCCTACACTGGCGACAAAGTACATTCAAAGACGGGGACTAGCCTCCATGTGCGTACCAGACTTCAAAGAGTGCCTACAATGGCGACAAAGTACATTCAAGGACGGGGACTAGAGCCGTCATCATATAACTGCTCGCATATTGCATTATAATCAACGGACACACGATCAAGTATACGTGAAGACCCACTGATTTCTCGGCTCCATAATTGATCGCGACCTCTCCCGGAGCCCTCTCATCGCCTACATGAAAATGAAACTCACCATGATCCCCCACGTACTGAGGGATCTTGCTGGAAAAACGTGGGGTGCATCTGTACGAGCGATGCTTCAACTCTGCTCTGTTCCTCGGTTTAATGCGCTACAGCTTACCCGTGCTTTGCGGGACCCGAAAAAGAAATGTGCGTGTCCTACAGTCGCTTCAATCCCATGCATTGCGAATATCCTTTGGCCATCCGAGATGCGCGTCTACAGCAGCGACAGTCGTCATTGCGCGTGATTCTCCAGTAAACACATACATCCGCGTTCACGCTTTGAGAATGCACACACTCGGACTCCAGTGCATCACCTCGCCACCCTTCGAGCTTCTGGGCCCCACTCAGCCTTAGGCTCAAGTGTAGCTCAGCCTTGAACAGTGCTTTCATTGCAATTAACGCATGCAGCATGGCCATTGTTGCCATTGTGCTGCCTACAGTGCTCACAGCTCTTCCTACCATTTCTGGCATGCAAAAGAAGGAACAGACGTCGAATCTAGCCCTGAAATAGGCCACACTACTGTTCCTGCACGAGAAGCACAACGAACGCCTCGACATTTACACAGATGGTTCTGTTACTTTAGTAAAATAAGGGCGGTGTTTAATTCCATGAGGTTCATTACAATTAGGTTCAAGGCATCGCCTTTGACGTTGTCGACGGCTGCAGAACTCACCGCCATACATGCAGCGCTAAAATTTAAAATTTAAGAACCTTCACAAGCTTTCTCCATATTTTCAAACTCGAAGGAAGCTTTCCAATGTCTCTTGTCACCCTTTTTGTCACGGACCTAAAGAGCAGTTATTCGTTGATGACCACTACTTGTTATTGAGCACAAGTTTTAATGAGCACTAGTTGTTTGCGTGCTAAGCGAATTCATGGTGATTGCTTGCTTTGAAAAATGATATTTGCTTTTTTTAATATTCAAACATAGCACTTACGAGTACATTGGTCACTAGATATGAGGGGTTTCACATCCCAAAACCAGCATATGATTGTGAGAGACGCCGTAGTGGAGGGCCCAGGAAATTTCAACCACTTGGTGTTTTTTAACCTGCGCCTAAAACTTAGCACGCAGGCCTACAGCGTTTTCACCTCCAATGAAAATGCAACCACCGCAGCCTATAGATTCGATCCCGTAACCTGCGAGTCAGCTGCCGAGTACCTTAACCACTAGACTACTGCGGCGGGGCGGTTATGGGTACATTGTTTTTCTTGGTTGTGGGAGCCTAGATTGTGTATGCACACGCTCAATAGAATTACAAAGAGTGGAATATTGAGGAAGGTCTTACATGGATAAACGATAAGATTTATTTTGATATCAGTTATATGGCACTCTCGGTTGATTTTTGCCGTCGCCGTTGCCATCATGTTCCGGATATGTATAAGTACTGTAAGAAAGTAGCAGCGTTGGAGTCTCGACAGCGTTTATTAGGCCGAATCGCCTGATTAACCCTTCGAACGAAGACGACGTTTTTCGTGATGATGATTATATACAGATGAAGAAGATGAAGGTCAAACGTTGTCAATATTGTGCTTACACTAATTTCCCCCTCGCGCGGAAGCGGCCGATCAGGCAGCTGTTTATGACGGTGGTGTACGGCGCAAGAATGGTTTTAAGCGCGACACGTGAACAACCTCCGTACCACGAAAACGGCCGTCGGAAGGCATGACAACAGGGGTTACTCGATAATTAACAGGAGACGCCTGCTCGACTATAGCGTAGGGGCCGATGAAACGTGAGTGAAACTTATCACACAGGCCGGGAACCCGCGTTGGGGTCCACAACAGTACTTCGTCTCCAGTATTGATGTAAACTACGCGGTGGACGCCATCCTAGCGAGTCTTCCGCTCTTGTTGGCTTGCCTGTGTATTGAGGTGGGCGCTTCGGGGACAATCGGCCAGGTGAGAGATTAAGTGCTCCCTCGATGACGATGACGAGTTCACAGGGACGTCAAAAAAGGAGATGTCGAGCGGAGATGTTGGTTGACGGCCATAGGCGAGAAAGAATGGGGAATAGCCCGTGGTGCAATGCGTAGCGGTATTGTACGCAAAAGTCCCAAATGGCAGGATGGTATCCCAGTTGGTGTGGTCGGCGTTGATATACATCGATATCATGTCGGTCAAAGTTCGATGGAAGCGCTCTGTGAGGCCGTTAGTCTGGGGTTGCTAGCTGGATGTCGTCTTATGAATCATATTACATGCGTGGAGGACTTGTTCAAGTTGTTTCGAGAGAAATGCCTTGCCGCGATCGCTCAATAAAATGCGTGGTGCACTTTGTCTTAGAAAGATTGCCTCCAGGAAAAATTTGGAAATGTCCTCTGCTGATCCTGAAGGAAGTGCAGCTGTATCGGCGTACCTTGTTAAGTGGTCAACTGCTGTGACAATTCAGCGCTTGCCGCTAGCTGATATTGGTAGTGGTCCGTAGAGGTCAATGCCAATGACATCGAAGGGAGCGTCAGGACACGGAAGAGGTTGTAGAAGACCGGCCGGGGAGGAAGTGGGTCGCTTGCGGCGTTGGCATAACGAGGATGACGCAACATATCGCGCTACGCAGTTGGAAAGGCCAGGTTAGGCAAAACAACTTCGGATGCGTTCATAGGTTTTTTGAAAACCGAGATGACCAGCCTTGAGGTCATCGGGAAACGCCTCCAAAATCAGCGCCCTTAGGGAACGAGAAGCAACAGGAACCCAGCGCTGTCCTTCGGGGTGGAAGACAAAGCGGTAAAGAATTGAGTTTTCAAAAAGTCTTGAAGTTCCGCAGCTGTCGATGGGCGCGAGCGTTGGGAGGACGAGAGGAGCCTTGAAGGCGCTGCATTGTAGAGGGACAGTAAGTGTCGCTGCGTTGGTGGGATGCGAACGTCTCGTTGTTGAAGGTAGAAAGAAAACTGACAGCGGCGAGTAAATGAACTGACGGAGACACTTTGATGGGTTCACTCACAGTTGGCGACAGGCCAGGAGTGCCTGATGAGGATTGTAAAGGACAGTGGCTAAGGGCATCGGCATCGTTGTGTTTCTTGCCGGATTTGTAGATAACGTCAAACTCGTATTCTTGGAGACGAAGTATTCAGCGACCGAGACGTCCAGACAAGTTCTTCAACGTCGACAGCCAGCACAAAGCGTGGTGGTCAGCGACGACGGTAAAGTGGCGCCCGTGAAGATATGGTCGAAACTTCTGGATGGTCCAGACAACGGCGAGACACTCCTGCTCGGTGATGGTGTAGTTTTTCTCTGCTGTTGTTAGGGTGAGACTTGCGTATGCGATCACACGTTCGTCATAACGCTCTGTTCGTTGCAGAAGTACAGAGCCGAGTCCATGTCCGCTGGCATCAGTATGGAGAAGAGTGGGTGCGGCGTTATCGAAATGACAAAGCACTGGCTCAAACGTGAGGGGACGTTTCAAGGTGTCAAAATTTACTTGGCATTCGTCCGACCATACATATGACGCTCCCGAAAAAAGGAGTTGGTGAACTGGTGCAGCAATGGTGGCGAAGTCTCGTATAAAGCACCGGAAGTACGACGCAAGGCCAAGAAAGCTTCGGAGCTTTTTGACGCGTTGAAAAAACGGGAACTGAAGAACGGCGGTAATCTTGTCGGGATCATGCCGGATTCCATCTTTGCTGACGAGATGTCCGAGTACTTTAATACATTTGCTAGCAAAGTGGCACTTCTTGGCGTTGAGCTGAAGGCCATAAGCTGCGAGACACGTCAGAACTTCATCTAGGCGCTGCAAGTGCTGTTCGAATGTTGAAGAAAATATGACGATATCGTCAAGGTAACCTAAGCATGTTTTCCACTTAAGGCGCCGCAATACAGTGTCTATCAGCCGTTCAAATGTTTTTTTTTTCCTTGTCATCCTCGTGCATTGGAATTTGCCAATAACCGAAGCACAGGTCAAGGCTCGAAAAATATTCCGCTCCTTGTAAGGAATCTAAGTCATCATCAATGCGAGGCAAGGGATATACGTCTTTTCTGGTTACTTTGTTTAAAATGCGCGGTAGTCAACGCAGAATCGCACCGAACCGTCTTTTTTTTCTTACGAGAACGACAGGTGACCACCAAGGGCTTGAGGAGGGGCGGATGATGTTTTGCTTGAGCATATCAGCAACGTGCTTGTCGATGATCTTGCGTTCGCTGAAAGAAACACGGTATGGTCGACGACGGACAATAGAAGTTCCGTCGGTATGTATGCGATGAGCCACCGCAGAAGTCTGGCTTAGAGCAGTGGAATGTACGTCGAAAGAAAATTTATGCTTAGACAACCACGCCAGTAGTTCGTCTGCTTGCGGGGGAGTGAGATCCGTGCTGATGGCATTGACGAGAGCCGTAGTATGTGGAGCATCTGTTGGTACTGAACGTGATTCCACCATACTGGTATCCGAAGCCACTACAGAGATAGGTTGTGTGTCCACGCTGAAAACTACAACAGTACCCTTGGTCAGCAGAATGGGCTCATTGGTGATATTCAGTACTGCGAGAAATGCGGTGCCGTTGGAGAAGCGGACAAGACTCGATGAAAGTGCAATCCCTCGGGATATACAACGGGCTGATGGACTGACTAGGACGTCACCATGGTCAATGGAGTCAGACATAACCGTGATAACGTGCTCGTGGTTAGGTGGCACAAGGAAGTCATTGGCTGTGCGTAGCCGGTCACGTGATAATTTCGGGGAAATATTATCCGTCTCTCGCATATGTATGAGTCGTTGTCGACAATATATGGAAGCAGCAGCATCAGAAAGAAAGTCCCAATCTAAAATAAGCATAAAAGCACAAGAAGCCAGCACGGCAAACTGAATATGATGCCGGATCCCATCAACGAAAACTCTAACGGTGCACTGTGCTGATGGCCGTATCTGCGAGTCATTTGCGCTACGTAAGAGAGTGCCAGTATAAGGTGTGGTAGCGTTACGTAGACGAGTAGACAAATCCGCATGAATAACAGAAATAGCAGCCCCCGTGTCCAGCAATGCCTCAACTGCTACCCCTTCTGCATACACTAATAACAAGTTGGCTGGGCCCTCTGGAGGTCTTGGTGTTTGTTCGAGCGATGCAGCTTTCCCTCCAAAAACTGCACCAGCTAATTTTCCGAGTGGTAGTCAGAAGTAGGTACAGCCGGTCTTAGAGGAGATGTTGAGCGTCGTAGAGGTGAAGGGGACCGGCGGCGTCCGGGATAGCAGGGGCGAGGTGCGGCGAGTGGAGAAATCGGAGAGAAGGAACGTGTCGTAGGGCGTCGCTGGTACTGGTTCGGGCCTGGCTCTGAATCCCTTTCGTAAACATCGTAGCCACGGCGTTCGTCCTGTTCGCGCTTGCGGCAAAATCGGGAAATAAAGCCCCGAATGCCACAATAGTAACATATTGGGTGAGGCAGCGCCAGGGGGCGTAGTGTTCCGGAGCTGTCACAGGCGCTGGTACTGGCGCTGGGACAGGCGAGTGTGGTGCAAATGCTGCTACGTTGGACTGCGCAGGAACAGGACGCGCGTGCTGAACCAAGGCAGGTGGCATGGCAGCGACTTGCGCATACGTCATGGGTGGTGTTGGTGGTGCCGTGGTGTTCAATGGGAGAGCGCCAGCCATGAATGAGAGCTCCTTTTTGATGGTGTCGCGCAGACCAGCAGATTGAGAGTGAGGCCGAGGGGCGGGTGCACATGACAACCCTTACGCTTGAAGTTCCTCGCGAATCAGAGTGCGAATCAGCGCGCGCCAATCCGCATCCGAGGAAGGCCGGCTGTCACTGGCGTCTGGGTAGTCTGGGTGCAATCGAATGGCTTGGAGTTCATCAAGATGCTGACATGTCGTGATGACGTCCTCAACAGCGGTGGGGTTTTTAACAGCCAGAGCGTTAAACGCGACATGGCCTATCCCTTTGATGATGTGGCGAACACGATCAGCTTCTGTCATCGCCGAGTTCACGCGGTGACAAAGGGCAAGAACCTCTTCAATGTACGAAGTGTACGTCTCCCCGAGAAGTTGGGCACGCCCATAGAGCTCTCGTTTCGACACTTCGGAATGGATGTTCGGTTTTCCAAAAATTCTACGGACTTGTTGAGCAATAGTAGGCCAATCCGGGAAGCTGCTCTCGTGGTTAAAAAACCACGTTTTCGCGACATCGGACATATAGAGAGCGTCGTGACGAAGTTTTTTAGGCCCATCCCATTGGTTATAAACACTGGTCATGCCGTATTCTTTTAGCCATACCTCGACGTCGTCGCGTGGAAGATCACAGAAGATGGGTGGGTTGCGCTGCCGAGCGTTGACGATCCACGCAGGAATGGTTTGTTGGACAGAGATGCTGGATGTTCCGGGCAGTGGTTCTTGAGCCATGACAGCGGACGGGGGAAGCAAGCCGTGACCCGAACGAAGCTCCAGGGAAACGTGACGTCAGAGAGGACTTGGGGATCGAAGCAGCTTCACCACTATGTAAGACAGTAGCAGCGTTGGAGTCTCGACGGCGTTTATTAGGCCGAATCGCCTGATCAACCCTTCGAACGAAGACGACGTTTTTCGTGATGATTATTATATACAGGTGAAGAAGATGAAGGTCAAACGTTGTCAATGTCGTGCTTACAGTACTTACATATGTAAAGTAGGCACAAAAATAATCAATGGAAATATATTCCAATGCAACATACCGGGGATTCAAACCAGCGACTTGTCGCTCCACAGCTCGCTGCGCTATAGCCAAATCAATCACTCGGCATGCTTGTGCCGCTGATGTAACGGCAAACCATTCATATGCACTATTTAGCGCACGCAATACGCAAATCTCGGAGCAGCTTGGGCGCATTTTTTTCACAGTGCTTCTACATAATCTTCCCAATTGAAAACTGCCCTTGAGACGTGCAACGAAAAATGGTCCCCCACTTTTCCGCTCATAATCTAGAAAAGAAATAATAAAAAAGTTGGCCCCGTATCTGCATGGTAATCTGTGAATGTAGCCGAAAGACGATAGTCTTGCGTCTAGAGAGATTGAAAAAAACGTTTATTCGATGTTCTGCGCAAGAAGATCGGTGAATAGTATTCTGGAGGCGCTGCGCTAGAGTGCCTCGAGCATGCAGCGGAGGCGAACGAGCGCCCTAAGTCACGTCACACGTGAGACATGAGCGCTATCTGGCAGTTATCTTGGAAAACGAAACGTGCGGCTCTGAGACGGGCGTGCGCGCCCGTCTCAGAGGTGATAAGGTGTACAACGCAAGGCGACGGTTCGGTGCCGCCACTGTGACGTCTTAGCAAAGCGTTGGAAACACTTCCCTTTTCGTGCAAGCGTTGCATGGTCAGCGCTGCATGATAAACGCTATGGTCCTTAGAATAACTTATGTATGCCTTTTATAGTAAATGACGCACATAGAGAATATATATGTGATGTTATGGTGCCTCAGATATGCGAGATAATTTCTTTTTAATTGACAATTGCACAAGTATGAACGCTGAATCTTGAGCAACATTGGTGGGTGCTGCCGATGGGGTCAGTCGTTTGGGGTATCCGCTGGTGGCGTTTAAACTGCCCGGAACCGTTAAGGGTGAACAAACAGACTAATGGACAGACATACAGACCAAACGTTTTGCGTCGAAGGTCCCCAAGAAAGTCTGTCGTCTTTAAAAGAACATAGGGCCCAATTAGAAAAGGCGTCACCCCCGCAGGGGCGCCTGCGCAAGTAGGCGTTTGGTGTGTAGCGACACCACGGACCCGAGCTAACGGGGGAGTTTCGGCTCCCTCCCACGCCTAGCCGTGCGTGGCTTTGCCGTGTCCGGGGAAAAGGGGATCCTGGGGGTTGAGCTGACGCTGGGTGATTGGACCTTTAAGGCCCCCCGGCAGAGGCAACACACCCCTTTGGCCCCGGCTTCACGTAGACGGCACCCCTGGGCTGACCCACCCAGGGGAAATCGGCAGTCGCCTTTTCCTATCTCTCTCTTCCTACATCTTCGTCTTTATCTCTCACTTTTTATCTGTCCTGTCATCTTCTCTTTTCCGTTTACTTCCGAATTTCCTGGCGGCGAGGGTTAACCCTGTGTAGTTACCCAACCTTGGGTAGTTATATTCGGTTATAGCGGCGATGCATGGCTGGCGTCTCCAAGTGTTCACTAGTCAACCTTGTAGCGTCCCCTTGTTGGGCTCGGTGGTGGGTGGCCACCATCGCCGCCGAATTTTATTGTATTTTATGGCAAAATTTTTCCCCCCCCTTCCTGACCGCTCCCTAAAAAGGTGGCGCACCGAAGATACTTTCTTGCCTAACACACCAAAGCCCACATTCCCAAAGTACCATGTAATTCACAGTCAAAACGGAAAGAAGACAGTCCGAGCTATTTCACCTTTTCTCGTCTCCAAAACTCTCATAGAAGCAATAGGCCCAGGTTACAAAGTAACAAAGATGGGAAGTGGCGATCTTCTTCTGGAGGTTCGTGACAAAGCTCAGTATGAAAAGCTGTCTAAGCTTGTGGCCTTTGGGGAAACCCCTGTTTCGGTGGGCCCACACCGGTCCATGAACACTGTCCGTGGCGTAATTTCTGATGATGATCTTACTGAGCTTTCTGAAAGTGAGCTGCTTGAAGGTTGGCAGGACCAGAACGTGGTCAAAGTCCAACGAATAACAATAAGACGCAACAACAAACTGACCCCTACAAAACACGTAATAATTACGTTTGGAACAAGTGACCTACCAGAATCAATCGAAACCGGCTATTGTAAGCTTCGTGTAAGACCATACATTCCCAACCCTCGTCGATGTTTCAAGTGCCAACGTTTCGGTCATGGATCGCAGAGCTGCAGAGGGCGTGCCACTTGCGCAAAGTGCGCATCCATTCAACACATATCAGACAACTGCACCTCAGAAACAACTCATTGTTCGAACTGTGAAGGAGATCACGCTGCCTACTCACGATCATGCCCCGCATGGAAAAAAGAGAAACAAATAGTAGAACTTAAAGTTAAATTTAATCTCACATTCCAAGAAGCGCACCAACGCTTCGCAATACACAACCCATTTTATCCCTCCTTTGCAGATGTGACGCGCCGGGGCGCCGCGCCACATGCCTCGGCACCCGCGAATGCCACACAGTGTGTGGCCGCGGTCGTGCCACCAGCGCCCCCGGCTGGAGCAGCCTGTACTGCTCCGCCCCCTGACAAACAGGGCCGGCAGACCCTAGTGTCTGCTGAACCTCGGACCACTGCAGGCGCAGTCAGGTCCGAAAGTTCAGTGAATGTGCCTGCCCAGCAGGCAACATCCACCACCTCACACGAGGTGATGGATACAAGTCCCACTCCTTCGGCGCCTCAGACGCCGAAGGATAGGCGCAACTCCTTGGAGCGCGCCAAAAAAGAAAAACCTCGAATCACAGGGCCCTCAAAAGGCCCTGTAAACTAACGCAACACCTCTGTATGCACAGCACCACACTAAATGAAAATGACACAAATACTACAGTGGAACGTCAGAGGACTGTTGAGAAATCTCGACGATATCCAGGAACTTTTACACAAACATACACCTAAAGTGCTGTGCGTACAAGAGACACACCTGAAACCGAAACACACCAACTTTTTACGTCACTACATTATCTTTCGGAAAGACCGGAATGATGCCATTGTGCCATCCGGTGGTGTTGCCATTATAGTCAATCAAGGGATTGCATGCACACACCTAACATTACAAACATCCCTTGAGGCGGTGGCTGTTCGAGCAGTTCTATTGAATAAGCTCGTCACCATCTGCTCTCTATACATACCTCCACAACACCGTCTCGAAAAGCATGAATTCGAGTCCCTCATAGACGAACTTCCAGAACCTTATATTCTTCTGGGAGATTTCAATGCACATAGCAATCTGTGGGGTGACTCTCGCTGCGATGCTCGAGGTCGCCTGATTGAACAGCTTCTCTTTTCTTGCGGTGCATGCCTTCTGAATCGGAAAGCACCAACATACTACAACATTGCTAACAATACGTACTCAGCAATAGACCTCAACATAATATCCCCATCACTCCTGCCTCTACTTAAATGGGAAGTTATTAATGATCCATATGGTAGTGACCATTTTCCTATCGTTATCAGCTCATCAATAACAAATACATGTCCTGTACAAGTTCCAAAATGGCTCACCGACAAAGCTGATTGGGGAAAGTTTCAAAAAATGACTTTATTATCTTGGACTGACATGGCGGCATTGAGCATAGAGGATGCTGTATGCTACTTTACAGCTTTCTTGGTTGATGCAGCAGCAAAATGTATTCCCCAAACATGTGGACCGTCAAGCAAACGACGAGTCCCATGGTGGAATAATGAGTGCCGTGATGCTCGAAAAAAACAAAATAAGGCATGGAGGTTGCTTAGAGATTCGCCCACAGCCGAGAATCTTGTAAACTTTAAGAACGTCAAGTCGCAAGCAAGGAGGACGCGCCGACAGGCGAGAAGAGAAAGTTGGCACAAATTCGTATCGGGCATTAGCTCATACACAGATGAGTCGAGAGTCTGGAGCATGGTTGGCAAGGTGGCAGGACGAGAAGCACATTCGCTTCCTCTAGTGAACACACAAGGGGAGAGTTTGGAAGACCAGGCAAACACTCTCGGAGCGCACTTTGAACAGGTCTCCAGCTCAACACACTATAGTGAAGCGTTCCGACGATACAAAACCGCAATAGAAAAACAGAGATTAGAGCGCAAGCCCAGAACACATGAGGCATACAACGAACCTTTCTGTTTTGCTGAACTGCAGGCCTCACTTGCCTGCTGCAATAAATCTGCCCCAGGCCCGGACCGTGTGGCATATGAAATGTTGAAACACCTGCCCACTGAAACCCAGAAAGCTCTCCTCTCTCTCTATAATGCGATATGGTCTTCTGGCGAGCTACCCTCAGCCTGGAAAGAAGCTATCATTATCCCAATTCTAAAACAAGGCAAGGACCCGGCCTCAGTTTCCAGCTACAGGCCAATAGCATTAACCAGCTGTATTTGCAAAGTCTTTGAAAAAATGATTAACAGGCGCCTGATGCACTTCCTTGAAATTAGTGGCCTACTTGACCCATACCAGTGTGGGTTTCGAGAGGCTCGGTCCACCACTGACCACCTTGTCCGTATCGAGGCACAAATTCGCGACGCTTTTGTTCATAAGCAATTTTTTTTTCTGTGTTTCTCGATATGGAAAAGGCATATGACACTGCATGGCGCTTCGGCATATTGCGAGACCTGTCACATTTAGGTGTGCGGGGTAGAATGCTGACAGTTATCGAAAGCTACCTGTCCAACCGTACATTCCGTGTCCAAGTTGGCACTGTCTTATCTCGAGTATTTGTCCAAGAAACAGGAGTGCCACAAGGAGGTGTATTGAGCTGTACACTTTTCATAGTTAAAATGAATTCCTTGCACCTGTCTCTCCCACGAAATATTTTTTACTGCATATATGTCGATGATGTGCAGATTGGTTACAAATCTTGCAACATCTCAATGTGCCAACGTCAAGTTCAACTAGGGTTGAACAAGGTATCTCAATGGGCAAACGAGAATGGTTTTATACTCAACGCGCAAAAGAGCACTTGTGTCTTGTTCAGCCGAAAGAGGGGCCTCCATCCTGACCCCGACATTGACCTGCATGGTCAACCTCTGTCAGTGAAGACCGAGCACAAGTTTCTCGGTCTCATATTAGACACTAAGCTAACTTTCATCCCACACATCAAGTATTTAAGGGACAGGTGCTTAAAAACAATGAACATTTTGAAAGTGTTGTCACACACTACATGGGGAAGTGACAGGAAATGTTTAATTAACTTATATAAAAGCCTCGTATGCACACGCCTAGATTACGGTGCTATAGTCTACCAGTCGGCAACACCATCAGCCTTGAAAATTCTCGACCCTGTCCACCATCTAGGCATTCGCCTCTCTACGGGTGCTTTCCGCACCAGCCCTGTGGAGAGCCTGTACGTGGATTCGAATGAATGGTCGCTCCACCTACAAAGATGTTCCCTGTCCTTTTTGTACTTTTTGAAGGTGAAGGCAGACAAGAAACATCCTTCCCATTTTACAATGAATGATTTGTCTTGTTCTGGCTTGTTCGAAAACCGACCTTCGTTTAGGCAGCCCTACGCGCTGCGTGTAAGGAGCTTGGCCGAAGGAACAGGTGTGCCTCTTCTTGAACCCAGTTTGATGGCTCCTGCAACATATCTGCCACCGTGGCAGTGGCAGCTTATAGACTGTGATGTTTCTTTTGTTGATGTCACAAAGCACGCACCACTTGCACACATACATACATACTTTTTAGAACTACAACATAAATACACATGCCCTGAGTTCTTTACTGATGCGTCAAAGTCAAACACTTCTGTGTCATATGCAGCAATAGGCCAATCCTTTTCTGAGGCCGGCGTTCTTCATCCTAATGCAAGCATTTTCACAGGAGAAGCTTACGCAATACTGGCGGTCGTAAAACACATTAAACAGATAAAATTACAAAAGGCGGTAATATACACAGATTCCCTAAGCGTGGTCAAAGCCCTGAAAACTCCTAAAAAACACAAGAACCCCGTGCTGGTGTCACTCTACTCACTTCTGTGCACACTCTACGCATCAAAACAGCATGTCGTTGTCTGCTTGGTTCCAGGGCACCGTGAAATACAAGGGAACGTTTTGGCCGACAATCTGGCTGCTTGCGCCAATGTCACTACTGCCAATGCACCAACACCAGTCCCTGCACTTGACTTAAAACCTTTTATAAAACGAAAGCTCAGGGAGTATTGGCAGAGCATGTGGGATAAACAAACAGATAATAAACTCCATACTATTAAGCCGCAACTAGGTTATTGGCCGCCACTATCAAAATCACGACACACGGAAGTAATACTAACAAGGCTTAGGACTGGACACACACATTCTACACATTCATTTCTTCTGTCTACCGGTGATCCACCATATTGTGAGAGATGTGGAGAGCCCCTTACGGTTCTCCACATTCTCGTCCAGTGCAATGAGCTAGATGCTGTAAGAAAAAAGCACTTTTTACTGCCCTACCGACAGCAGCTCCCTCTACACCCTGGGATGCTCATCGGTAGGGATCCGCTTTTTAAACTACAAACACTTTTTACATTTTTAAAAGAAGTGCAAAGCTTTCACCCGATATTTCGAGGTCATCCGTAGCCTGACCTCCATGGAGTGGTCGTGGCTGCGGTGACTATATCTTCATCATGGTTTTATTATCATGACATTTTGCCATCAGCTATCACCACACATATGTCACGCCACTGTCATGATTTTATTACTTTCATGTTTTAGCCCGCGTTAGAGCGAGGAATTTTAAGGCCCCTTTACAGCCACGCACCATATCATTGTTCATATCTGTAGCCAATTGAAATGGCGCTCTTTGGCCATCAATTGGCCCTTGCGCCACTAAAAACTACTCATCATCATAGAAAAGGCGTCACGTGCGCGCGCACGTGCAGGCTACTTGAATGCGTTACAGCATACGTATAGAGGTCGTACCACTTCCATGCCACAGTTTGAAAGAAAGAGAAGAATCAAAAAGCGTTGGCTTTTGCAATGCAACACATTTGCAGCGCGTTCCTCAAATACAAATACGTAACAACAATGACGGTTGTTAGTTCACACTTGTCCCGTGTACACCTATGCGTTTTCGAGCGTCCTTTTTGTGCTGTAGCGGCATGCTGAAAGTATCGAGCTGCTTGTCATCCTTCATGTGATATTCTAATCTCTTGCTATCGCATTCATTGCTTCGCCCTAGTGGCGAAACCGTGACAGCTTTTCGGTTTCTTGTCCAGACTACTTTTGCGCATCACTGACGCCAAATAAAAAGTGATTATTGCGACGGACCTGTTTTTCGCATCATCCATCTCAGCAGACAGCCATGAAACTTTATGCATTCACCAGTCATGATTGACCTTGCACCAGTGGCCACCTGAAGCTTTTTCATGCCATTTGGCGGAGTGCAGAACGGTGAGCACCCCCCCCCCCCACCCCTCGATTCAGTTTTTTCAAGTCTTTCTCGCGATCCGAAAGTGTGAGAAGGATCGATTTCAATTCTTCAAATATTTCATTCTGCCCATAATGGGCCAGGTTTAGCTTCGATATTGTCGGCTGGTAGTAATAACTTTAATATTGCAGCAACAGTCATGCAACACTATTCGAATGCAAAGTGGACCTGGCATCACAACAAGCGTACGACAGCTTGTTCTTTGCGTTATAGCGAAAAAGCAATGACAGTTAGTTACCTGCTTGGCAAATTAGGTCGAGTGATAGCTGTAGCGCCGCCAATGATTACATGTTACCCACGCAGCTGGCTCCTTTTGTAGCTGTTTCGTGACATCATTGATGACGTCACTGTTCGTGTGCGATGATGTGGCGAAACCCAATTTGACACCATATGTGGTGTGGGTTCCCGCAGTGCGTTCAACGGTGCGTATAGTCTGGGCATGCCGAAAATAAGCATGCCCAGACTACAGGCCTGTTCTGTAAAACCGAAGCTGTCGTGCCACGAAACCTATTGATATTGTTAAGTAAAAATGACACGAGGCGTGTCTATTTAAAATCTATATTCAAACTGATGCGTATGGCGTCGACTAAGATGGACGACAGCATGCACAACCGACAGACCACTTCCTCGTTGTCGTCTTCTGACCGCTGATACGTCAGCTACATAGCATTTACCCCCCCCCCCCCTGCGGTAAAAGCGCCGTCTCAGTGCACATTAACTACGGTCTTCAGTAGGCAGGTGGTAAGGTTTTAGCCTGCTGACGTGCACAACATCACTGGGTGTGGTTGCAGGCAGGCTTGTGGTCTCAGATGCAGGAATGATCTCATAGGTAACGTCGGTTACCTGGCGGATGATACAGTAAGGACCCATGTAGCGAGACAACAACTTCTCTGATAAGCCAACTCCACGAACTGGGCACCACAGGAGAACAAGAGAACCGGGTGAGAAGTGAACGTCAGCATGCCGGCTGTCGTATGGGGCTTTCTGTTTGGCTTGCGAAGCCGAAAGTCTAGAGCGGGCAATCTGACGTGCGTGGTCAGCACGAGAAATAGCGTCGCATGCATATTCGGTTGACGGCGTTGTGGTTAGAAGTAGGGTGTCGAGTGGTAACTTCGGATCACGGCCATAATGCAAATAAAAGGGTGAATAACCAGTAGTGTTGTGGCGCGAAGAATTGTACGCGAAGGCCACGTGAGGTAGCGCCAGGTCCCAGTCATGGTGGTCGGAGGACACATACATCGCGAGCATGTCCGTTAGGGTCCAATTTAGCCGTTCGGTAAGGCCATTTGTTTGGGGATGGTAGGAAGTGGTCAGCTTGTGGTGCGTCGAGGAAGAGCGCAGAAGATCGTCGATCACACGGGACAAAAATGTGCGGCCACTATCCATGAGCAATTGGCGAGGAGCACCATGGTGTAGGATGACGTCGTGGAGCAAAACGTCCGCAACGTCAGTAGCGGTGCTGGTGGGGAGCGCTCGAGTGATGGCATACCTAGTCGCGTAGTCTATAGCAACGGCGGCCCACTTGTTGCCCGATTTCGACTCGGGAAAAGGACCGAGAAGATCTATACCAACGCGGAAGAAAGGTTCCGTTGCGATGGAGATCGGTTGAAGAAGTCCAGCCGGGGGCGCAGTAGGTCCTTCCTACGTTGGCATTTATCGCAGGAGGACAGGTAACGGTTAACGGACTGGGCGAGACCACGCCAAAAGAAGCGGCGACGCACGCGGTCGTACGTCCGAGAAACACCCAGATTACCAGCAGTTGGTTCATCGTGAAGCTCGTGCAGCACGGTTGAACGCAAATTTTTCGGCACGACAAGAAGGAGCTCAGGGCCATCTGGCTGGAGGCTACGACGGTACAGCGTGCCATTCAGGAGGACGTACATGCGAAGTGACGTGTCGTTCGGAGCAGATTCGAGACGGTCAATAAGTTGTCGCAGAAAAGCATCACGACGTTGTTCATCACCAATCTGAAGAAACTGGGACATTGACATGACGCTGAGGCTAGGCTCGATGTCTGGTTCGTCGGGCTGATCAACAGGGTAGCGGGATAAGCAATCGGCGTCTAGATGGAGCCGTCCAGACTTATAAGCAACCGAGTAGGAATACTCCTGTAGGCGTAATGCCCAACGACCAAGTCGTCCAGTGGGGTCCTTCAGAGAAGAAAGGCAACACAGCGCGTGATGATCTGTGATGACACGGAGAGGGCGGCCATACAAGTAAGGACGGAATTTCGAAACCGCCCAAACAAGAGCGAGACATTCCCGTTCTGTTATAGAATAATTGCGTTCAGATTTAGAAAGCAGATGGCTCGCGTACGCGATTACACGGTCGTTGCCCCGCTGAATTTGCGCCAAAACTGCACCAATTCCGTGACCACTCACGTCTGTTCGCACTTCTGTAGGAGCATCGGGGTCTAAATGTGCAAGTATAGAAGGTGTCGTTAGAGCGGTGATTAGCTGAGAGAAGGAGTCAGCTTGAGGAGGGCCCCAAGAAAATGGGACGTCTTGTTTGAGAAAGCCGGTGAGTGGCCATGCGAGCGCCGCAAAGTTTTTCACGAACTGGCGAAAGTAGGAGCAGAGGCTCACAAAACTGCGAACTTCATGGACAGAGCGTGGGATTGGGAAGTTTGTTACAGCGCGTACTTTCGCCGGGTCTGGCCGTATTCCGGCAGCGTCAACAAGGTGACCCAATACGGTAATCTGACGAAGACCGAAGTGGCACTTGGAGGAATTGAGCTGCAGGCCGGCCCGTCGAAATATGGATAGCATGGTCGAAAGGCGTTCAAGGTGGGTTGTAAAAATAGGTGACAAAATGATCACGTCGTTCAGGTAACAGAAACATGTCGACCATTTAAATCCTTGTAGGAGCGTGTCCATCATTCTCTCGAAGGTCGCTGGAGCGTTGCAGAGCCCGAATGGCATGACCTTCAATTGGTAAAGACCGTCAGGGGTAACGAAGGCGGTCTTTTCTCGGTCCATGTCATCTACAGCAATTTGCCAGTAGCCAGATCGGAGGTCGAGAGATTAAAAGAAGGTGGCGCCATGGAGGCAATCCAGGGCATCGTCAATGCGTGGTAGAGGGTACACGTCTTTTTTGATAATTTTGTTGAGGTGGCGATAATCAACGCAGAAACGCCATGAGCCGTCTTTCTTCTTTACTAATACCATGGGAGATGCCCAAGGGCTCGTTGATGGTTAGATTACGTTCTTTGTAAGCATTTTGGCCACTTCTTTCATAATCACTTCTCGCTCAGACGCTGACACGCGGTACGGCCGACGGTGAAGGGGGGCAGAGTCACCAGTGTTGATTCGGTGAGTGACAATTTTAGTCTGGCCCAAGGGACGATCGTCGGTGTCGAAAATGTCACTCTATGAGGCCAAAACTTGGATGAGAGCGTCGGCCTGGTGAGGCGACATCTCCGATTCAATCATGTTCGAAAAATACCATCGTCTGAGCTGGGTGACCGCGAGACTGCTCTTCGATCAAGAGCAGATACAGCGACAACACTGACATCGTCCTCTGTTATGGCAGTTAGCTGGGCTAGAGACATCTGGCAGGGCAACACTTGAGGGGTGAAACCAACGTTAAGGAGCGGAAGTACCACACAGTTATCCACTTTGGTCGCGATGGTATAGGGCACAGTAACACTGCGCGTCAACCGAACGTCAGTAATTGGCGTAACAATATAATCACCGTCAGGAACGGGAGGGGTCGATGACAAAGACACGTACGTGACGGCTCGAGGTGGCAGGCGAACGAAAGTGGTTAGGCTCAAGCGGCTGGTTGGCTTTGCAGAGTAGTCGGCAAAGATTGGCAGATGAAGGCTGAGGGTACCAGATGAACAATCAATTAAGGCCGAATGTGCCGAAAGAAAATCAAGGCCAAGTATGAGGTCATGAGGGCAGCAGGCTAGCACGCCAAATAGGACCACGGCGTGACGACCGGCAATGCTGACACAAGCAGTGCACATTCCGATTACTGGTACAGTACCGCCATCGGCAACACGTATTGCCTGCGTCGTAGATGGCGTCATAATCTTTTGTAAGCGGCAGCGTAGAGAAGCACTCATAATAGACAGGTGCGCACCTGTGTCAATGAGGGCGGTCACAGGAACATGGTCGACTTGTACTTCAAGCAGGCAATGGTGCGCGGTAAGCGTCAGTAGAAGATTTTCGGCTGTAATTGGTATTGCAGCTTCACTTCTATAAGCTGCAATATCTAGTTTTCCTGCTGGGGTCGTCCAGAGAAGCTCGGCGAGGAAAAGCGCCGAGGTGGTTGAGAGCGGGATTGGCGACGTAGCGGCGACGGGGAGCGAGAGCTGCGGTGACCGGACGAAGGGGCGTCAGTGGAAGGCTCGTAAGATGACGACGAATAGAAATTGAAGGGTGCGGCGACTGAACGTCGAGGGGTCATCGGATGCATGAGCGCCGAGGTAGAGAAAGTCTGACGTGGTTGGTTTGACCAACGGCGGCGGCATTAGCGAGAAACGTGCCCAGGCTAGTGGCAGGAAAAACAAATAGGCCGGTCGTCGGGTGTTCGCCATTCCGAAGGGTTACGGAAGGGCATTGTTGGAAGTGAACGGCGAGCGTGTCCTCGGGAGTAGGACGGGACTTCAGGGCGAGTCAAGGGACATGCTGATGGAAGGCCGAGGTTCGCAAACGTCACCACAGCTTGTATTAACGCCACTGACGATTGTTGCTGGTCAGAGGCGAGCGTTGCGAAAACGTGTGGCTGAAGAGGAGCCGCACAGGCGGCTTCGATTTCCCGACGAACAATGCGTGTGACGTTGTCATACGTGGGGGACTGGCGGGCGGCTTCACACGACGAGGTTTCGGCCGTGTTGGGCAGCCGGGTGAATCGCTGAGTAATACGGCGGCTCTTGGCTTCTTCGAACCGCCGGCACTCTTAAATGATGACGTCGACGGTAGCAACGTTGTTGTAAACTATAGAAGATTAAATGCGTCGTCTGCTATGCCTTTCAGCACATGGGACACTTTCTCAGACTCACTCATGTGGTCGTCAATCTGGCGGCATAGGGCGATGACGTCGCAAATGTGCGCGACGTACGACTTTGGCGACGTCTGTGCACGAGCCGCCAGTTGATTCCGCGCTGCGATCTGCCGCCCAACGGTGTCGCCAAAAAGGTCACGGATCTTCTCTTTAAAGGAGTCCCAGCTCGTAATCTCGGCTTCGTGCGTCTCGAACCACACTCGCGGTGGGCCATCGAGGTAAAAAAGCACATTGGCAAGCATTAGAAACGGGTCCCACCCGTTCGTACCGGTTGATCCATTTGTCGACGTCAACGCCATCCTGACCGGAAAATAGACCGGGATCACGAACAGGAGGTAGAACGACGCATGTAGAAGTCACGGTAGGGGCAGGTGGCGAAGACGATGGTTGTTCAACCTGTGACACGCTTGGACCTATGATGATGCGGCCGTTGCGGAGCTTCGTGATGAAGACGGGGAAGTACCGAGCACCTCCACCACGAAGACGTTACGTAAAAATGACACAAGGCGTGTCTATTTAAAATCTATATTCAAACTGATGCGTATGGCGTCGACTAAGATGGAAAACAGCACGCACAACTGACAGACCACTTCCTCGTTGTCGTCTTCTGACCGCTGATACGTCAGCTACGTAGCAATATCTTACCGAAAAATCAAGTTTGCACTCGCTCTCACGGTCATATATTGTTCTTATTTTAAACTCACAGCTTCGTATTCACTATGAGCGTTGATCGGTAATAAATCATTCAGAGCTTATCAGCTTCGCAGTGAAACGTATTTAAACTCAACATCCTTCATCTTTGATATTTTCGAGATAAAAACAGCCAGTTTCGTGCCTTCGTACTTATGTGTTTTCCTTTTTCCGGAATATACTCGTTGTTCACCATAAGCTGATCTATATATTGCCCTTAGTTGAAATATCAACTTCGTAAGCACCGAAGCATCTGAATATGTATCCCTTACTTAACCAAGAGGCGCCTACTCTCTATCTACAACGCTCAAATATTCATGCACTCTTCGCTCCGCATGCGAGAGGTTTTCTTTTGCTCTTCAAGAAGGCACTCAAGAAGTATGCACTGAGATGCCACGCTGACAGGCGTCCTACATTGGCTCATCACACATTCTGTAAACTTGTTTACTTTCACGGCGTGAACGATATGCATTAGGCGAAAAAAAAAAAAGGCTCCCATGCCACAGCTTGTAGCTTATTCATGAAACTTATGCGTCCGGAAAATATGCAAACTACGCAAGTGCCGAGAATGAATATTCTATATCTTCATGATGAAGCATTGTTGGAATGCAATTTCAGCGTAGCGTTTCCTCGACTGGTTTTTAAGAACACTGCGGCACCGAAAAAGAGATTGATCACCTGCTATGCCATTGCTCTCCGTTTGCCTCTGAGAGACGAAAACTTTCTTACGCGTTGCGACAATAGACGTTTTTTTAAGCACGCTAGCGACGCCAACAAGCACGCAAGCGCTTATGGGAAAAGTTAGTGCGCTGCAGCAGCCGCCGCGACGAGTGCACGGGCCTCACGCTTCAACTTTCCGTTTGCACCGTGCCAGAGCTTCTCACATCAAGTGAATTCGGCAAGGTGTGATATTTTACCACGTGATTCACTCCAAAACTTCAGTGTTTGGGTGTGCTGGCCTGTCCGAGACTTGCACTTGTCCTCCTGTTCATTGTCCTGCACTTGTCCTCCTGTTCAGCTGAGCGACTCAGAAGCGTCGGTTAATTATTGTTATCCTTTGCATCAGTCCGCCTTCGGCATAAATAAATAAAAAAACAGCACAACTTGGTTGTCTAAAGTTGCAAGAACTATCCATGAATTCACGTATCTATTAGGAATCAGTGTCTTTTGACTCTGTTTACGGGGAAATTGTATAGTTCTGGAATATTTAGAGAATGATTTAGGAATAAGCGAAATTTCGAGAAACAAAATACGATGACTAGACCATTGCGTGGCGCTTGCAGCTTACGCATTTAGCAACTTCCGTTCGCACTGAAACTGCAGGTTGAAATAAAGTCTATACAAGGCAAAAAAAAAAAGGACCGGGAAAGCAATATGCACACCAGGAACGCTCACACACGACTGAAAGGTTATCCTTCGTGTTAACGAACATATATAAGAAAATGGGGGTGCATCACGCAGTTCAAAAAGAGGTGCAAAAAGACTAAGGGCCAAGGTGAGTGTTTACAGTTGATCATCATTGTTAAGTTTCTTTTGTTGTAGTGATAGTGGAGGTTAATTCGCTTAAACAAGGCATGGTGTTCTTCATACGTCTTCGAGATTTCTCGCGTGTTCTGGTTAGGTTGACTGTGCAAGATTACCAGGTCTTAAAAGATGAAATTGAATTTGCATGACCAAAAATGCGACGTGGGATGAGTTGGCTTCATTCCATAAATTTTGATGCTCTCAGGGGCGCGTCTTGATACATGAATGAGTCAGACCGAAGTATATATGTTAACACAAGAGAAATTCCGTTAGTATTTCTTGCACAACAATCAAAAGAACAATTGGTATGCCTTTCATAGTACTTTTGTCTGCCCACTACAGATCCTTGTAAGCTTTCGCTTTCTACGGAAGCAATGTTAGTAAACATGCGGTCGAAATGCTAGGCCTGTAAATTTGGCTGAATAAAAGTCTATTACTACTACTATGGTGTGGAAAACACAACCCTCCGCGCGTATCGCTTTCCAACATCCTTTCAGACTGTGGACAACGTATGCATAGAATAACTGCAATATTCTTAGTTTTTTTACGGGTAAAGATCGTCCGAATTAATGTTTGTTTGATGTTGGAATGAGCTGTTCACAAACCAATGCAATATGATTTAGGCAAAAAACCGCGCCTTCTTGCAGCTGGAAACTATTTATGCGCCCAAGTTTTTTGAAGACGATAGTCTTTCTTGGGGACCTTCAACACAAAAATATTGGTCTGTCTGTACATTTATCTGTTTGTCCACGCTTAACGGCATCGAGTATTTGAAACGGCTGACCCCATTCGCGGCGCCCACCAATGTTGCTCAAGGTTCAGCGTTCATAGTTGTGTGATTGTCAATGTAAAAGCAATTATTGCGCATGTCTGGAACATCTTACAACACGTATACATTCTTTATGTGCGTCTTTTACTAGAAAAGGCATACATAAGTAATTTGAAGGACCGTAGCGTTTATCACGCTGCGCTGGCCATACAATGCTTGAACGAAAAGGCGAGTGTTTTCAACGCTTTGCTATAGCACGAGACGGTGGTGGCACCAACCCATCGCCTTGCGTTCTACACCTTATCACCTCTGAGACGGGCGCGCACACCCGTCTCAGAGCCACGGCTTCGTTGTTTAAAACAATTGCCAGATGGCGCTCATGTATCCCGTATTACTTGACTTGATGCGTTTGTTCGCCTCCGCTGCACGCTCTAGGCACTCCAACGAAGCGCCTCCAGAATACCATTCACCAATTTTCTTGCGCAGAACATCAAATAAATGTATCGTTCACTCTCTCCACACGCAAGCGACAATTGCAGAATAATAAGCAGATACGGGGCCATTTTGTTTTTTTCTTCGCCGATCATAATAACGACATCAATATTCATCATTGAACAATATTTGAATGCGCCGACGCGAAATTCAACAGTGGTCTCACGCATTGCGGAATATACTGCTAGCAGACATGCTCCGCACAGACACCTAAGCAGCTTATGAAAAACCGCAAGTTATCAGAGCAAAGTATCTCGCAGATGAATTCTAGTTCTATCCATTCATCTTTAAACAGGTTTAGGTTATGTTTACCTTTTTAAGCGCCTGACTTGTTCATAGAAATTAACAACATTCATTAGCTGCAACACTTCTTTGCGTTCTTGTGATAATGGCCCAATCAAACCGCAATGGTCTTAAAAGTCATCGCACTTTATGAACAGTCAATTGTTTATTAACTATGAATTCAGTGTTCCAGCTCACATTCCTCAGATAGCATGTTTTGATTACATGTATGAAAACGCAACAACTCGCATGGCGCCCATCTTCTACGTTCGATGTACACCCATCCAATGATACGTATACACTGACTGCGTTATTCATTTTACATTTCATGCGTAGATATACAGGCAGGCGTTCGGACCCTATTCAATAAGCAGCGGTGTGTTCTTTTCGTTTTGTGCTCGACGGCGCCAACGAACAGCGGGTGGACGGAGAGTCGGTTCTCTCGGCGTGCCAACTTTTTCCATGGTGCGCCGCGCGCCCGCGGGCCATTGTGGGATTGCTTGAAAAAGGTCTAATGGACGGTCGGCCACTCTCTGTGCAGATGCTGCTAAAGCACCGTCCTCGTCCTTCGTCAGCTCGAAAGACAGTCAAAGCCCTCATGCGCTTTTTGAGGACTAAGTGCCTATGTGAACGCCTTGAACTATAGCGCAGTAACACAGCTGCACTACGGGTCAGCCCATTGACTGACAATTTTGTTTGTCCCTTTATCTTCTGTTGCCTCTCTCTCATCTTTATGCTCCCCTTTCCCATTTCCCTCGGCGTAGATGTGCCTGGTTAACCTCCTTGCCCTCTCTTGTGGTTCTTCCTCCTCCTAAATCATCTGTGCGTTTATTTTTTTCGCCCACTGTATGCCACCAGCAAGGAGCTTTCATTTTCCTATTTGATGAGGGGTCGGTCGGGTGCGCTCCAGCTTTCATTTCCAGCGTATGCAGCTCTTTGAACTCTCGTAAGGATGGCAGACACGACAGTGTCCCATTATAACATGAACGCGACCATGAACTGACACACAGCAATCGCAGACATTTCGTGTAGCGTGCAGACTCTGAAAACTATTCATTAATTATTAAAAATTACATGTGATTCGACTATTACCAAAACTGAACAAAGAACGGACATAATATAAACACATTGAGCATGAGAATAGCTGTAGTAGAGCTAAATGAACAGCATGCTTGAGGGTTTCCTGTAATTTACATTATTGCAGGCCCAGAGATAAACAAATAATAATAATTTAATGCCTTCGTGTGGCCACAAAAAGCTTGTATCTAGAAATTCAGACATGAAGTGGCACTCCTATTGGAAAAAAAGAATGAAAAAAAACCAGGTTTGTACAGAAGGCCCAGAACAGTCACTTCGAAAGCTAGAAGAGCGGCCTTTTCAGAGCCCTTTTTAAACACTCATTGGGTAACTGCTGCAAGCACATTTACTTGATGCCCACTACGGTATTATTAATAGAAACTTTAGAGTAGTAGGCCCGCATTCGCTTTGCCATTTTTCGTCATTCTTCTGAGAAGCGTAGTATCCGCTAAACACTTGCAAGGAATTTTGTGACAATTGTTTTTGCAGTGGCTGACAACGTTAAGGAATTATGGCTGAAGTGGGTACGCGCCGCAGTTAATAAAGGAACGAAAAGAAGCTTTTGTAATGATTTGGAGGATAGGACGGCCCGCTCGTTACGCTATTAGCAGTGTGCGACGACAGGTTGTTCTTTCGCTGGTTTAAAGCGCTTTATAAGTCGTACTAACGCGATTGCTTTTCCGACATCAAGCCTGCCTAAGGCAAGTTTGCCAACACGTTACAAGCACCGGCGTAGTTAAGTGGTAGAATATTGGGCTTGTACCCAGTGGACCCAGGTTCAAGCCTCACTGTATCATTGGTGCTAGAGTTTTTTTCTCTAATTTTGCGCGATGTGGTTACGGACACCGGCGGCGGTAGCGGCGGACAACTGCGCGTGACCTGATTTGTAATCTCATAACAGCTTTCGCAGCAAAACGTGGGAAGCAATTTACGTTAAACCACCAAAATGATAGACGATTGATCAGATTGATTGCGATATCTTAGAACGTAAATATTGTTTGGCTGAACGTGCTAGGACTGATGCACCAATTTACAGCGAGTGATTACCGTTCCGTGTGATCTAAGTTCGCGAAGAACTTTGAATAACAGTTTGGAAAGATCGATCATCTTTAGGCTCGTGTTGTATGCGCACGTTTTCATCTTGCATGCATTTTTCGCGCGGAAGAGATTGAGAGCCTAAGATCGAAAAGCATCAAGGAAATAACTAACTATTTGGGTCCTGGTTGCTACATTTCCCATCACGTGGGTTGAAGGTAAATTGAAATAGAGAAATGAACATGGTGATGGAGCTTCGCACAAGAAGACACAACCACGCACGCATAGAGTAACGCTAACACAACGCTTATGTTAACTTCACTTTAAGTGTGTGTGATTGTGTTCTTTTGCGCTGCTTCATCAAATACAATTGTTCACGAAGCAGCCGATAGGTACGTATCACGTATTTATTGTGCATTTACAGACATATGACGCATTTAGGAAAGTTCAGTCACAAAAAAAAATAATAAGAAAACTTAATGATGCTCCCGCAACACTCCACAGGCTTATAATCTCCCTCCCCTTTCTTTTTTATGACATGGTATAAAAGAATTTCGGCACACAGCACAAATAGGGCACCAACTACTGCTTAGCTTCTAGGGGTGTCTGTCCTAGAGCTCATAGGGTTCAAATTCTAAAGTTCTAAGCGGAACAAACCCGCAGCCCACACAAAACACAACTTAGCATAACAGTCAAAACACATCGTATCATTACACTAACAAAAAATGTTGAAGAGCGAACTTCACAATGAAGAGCAACTTGGTAAAGTGCAAACTTCACCAAGACAAACATAGTCAGTGGTTATAAGTATACACGGTGACCTTGAAAAAAAAAACAGAGTTTAAATGCGCCAATAACGGTCATGAATGACACTGTCCTATAGCAAAATTTTCAATGCTTTGAAAGCGCACTTATGTCCAACTCTTGTTGGTAAGAGCTCCTAAATAAATAAATAAATAAATAAATAAATATTAACTCTTTTTGGCCATGGTTACAGTGAAAATAGTAACAGGGATTCAGTTCTCTTCTTCTCAAGTCTTACCAGTGCTTGTGAATAAGTAAGCGCATGCTTGAATTTAAAAAAAAAAAAGGCGTGAGTAAGAAAGAAAGCAAGATGGCAAAAGCAGAAAATTTATCCAGGCTCATGTCCTGTTGAAGACACTACTCTGAGGGAACGGGAAAAGGAAGTAGAAAGATGACCGCAAAGAAGAATGTTCATAATGTCTGGGCTCCAACAGCACGCTACAGTCTTCGAAAAACGACCAAATGGCCACTTAATAGAAAACAAAATACAAAAGGGCGCTAGTACGTTGTAGATCCTGGCTTCATTCATGCCGTACTAGCACCTTCCAGTTAGGTTCACTTCTGGCTCTGTCCTGAGCAAAAATATTAAGCTGAAGAGGACGCTTAGAGAACCGACCCTGAGAGACATTAATCTCTATGAAACCGCCGCAAACGCGCAATATAATTCACTTTGGGACAAGGCTTCTCAATTTTAATCAAGCGTCCCAAGGCGCCGTTTGGTACTGTGCCGTAGCTACAACAGCAGAGAATCAGAAAACTCTGGTCCTAAACTGTTTAGTTTTCTCGATGGTGTTTTCTTTTTCTCCAAAACGAATAATGAAGGGATAAGATGAAGTTGCTGCACATAAGCTTCACTTTGCGTTTTTTTAACAGATCTGCTTTTTTTTCTGCGGTGCTCAAAGCTCATATAGGCTCTGTTCTGTGAGGCACCGCAGCGACCAAGGAGTTTTTCAGCTGGTTGTATCAACTTTAGAAGGAATGACGCAGGAATAAAAATAAAAAAATGGGGGAAAAGAATGAATCGTTTTAATGTGGTCATGTACCGAACCAGCAAGTAACCTTATGCGGCTGAAACACGTGGACACTATGCTTAATTCGGGACATTCTCTGCTGTCTTGCACAAGTCGTCATGCTTATTTTACATGCTTAAAAATCTGGAAGACAATCGTACATTCTTCAGCCTTGGGTCTTCCTGCCCAACCTCCGTTCAAAGAAATGAAGAATTAACACTAACATTAGAGTGCATTGTAAACAGAGCGGGAAGTAGCTCGCCATCTGCTTCATGACAATGGTGTTCACTGTAACTTTGTTCGGGAGAGCTATATATATATATATATATATATATATATATATATATATATATATATATATATATATATATATATATATATATATATATATATATATATATATATATATATATATATATATATATATATATATATATATATATATATATATATATATTTGCTTCTTTGAGATACTTCCAAATGCAAGTTAAGGTTGCAAAATTTAATTGTGAAGAGAAGCAAATATCTGGAAATGAAATGAGGTCATCCAGGTTGCACTTACTTTGATATGCATTGTGTGTGAATGAAAACGAGATAGAAAAGGAAGATAAGTGTAAGGCGGAAATAGATCGGAGGGGAGTGATCAACATACACATGAGCCTTCAGTGTGCAACAAAATGCAGTCACATAGCCCGAGGTCACATTTCTTTAGGAGTGAAGAGAGAGAGGTAGAAAAACAACTTTATTTGGGTGTAAAAAAAACTCAGACGAATGGCGAACAAGCCGAGCCTGGCCGCCATCTCCAAGCTCCTTAAGGCGTGGGGTGAGTGTCCCGTTGTATTCGTAAATTGCCACAGCTTGTTAGTTCTTGAACCGGCCGTAGAGGATGGTACTTGTTCATATAACAAAATGCATATACGCTGAAAAATGCAAATGGTCCGATACTAGAGGACGTTACTTGTAGTATGATAAATAATAAAAATCACAGCATATCCATGAAGTGTATGATCATGAATGGGGCGAAGCGTCCATCGTTCCGTCCATGCTTCCGACCGTCCGTTCGTCCTTGCTTCCGTCCATCCATCCGTGCGTCCGTCCCTGCGTTCATCCATGCGTCCATCTGTCCATCCGTTCGTCCGTGCGTCATCAGTTCATCCGTGCATCCGTCTATTCGTACATCCGTTCATGCGTTCATTCATGTGCCCGTCCATCCGTCCGTTCGTCCGTGCGTCCGTCCCTGCGTTCGTCCATGAACCCGTCCGTCCATGCGTCCGGTCGTCTGTGCGTCAAACAGACACACATGCATACGACGGACGGTTTTCTGATAAAAAGTATATATGATACGCGGAAGGTGGCGGCGGCTCGCTCTCGAAGACAGAACCCCGATGTGCGAGCGCGCGAGAAAATAGGAATGACGTCACACGAAGACGTAGGCGATCGCGTGTTGGTCGGAGGTGCCGTACGCTACGGGGTGCGGTGTAGTGAAATAAAAGCCGTCTTCGCGTGCCCACGCATTTAGGTCGGCGGATGGACAAGGCTGCATAGCGGCGTGCGCGGAAAGCGGCGGTGGCTCGCGCTCGAAGCCAGAACCCTGATGTGCGAGTGCGCGAGGAAGTAGCGTGCCGTGGAGCTGCGCGGCGACGCTGACAAGATCCAGGCGTACGAGAACAAGATCCAGGCTGAAGTGGCGCGGCAGCGGCATGCGGACCCAGCTTTGTCCCACTCTCCATCATTCACCCCGTGGATTTGCTGTCACTTTTTTCAACTTTCCCTCTTAGCAGAGGACAGAAACAATGACGGCCACTAAGTATTAAACGCGAAGCATTTCTTAGGGAACTTTGGCGACTTTGAGCATATCTATCTATCTATCTATCTATCTATCTATCTATCTATCTATCTATCTATCTATCTATCTAGCCGCTTACGTTTTGGTGATGTCGTGGTCACCCCCTTAATTTGACGTGAACCAAAATTAGCATGGGAGGCTAAGATTGTTTGACGATTATGACACGCTGGCCAAGACATTAATAATGTCACAATCCTGTCGCGCACGTCGTCAAACACTTCCCGCCAAACAGTCGCCCATACCCACGGGCGGGTATGTGCCTCTGGTATACGGGTATGTGCCACAGGTTATTGACATTTGGTATCTACCCAAGAACGACGAGAACACACATGGAAAATTTTAACGCGTGAGCTTTAAGCAATACCCGACATCGGTAGCGTCGACCCAACGAAGGCTTAGAATAAATGCCAGTGTTAAGAAAAACCTGATATAGGCAACGTTGAGCTCCCGACGAATGCAAATAATAAATTTCAGGGGGCCAGCAGGAATCGAACCCAAGCATTCTGCGTGACAGTCAAGCATTCCACCAGAGAGCTACGCCAGGTCTCGGAAATACTTTTCAAATAGATGCTAATCTTCGTGAAACGCCAATAGTGGTGGATGTGCTGCCTACCCAATTTTATAAACCTTACATATGTACTACTTTGATACAGCCGTCATGTCGGTTTAACTTCAATTGTGGTTAGGTGCCATGCACTCAAGTTGATTTATGTAGCAGTGTTCAGGACCAGCATCTTCGCGAGCATCAGTGCTTCATATCATCTTCTTGTGTTGATAATATCCATGTTCCAGTTGACATCTTTGCGCATGTGCAAACAACTAGTATTATTAACATTTGCAACTTTTCTAAATATGTCTGAGCGTGCAAGATTTGTACATATAGATAGCGTCATTTAATGACGTGTTGCTCAATAAAAAAAATTGCGACACGGTCACCTTCCCTCCGCATGTTTCGCATAACGTCGATTCCCAGGTACATGGGATCTGCCGAATTTTTAATATGTTTTTTTTCTAAGGGCTTTCACGGCTTGAAGGAGCTCGCAAAACATATCATGATGAAAACTATTGCAGTATATCAGGACTTTCACTGTAGTCTTAAGAGTGTCTTCGTCAAAACAAATATTTGCTAGTTTCCTGGACCAAACAAAAAGGGTATAAAGTAAAATACAGGTTATTTGGTGCTATTATTATTTAAGCACACAAACTTACGAAGTCACACACTTCGACCTTCGATGAGGTATAATAAGGCAAGCCAAGCACAGGCCTTTACGTTTTTTTAGCACAATAGTTGATAGCGTTCGGCAAAAAAATGCTGTTTTCCACAACTTTTCTATTGTTTAACGTTGGATATTTATGAGCAGAATGCAAAGTCATCAAAGAAAACATCAAAAAGTGTGCCACCGCTATTTTTAACTTTGAACGACCGAAGCAGCTTACTAAGAGTTCTTAGCAACTTGAATCGTGTAGGTACTTCAGGCAGTAATGTTCAAAAAATAACCCCGAACGCTGCTGCCAGAAGTCGTTTAAGAATTCCGCGGACGCTAAGGCACAGTCACGTTCTGCTGAGCATTTGTTGCTGTTCCAACAGCACCATCGCACTTTCAAGCCAAAGCTAACTTTTAAGTGGCTTGACTCTGCAAAATTCTTAACCAAGTTTTCAGCCTTAACGGCTCCCGAAGGTACAGTTCTCGTGAAAACTTAAAAGCAGTTGCTCCTTTGTAAAAAGCAGCAAAAACGTTGCCGACGGGGCTTACCTGGTCCTCTTTTTTATTCATTGGCTTGCGAGACAACAACTACACAACAACTACACAACTACACACTGAAAAAAAAATAGAACATTTATAATATATTTGGTTCGCAGCTTTGTAAACAAGGCACAGAATGAACCTTTAGCTAGAAAAAAGAACATCTATTCAGACGCACACCCATTTCACTACCCCCAATTCACCCCTCCCCCCCCCCCAAAAAAGCAAAAGAGTCGAGCTTCATATGCAACTAAGAAAAAGACAATAATCATACTCACATTCGGCGCTGCAAATCAAATCTATACAATCAGTCGACGAGTTCCGGGCACTACTAAAATGTTGGTGGTGGACGTGTCGAAACAAAAGGACACAGAGATGAAAGGGAGAGAGCAAGCTGACAACTGGCACCTTGAGTGGCTTTTTTCACGTAGCTGCACACATGATATTCTTTTCAGGTCATGCGACAATGTCCTGAAGTTTAGGTGAAAAGACCTTCTTTTCTGCTCTCCTGTATTGAAAAATTGTGGAGTTCTAGAGACAGCGGGCAAGAAGGGCAAATAATATGATAGAGGACCACATCATCATCATCATCAACATCATCATCATCATCGTCGTCGTCATCGTCGTCGTCATCGTCGTCGTCGTCGTCGTCGTCGTCGTCGTCGTCGTGATCATCAACGTGACTACGTCCACTGCCGGACAGAGCCCTCTCGCATGTCCCGCCAGTCAACTCGGTCCAGTGCTTGCTGCTGCCAATTTATACCCTCAAACTTCTTAATCTCATCTACCGCCCCGCCGCGGTGGTCTAGTGGCTAAGGTACTCGGCTGCTGACCCGCAGGGCGCGGGTTCGAATCCCGGCTGCGGCGGCTGCATTTCTGATGGAGGCGGAAATGTTGTAGGCCCGTGTACTCAGATTTGGGTGCACGTTAAAGAACCCCAGGTGGTCTAAATTTCCGGAGCCCTCCACTACGGCGTCTCTCATAATCATATAGTGGTTTTGGGACGTTAAACACCACATATCAATCAATCAATCAATCTCATCTACCTACCTAACCTTCTATCTGCCCCTAACCCTCTTGCCTTCTCTGGGAATCCAGTTAGTTACCCTTAATGACCAGCGGTTATCCTGTCTATGCGCTACATGCCCGGCCCATGTCCATTTACTCTTCTTGATTTCAACTAGAATATCCTTAACCCTAGTTTGTTCCCTAATCCACTCTGCTTTCTTATTGTCTCTTAAGGTTCCACCTACCATTTCCCTTTCCGTTGCTCGCTGCGCCGTCCTCAATTGAAGCGGAACCCTCTCCAGGTTTCTGCTTCATAGCTAAGTACCGGCAAGATGCAGGTGTTATATACCTTCCTCTTGAGGGTAGTGGCAATCTACCTGTCATGATATGGGAGTGCTAGCCAAATTTGCTCCAGCCCATTCTTATTTTCTATTTATTTCAATCTCGTAGTTTGGCTCCGTGGTTGTGACCTGTCCTAAGTAGACATAATCTTTTACAGCTTCAAGTGCACTATTACCTATATCGAAGCGCTGCTCTCTTCCGAGTTTGTTGTACATTACTTTCGTTTTCTGCAGATTAACTTTAAGACCTACCTTTCTGCTCTCCTTGTATATCTCCGTAATCATGAGTTGCCATTCGTCCCCTGAGTTACTCAGCAATGCAATGTCATTGGCGAAGCGCAGGTTACTAACGTCCCTTAACTCTCATCCCTAACTGTTCCACTTGAAACCTTCTGTAAGCACGCGGTAAATAGCATTGGGGAGATTGTATTCCCCGGCTTTACGGTCTCCTTATACTGTGCAGTAAATTGCTGCATGTTTTGACTTTCCTCGGGCAAGTTCCTTTGCATTTTGCACATGTATACTAAATTCTGCAACGTGATGTGCACCCCTTCCGCTGCATGATATAATATTAGATCACGCTTTTCATTTGTTTTTTTATTTAGGCAGGCATTTCAAGTTCTGACGCGCCTCCAAGCTTAAAACATCGGCTTGGCATGCAGGACACTTGGGCTCGATTTTCGCTCGGGGAGAAAGGTTTTATTATTTATATATTCACGTCTACCTTATATTTTAATTCATAAGAAACGCTGATTTTTCACTCGCAACCACGCATGCCAACGCCGACACTGAAATATCTGTGAAACGAGCTCTTCAACGGTGTTGCGCTGTTACCATTGACTTTGCGTAAAACGTGGAGAGTGCCAGAACTCTGACGTCTTAATATTGTAATGCTAATATGCTACATTCTTAAACACGCTTTATTCTGCCTGACGAAGAACAAGCTTGTAGTGTATTTTTTACTGTTTCGGGATTATACTTGTTTATTTATAACAGGATGCTTCTAGGGTACTTTCCTTTGTTAATTATTAGTGAGGAATATTAGGCTTAATATTTAGCACAGTTTACTGTTGAGGGTGAGAATTCAAAAACAAACATTGATGACGGAACACTGTCACAACATTGTGTTTCATTTTGAAGCGTAATCGACCTTAATGTCCAGTGTATAGCACAAGTTTTAATTAGTTTTCGAACAAAGCCGGTCTCCAAATTGGAAACCCTCTGATGGTCATCGTTTTTTTTTCTTTTTGGCAACGAACGTCGCACTGACGCCGCGAAGCATTAACTTGCCTACTCAAACACATTCAGGTATGCTCACTGGCTTCATTATTCATAGCGCGAAAAATTCAAAGCGTAAATATTGTGGGACTTGAACGGTATACTCTGCGTAAAGTTGGCTGACAGTAAATGTGCCCTGAGATATCTTGAGAGCCCCGAACAGCTGCAGTATTAGTAATTTCATCATCATTTCCTTTCCCGCTTAATTTCTCCTGCTCAGTTTTTACTCTGCGCTTTAAAGCATCAATGGAGAGAACTCGAGAAGCGTATGCTGGGGGGGGGCTGATTGGTAAGACATTTAGGAAAACTATAAGCGTGCTAAAAACGAGACACAAGAACGAAGTGGACAGGACGATCGCAGACTAACAAATGGTTTATTGGAAAAGTACACCACTTTTTTTTTTTCTTTGCCCTTTCGTGGTGGTCTAGTGGCTAAGGTGGTGAATGACTCGGCTGCTGACCCGCAGGTCACGGGATCGACTCCCGGCTGCGGCGGCTGCACTTCCGATGGAGGCGAAAATGTTGTAGGCCCATGTACTCAGATTTGGGTGCACGTTAATGAACCCCAGGTGGTCAAAATTTCCGGAGCCCTTCACTACGGCGTCTCTCATAATCATACGGTGGTTTTCGGACGTTAAACCTCACAAATCAATCAATCAATCAATCAATCATTCACCACCTTTTTTGAAAGAAACTAATCGTATGCGCAATGACAAACATTACCGATTGCGCACGTGCTTAGTTTGTTTCAAAAAAAAGGGGGGGGGGTGTACATTTCTAATAAACCAGTTAGTCTCCAATAGCTCTGCTCACTTCGTTCTCGTGTCTCATTTTTAGTGAAGTTATAATTTTCCTAAAAGGAAAGAAGGCGGAAGGGTGTTAAAAATAATCATTACGATTTTTTTTACTCTTTAAAAAAATTTATTGATTCATACCAGACCTATATCGGCGACGTTCTTGATCTTGTGGGGAGAGCAATGCGTGTGCGTTATGCTAAATTGTTTGCTGCCAAGTTAACACCAAACATTTGAATAAACCACCTCACAGCCAAACAATATATAACTTATGACTTAGCGTAGGTGCATGTTGAACCCGTCAAATGGTGTCTCCAATGACCAACGAAGACTTCCCACAATATATATCCAGAACGTTCAGGAGCAGGTTTTTCTCATCTTTATAGAACGGCATACATGCAACTATTGTATACGATTATTTTGTGTCATGAATGTAACTGCTCAAAACAGGTTTGTGAGTAGTTCGTATGAGTGCATGTATTTACAAGATTCTAGCTTAATATAATACCTTCGCGACATCCCTTACTAGTCAGCAGTTAGTCGGGCTAACAAATATTGTCATCGCTATTCAGGTAGGCATTCTTAGTGTTTAATAACTAGATAACTGATTGATTGATTTGTGGGGTTTAACGTCCCAAAACCACCATATGATTATGAGAGACGCCGTAGTGGAGGACTCCGGAAATTTTGACCACCTGGGGTTCTTTAACGTGCGCCCAAATCTGAGTACACGGGCCTACAACATTTCCGCCTCCATCGGAAATGCAGCCGCCGCAGCCGGGAATCGAACCCGCGACCTGCGGGTCAGCAGCCGAGTACCTTAGCCACTAGACCACCGCGGCGGGGCAATAACTAGATAACTGCTAAGCCACCTACGCTTCCGGGTGCATCGTTGATGCTGTAGTGCATTATGCCGTAACTAATGTAGTACTATAAAGAGTTTAATTAAACTTTTATTTTGTGCATTACGGTGTAGTAATGCATTTCGCGCTGCATGATGGCACATACACATGCAAATAGTGCTGCTCCAGATAATGGGTAGAAACAATAAATAATAATTTTAGTTCTGTGGCTGCAAAACTGTACACTGTGTGCTATCGCAAAAGTGCAAGCATACATAGCCTTCAAGGTACTGTTAGGGTAGAAGCTGGGTACGTAAATATCATGGTATTCTTTGTGTGCTGCAGTGGGTGTCTTCATTCGCGGGCTCTTCATGCCTTTATGAACTTAGTACCATAATTACTTGAATTATTTAGCGGGTAAAAATGATATTGAAGGGCAGTGTTGTGCCGTTTCGTTCTTCTTTTCAATTTATCTTTGGTGTGTTTTTACAACACAATAAACTTGATATCACACAAGGTGGCTGTGACAGCGAGCGAAGTGACTTCGTGTCAGTTTTACGGTCAAAGCACATACGTACAAACCACGCTTATCAGATAAACGCGCGTGCACGGGTGACCGAGTGGCGAGCCCTGTATAGGTCAAAGTACAGGCGCGTGGATATTGCAACATGCGGTGCCTTATTTGTGGCCACCGTGCGGGTGTTTCCTTCTTAATTTTTAGTGAAGAAACGTGGTGAATAGTGCCATTTGCCTGTTTGTTGGCATGTATGTGCTATTAGAGTTTTGCAGCAGTGCTGTTATGGTCAAGGTTCACCGCATGTAGTTGATAGCAAGAAAGAAGTAGATAAAAAGAAAGACACTGGGCAAAAATATAGAAGGCGAGAGAAAGATTACATAGAGTAAGAGAGAGAAAGAAACAAAAACATATAAAACGAAAGAAAAAGTAGAGCAATAAACACGCGAAAAACATATGAAAATAGAAAGATGGAGAGACAAATAGACATACAGAAAATTATGTAAACACCGACAAAAAAAGATTGAAAAAAGAACAACCCAGGTGTGTATAGGTAGTATAGTTTAGCAAGATACAGTTTAGAGGGTAACATTGTAGCAGGACAAAATCAGCTAGGTGTTCACCAGATGTGTTAGCACTCAGCTTCGCGGGACTGACAGCAAGCTATATTTTTATTGTGGTTAATTTTTATCCGCATTTTTATCAATTCTTTCTCTGTATTTAGCGCCAAAATTGAAATCTGGCTTGAAAGGAAAACTTTTTTGTGTGTGTCACAATGGCAAATACCCACTTTAGCATCGGGTTTGTGAATGCCCTGCAACAAGAGTGCCGACGAATTGCGTGATAGAAAAAACATCAAGTAGAAAGCAAAATTGCCTATAATTTCTCCCGACAAACTCAATTTGTATCCACAAACCAGCGTGCGCCAGGAGTGCTTCCTTGCGAAGTGAGATGAGCACATCAGTTCGACTACGTAAGCGGCATCGCTCATCTGTGTCGCTGTCTTAGAGAAGTTGGCCCTCGTATAATGTCTTGACGATCCAATTAGACACAAAGAAAACACTGTCAATTTTCTTGCGTTGTTTATGTTTTTTTCCACAATACAGAGCTAGAGTTCCTGCTCCACTGAAGAATTTCGATTCCGAGGGGACACAAGTGAAAGAATGTATCAAATAAAATGTAAAGTAAATCGATGGACCGGTCTTATTAGAGGGTGCGTTTCTTCACCAATTTGCATGTATTCTCACACACATTTTACACCATTTACAAGTTTCAGCATGTGCATTGTGCAATATTACAACAATGCTATTCTGTTCATAATTATAAGTGAAACTATAGGCTACTGATTCTCGTTGTGTTTTTATTCGTAAATATCACTACGAAAATGTTGGTTCTATGCCACCGTGTAGAAGAAAACGGAGAAGTTTAAAAAATAAAGGCTAATGAGAATATTGTCACAGGGGCACGGCCACGCGGACACAAAACAGGGCGTTTACTTTTGGTACAAAAAGGTCAAAAGCGAACACCAGAGCACGCGCCCACAGAACTATTTCGTTATCCTCCTCAGAAGCTGGTCACTGCCAGCAGTTACGAGGGCGCGACGCCAACACGGTCCCGAAGACGCCACTGCTCCGAACTCCGCCAACACGGTCACCAGCTGTTTGGTAGCATGTGTTTCTCAGTTCGCGACTGCTTTTGCGGAGAGCTGATAGACGAGCGGACGAGATGACGGGGAGTTAACGCAAGGTTTATGTACAGCATACAAATAGAGGCGTTACAAATTCGGCACTGGACCCGACAGCTTAGGTACTATAGAAGAGCCGAGATGTCTTCTCTCGCACGAATACGTCGGCTTCTCTACCTGTTACGAAGCGCACCGCCGACGAGGTTACGAAGGGCGCCACGAAACTCGCCGCTGCCAAGGACAGCCGGCGCGCCGACTGCGTGGAGACTCGAAGCAACCAGAGGCTTCTACTGCTGGCGATGCGCCGCAGGGCTTTTTTTATAGGCACTGGGTGGGTCCTTTGAATAACCAAATGTCCAACCAGAAGCACCGTTGGCCGTGATGTCGGAATCCTCCAATGGGGCCCGCCACTGCGCGTGGTTGCACCAAGGACGAGGGATGTTGCCACGCATTTCGTAAGACTCGCCAGACTGGAAGGCGCCGATTGCTTTAACGGGCTCGAGGGCTGAGGGAGCTCGCGGTGCGTTGCGTGACAGACCGGCGCCGCCGCTTGATGACGTCGTTGAATTGATGGCGTCAGGTGGGCTCGATTGCTGACCTTGACACAGATTGCTTTTTGCAGAGGCATTGACGTTCGGTGTGGACTCGCAGGCTTAACGCAGCCTACCTTCCGTCAATATAACGATTTAGCCAGAGTCGTCACTTGCCGGAACAAGTCGACACCCTGGTAAAATGAGAAAATGGTGGCGTCAGCTTGCAGCAATCAGTTTGGCTGGTCCCCTGATTTGTTCTTGTTGTTTTTTTTGGGAGGGGGGGGGGGTGTAAAAGCCACCTGATTCACTGTTAATTGAACTTTGTTCTATCTTGTTGCAACGTTACACAAGCCTGACATGGGTTGTCTCTGATTCTGTCTCTGCGGATGGATGCCTCAGTAGATTCACTCGATCCATCCATGTTGTAACGAAATGCTCAAAAGACTGCCTGCGCTGAAGCTAGAAGAGGGTTAATTCGATGTTGAGGACACACTCAGCGTGTTTTCGTTGCGAAAGCGAAGACAGGATTCCGCACCCGCTTGATACAACGAAAAGTGACACGTGCGTGGTAGAAATAGCTTTGGGGGGTAGGACTGACAAGAAGCGCAAAAAAAAAAAAGAGAGAACATTTGTGCTTGTTTCGCAGATATTGATTTCAAGGAGCATCATTATCATCATAATCATATCAATTTGCCTAGACTTTGCTGTTCGCCCCGCCACGGTGGTCTAGTGGCTAAGGTACTCGGCTGCTGACCCGCAGGTCGCGGGATCAAATCCCGGCTGTGGCGGCTGCATTTCCGATGGAGGCGGAAATGTTGTAGGCCCGTGTACTCAGATTTGAGTGCACGTTAAAGAACCCCAGGTGGTCGAAATTTCCGGAGCCCTCCACTACGGCGTCTCTCATAATCATATAGTGGTTTTGGGACGTTAAACCGCACAAATCAATCAATCATCAAACTTTGCTGTTCAAAACTTTGTCTTTACATGTATAATTGTTTTTTTTTCTGGTTGATTGTGAAGTATACTGCAGTTTATAAAAATAGAATGGGGCAGCGTTAGGACGAATATACGAACGAAAACAGACAGGACAAGTGCTGCCACGACAAGTCTTTTCTCGTTCGTGTATTCGTCATAACGCCACCCCATTCAATTCATTACGAAACCTAACCAGCTAGCCCACTTTTCCGTTATACTGCAGTCGTTAAACACTCTACGCTCCAAGCCAAATGTTTCGATTTACTACGCTTACAGCCGAAAATGTGACACATGAATGTATTGCAGTTAAAAAAAACAGAATTGCTGTATATGTCGCATAGAGAATATTTCATTGATTACGTTATACTGTCTGGTAATAAAATATTTACGTGTAATAAATACGCAAAAATGGTCATGGAAAATTTGGGAGTCATCATATGGACAATTGACACTCAAAGACGCACGAATTAAGACATAATAAACTACCTAATTAAACCTAGATAACGTATATTTTAATCTTTTTCTATTGGCTCGTAAAACTCTGAAGAAAGTTGAACAGCATGATTTTAATTGAACGTGTAGTTTGTAAAAACATTTGACTATCCACCGGTTATCTCGGTTGATTCAGGAGGCGTCTGAATTAAGGTGACTGCATAAGACATCTCACTCTACCGTTGAAAGAAAACGAATGAAAAAAAAACAGATAAAAAATGTGGCCACAAAGTTGATATTGGATAACTACGGATCAGTCTGCTAGGGGGGGGGGGGAGGAGGACGTTGAAAAAACATGCGGCATTTCATCCCGGCTCTTCAGATGTCTCACGCCGTAAAGAGAAAAAAAAACGCCTTATTTGCTTGCTTTCCTGAAAGAAAATTGGCACGCCCTGATCGTAACCATGCCGAGGACGCACACAAACCGCGTGCAACTCGCTATCTCTCTTCCTTCGTCTGTGCTGGAAACCGAACAAAAAAACGTAAGTCTTTCTAGTGAGTGCTTCATATGTTTGTATCAGCGCGTGCGGTCCCCAGGAGCGCATTGTGTCTCCAGTTGTTTTCCTGTTCAAGGAGGGTGCAAGAGGCTTCAGATGTTCAAGTATACTGAATTATGAAATCAACGATAATCGAAACGAAAGTTATGTTCCGACAAGAAGCGAGTCTCCACCTTGACTCTAATACTAAAAAAAATTATAGCCTGTCCACGGGGTGAATGACGATAAGTAGGGCGAAACGCCCGTTTGTCCGTTCACCCATCTGTCTGTCTGTCTGTCTGTCTGTCTGTCTGTCTGTCTGTCTGTCTGTCTGTCTGTCTGTCTGTCTGTCTGTCTGTCTGTCTGTCTGTCTGTCTGTCTGTCTGTCTGTTCGTTCATCCGTCCGTCCGTCTCTCTGTATGTGTTTGCCTGTCTGTAGATATACTGTGCTGGCTACGCCGGAGGGACGCAGGACTGCCTACCCCATACAGAACTTTGCTTGCTCTTAAAACACATAAAACACCTATAGCTTCCGCACGGAAAAACTGTATGTGCTCAAGTGTATTCGAATAATCATCACCATCACCAAGAAAGTATTGTGCATCAGCAACATCACCTTCTTCAATTTTTTTGTTAACTTCACCTTTGCTAAATTGAACTGCGTGATGCCTACTACGTTAGAGAATTTCAGTACAGCGCAATGCAAAGCTTTCCGTATGCGGAATGCTAACGCAATAGACGCAACGCCCGCAGGATTTGCATACACTATTCTAAAGCTCTCTGTTATACTATATAATGCGTCTATGACGACGACAGCATAAAGATTTGTGTGTGTGTGTGTGTGTGTGTGTGTGTGTGTGTGTGTGTGTGTGTGTGTGTGTGTGTGTGTGTGTGTGTGAGTGTATGTGTGTGTGTGTGTGTGTGTGTGTGTGTGTGTGTGTGTGTGTGTGTGTGTGTGTGTAATAAAAGAAGTGCTTCCACCGAAAAAAAAACAGCCGATGGCTGAGACAATCATTCCTTTAGTCTAACGTCATCACTTCTGTTTTGTGGTAGTCACGTGAAGATCTCCCATATCCAACCCGGAGTGCACCTGCCGCGTCTACGCGGCTCGACAAGCGTGTGTCCAAATCGTGTGACGTCAATGTATCTGCTTGCTTGCGCTCTTCGCTGTTGGAGATGATTGTACACAGCATTTTTAGCTTCGCTTCGTTATTTGTTACGACCTATTTTTTTTCTCGTTTGATGCCTTTTGTTTGCGAATGCGCTTTGTTTAATAAGAGATGTGCTCGAGTCATTCTGGACTCTCTAGAACTCTCTAGAAGGACACTCTAGGTCGCTGAGAAGATGGACACTTTAACACTGGCATATTTATTTCTCTTTTTTGTGTTCCTTCCTTCTTTCTCATTTCTTTGGTGCCATTTCATATTTTCTTACGGGTGCCTAAGATGGCATTGTCAGCATTAGCGGTTTGGCAAATCACCAATGACCGAATGTGACAGCACGTTGGTGAAAACATGCCTCGTTTTTTCTTTTCCCCTTAAGCTTTTCTATTGCTTCCCATCACTCTCATATGTTGTAGGCGGGAACACGCAGTTTGTCCAGAGCTTTTTCTAAGCCCTTAACAGCTTTGTGCCAGAATGTCTGGACCACTGGTGGCCTGAACCATGCATTTGGGGATCCATTGTGTACGTGTGTGTGGCTGCGTGGGCTGTTATGTGTTTATCAATGTATATATTATGATCGTCACCCAGCTTAGAAGTGTGGCAGCTTGGGTTAGTTGGTATGACATGACGATAGGTATAGAGCGAGAACAGAACGACGACACAGGACCAAGAAGTGTCATTCGTGTCCTTCTTGTCTCTGTCTCGTCGTTCTGTTCTCGCGCTATAACTATCGTCACGTCACCCAGCACCTGAAGCAGTATATCAGGTGAAAAGCCAAGCTAACATCTCCATCATTTCGTTAAATAGTTTCACTTTCTCTCTCTGTTGTCAAGTTCCCCTTAGTGACAAGATCCAGAATAGAACGCAGTAGCGCCAACTATTGTAATGATAGATCTATAGATCAATTGATAAATTGGTTGATTGATTGATTGATTGATTGATTGATTGATTGATTATAGTCTGACACTGATCTACCCTGTAAAAAAGAGTTTACATAATACGAAGAACGAAAGAAAAAGCACGCTAGAGTAAGATGAAATGTAGAGTGTACCTCAGAAGTTTATATTCCTTCCATATTACTTACGGTAGCGTCTTGTTGTCAATGCTACCAGTAAATTTTGTTGCTGCCAGTGCCATTCGTTTCATATGTGCACAAGGTAAACGTCTCAGCAGTAACATTTTCAACGATACTCATGCTTCCAGCCAGAATTTCGTTACGCATTCTCCACGCAAGCATTATTTCTCTTTAGTTAATCGATTTTTTCGTAGTGAACGCATGACACACGGAAAAACTTGATGCGCGTAAATGACGCGGCCTGAGGTAAGGCTTAAGTGAAAGCCGAGGTTTCGTAACGTGGCTGAGTAGAAGGCAAAGATGTTGTTGAGCGAGAATTTATAATATATGCCTTTAAGAATGTGAGGTTTCCTCGCAAAAGAATTAGGGTTGTTATGAATTTCGTCTTTTACAAAAAGATGTTCCTACTAATACACTCATGTAAAGGCTGCACCTTTATTACGTGATTTTGATGGGGTGCGATCCTTCAACAGAAGTGTGATATGTTTGTTTAATTTTCAATCCAGGTATGAAAAATTCTATATAATCGTGCCGCATATACCGAACTACAGGATATATGCCGTCTAGCTGTCGACATCCAGACTATATGTCGTCAACGGTATTGCTGCTCAGGCTTGGCTTGTTGCCAATGCTCAGGTCATCCGCATGTTTATGTATTCAATCATGCATCCATCCATGGCATTCGAAAGCTCAGTGATCTTAATCCTTTTACAATAATGTCCGTGGACACCATACGCCTCGCATATGAAATCCAAGAACAGATCAGCTGAAGCAACGCCTTTCTTAGTTGCAATGACGCAGTCATTTCCTCAAAAAAAAGTTTTTTTTGAAACATTAATTGCCTAGTTAGGGGTAGCGCCCCTTCCACGAGCGTGACACTTAATGGAGTGTGTACGGTGGCTTCTAGTTGTACAAGTTTCAGCCGATGTTCACCATCGACATATAAACACGAAGCTAGGCTTGGGATCCTTCTTCAGCAACACGGGATGTGCAAAGGCGTACTTGAAATAGCTGCACCACGAGTACTGGTATTTATGTGTATGCCGATGGACTTCGCTCAAATACGTAGCAGACCTTCTGGCGGAGCGTCGTTAACAGTCTGTTCTAAATCCCTTGGCAGGAGTTTAATAGTTTGTCATATTCACTCATCTGGGCTCGGAGCATTAGGGGACAAAATATATATTCAGCCTCATTTCTGACTTTACTCGTTTTTAGTTGTAGGCCACATACATAATGAATACAGGGGGAAATTTATAAGATGTACACCTCCTTAAGAGGCAGACATTTATCATGGCTTTCGGGGGTTACTAGTATATTCCGAATGTTAGCACAAATTTTTGAACATGAAAGTTATTTCTTTTGCGTTAATAATCCATAGAAGTTTACTTCATAAACCTTCAACACCAACTTCTTCTGAGGACTAGTATAAATTTAATGATGAAGTATGCAATATAAGGATAATCATTAATAACGACAAGTTGGAACGACGCTTCCACCTGCAGTCTCGCGTCTGTTTGCTCACTTAATTGCGTCAATGAAGAACTAGACTAAGCGCTGGAATTTGAGCCGTCAAATGCCCTGAGTGTCGCCTGATATTTCGAAATTGCTTAGGGCGTAATACCGGGCTTTCGAAAAACTTTGCCCTGACACGCGATTCTCTGACTGGTTTGTTTGAAGATTGAGCAATTTAATCTGTTCTAGAGCCGAAAGTGACGAAATTTCAGCAGTTGAGATTTCCAAAGTTCGAAAGTGCTTTCGGCGCATTGGGAATGTGAAAACATCGCTAAAGTTCCCGGTAATTTTCGCGAACTTACGTGAGTATTACACGCTCGTCCCACAAGATTGAACCCAAACCGCCCAGAACAATCAAATGACACGGAAAACGCGCGAGTTGGGTTCGTTTTGATTCCTTAATTTGTGATGACGACCGTGCTCAAGGAGAACGCTTCATTAAGGTCGGTGCTGTGAGTCGCGTGAAGAATAATTTCTCCTACGTTATGTCTTTCTACTGGATCCTCCGTGGGAAAGCTTCTTTGGCAAATCCAGGACTCCATTGAAATTATTGTGTGGTTTGCTTGCAAGGCACACGTAGCCAGCTGCACTACAATAGTGAAATAACAAAAGAATTTAGTCATATTACATTGGCACTTTGTGAGGAAAACTGGCCAGCAAAGCCGCTAGCACACAACCTAAAGGGTTGCAAGTAATTATATTAGAAATACGAAGTAATTTTTTTTGTTGCAACTGCACAAAACATTGAATTTTCATTGTAGAATTTCGTGCTAACATAGTGCGCAATTTTCTTCAGAACACACATGTAGCTCATGGTATGCTTGCTATTCTTATGCTCATTATGCAGTGTTCTTTGGACTCTCCTTCGCGCTTCTTGAAAACATGCGTAAGTAAATTCGCTACTCTATGCCATCTTCCCACCTCTCTCATCTGTTTTAGTTTTTTTTTTCATAAATGTAGCGTTGCTACACTTACGAATGAAACACCTAACTTATAATATTGACCCCAACGCTATTGCATTTATACTTATGCAAAGTGTATTTCGCTCATTGTTAGCATGCCATGCACCTATAGCCATAAAGTTTCCGAATATACACTAGAGGGAACTCTGGCGCTAATTAGTTTGTACGTATACTTCTTTACGTTACCGTGTTACCGGATACCGGATAGAATCTGCGCATGCGCGAGTCTTTACGGAACGTGAACCTTTACGTAACGGAAACTACTCGCCGGATAGGCTTTACGTTCACGGCCCGGAGCAAGCCACCGAGTCAAGCCAAGCCGAAGCAGAAGCGCCAACGGCGAACACGTTGTCTTGTAGCTCTGCAGTCATCAGCGGAATCGATGTCTGGGCGCAAGCGATTCAGTCTCAGTGATGACATCGCTCTGGTAAAGGAGGTATTGTATGTAAATCCTTTCCTTGACCCTGCGAGGTGGCTGAAGATAGCCGATCGGCTCTCCGAGGTGCTCGGCAGGTACTTCAACATTCGCAGTGTCAGGGAAAGGCTTAACCTAATCCTCCTGCGTTTTTTGCGAGACCAGAAGAAGAAAATTAAGAGGTAAGTGCGTGTCGTATTGAACTTTGTTATGTACTGTTCTTTCCCATTGACAAAAATTGTGATTACTGGCTCCGCAATAGCTCCGGTACAGAAGAGGAGCAGTCCGAGCTGGAGGACCTGCTGCAGCAAGCGGCTGACATAGCGCGCGAGTGCGGCTACACGCCACCGCCGTCAACCGCACGACAGCTCGCCGAACGCGACGGAATTAAAAAAAAAGCCTCAAGAAACTCGGTCGCCCGCCCGCCAGCGAAACGTCGCGTCGACAACAGGGAAGAAGATGCCCTGGCGGCCTACGCGGAGTTCACAGCGGGGGACGGTGTTGAGCCTGGTAAGAAATGTGCTGATTTCGCAATTCTTACTCGTACTTAACTGATAGTGAGCCGTACACTTGGCCTGCGTTGAATTTACAGGTGGTGTCATTTGATCAATTGCATGATACCACAGTGCTTCACCGGTTGAGTAAGTTAAGAAGAGAGTATAACAAACTGGACAAATATTTGTAAACGTTTGCTTTCTGCACGATCATAGCAGGCACAACCTCTGGAAGTTTTCTGTGTGAAATCTGAAGGCAGCAGCCATGCTTGCAGCACACTTTGCGGCCTGTTGTATGACTTAGGTGCTACCTGTGTGGCACTGTGGTATATTTTACCAGGTAGGTGGAGACAAAAATATAGCAATGATTAATAAGATTCCCGGAAATGTTTGCTTGGTTGCCTAACTTGCTACTTCTGGTGTCAGGTGATTACCGTGATGTAAAAAAGGATCACATGTGCAAAATGATATGTCTACTCACAAACACACACATGCTCAGAAAAGAGTCGTGCAGAGAACCTTGAACATGAGTTATATCAAGTGGCGAAATTGACAATGCTATAGACATGACATGCAGTCTGCTTGCACAACATGGGCAAATTGGAATATCTTCCTGCAAGCCTTCATCCTGCAGTAGATATGAAATTCTTATGAATATGCAATTGTTTTCTTTGTTACATAATCATTTCACCAGTTACATAACATTTTACTATGTCAGAGCTTGAACTATTCTGCCAAAGGTTGAGGAATAGCTGTCTCACCAAAGAAGGCTGTGATATGCCATTTAGTGTCTAGCAAAGATTAGAAGAACTTGTGGGATTCAATGTCAGACAGATTGTTGGGCTGAGGATCGAGCAACATGTGAATGTGACAATTTTTTTTTTTCAAGGAATTAGGTGACACTTTTGCCTTCAACAGCTTTGCACAAGGCTGAAATAGACTATTTGAAGTGTACCTGAAATAATTGTCTAGCTGGAGTTTGTAGATGTTTTTTTAACATGGTTCTCCATTTTTCTATAATTATTCTTATTTATGTGTAACCTACTCATTATCTATAAGTACTTGTATTCCCTCTCTTTTGTTTCTTGTTCCTTGGTTTAGAGCCCTTATGTTATAACAAATCAAATTTCTGCTGGCTATATTAAGTAGAGCTTAATTAAAATTTATGTTTTCTTCCTGACCAGCAGACGATGCAAGCACGTCACAGGCGCAGACACTTCTTAATTCACTGTATGAGCCGGAGAACATACAGATTCACATGGATCTGCCTGACTGTGGTGAGTGAAAATACACTGAGAAACACTAAAAGTTTTTCATTACACACGTGCTGAATACACTGTTGCATAAACTAGTGGATGCTGTAGCACGCATTATTGGGATAGTTGGTGTCAATTCATTTTAAGACTGGAAAATGCACGTACACGAACACACGGAAGAAATGGCAACACCATGGACCCCTTAAAATAGTCCTAAATAGTCATTTCCAGTCAGGTGAGCCTCTCAGCATGGCCCGAAATTACTTTCCATTATTTTTCTCTTGTCTCCTACCTGTCATTTTTAGCCTTGCAGTGGGTTTTGAAGCTACTAAGGCGGCAATAGGGGCTGGTTGATAGCTTGTGCATCACCCTGTGTTGTTTGTCATTTTTTTGGTCCATGTTATACCTGGGAGATCATAGAAAATGAGGTTTTTCAAGTAATTGCACTGGAACTATTGAGCCCTAGCCTCTAGCATGTAAATAAGGCACTAGGAAGAGCCTGTATTTCTCATCAAAAGAGCTGCTGCATGAGAGGAGTTATTGCCGATGTGTATTGGAAAGGAAAGCAGGGTTCAAGCTCAAAGCACACAGCACAGCTCTTATGTTGGTTCACTTGTGATGTACAGAACTAGAAGACAACCCGACGGCCTCATGCCCCGCACCTGACCGCATCGCAACTGCTGCACCCAGTCGGGCTCAAACCCCAACATCTAGCCCTTCAGATGTTGCTGCTGCAGGTTTGTAATCCCTAGTTTTGTTGGTGCATGCCTACAGACTCAAATGATTTTCGTCATTAGTGCTTTCAACATCAACAAAAGCAACTTTAGGTGCAGCTATTGAGTCTAGGAAATCATTCAAGATGGCCTGAAAAATTCTATTTTGTGCTATAAAAGAAATACAGGGTCAGATTTTAGCTGTTGCTAACATTTGCACCAAGTCCTTAATTAAATTAATATGAGCTCAGCGAAGGACATTGTTTTGTTTTTCAGTACAATATTTTTGTCCTATGCAATAATAAATTAATAAGAGAATAAGTACCTAATAAGTGTAAGTAGTTTCAGTATGTTCAAAAACTAGTTGCATAGTTTCATCATGGATCCACTTCTTTTAGTTGCCCTTGCTGCTTTTCTATCTTTTCTTTGTCTCCCTGAGAATAAGTCTGGTTTATGTGCATTAGACTCAAGTAGCAGCCTCCTTCTAAACTTGTTTACTTGTGATCTCTTGGACTACCAGGCAATGCAAGTGTGCATGGGAGCCCCCCTGATTCCCACACTGGTGAAACCAGACGGGTGGCCAACACTCGTGTGCCTCTGCAAGGTGTGTAAAAAAAAAAAAGAAAGCTTGGTCATATCAGTGTATCTTGTATTTTGCCTAGTAGAAAACAAGAGTATCATTCAAAATGCAGGTACGCAATTGTAAATGAAGATGCTTGCAATTGAAGGCAAGAGTAAAAAAAAAGCACTTTAATTGTGTAGTAAATCTTTCTTTGGGAAAGCTTATTTCTCTGTCCCCTAAAATCTCCGAGTATATGGCTTTATCGCATCTTTAGTCTTGGCCAGGAAAGGAGACATGGGCAAACTGGTGCCTCATGTGTCCTTTTATGTTAGGCAAATTTATGACGTGGCATGTGCTTAGGTGTGCCATTGTCTGGGTGCTGTTGTGACCTTCAATAGATCCACACTCTCAGGGACATGTGGCCACTCTCACTGTGAGAAATGTTTGAGCACACGTAATCATCTTCCACTCGGTTGCAATGATGTGAACTTGCAGTGAAGTCAAGGTGGCAATAAAAGGTGCTACTTTTTAGTGCAGTGAAGTGTTGCATATTACGATTGATATGAAGCATTTGCTGCACTAGGAGACCATGGAACTATTCTAGTAAATATTCCAGATCTCAATTGTTAATAAAAATGTCATCACCTTTGCTCTGCTGCCAGAAAATATATAATGTGTGTAGCCAGAGAGCCTCTGCATTAACTTTAAAGAGCCATAGACATAGAGTAGGTCATCTTTGTTTTAAGATTAATTTTTGGAAATTTGTGCATGATTTTTTAGCACAAGTCCATGCAGCTTTATGAGTAATACAGAACAAGCTCGTTAATTTGACCTCAATGAATTATTAAGAAAATTGGATGACTCGGGAGTTCTTGCTAGCCCCGGCCAGTATTTGTATAGTTTATTGCCATCAAACCTGTTGATTCGGTTACATTTGGTTTCAACGTGGGTAATATGAATGTTCCGCGAAGCCCACCAAGCATGAGGGCCCGCATCCCCACAGCGGATGTGGCCGCAAACTGCCTGAGAGAGAGAGAGTAGCGAGAGTTGTTGATTTATGACTTGTTTTAGTATATAGCAGAATTCCTTACAATGAAAACAATAGTTCAAAAATAGTACGAGGACCGCTTTAGGCAACAGCGTATTTCTGTGCAAGCCACTGGGACCGAGGCTACAAACTTGGTCAAAGCGAAGTGAGGTTAGGGAACGCGCTTGCCAGCAAGTGTACTTTGCGGCGAGTGACACTAAACTTGCTCGTGTGACAACGCAGCTAAGTGTACTCGCTCGAAGTGCACTTATATTGCCAGGTGTGATAGGGGTATAAGAGGCATTTCTTCATTTTCTTGATACTATTGATAATTCAAGATTAAATAACTAAAACATTTTTGTGGTCCTGTGTTGTGGTTTTGTGGTCCTGTCCTGACTTAACGAGCTTTTACTGTATCAGAAATCGGACAGAATCAGCCAGTTAAAAAAAAAAGGGGGGGGGGGGGGGTTGAAATGTATTGCACAAATTCGCATGACTCAGTTACTGATTGCCCTTTCAGAGTTGCCAGTTGATTCGCAGCAGCGCAGGGCTCAAAGTAGCCCATGCTCACCTTTGACTGCTGCGACTCGCACTTCAACACCAGTGCGCCCCCGAGCCACTCCAATCAGAGGTATGCATGTAGGCAGTTTTAAGTGCACCAACACCGATTTTCAAAGCTGGGTTTACTCTCTTATACAAATCTCCTGTGTACAGACACGTCTCTGAGCGAATATAAAGGTCCGGAAGTGCTGCTAAGACTTGAATGGTACATGCATGACGTCAGGCTACAGTATCAATTCTGGTGACTTCACACACCCAAATGAACACATGTGATGTCAGATACCAAAGCATACGAAATTGCTGCTTACATGTTGCTTTTCCTGTCACTTCTCCTCGCTGTTAGATTGCAGTAGTTCATCATACCTTTCAATCGAGCAAAGTAAAACATGGCTTCTGTCATTGTGTGTGCATTCCAACATCGTCTAAATTGATCACAAGGCAAGGAAATAATTTTATTGTGATTTGTTGTCATGAAAGCAACATTTTGCCCTGTATAAACTTTCCGTAGCAAAACAGGCCGCAATAGATACAAGTTCCATAGATTCGTTCACTATTGGGTGCTACAACAAGTGTGCAACAATTGGATGCCAGCCAGAACAATACTTGGTCCTTCTTTGACCCATATGTGTATATGAATAGATGATGGAAGGTCCGTGTAATGTCACCATATCACCATATCTAGCGTGAGCATGTCGCCAACTCATGTGGCTACAGTGTGTCTTGACGTCAGTATACAGTATATGAAACAGAACCAGCTTTGTAAAAACGTGTTGCATTTGCTTTTTAAAGTGTAGTCAAGTGTATAAGTGAACTTTCTTGGTTTTGAGGGCTTGACCTTTCATTTGATGCATAGAAACAACTTATAACATTTCTCCCAATACTTTTTTAAGTAATCGCAACATTTTGTTGCAAGCAATTTTGTGTGTACAGAGGCACCTTGACTATTATTACAGTATTTACCTGCCTGTGTTTAATAATTCTAGTGTTTTGGAATAGTATTGTACAGTAGACCCTCGTTAAATGGAATGTGAAGAGACTAAAAAATGTTTTTCATTTAACAGTAGCTCCGAGATAAAAAAAAAAGTGGAGAATCTAAGTACGAAAGCAACCGTGTTGAATGAAGTTGTTTCAATTAAGCAACAATTCACTTTAATTGATTTCAGTTTACTGAGAGTCTACTGTGTTAAAAAGAACCATGTGTGCTTAGTAGAATATCATGGTGCTTTGTAAACTGTTGCACTTGCTCATTCATTTGAACCTAAGACAGTTAACTGTTCCTTGTAAATTTGTGCAGGTCCACAGCGGTACGCTGAGGCAACATATGCCCTCATTCAGGCCCGCTGTGATCGGGACACTGCAATCGAGAACCACCGCCTCCAACTTGAACAGGGCCGCCTCCAATTTGAACAGGACCGCCTCCGGTTCGAGATAAAGCGCCATGAGGAGAAAATGAAGCTGAGAGAAATGGAGCTTCAACAGAGGCAGGCGGAGCAGGAGGCACAATTCAAGCTAAGGGAGCGTGAGCTAGAGGCGCTAGCTGAGGAGCGCAGGCACAGCAGGAGCTATCAAGAAGCGCAGCTTCAAATCATAAAGTCATTCATAAATAAGTAGATGTATCTGTTTAAACCTCCATGTAACTAAGTCCGACATAACTATGTACTTATTCGGGGCCATGACAAGGTCACCCTCCGTACTCCTATTCTCAACTAAAAATTGTAGAGCGTCTATTGTGCCTGTAAATGTATGAAAAACAGACATTAAAAAATAATATCTAATTGCTAAGTGAGCTATAGAAGTCTCCAGCTATAAACTCCGCCCACTGCCAGCTACCGTTATGTTGCCATGGGGTGTGGGACGTCATGTGTTTCATGCAGGAGATCTCTCTTCTCCCGAACTTTAGCCAGTGCATATTCTTCAATTTTTCAATTCCAAGGCATACAAAAGTTGAGGTAGCTCCATTGTGCCCCAACTGACCATGAAACAGTTGTTGGGCGGAGTAGATACGCTCACAAAGCAAATGTCTTATTACGTCATGGTTCACATGTACTGTTGTGAGGCTACCCGGCCACATGGGTGTTTATAACAATCCTCATTATAAATTGAGTGTTCAGCCAAATGTGCTGAAATTTCACCAGCTCATTTGTCAACAGCAAAGGACCAACTTTTTTAATACAGATTATGAAAATTGCTTGTCATGGCTCCTTGGAATGAACATTAAAGAGATACGATGACTTGGTTTTAGGTTGACAAACTGCACCTTGAGAACTCTAACCCCATGTTTCACAGTTGGAAATTAATTATTTGTGGAGAAAATTAAGGGTGAAGTTTCATTTTTATTTAGCACCTGAATGTCCATGCGCTTTATAAAAAAAAATCGATAAAGGAAGGCAATACACTAAAACATCTGCTAGTGCCAGTGGTCAAAACATGTAGTTTTAGCGTTTGTCAAGTCGTCTTCCGTGCAACAGAGACCAGCCACTACAGTTGAAGGGGAATATTTCCATTTTTCTAAATTTTGGAAAGAGTTGAAGTAGAAAAAAATGCAGTGTGGTAATCTAATACAGAAGTCATAAAATCACTTGAATAGCACTGCAGAGGGTTTCGCTATAGAAGTACCAACTATTATGCGAAGAACCTTCAATGCGATGATTTGTATCGGTGATGTTTCGTACTTTGTTGCATGGAGGTTTATGCATATTTTATGAACAATTTTATGGTTGTACAAAACTGCAACAGCTGCTCTTGATGATGCTTTGCTGTTAGCTGTTCAACAAGCTCTGCCGATAGCGCCTCCCGTTTGCCACTTGCTGTTGCCAATACATTGCCCCTCTGTCTCACATAAGGCCAGTGGAAAATGTACGAGGTCTGTTAGAAAAGTATCCGACCCCCCCCCCCCTTTTTTTGCTAGCACTTCATGAATTTCGAACAAGCGCGCTTGCATTAGCCGATTTTGAACCTTCGTGTGCGCGTGTGAATTTTTCCCGCCTGGCAATTTCGTCAGTCGCTGGGATGCAGTGTTTGAGTGAGGTATGCACAGTGCTCTCATTGGTTTTTCATTGCAAGGAAAATGAGGGAGCGACTGGAGCAGTGGTAGAATGCTCCCAGCAATGGCAGCACCTCTAAGAGCAGTCTCTAGAGTCCCAAGGGGACTACTTGGAGGGTGTTTAGGTTTACAATGCTGCAATAATGCCCGTTATTGCTGTTCCACCAAAGTTTGGATACTTTTCTAACCGACCTCATATGATGCCTGTAGGTGCATATATGCTTTCATAGAGTTACAGCCTCCTCTTCATTGTTGAATTTGTTGTTTCCCTAATTTTATTTCAGGCTGAGACATTCTAGCTATGGGGCACAAGCTCGAGATTCAGATGTTGCCTCTTTCTCTCACTTTAGGGTTCAAAGGATACAACTTTCAGAAGGGTTGACAGGCGGGCTAGTTGGTAATAATTCATAATGAAAAAATTGAAAGCGCCAACCAACGGGACAACAGGCTTGTTTGTCTTTTCTCTTGTGTCTCGTTGGTTTGCGCTTCCAATTTTTTCATTATGGATACAACTTTATCGAATGTCTATCAAGGTTTCATGCAATATCGGCTTGGTCTCGCACGGGGAAACGTCAAAGCTTTGCCTCAAAGCCGCCTCGTGAGCTTGCTGGACTGCTCACATTTAGACGCGAAAGTTTGAGATGTGCAGAGCAGTAGCCAAACTCAATGAAAGGGTCTCCAGAGTAACTGCAAGCATTCTGGCAACATAACTACAACCCTACAACATGTGTTAGAGTGTTGCACGTCCTTTCTGGTACGAATTTTACTTGTCGTCCTGATGGTTGTTCGAATATATCCATCTTAGACGGACTGGATTAGTGAAGTTGTTCATGTAGAGCTACCCCCAGAAAATGGCCTGTCTGCTGTTTTCTTTGGGACTAAGCAGTGGGAATATCCTTCTTGTGTTAACGTATGCTTTTGTTTTTCTCATTATAGCTAGTGATCCTATCCTTATGCATGAGGTATGTTCCTTATTGTACGAGAGGCATGTCCATGGTCAGCGCTGCATGTCTCTGGCCATCAAGTGTGTAGTCTCGTTTTTATTTGGGAGGATATCACGTTCTGTGGTGATGTGAGTGGGGAACTACAAGATGGTCGAGCTCACGTTTCTGGCTCTGCCCGCTTTGCCAGAATGTCCAAGGCTTCCTTGGGAATCGTGCTTTTAGCATAGTTTTTTTTATTGCTGTTTCGGATTTGCATTAGACAACTTCGCATACCTAATTTTTTAGGGCCAGTGCAATATTGTTGCAATATAGGGAACGAAGAAGCTTGCTCAGATTGAAAGCAGATGACGCGACTCGTAACCCCCTGGACAACTGCTGAAATTATTGTCAATATACCAACTATGCACTCGTGTGCCTCTGCACTCTTCCCGCAACATTTGGTGGATGTGCTGGGTACCACGATGGAGCTTTGCAGTAAACGTCATGTGCTTGCTGCCACCCTGGAAAACAGACAGCCATTGTCTTGTCACCCACTTGTGTTGCATTTCTCGATCACCGCGCTGCGCCTCTCGCGCAGCTGATGCTAGCTCGAGCTGCGTGAGGATTAGAACAAGCTCACGCGCCTGGCGGTTTTGGCGTGGCAGCCGCAGCAGCTCCACTTCGGCAATCGAATAAAGCAGCGAGTTTGACACGACCACGTTGGCCGCAGTGCCGTCTTCCTCTCTCGCTACAGGTGGGTTGCCATTGTGATAGATTATGCAGCAAGATATGCCATTGCGCAAGCAATGCCGACCAGCTGTGCAGCGGATGTTGAGGACTTTCTACTCCCCGATGTTACTCTACACCACAGCACCCTTCCACAGTTACTAACGGATCGTGGCCGATACTTATTGTCAAAGGTCGACGATGGCCCTTTCCGCTTTTGAGCTTCTGATAGTGACGTTCGTGTCGCCAGGCTCAAACCATATATACTTCGCCTTAACTAATGCTCCGTGATTTGTACCCGGATGGAGTTACGCTTGCCGGGAAGATGATGTTGCACTAAAAAGAATGAGAAAGCTCGCTTAGATTAGAGGAATTGACCTGACTGATCACACCCTGTGCAATCACTACATATACTGTCAAAACACCAACTCTGCACTCGTGTGCATGTTTTTTTCCTGCAACAATTTGACTACTTCATCTGCTATTTCCAAATGTTCCATGCGTATGCTGCATGTAATTTCAGCTTTGAAACCTGTCTATTCTTACGGCAGTGTAATTGTGACCCTTGTCAGTATTACAATACTCAGTCACATCAACAAGCATGCAAAAAACAAATCAAAGCCTCCGCTTTGGCCTTTCGTCGGCCTCTGTTGTAGTCGAGGTGCACGTGTCCATGAATATTAGCCACTGCAACGGTGTTTCCAATTTTTGTTGAGATATAAATTTTCTGGCCATGCTGGTGGTAAATTGTGCCAAGTTTGTTCATAATTTGTTTTCTTATGGTAGTGGTTGACATGCATTCAAGCTGCGAAATGCATTGTGATTTGGCTATTTCTTTTAAGGTGTTGTGCATACCCAGCTTGGTCCAAAGCTAGATGAAATTTTTTGGCTGTGCAGAAAGTGTCTTCATTGCAGGGGCTATCATGATATATTATTGTGATACTAGATGTACCTGAAATTTGTTACATGTACTTAAGATCTTGAATGTCCCCGAGCTACTTCTCAATAAATCTAGTCGGTTAATTATGTGATAGACAATAAACTCAAGTATATTTATATTGCTTAGCCGGCTCTTGTTCAGTTGTTGCCTCTTGCTTTCACTTTGTAGATCAACGTGTCTGGCTCGGCTAAAATAGTTTTCATTTTGTGGTCTCATGTGATACATTCTGTGATGCTTGTTGTACCTGAAATTTTACAAAGATGCTTTAGAAACCTTGAGTGCCCCAGCGGAGTAGTGACTTTAGTAATGAAATATGTGAAACAAAATAAAACCAAATATTTTTTTCACCAGGTTTATGTCACAATTTCATGCACACTTTGCGACTTTGAGTGAGCAATGAGTCTCTATCCTAGGCAATGATTTTTCTACTCCAGACTACTGTATGCTATTTCAAAACATCGACACTGGGTGAGATACTGAACAATCCTTCATTTTCACACAGCTGCAGAAACCTGCATAAAGTATACACATCTTTCAGCACCAAACAGATATACATCTATGCAACTGCAAACATCCCATCAAATTATACATCAATGTAACCACAAATCCTAAAAATGCATAACCTAAAAGGCACAAAGTATTTTAAGGGCCTTTTTATGTGTGTTGGGTATGCGTGAGCAAGAAAGATATGCTGAAACAGACATAACAGAAGTCTTCAGAGTCGTGTACGAAGTCCCATCAGAAGCACTCAACAAGCATAATTAAGTGTGCCATTGGTGTGAAACTCTGCGTGGTGCGTAACTTTGATTGGGTGTCTCATTTTTGGCACTCGCTATTTCACAGACTTAGCACAAGCAATCTTTGCAAAATATTTGACCATTATTGCCCAGCTATGTGCATCAAAATGGATATATATATCTGCATATTTTGCAAAATGGGCATAAAACTTTGCTCTAAATACATTTAAGGTGTGTTGCAAATAAATAAAAATGGGTTTAGAGCACGAGCATCGGCAGAGGGTGCTGCTACAGGTAGTTGCTTTCACTCCTTCCACATAGCAAGGTGTCTGGCTCTCATCCCCGTATTTTCATTAAGTCGTGGTTCATAAAAAAAGTTGGAGATTTTTAGGAGTGGAGCCACCCGATAACACCACCATGATTACCTTGTCATGTGCATACGCACACACACATGTAGTTCACCAAACTTAATCGCGGCCTTCAACAGAGCATCCGACAATAGACTAATGGGAAAATGCAGACATGAGTACCTGTTAGGTTCTATTGGCACAACAAGCAAGTTTTGTTGTTTTTGGAATGTCAGGGGCATCTTCTAAACACTCCTTGAAGAACTGACACCGCTAGAGAACGACTGCACTTAAACCAGAACACATAACACCGAAAAAGACAGAAGATAACAGTGTAGAAATAATCACCCCTTCATCTGAAGATAAGTCATGAAGAAAGGCATAAGCTACATGCCTAGTGTCAGACAGTTATGCACTACTTTGTTTTTAACATGCTGTTATGTGCAGAGAGAAGGGATGACACAGGAGCTGATCTCATCAAGGTAGATTATAAAGAAGATGCCTAAAGCGAAGCACAGCAGCCAATAAAGGGTACCTTAGCCATTGGTGTCTAGCGGCTCAAGGATTTGTCATATCGGGCAACCTCCCAAAGATCGGGCTATAGGTGCCAGCACCGCACCCGCGCAAGTGTGGATAGGCGGTCGACGGCGCATATACAAATACTCGCAGCCGCGCTTCGTTCAGTGGCTCAGGAACTGACACTATACTGCATTTACCACATGTACGCACATGTTCTCGCAGGAGTAATAACATAAAAATCTTATATAGGAGTTCAGCAGAAAGCTTTCATCGATTGATTACGTGCATGACAGTGCTACAACAAAAGCCTGATTAATGAGACAAGCATGTTTTTTTTTTTTACAAAAATTATTACTGCCTTCAGTCAGTCACTAACAATGACACATAAACGCTGAAGACAATGTAACAATGATGAAATTTTCAGTTATGTTACACGACATTACATATAAGGCATGCCGTCTGAATTATTTCCAATGCCTGGCTTCTTTAAAGCATTCTTAAATCTAAGCACACGGTTGCACGCGGTAACTCTGTTTTGAGTACAGTTTAAGTACCGATGTGTCACTGCTTATGTGGTAGTAATATTCCTATGTAGCGATACCACGGTCAAATAAACACAACTAAGGCTCCTAGCACGATCAATAAACTGCAGTGCTGTAATTGTACACCTACCAACAACACCCAAATGTATGGCCTAGAGCCTCTTTTTTTTTTTTTTTGCTACGGAGTCTTTCTAGTAACACACTGCATTTATACACTATTTAATAGTCCTCATGTTTGGGAGGATGCCCAGAGCACTTTGTGATATGCTTGAAACAGAAAGCGGCAACCACTCTGAAATCATTCTGGTGAATGGAGGGTACAACGACAATAAACGGCACTTTGGAAAGTTGCACTCGCTGATCTTATTACAACGCATAAGCATTCGAAAAATAAAATGCTCTCGTACGTTGTTATAGGCATAGGTAAAACAGTTACACTCGCACTGACATGACTGGACAAACCACACTTTGAAAATTTCCAAGACGTACGCGCACATACATACAAGCATGACGTGGCTAGCAGACGACGCACAGAGCAATGCACCAGGCGACGACTTTGCTCAATCTCGCGGCCAATAGATTTCTGTTGGACTCCAGCAGAATCTGAGCTCTGGCACAGAGCCCGACTGCTTACACTAGTCCAAGGGTACATGAACGTTTTCTCAGCAGCAGCAGCACACCAGCAACCCACAGCCAAGAACAACAGGTGCTCAGGTCTCTGGTAGACTAAAATAGATGCCTTGGCTCATATCAGAAAACCCAATGACTGAGATGAATGGCCTGTCAGCTTGCTGCTTTCCCACCTCAAGTTCTTCTTTTTTCAGTTTAATTTGCTTCCCTCTCTTCTCATGCTTCAGAACTATAGCCGTGGTTTTCTCCAAGTAGGATTTCATTTATTAATTCTGTTTGCTTCTACACGCCAGTTCCAGTTTTTTTTTCAATGTCCTCCACTGTCATATCACGCCCCAAAGTGGTGGTCTAAAGGCTAAGGTACACGGCTGCTGAGCCGCAAATCGTGGATCGAAACCCGGTTACGGCGGCTGCATTTCCGATGGAGGAGGAATTGTTGTAGGCCTATGTGCTCAGATTTGGTTGCACGTTAAAGAACCCCAGGTGGTCGACACTTCTGGAGCCCTCCACTACGGCGTCTCTCATAATCATATGGTGGTTTTGGGACGTGAAACCCCACATATCAATATATCAGGGTCATATCACGGCACGCACTTGAATACAATACCATAACATCATTCGACACTAGACTTTCTGCACAAATCAAATGTTCTTGTGTATAAAGAAAAAAAATATTAATACAGTAATTTGAAAACAAATAAAATGAAAGAATAAGATTTGATCAGTTAAAAGGAACTAAATAGTCACCGAGTGAGGGTGGCTCAAGGCCGAAGTACATAGACACCTGGCTGTCGTACAGGCAGGTGCGGCAGTTGGTGAGAAGTGTTGCGACCTTGTACATCCTTCCCACTCTCTGACACGTCACTTTCAAGTTCTTGTGGAAGTCCACAAATGCAAAGTCTGCAGCCACTTTACCAAAGCCCCACTCAACAGCCTGCCGTACAGTGCTCATGCACTTGTTGAAGTGCGCCTGGTAGGGCTGCAAGCGGGCACCTCCATAAGGCTTCAGGAGCAGAGGCTTTAATGGGTAGGCCGGGTCTCCATAAATGACATATTTGTTACCCCTGGCTACCTTGACAATGTTCTCGTACAGCCTGGTGTCTTTCAGTATGCCTGCAACAAAACAAAAGGTGTCACAAGTTTTCTTATGCCAGAACTTGGCTGATGCATGAGTGTCAGTGCACAGCATTAACACAAGGTTCAGTGTCGACAGTATTTTTTGTGTCCATTTGTTGCAACATGGTTGTAAAAAATGGCAGAGAATGCCATGCTGGCTCTACACCATGTCTTCTCCCCAGACATGCTGCATACCTGCATTTGACACCATATGCCATTTAAGCTAATCTAACAACTTTCTAGCAAACTAACTAATATTTCAGCTAAAACGTTAAAAGTTGGGAAGTTCATTACACATGGCTGCAAGTGACAAAGTCTCCTTGAAGCCAGCTCCAAGAAAGGAGGTAATTTTTCACATTGTAGGATCTTGAAGCAATTTGGGCAAGTTAAATTTACCAGATCGTTTAAGGAACAGTATACAGTGCAATTGATTAGATTATTGTGTGACAGATGTGAAAATACTACGTGTGACTTTTTTGCATGGCATGTAACAAAGAAATGTTTAGCTTGCACTGTAATCATCAGAATATTTAACTGCACTACCATAAACCCTATAAGAAAATAATAATAAAGAACTTTTTGAATTATGAACAATGGTTTCCTAGTAATGAGCGCAAGTGGAGTGAAGAATGCTGATGCAAACATAGTACCTGTATGTGGCCTGTAATGTTGAGTTAATGTTGAAATCAGAACATTCACCTCCCAACTGTATTCCACAGCGGAGAAGTCTGGTTTCATGCTATTGCAAAATTTGGTGTACTGTGAAACGAAAACTTTGGTAGCTGGAATGGCATCTTGGCTTACAGTGTTGATAGTCACTATATTTACAGATGAATTGGTTGAAAAAGATCTTGGTAGTCACTATATATACAGATGAATTGGTTGAAAAAGATTATGCAAGATCAAGTAGCCTTCTTTCTCAGCAATCTGTACTTCATGCAACTGTGTGCATGAACACCCTTTGGAATGTCACTGACCATGTGGCATCACATTTAATTACATGAATGCAATTATTTTAAGCTGACTGTGAAGCAGTGGTCACATACACACAAAAAAAAATTCAGGAGTTGTACTCAGCCACACGGTCAAACATTAAGATGGCTTTTAGATGAGGAGACCTATTCATCGATATTGTTGAAAAATATTTCTCAGAACTAACTCAAGTGAGTGGTATATTATTAGTAATTTATTCTCAATGCATGGGGAGTGGTGGCAATCGCAGCTACGTACCTACTGCGGTTGCTTCCTTCAGCAACTGTTCTAAAACTGAAACAGTGTTCTATGTGCTTGTGCCACAGAGGCTTCCTCATGCACTAACAGTGATCTTAGCCATATCTATTCACAGGATAGCTGCCTGCCATCTGCAAGTCAAAAATATGATTTCAATATGCTGACATTATACTGCCCTAGAAAAATAACAATAACACTACACCAAAAGCTCACTGTTCAGCTAGGTTCTTAGCGCATGAGCTATGACCTAGGTATGTTTGTGATATGACAATTTGTCATTTGACAGCTACAAGCAGAGTTTCTGCAAAGGCAAAACCTTACTCGCAGCACCTACCAGCATCATGACGCCGTCCCCTGAATGGGCCATCTAGCTGGCAAATAATTCCATTGGCGCACATAACTGCCTGATATTTCTGGCAATGGAAGCGCTTGTGCCCAGAGTAGTGCTCCTGCTGAAGCTTAGACGGCCGACAAATTCGTCGTGCCGTGCCATCTATGAAGCCCCAGCAGTTCTTCAGTGGAGCACCTTTCTGGTGCACGGCCTAAAAAGAATAACAAAAGAACAGATGAAGCAGCTGCCAATAGCATTTATGCACAAGTACAGTTTTCATATATAATCTTAGTAAAAAACATTGTCCTTGCTCTTTTACTTGACATGGACAGCCGAGACACACGAACAAACAACAAGCGTGACAAAACGAAATGTTCTCACTTGCCTTCTAGCTGTTCTTTTACTGGTTTTACGCTACTGTCTCCACCACCCGCAGTGGAGGGCACTTTGCTTTTTACTCGTACCATAACAGAAAGTAGAGTTTCACTCTGTCTTTCAAAACTCTAAGGGGCATCAAAAGTTGAATCATTTCATGCCAGGCAGTGAATAAGCTAACTCAAAATAACAAATGACGTTCTTAGCAGTCGAGGAGTGCACGTCACAGTGGCAGTTACAGTAACGGGGGATTGATACATAAACATGGACATTTCCCTTTTTGGACCAGGCTATATTCCAAAAAGGTAACCAGTGCCAAATATAACAATGATGTCTTTTTATTTTAGCAGTAACCATATGTGAGAAAGCAGTAGCAATTATTGTTTATGACGCTTGCTGCTTTTGTGAATCACACTTATGAGTTTACTAGAAGCATTCATATTCATAGCTTACTCAATGATAAAAGCAGACACAGCATGAGATTGGTGCTCAAGAACAAGCTGTGCCCAGTGCGTCAGTGTTGAATCCATTACTGACAAACATTTTCACTTAACATTTCACAAAGACGCACTGCAATATGCAATATAATTGAAAGGTGAATTATGCGTGCCTCTCCTAACTTACAGTTAGACTTGTGCTCCTTGAATTAAAAGGACACTAAATGCAAATGATGTTTCATGTCACATTAGAAGGCCAACAATTAGGAGTACCTAAAGCATAAACATTATGCACAGTAGCAATTTAGTAACAAATATAAAGGTAAACGTAGAATGAGAAGCCAGCCAGAGTATTGGAGCTCGCTTAGACTCACTCGAAAGATATATTTTGCTCTGGGCACTTGCTCCGATTCAGACTCGCTCAAAATTTCCCCCTCGGACTCAAAATGAGTAAGTTTTTTCTCCACTGCATTCACTTGAAATCAAACTCGCCAACTTATTGCTGACACCAACCAACACAGATGCACAGCTTGACCAGAGTCTCGATGAGCCTCAGTGTGTTGCCACATGAGTCTGCTAGCATAATATTTCCTTTCTCAGTGTCACAGCTGTTTGATGCCAATATCTCACATAATGGGTGCTCTACTTTCATTCTTGTTCTTGAAACAAGTGTTACCGGTGCGGTAATATTTGTATTACATACATGGCTCACACGGAATACCGTTATGGATGGATCCAAACAACTTTATCAAGGATTTCCGGTGAAATAATTCGCACAAGAGGTCATTGCACTGCATTCTTGTGGTCTCATTGACCTGTTGTTTGTTGTTTTTTCGTGTGTAATTGTCTTCTTCCACAGTAGAAACAGGGTTGCAAAAGAATAAACAGGCTGCAAAAACAACACAAGCTGCCACATTTACATGTAATGTGATCGCTGGAATGTGCCCATGTTTGTCTGAGCTCAAAATTGTAGTACAGATGTATTCTCTCAGCGTGTGCGAATATATCTTTTAAACTCGCTGCGACGCGAACTGAACATTTTAAACTTCGAGGAACGAACAGACGCATTTTAATGAATTTAACCAGCCTGAACCAAGGTTTTTACTGCAGCGTCCTGGTGTTATGCCGTAAAATCGCCAATTTAGTAGACTCGCAATGCAACGAAATTGAAATCAGTAATTGAAATAAACGTGGCATATTTTGTCGTTTCAACTTTCACGCCAGCTACTATGGATATTCTGCCAGTTTTTGGACATGTTACAACTTTGCTTCGTACAAAAAAAAAAAAGTGATATTCGCACAAAATCGATCGACTTTCATGCTTACCTGTGAAAACAGTTGCAGGTTCTGGAGGTTCATCCAGCCATGGACTGTGAGATCTGCAAGCAGGTGTCCAAAATAATATTCGATGTGAGACATTACTTTGGACACCACGCTTGAGATCACGGAGCTGTGGCGGTTGAATATCGTCTCCAGGTCACAAAGTCGATTTGGATAAGCGAGGCGCCGCAGTGTCATACACAAAGCCTCGCGATCTGACACTCGGACGCGCTGCGCACTCATCACTTCGCCGGGAATGAGCAGGCCAGCGATCAAGTCATCCAAATCGCCTTTGTGGAACCTGAAGTTACGATAGAAGGTGGTTCCATCGATGGTGTCGATATCCAACACGCCGTTCTCGTGAAGGTTCCTCCGCGGCTGCGGCTGTAGCAGATCCATAATCAGTAGATCGTCGATGTACTTCCACGGCAGATTTTGAGCCAGAAATGGATCTTGAAGCACACTCTTTGCCATGTCGACGACCACTTCTTTGCGAATGCGGCTAGCAGCTGACCGTTCAACCAAAGAGGCTTAGCCAGAGAGGCTTAAAGAATTATGCGGTGGCTCCTTATAGCCTTCTGCACGCAGCCAACTTTAATGGGTTAGGTAATTATATAGCACCGAAACACTTGATAATTTTACATGTTAAAAGTTATTATACTTGCACCGCAGCGCTGGTTAAGTTTTATTTAAAAGAAAACGAATATGTGTGCATCCATGATCATCATCATCGGCGAACGTAAACTTTTTCGTACGAACGTAAAGGTTCCCGTATGTGTAGCAAAACGCTGCCAAAACTCGGGCGCCGGTAACACGGTAAACGTAAACCGGTAACACGGTAACGTAAAGAAGTATACGTACAAGCTAAAACTCGCTAATGTCTATGGGAGCTGCAACGCACGGCGCTTCGGCGAGCATGGGAATGATGGGTAGTACACAGATTTCTTTAATATTCGTACTTCTGGCCTGCTTTTGGCTCCGTGTGTGTACGTGTGGCTTGAAACTGTTTTCTTACGAAACAAATATTAGCAATTGTTCAGCAGTTGCGCTTCACCGTCTTATTTTTTAAAACTTACCTTTCCAAATCGGGTCACTAAGTTCAAAAGGGTTGAATCTTTCTTTCGAAAACAAAACCTAAACACAGCAATAAACGAAGCCGCAAGTACGATTCACTGCCCACAAGTACGAAGACTAGACAAATGTGTGTACTACCCATCATTCCCATGGTCGCTGAACGATCGCAGCGCCAGAGTCCCCTTTAGTTATTTTTAGGAAACTCTATGCCTATGGCCAGTGCTGCACACTGTGGAGCTGTAACACAAGGGGGCCTGGATTAGTCAAGCTGCAGCAAAGCAGCCTTTTCCCGTGACCCCCTTTCTTCTTGCTGAGATCAAAAATACAAGAAAAAAGTTTGAAAGTTGTATGAAGCAGATTGGCCCACAGTCAGGATTTTTTTTTTTTGGGGGGGGGGGGGGGGAATGGGGGCCTTGAAAAATACTAACTTTATTTTGGTCCTCAGTAAAGCACCCCTGTGCTTCCAAATTTCATAGGTAGAAAGAGGGCGGGCCCCTAGCGCCTCGCTTCCGCTGGCTTCGGGCCTGATGGCACGATCTTCAACCAGGCGCTATAAGAGTTACGCTTCCAGCCACATTTTTCTTCCTCCCTTCATTCTATAAATGGTTCCTACTGTCATCTCTACCAAATGAAGAAAGCCTCATGAATGTATGACAATGTATGTGAAGTTTTCATTCAAAGCGTCCCGGTCCAGTGGTATGTTCAATGCTCGCGCGCCACGAACTGGCCACTTCATCATGGAGTGCACAGAACTGACTACGGATTTAAACATGCACCAGTCATTTCCTGGACTACTTGCTTTAACTAAACATAATTCGTCATGTGAAATGTGGATTGCATGGGCATACCACAAGCAGGCTACATCGCCAAATGATGACTGTGATAACTTCAACGTCACCAATGCGAAATGCGCTAAGCATTGTTTTGCACAGTATTCCCTACGTCCACCTCAAGTTATCCAGTGCTCACACGCTCATCTATCTGCGACAAGAAGAATGCATCATACATGCGCATCTTGTGTGCCTGTTTTCGTACGCCCAGAGATAGAGCTACGAAAACTCTTTTTCTGCAACAATAGCTTGGCTCTAAGCGTGAAAGCTATCCGCATCTTGAGATTGAGTACCCCATGCTGTGCGGCAGGAAAGATATTGCTTATACTCGGTCACTTCCTGTGAAAATAAAACCGACTCACATGACACGAACTCTAGTGGGAGATGTGGGCGTAATCCAGAAGGCAACTGCGATGAAGGTGGTTGTGAAGAAAATGAAAAATCGATGAAATTTATTTAGGCTTAACTAGGATTCGAGTAGCATTTACACTGTAGGCAAATGTTAGCCTCGTGTTAATATGCTGTAGCTATTGTGCCTACTCGGTCCTAAATAGTGAGAAGTATTCCAGAAAGGGTCACGTACGTACTGATGAATGCACTGTTGTTCATTCCAGATTTCACCACGTTGTCCGAGTTGGTCAATAATATGGATCTCCGTAGCCCGTATACAACCCATGTCCTCGTTCTTAACGGCGCGACAGATTAGTCACTTGGCTATGGTTAAATGGGTATTGATAAATCCACAAATACAGAATATGGGCTCGGAAATCGAATCATATAATTGTTTTCATGGCACATCTAACATCGTGGAATGAATTGCTCCTATTGAGTGCCCCTCATCTACTATTGGAAGAAAGGAGGAAGAAAAAAATAGAGATGCTGACTTTCTGCGAACAAAGTTTTCCCCCCAAACAATGCTTTCCCGCTTTCCCTCTCACATCATTCCTCTCATGCCAAAAGCCGGTATACTACGTGCCTGTCAAAGAGTCGTCATATTGTTCATGGCACACTGAATCCTATTACCTGTAATTTCGATCAATTCGAGTCTCGAGTCGCCACAGTGTCGAAAAAAAGTGAGCAGTGCATATCAATACGACGCCGAAGCTTTCCCGATACACGATATTGCAACCTGCACTAAGCCACACGAAGAAGTTGCCGAGAGTGATCGGGAAAAAGACAGATGAACGCATCCGGCTTGTAATTTCTCGACAGCGCTACTGTCCTCATCGATACAATGCATGTCAGCGTCACGATCAGCTTTATTGGGAAGCTGCGCATCGTCAGAGCAATGCATGCCCCGTGGTTTCTGAGAATACAAATGTGCTGCAAAGCAATATAAGGGCTCTTGGCTGATCGGTTGACCCGCATGTCACTTTGCTATGCACCCGCAGGCATATCGGTACGGATAGATTGATGCAGTCTGTATAAAGTGCAAGAGGGGTCGTAATACTTATACTGATATATACTTTGAAGGTCACAAAAGTCGATCTTGCTGGCTTCTTCGAGAGTTAACAATCTGGAACAGAGCCTGCAGGCATGTAACAGTTTCGGGACGATCCTTCAGGTGTCCTGTCGCACAAGGGGTATACTATCGATGTTCCGTAACAATCAATCCTTTCTCTGTAAGGTTGCATGCAATCATTTATAAGGAACGGATACAGTATACACTCAATCGGCACGTGTAGAGAAAGGGCCCATGCATATTTACATTTGCCCAATAGTCATGAAATCTCTTGATACGCCCTTGTTCAGAGAAATGATGAAGAATGGAAGATTCAGTGTAGGTTACATGATGAAGTAGCAACCTCGTGCAGCCCATTAACTGAAAAGGAAACCAGAAAAGCTATAGCGGAAGTGACGCTCTTTTATTGCTTAATTTTGAGCAGCAGAATTAGTGGGAAAGCTGCGCAACAACACAATTCAATTTTCCGTACAGATAAAGGAACTTCACGCAATAAAAAACTAGGTGTGAATTAGGCGTTCCGGTAACATTAGGCTATGCAGATTGTACGTAGAGCAACTTCGATTTCGTGTAGCGTACCCAGAGTTGTTCAAAATTTCCCCATGCTGTGCTCTATCAGTCACTTATTCACGCACATGATGGTTTGGCCGTTCATCATATGCGGGGTAAAACGTCCCAAAACCACCCTAGGATTACGAGAGACGCTTTAGTGAAGAACTCCGGAAATTTCGACCACGTGTGGTTTTTTAACGTGCGCCCAAATCCGAGCACACGGGCCTACAGCATTTCCGCTTCCATTGAAAATGCAGCCGTCACCACCGGGATTTTATCCCGTGACCTGCGGGTCAGCAGCCGAGTACCTTACAAGTTAGACAACCATGATGGTGCTGGTTTGGCCGATCTAAGGTTTCTCTCATGGGAATGAAACACAATAAATGAAGAACGTTTCACAACAAAAAAAATCTATGTAGGTGTCTCTCTGCACCCGAGTGGAAATTTTGTGTCACATGCATGCTGTATTGACAGCACAGCTATTACCGCGGAGCTACAGAGAGAAAGTGAAAAAGAAGACTGAAGAAAAGGGAGAGGAACACATGAAGAGGGAAGACTGAAAAGATAAAAAAAACAGAGAAACGAATAGATATGGAGCAAAAAATACAAACAGATTAAAAAACAACGAAAGAAAGCAAGCATTTTCATGCACAGCTGAGTTTAGCAAGGGCTGGGAAAGAGGCAGCGGAGAGGGTAAAATTCTAGCCAAGCCCGAGTCAGCTAGGCGCCCTCCAGCTCAGCTGTGCCCAAATTTAGCACATCATAGTGCAAAGTGTGCCATTCTTTTCATGAAAATTGTATTCACCGACGTTACCCGCTTGTTGATAGTTCACAGTGATGTGGAGAGGCGACACTGAACAGACGCGCAACAACACACATAGTGGGCGCGCGTGTCAGTCGTCCTTTGTCCTACATGCACTAAGGCAGGTTGCGTGCTTCGCTTGAATACCCAAATATTTCAGTACTTATTCTTGTTTCATTCTTATTTTTTATATACATATGGTTTCAAGAAAAGCCCGAAAAAACGTAGGCTTTGTGAACACAACTAAATTTTGTGCGCTTGCTCTCGATTTTCTGAGCTCCTTCAGACTTCTGTCGCTAGAACTGAACACAGTTAAGTAAAAGCACACACGAATTGTGGCACGCAAGCCAACGCATTGGCTATTGCAACAGAGATGTTCCTACAACTATTTTGCCATAAGCACCAAGTGCGCTGTATATGTATCACTACTGTCGAAAACTCCTTGCAAGCTCTCTTTTCTTTCTTTTTTATTCTTCAAGACTCGCTTTGACTTCGCTTGAATCCCCGCTCGGCAGGAACGCCCACATGAAAGATAGACGGAATGCGAAACACGTGCTTAGCGAGCTTTCGACAGTAGAACCGGAAATATCGAATTGCTTGGCAGTGGTGTAGAAACTTTTTCAAAAAATACGTGGTCGTCGGGATGCCGGTCCCTCATTTTGCTTCCACGCATCATACTGCCTTCTGTTTTCTCTTGTTTCTACTCGCCTTAGCGAAAAAAAGTATAAGCTCTGCCCGGAGCAGAATTCAGCAAGGTGGGTTGAATCGAGGAGCGTGGAAAAAAGTAAATATACGGGCGAGACCACCAGTCGTACCCAATGATGCACGTTCTGCGAACATCAACACGAACTTTGTAGGCCCGTTCGAAGCAGCGCATTTTGCAGGAAACAAGCGGATATGGTTCATATTTTTTGTATTGTCGTTCAAATATTCAACAAGTGCAACTTCTTGCGCCTCGGCAAAAACAAGCCATGCTTCCTTTTGCTGCACACAGCCTTATTTCCCTTTTTTACACCGAAGTTCCTGCTAGGTCATTCGTAACTCGGCGAGACATTACTTACTAAATAGAAAACTATTTTCATCACATCCAGCTTTTTGCTTTCGTAAAAGCTGCCATTTGAACTGAGCTCAAACGGCAGCTGAAGAACTACGTGACTGCGATATTGAGAGTAATTGGTTATCTTGACATATCGTAACTCCACGAAAAGTTACATAGTCAACAATATCTTGACACATCGTAACTCCACGAAAAGTTAATTAGTCAACAATATCTTGACACATCGTAACTCCACGAAAAGTTAATTAGTCAACAATGATTTATTTATACGTGTACTTACAGCGTCCTCTAGAGGCATTGTTGGAGGAGGGTCTACAAATTCAAAGTACATATAGGTCAGTGAGAACAAATTGTATGGCACAAAACAAAATAAGAACAAATCAAAGTTATTTAAATCCCAGCATACAATACCAGTGTGTGACCACATATACTCCTTTAAAAGTGAAGGAAACGCTGTGTCGCGGGTGGTCACAATACTTTTTGGAAGACTATTCCATTCGTGTATAGCTTTAGGGAAAAAAAGTATTTACATAAGTTGTTGTTCGGCACATATATTCGCATACTTTCAAGGAATGGTATACTGTCGTGATTTGATGTATGTTGATGGTTTAATCTATTTATATTTATCGAGCCAATTTTTGTCCTTTATGACGTTGTAGAGAGGACATAGCCTGATATATTTACACCTTAAGGACAGTAGCGGCCAACCAAGTGCCCTGACAATTTGCTAGACCCATTTCGACAGCCCTATGATCTACTCAGTAGCCAGTGCTCTCTGAAATACGCGTAACATAAGGTATTAAGTTGCAAAAAATGCCTTTCCCCATGGCCTTGCGCTGTTAAAAATTCTTATGATAAATGTATTTTTGTGACATTGTAAAACCACATGCGCAAGGATAATATGAGTAATGACAAATAATAATACACTGCTTGCGTCTACACAGTGAAGATGTAGAAGCTTTATTATTTCGTTCGTAATGCAGATCAAACATTTCTCGTGAAATCAGCAAATTTTTTCATTAACCCCACGCTCGCGTGAGAGAGAAGTATACTCCGCAGGATCAACTTGCACTTAATCCAGAACTGCTCAAATTAACCGTGCTTTGTGTGCGATTAGACTATTCATTTGTCATGGTGCGTCTTTGCTTCTCTCGCGCGTCTCATTTTACACTAATGGACTCCCTCTGATGTTTTCGCAGCCCCTTAGAACATACGCCTCCACTTCTCTCTCTTATGTTCTTTAGCAGTGCAATTGCATAAGGGCACGTGGCCAGACACTCGACAGCTGTTGTTTCCCACAACCATACCTTACAACACGAACACGCCATCAGGATGGTTTCTGTTCTTCCAGTTCATCTGTCTGTTAGGAGTCGTCAATCACCGCAGATCGCACCTTTTAATAAGTCTAATGCTAAAACCCGTGTCTTCCATAGTATTATTATATCTTTACGCTAAGGCCAACCTACTTGAAGATTAAGTGTCGTCACTGCATGCTATGTCCTTCCCTTTAGAATTTGGAAAAGAACAGAATGGACATGTACTTTATTCAGCGAGGAAGTGAGAAAGTGTTTTTATATTACCTCACACAACGGGCCTTGCCGATCTATTTCGCCTACAGTGTGTCGAAACATTTTTATGTTGCTGTTTACTTTCTTACATTACCCTTTTATGTTGTCTTTAGAGGACATCTTTCTCTTTAAACCAATTCATAGCGCCTGGTTACTACTCTTCATTCTTGAGAGTTAATATGACGAAACACGCACATACCGTGAAAGTTTCTGATAAAACTTAACTGAAGTGGCCCAGGATTTATTTCCAAATTACAAAACCGCTGTATTTATGTCAGCAGGCTGCTGCGCCGGCATACGATCTTCTAAACCTGGGTCCTGATTGAAGTTTTACTACAGAATTGGGTACTCCCTGGGAGAAAGGCTGGATGAAAATTATGCCACGCGCCACAATTACACGAAATGAATTGAGTTCCTAACAAAAGATCTCATTCTGGCCGCGAAACCCCAGCGTCTTTCTCCTATTCAATAGATTTCATGTATCTTGAATCGATGCAGTTCTGTGACGCATATTCTTCCTAGTATAATGTTTTACACTCTTTTCATATTCCCATCGAATAATGATTTACGGGCGCAGATGTTATTTCTCAAAATTAAAACGTGTTTTTTTCATTAATTATACATCTTAGCACACACATTAGCTCAGCTGATTTTCCCTTACTTCAGCGTCAATAACTCTCACCAAATTAATTGACATTGCGAGCCTTCTTTCCTTCATTTGTCTGTAAATAGCACTAGAGCTAGATCATCGGAAATATCTAAATTCTATCGATGGAATAGGCATGGCATGGATGAAGGTCCTCCCATTTTTTCTTGAATGAGAATGTTAACTGTGAAACTGCTTAGTAGAGCATTCCTTGTTCTCAAAATGTACTCCAGTTTTTTTACCAAGAGAAATTCCGTCAGTCGTGTAAGATACTGTCATCAACACGAGCGCGATAAGTACGCTGGCCCGCACTTTCGTAATCGTTTTAAATGCGACGCATTTCTTGGCGAAGTTCGGCGACATTGAGCGTATCTATCTATCTATCTATCTATCTATCTATCTATCTATCTATCTATCTATCTATCTATCTATCTATCTATCTATCTATCTATCTATCTATCTATCTATCTATCTATCTATCTAGCCACCAATGGCTTTTAGCTCTCCTGGCCGTTTAGATATTAGTATCGATGCCAAACTTGGTATGGCACACGATGACTGTATGAAGAACATAGTTGACTAGTCATAACATGACAATCATGATATGTCTGTCAAGAATGTCATAATTTACATTTCATGGTCAAGCAGCTCTTGCACTGGTTTCGTTCACAGGGCATGTTGCAAAATGGGTATGGTATGGCATGATTGCATGGCAGACACAAGCGACAGACCCTAACATCAAAATCATCACATGCGTGTCATGTAACAACATCACTACATGCCACACTCATGATGTGTTCGCGGCTGTTTCGCTAGCTTTGCATATACCGAATTTAGTATTACGGGACGTGAATGAATGACGAAGTTATGTGACTGGTAAAAACATGATAATCATGAAATGCATGTCATGTAACAACATGATTACATGCCATGCTCATGAGGCACTTGAGGTCATTTCGCTAGCTTCTCATGAACGCAATTCGGTATTTCGGGACGTGAATGGATGAAGAAGGGATGTGAATGGTGCGAACATCATAATCATGACATAGGTGTCATGTAAGAACATGACATGCTTCGCTCATGATGCGCTCGCGGCCATTTCACTAGCTTCGCACGTACGGAATACGGTATTACGTGACGCGAACGGACGACAAAGGTAAATGACACGTGACGATCATGAAATGATGATCCTGACATGCGTTTGTTGTAACAACATGACCATGTTCCACACTCATGATGCGCTCGCGGCCGTTTCGTGACCTTCACGTGTGCCAAAGTTTGGTATTGCGTCACGTGAATTGATGACGAAGGTTTGTGACTGGTGCAAACGTGATAATCGTGAGATGCGTGTCATCTAAGAAAAATAATACACGCCACACTCAAGGCGCATACACACTTTGACGTGAGTGGCGTTTGTTTTGTCGCGTCGCGCCGCGTCTGCCTGTCACGAAGACAGGCAGACGCGGTGCTGTCCAGGTAACGTCGTCGGCGCGAAATGCAGCATGTCGCATTTCGCGCCTGTTGCCACCACGCCACGGCGACGGACGCTGGTCGCGCCTGTCGCGCGTGGCGTCACACTATAGAGTGCCCGAGTTTTGCCAGTGTGGCGTCACTGCGCCCAACCAGCGCGTGCGTCAACGTTGCCTCGGAGTATATAGTGCCCCCATAACGTGCTTTCCGCAGTTGCGCTAGCTCCACATGTACCAACTTTGGTATCACGGCAAGCGAATAGACGACGAAGGTAAATGACATGTTTGAACCTGATAATCATAATATGCGTTCTATGTAAAACATGACCACATGCTACGCTCATAGTGTTCTCGCGGCCGGTTCACTAGTTCCACATACACCAAGTTTGGTATTACGTGACGTGAAAGGGCGATGAATGTATATGACACGTCCAAATATAATAATCATGATATGGATTTTATGTAAAAAATGCATACATACTACGCCCATAGCACGCTCGCGGCTGTTTCGCTAGCTCCATATATACCAAAGTGTGTATGTGATGACGTTAATACATGACGAAGGTAAATGAAACATCTAAACATAATAATCGTGCCATGTAAGTCATGTACAGCTTAATATACCTCCGCCTCTTAACGTTGTGCGGATTTTAAAGTGACCTATCACCTTTTCTCATTCGTGCTTCGCATATCATCGAACCCCACTGTACGTGGAATCTGCCATTTTTGTTCATCTTCTTATTTGCTCTGAGGATAAGTGCGCCAACTTGTCCGGAGTGGGATTACAGAAAGGGCTATAAAGCAATAGACAGAAATAGAAGCAAACGAGAAGAAACAGACACAAAAAATAGATAGGAAAAAGTGAGAGCAAGGCTGAAAGAAATAAATAGGGAGAAACAAAGAACGAGAGAGAAAGAGATGTAGAGAAAATTCAGCCAGAAAGGAGCAGCGAGATATAGTAAGGGAGAAAGAAAGAAAAAATTACAACCAGGAAACAAGTAAGTACAAGGTGAGGAAAATAAAGCAGCAGCAATTAGCTAATGATAACTGAAAAATAAAGATAAATTTCAAAAGACACAAGGAAGGCCACCCAGCTCCGCTTTTCCTTTCAGGCTTTGCGTCCCTAATGCGAAGCTGCGAAAGTTTTTATCTTGCGCAAATAATAAATATGACCCATCTAATAGCGAAATGCACGCACTTTCAGTGTTTCTATCTATCTATCTATCTATCTATCTATCTATCTATCTATCTATCTATCTATCTATCTATCTATCTATCTATCTATCTGTCTGTCTGTCTGTCTGTCTGTCTGTCTGTTCGTCCGTCCGTCCGTCCGTCCGTCCGTCCGTCCATCCATCCATCCATCCATCCATCCATCCATCCATCCATCCATCCATCCATCCATCCATCCATCCATCCATCCATCCATCCATCCATCCATCTATCCATCACTGCATCCAGTCGTCTACGCCTGAGTGCATTTACGGGGCTCGGCATGCGACCCTCGTCTGTCTGATCATCGGACAGCCCAGCGCCTTCCCTAACACCTTATTGTAGAATAGCCAACCAGAAATCTTTGTGTTTAACCTCCCTGCCTTCTCTCTTTCTGTTTGCTTCCTCCTCCTAACTGTGTGTGCTTTTATGATTGGTATAGAAGGGCAAGAGAGTTTGAGGAATATTACTGTCTGGGTACAAGAACGAATAACGTAACAATACTGTCGTGCACGTCATCAAACACTTTCCTCCAGACAAGTGTGGCATAAAACCGTATACCACGGAGCACGTGTACGCGCCACATGTGATTAATAGTGCATATCTACGCCTGAACGGGAAATACAGATATCAGTAACCTAAATGTGAGATTGTTAAGAGAAACTGACATCAGCAGCGTACATCCGATGAATGCAAAAAATTTAAAAAATGAAGTTTTCAGCACGCATCAAGCCCAAGTTTTTAGTGTGGCAATCAGATATTGTACTACAGAGCCATGACAGGTCTTAAAACCATTTTCCAAAAGAAACACTATGCAGGCGTAAGTTCGACGACACTTTAGTTGCAGTGCTGGCGGTCTACTTTCATAACAAAGCAATAAATATTACAAATAGAAACCTATGACACAGATGCCGGGTTAACGTCAATTATGGTTCTAATAGTGACTACACTTTCATAACATTCTAATAAATATTACATTTGCATTGTTATCATGCAGCAAGATATATTCAAGCGTTGCTTGACCCCAGAGGATTACCGTGAAAAAATTGGCCCAGTATCTCCATGTTAATCTGCCAATGTCGTCGAAAGACGAGTCTTGCGTGTGGAGAGAGTGAACAAAACATTTATTTGATGTTCTGCGCAAGAAAATTCATGAATGGTATTCTAAAGGCGCTGCGTTATAGTGCCTCGAGCGTGCAGTGGAGCCCGACGAGCGCATCACACACGTCACACGTGAGACATGAGCGCCATCTGGCAGTTTTCTTCGAGAACGAAGCGCGTTGCTCTGAGACGGGTATGCGCACCTGTCTCAGAGGTGATACGTGTAGAACGCAAGGCGACGGGTAGGGGCCACCATCGTCTCGTATTACCGAAGCGTTGGAAACACTCGCCTTCTCGTGCAAGCGTTGCATGGTCAGCACAGCGTGATGAGCGCTATGGTCCTTTACATATGTATGCTTTTTCTAGTAAGAGACACACATGCAGAATATATACGTGTTATTATGGTGCCCCAGACATGCGCAATAATCGATTTTTAATTGACATTTGCATGAGTATGAACGCTAAACCTTGAGCAACACTGGTGGGCGCTGCGGATGGGGTCGGCTGTTTCAAGTACACGGTGCCGGTAAGAGTGGACAAACAAACGTACAGACAGACAGACAGACAGACAGACAGACAAACAGACAGACAGACAGACAGACGGACGGACGGACGGACGCACGGACGGACGGACAGACACACAGACAGACAGAAAGACCAAAATTACTGCGTCGAAGGTCCCCAAGAAAGACGTCGTCTTTAAAAGTTACGTTTGACATTACACCGTAAAGTTCACATTGTTTCGATAATAATGACGTCGGTACTCTAGCGTAATTGCTCAGGTTATGACAGTGCATACAACATTGTTTGATATGTCTAGCGTCATTTCAGAACATTTCCCTGATAAAAATATTACACCACAGTCACTGTACTGCGACATGCTTCGCATAACATTGATTCTCGCGGTATATACGTGGGATCTGCGGCATTTTATTCATATCCTTTTTTTTACCACAATGTTTCCTTCCTTCTACTTATGAGCGCTGTATTTAGTATATTTGACGAGCATTTACATATTTTTTCTACCAATTACACAACAGTCCCGCCACCCTCGAGACTATTTTCCTCAGAAGCCAGGCCGTAACTCTCGAACCAATTATAGTGGCATCTCCAGATAAATTAACACGCACAATCTATCAAAATACACAATTGGTGCTGAACGTTTTACAGAACAACTGAAATGGATGTTTCTAGCTTTTTAATTGTCGTTATCACAGGCCAATGAAACCTGGAGTGATGCCTGGAGAAAAATTTGGTAGATCTCATGTACCAGAGAATCGACGTTATGCGAAGCATGTGGAGGGAAGCTGACCGTGTTGCAATTTTTATTGAGCGGAAAACGTCTTGAAGTTACGCTAAGTATATGTACAAATGTTGCACACAGAGACGTATGTTGAAGAGTCGTACTGTTCATATAATCATTTGTTTGCACTTGCGCAACGATGTCAAAAATAACATGCGTTCCTGTTGACAAGAAGCTTATGAAGCGTTGATGGTCGCGAGGAGGCTAGCCCTGGACACTGCTACATAAATCAACTTCAGCGCATGGCAGGTAACCACAATTGACGTTAACCCTACGTGACGGATGTATCAAAGGTGTACATATGTAATGTCGATAATGTTGGGTAGGCAGCACTGCAACCACTATTGACGCTTCACAAAGATGAGCGTCTATTTGAAAATTAGTTCCGAGACCTGGTGTACCGCTGTGGCAAAATGCTAGATTGCCACGCAGAATGCTTGGGTTCGAATGCTTGGGGACCACGACATTTATTCTTTGCAATCATGGGCTCGACGCTGCCAATGTCGTGTATTAACGCGCGCGCGTTAAAATTGCCCACGTGTGTTCTCCTCGTTCCTGGGTAGATACTAAGTGTCAATCACCTAGGGCACATACCCGCATACCAACGGCACATATCCGCCCGTGGGTAGTGCCACTGTCTAGCGGGAAGTGTTTGATGACGTACGCGACGGTATTGTGACATTATTCATGTCTTGACCAGCACATCATATTTGACAAACCATCTTACCCTCCCATGCTAATTTTGGTTCACGCCAAGCTAATGAAGTGGCCATGAAAGCAACCAAACGTAAGCGGCTGGATAGATAGATAGATAGATAGATAGATAGATAGATAGATAGATAGATAGATAGATAGATAGATAGATAGATAGATAGATAGATAGATAGATAGATAGATAGATAGATAGATAGATAGATAGATAGATAGATAGATAGATAGATAGATAGATAGATAGATAGATAGATAGATAGATAAACGTGCTCAAAGTCGCTGAAGTTCGCCAAGAAATGCTTTGCATTTAAAAGCGAGACTGAAGTGTCGTGTTTAGGGTTAAAGCTTCAGAGCAAATACCTTCTGCGTAGTTACGAAGGCATACCGATCGCTGAACAACAATATTACGATACAAATATAGGAGGTGAAGTGTGGCCACTCGTTTTTTTTTTTCACGTTTCTTCAGAAAATAGAAAAAAATACGCAACAACTTTTTGGCGCTCTATAGTCATTAAGAAACGATTGCTCTCAACGACATTAAGTTGCATATGTTCCTCTATGGCACTGAATTATCATGCGAAGACAAACGAGAAATGAAGGCGCACATCTTCGGTGAATAAACAGTCACCCACTCTTTGTTTCTGAATTTCTAATTGCTACTAAAGTGCAACCAGGTACTGGCCGTTTCATTCTATTCCTCCTCTTTGCAACAGACGTCCCAGTCAGAAGGTAGAAATACTGCTCACACTGACCAAAATACGAGCCACTCAGTTCTCGCTCCCGTCATCGATCTTATTCATACATATTGCACACTCCTTTAGTTCATTAATATGTGACGATATAACATGTCTCGTTGAACTAATGGCATAACCAGACCCCCAGTGCGGAGATATCACTCGTATGCCAATCTCAATTACTCTTACCAACACAATATAGATCAGTTTGAGGCAGTGAACTAGGAATGAATGTCATAAGTATACCCGTGCATTAGCATACGCCTCTCGGACTATAGGCCATACACGTGTCCTTTATTGATCCCTCTATAGTCACTCCCCTTCGTAGTTTCTTGTACCTCTTAACGATGCAACGATGGCCTAGTCATTGTCACTCTGTCTTTCATTGCGTATACAAGGTCTGAGAGTTTGTACCTTTGTTTTCTGAAAGAACATCACAGTAAAGAAGCTAGAAATTTTGCATAGACGTTCAAAATAAAATATTTCATACCGTAATAATTATATTGGTAATTTTGGGGGTTTACCTCCCCAAAACCACCACATGACTATGAGAGATGCTGTAGTAGAGGGCTCTGGGAATTTCGACCACCTGGAGTTTTCGAACGTGTGGCTAAATCTAGGCACACGGGCCTCAAGCATTGTGCGTCCTTCGGCCACCACGCCCAAGATTTGACCCCCGAAATTTTCGGTATACGATGTCCAGATTAAGCTGATGTTTAAACTACACTTACAGAATTTGAGGGGGTACTGTGAGAGCAAAGAGACTGTGTTATAGAGCAATACACGGGCCCGGGCCGGGTAAGGCATTGTTGGATCGGGCCCGGGCTGGTCTCGGGCCCATGAGCTTCGGACTCGGGTTGAGCCCAGGCCTCAGTCAGGTCCGTATAAGGCACAGGTCTCATACACAGGGTGTTTCAAGAAATGGCTCCAATATTTTTGAAAAACTACAAAAAGGGGACATCTGCATTCTACACGTGGAGTTCCCTTTACTTTGGCAGAAGGCATCTTCATATGTGTACAAATAATAGTGACGGAAGTAATTAGAGGAATTAGAACAATTAACTCTTCACAAAATTTAAAACAACTGAGATTTCATTGAGGGTGTTTTCGGAGTTAATGTATATAGGAGGTAATGTATATAGGAGTTAATGTATTTCGGAGGTAATGTATAGTTAATAGTGACCGGAGCGACGTATCATCCAAACTTATGTTCTACCGGATCTACAAGCTGTCAAAACGTGCCTGTTCCTTCCACGTGGTTTCTTAACACGGGATCACCGACGGAGGCTTATCAAGGAACCTTTCTTCTCATGCCAGCCTTGGTCACACCCACGTCAACCCCAGCGCCACCTGCACGTCATGTGACATCGGTCGACAACTCTATAAAAGGACGACTGAAACTGCACACCTTCAGTGGGCACGGCGGACCCGCTGCGGGCATGTGGCCTCACAAGCCATTTCTCTGCTTAATGCAGGTTAGTTATTACTCTGCTTCGTTCAAGAGCGATTACCGCTGCCTTTTGGTCTTGCCGTGCCCACGGCGTTGTGCTAGTATCGCTTACGAAATGTACTGTGCATGCTTGCTTCTATTGTGCGGTGATGTTGAGACAAATCCAGGTCCCGACATAGAAAAAATGCTGCAAGAACTACTGGTAGGACAAACCAAATTGGTTAAAGATGTGGCGGCTCTTAGAACACAGCAAAATAACATGGAAAAGATTTTCGCTGATTGGGGCCGTCGGTTCACTGAATTAGAAAAACGTGCTGCTCGTGTAGATGATCTTGAACGGACCGTAAAATCTCTAGAATCCAAAATTGTGGACTTAGAAGACAGGAGTAGGCGTTCTAATCTGTTGATCTTCGGTCTTCAAGAGGAAGCCGGTGAAACGGAAACTGAGCTTAAGCAAAAAGTTGTTACCGATATATTTTCCGAGAAATTAAATGTAAATTGTAGTTCGATTGGAAGAATCCATCGTCTAGGGAAGCCGGGTAAACAAAGACCAGTTATCATTTTTTTTCAAAACTTCAATGAAAAACGTGATGTTCTAAAAAACGCCTACAAGCTAAAAGGGACAAGCTTTTCCGTACAAAACGATTACTCGCGTGAAACACTCAGAAAACGTAAATTGCTATGGGACAGTGCGAAAGCAGAAAAAAAAGAAGGCAAGAAAGTCGCTTTGATAGACGAGAAACTGCGAGTCGATAACGATTACTTTATATGGAGCGATCCCACCAACAGCAGGGTTAAAATTCATAACTATCGTAGCACTTCAAAAAAGGACTGACTTCCTCCACCTCGTGATTTCCGAATTTTGAACATTAATGCACGAAGTGTTCTTAATAAAACTGATAAGCTTGAAGCGGTTATTCTTGGGCATAACCCACACGTGGTCGTCATCACGGAAACTTGGTTGCATGACGAAATAGATGATACGGACGTCTTTCCCTCTGATTACCGTGCTTTCCGTCGTGATAGGCATACAAGGCGTGGTGGTGTTGCTGTCTTGGTGAGGCAAGATATCACCGCAGTTCTCCTACGTCAGACAGCTAATCTTGAAACGCTTTCTTTAAAAATTTTATGCCGTAATACATCTTTTCTATTGTTTGCTGTTTATCGAGCCCCTGATTCCCCTCCGCAATTTCTTCAAGATCTGCATGAACACATGGCATCTTTTGTACACAATAAAATTTTTTTAATAGGTGATTTCAATCTACCGGGCATTGACTGGATTCGCGGTACATATAGCGCTGATGTGAGCGTAAACAATGAACATTTGCGTGACATTATTTTGATGCATAACTTACAGCAAGTGGTTACTGAGCCTACACGAATTAGCGCTGCTTCTGCTTCAATACTTGACCTTATATTTATTAGCCAGACTTTTCAAGAGTTTTCTGTTTCTGTTGAACAAGGCATTTCTGATCACGAACTTGTGGCTTTTTCCTGTACCATCGATCTTCCCAAGTCTACTAGTTGTAAAACTGTTTCTGTAAAGGATTATTCACGCGCCAATGATGAGAGCGTACTAGATTACCTTGATGATAGTCTGAGTGCTTTTGGGGGACATGACGCTGCTAAACTTTGGGACGAATTTAAGAATATTTGTATGCACTGTATCGACAACTTTATTCCAAGCAGAACTAAAAAAACATCCAAACCTACTCCCTGGATGACGCGTGAGATAGTGCATGCGAAGAGAAAAGTCAAACGTCTGAGACGACGGGGTATTTCTCGTGACGAAATCGTACCATGCCAAGCTAAATTAAACGAGGCTGTTAGGGCAGCTAAACTTCGTTACTTTCAATTTACCCTGCCTAACTTCATCCGAACTGCTCCCAGCAAGTTTTGGAGCTTTCTCAGCAAAAAAAGTAAACCAGTTGACCATATTATGCACGAGGGCAATCCTGTCGTCGCTAAACAAGAGATCGCTGTTCACTTCAATGCTTATTTTAATAGTATATTTTCAAACTCGCCTGTTCCCCGTTGCCTGAATCACACATTGGTGAAGGATGACTTTAGTTTTGTTTCTTTGCCTGGCGTCTTTTCTATGCTGTTGAATATAAAAACAAAAACATCACCCGGGCCTGACAGCTTACCAAACGTGTTTCTTCACAGATACGCCGAAATGCTATCGCGTTTTCTTGTTATCATCTTTCGTGCATCACTATCTTCAGCAGTGCTTCCGAACGACTGGCTATCTGCTCGTGTCATTCCTATCCTAAAGAAAGGCGATCCATCATTAGTTCAAAACTACCGCCCCATATCACTAACCTCCTCTTGTTGTAAACTTTTAGAACACATTATTGCTAACGAAATCACTAGGTTTCTTGATGATCGAGCTATTTTAACTCCTATGCAGCATGGATTTAGGAAGGGCCTCTCCACTGTAACCCAATTAACTACTGTAATTCACAGTCTCGCTAGCGTTGTCGACAAATCAGGACAAACTGACATCATATTTCTGGATTTTAGGAAGGCGTTTGATCTCATGTCACACGCGAAACTAATCGAAAAACTTGTTCATCTGGACGTTCCCTCATACCTAGTAAATTGGATTTCTGCTTACCTCACTAACCGTAGGCAATTTGTTGCAATTGATAATTGCTGTTCGAGTGACCTTGCTGTTACTTCTGGAGTTCCCCAAGGAAGTGTTCTTGGACCTTTATTATTTAATATATACATTAATGACATAGTTGACTCTATTACTGAACCTGTACAGATAAAATTATTCGCTGATGACTGCTTACTCTTTAATGAAATTACCTGCCAGCAAGACCAAATCACCCTAAACTCTAACCTTCAAAAAATTTTAACATGGTGCGAACGCTGGGACATGCAGCTTAATATTGATAAAACAGTATTTATGAAAATCACCAAAAAAATTTATAAACTTTCGTTTACGTATAATCTTGCATCCATGCCTCTTACAGAGGTTGATGAATATAAGTACCTGGGTGTCATCATAACTAATAATCTCAGTTGGAACTCCCACATCTCTCACCTTTGCGACTCAGCCTTCAAAAAACTCTGCTACCTCAGACACAAATTAAAACATGCTCCTCCCGAGACCCGTCTAACCGCTTATACCTCTCTTGTCCGTCCTAAGCTTGAATATGCAGCTATCGTATGGGATCCTTACACTAAAACTAACATCGATGCGCTAGAAAGGATCCAACGTAAAGCAGTAAGACTCATCTTCTCCAAATATCGCACCAGTGACTCTCCAAGTGACCTAATGGCCCAACACAACATTCAGTCCTTGCAACTAAGAAGAAAAATTCACAGGCTTAAATTTCTATTCTTACTGTATAATAATAAATTGTCTCTTTCTCCTGAACCTTACATAAAGCCTCTCACTGCTCGCCGAACAAGACATCGCCACTCTGCCACATTAACGCCTTACAATACCAGAACCAACATCTTTAAGTATTCCTTTTTTCCTCGAACAGTAGCCGACTGGAACAGCCTACCTCTTAGTACACTCAGCAACACCGACTCTATCGCATCCATTTCATCTTAGATCTAGCCCTTCCTCTTTCAATACAGTGATCCAGTATTTTTTTTTTCCCCTGTTTATTTTTTTTACTAACTCCTTTGTACATTGATTAGATAGTTCTGTATTGTTTATCTTCTCATATTGTATATTATTTTTCTTTGTATCACATTTCTTTTAGTGCTCATTTACTTGTTAGTAGATTCACTTTGTTGTTGCTTTGTATAGATCCTACTTGTATATATTCTTGATATTTGCAGACTTTGTACTTTTGTTCGTACTTTTCCCCTCCTGCCTGGGCCTATTAAGGCCTGCAGTATTCCTAAATAAATAAAATAAAATAAATATGCGCTGTTTGGTGCGTCGGTTTTGGTTTTGCCAGCAAAATTAGTCAGATTTCATCACTCAATGGTAATTACCACTTACCGCCTTTCGAAACTTTCAAAATGGCTATAGACTATTCGTAGGAAGAACTTTATTTCGCCCGTTTGACTCGACCAGCGATCTTGACTGGTTAAAAGTTAACTGTTTTTATTTCTAAATTTACTGCCGTAAATATTGTTTTTACACATATGAAGATGCATTCTGCCAAAGTAAAGGGAATACCGAAGATAGAACGCAGATGCCTCCTTTCTGTAGCTTTAAAATTATATTTGACCAATTTCTTGAAACACTCTGTATATCAATATAATGGCACGTCTACGCTGCTTGGTTTTGTGGTTTTGTGAGTTTAACATCCCGAAGCGGCCTACGTTACGTAAGCTGCCATAGCTGAGGGCTTCGGCTAATTAGACCTTGCAGCTGGAGTGCACTAGCATGCACTGAAATCAGAAAATACATGACTACTGGCATTTGGCTCCATCGGTAAGCTACAATTTTTTTCAATAAACGCGTATTACATGTTTTCACTAATATTTGCATACCGTAGGAAAATATTTGCCAGGTGGTACTGCTGCAACCGCCTCGGTACACTGGTAATGTTATAACAGTGTATATAATATGGGCGCACTGCTAACTAGGGAAAATTTTCGAGTATGCAGATACACACGAATGCTCACCAAGCCTTTCTCCGTCTGCGTACTACGTGACTCGTGAGTCAACATCAACTCTGGAGCTGTTGTTGGTGCACTTTAACTGTTAGATGCGAAGTGACTCTTATGACGGGCGCACCAATCGATGGAAATGTTTCCAATTTTTTTGTGCTAGCAAGGCAATTACCAATATTTAGCACTTGGCAATTACACATGAACGCTAAGGATTTAATTGGGATGTCCTGCATATACAACAAAATTTTGCTTATTTTTACGGACACCGTGTTTTCCATTATTCCACAGTAATTCATAAGCGTTCTCATATGTCGAAGCGTAAGTGTTCTCAAGACGCTCAAAAACATGCAAGCACTCCCGCGGGGGAATTGAGAGTTCTATATAAGGAAGTTCATGATTATGATTTTGATTTGCTGCTGTGCACCTTAAAACAGGGGGGCGGGGGTGTATAGGCACGGGGTTGTTGGCCCCTTTTACCTTATAAACGTGCGACGGCTCCTGCGGCACTAGGAGTTCAGGAATTTCGCATCCCTTCAGATATCTTCCGCCAATTTTCTGCAATTTTTAATATTATTGGATAAATAAGACACATCAAATTTGGAAACATGAGTCCCTACTCCTGTAAAAAATTTAATGTATATAGGTTGCACGCGCTTAGTTTATCTTTCGTTGGTGTCTGCAGAGGACCAACCCGCTTGCGTCGCACAGTTTCGCGAGCTGCACAGTTGCAAGGGAACTATGCGCGCCGTCATAACAAGCGTGAACTGAGTCAAATACGACGTGTCGTACTCGCGTTTGTCGATACGTAGTTTTCTCATGGGTTCGGGTATTCATGGTTGAACGTATGCTCATTATATTCGTATGTCAGTTGTAAATTAAAGCTGCTTTTATTGATCGACACATTCACACTAAGTGTGTTTTTTTATAGAAACGTGCAATAAAAAAGTTCATTTTATTTGTGGGAACGTGTTTCGTCTTACTGAGAAATCAGTCTGCTTAACTTTCGCCTTTTTAGAAAACACGAACAAAACTTAAAAAAAAACGATTACCAAAATTTTATGGCCACATTGGCCAAGCGGCCAGCGGACCTGAAAAAAGGCACGAGCGCATTGCGCGTGCATGTGAAGTGGGAAAGGAGGACTTCCGTGGCAACCTTCCTCCTCTTAATTTTTCGTCCCTTCTCTCTACTTGGGGACTTCATCAGTGACGTCATGAACGAAGTTTTCTGTTCATCATTTATTTCTAGTGGGCTGCCCGGCAACCGCCAGTGATAAAAGCGGCTATTCAGCTGCCGAGAGGGAATACACGGGAGGCATAGGGAGTTTCCGCTCCATGGTAGTGCTGTAAGAATTATCTAAAGCGTATTTTTTTTAATTCATGGCGTAATAAATAATGTTTGCAGGAGACTTGTTACATTTACTCGACAAATGGGGCCTCCATGCAAACTATGTAGGCTTAAACTATGAATGTCTGCCGTTTTTTTCAAATTTATAGGTGTAGTATATTATTAGTCATTCTCTGAAATCAAACAAAACAAGATTTTGTGGTTAGCAACGCGTTCATAATACAGCCCAATTATATTGTCACAGGGTCGTGACGTGGCCGAAGACAGGAGACTTTATGTTGGAATTCAACGGTTTATTTGGGCGAACCTGTGTCCGGTAAACGGGAAGTCTGATTACAGTAGCAGTCTTGCACAGATAGCTGTGAACGGAGCGTCGGCCGTCGATACTACTGACAAGTCGCGAAGTGTGTCGGTATTTATACTCTTGCCACCGAATGTTTTATCGTTATCGCTGGCGGTGACGAGTGTTCCAGAATAATCTATACAGTTCGCGGAGTGGGCGTGATGTTATTGAAACGATCTACTACAGTCCCGAAGCTTCTTGAAAACAGCAGGCGCGGTTTGCGCTGAGAATTGCGTAGTGTATTGGGGCGATAACAAAACTTGAGGAATGGAACGTGGTAATAATTCAATCGCCCTGCAATTATTTCCCGGTGTAGTTACCTGAAAGTACGCAGAACATACCAGTGAAATTCAAGACACTCAAAGAAGTTCTCAAGACAGTCTAGAAAATGTCTTGTTTGCGGCAAGTATCGTCACAGTTACCGAATATTGGACAGCGCGTCGTTTATGCCCCAGGCATAATTGGCTGAAACAGGCCGGGCCTGGTCGGGCTGGGTCCAAACCTTTCGGGCCGGGCAGGGCTCGGGCCGGAAAAATTGGCCCGTGCAGTGCTCCAGTGTGTTACTCTCCTGAGATTTCTTTAACTCCGTGGGGAAGTAGGGCAGAGTTGGGCGCGGATCACACCCTTTCGTTGAATGCAGAGTAAAAAAAGACTGCGGACTCTCTGCTACTAAAGTGGAGTTCCCAATCTATGGAATTCTCGTGCCGATGAGGCGTGAATGGGATCTGGCACTCCGTCCTTGCTGTCGGAGTACAATCGAGCGCTTGCATGTTACCATCAACGCCGCAAAGCAATGTCAAACGATTTTGAGAGCAGCCTGAAGACGTCGCCGGATGTGGTTCAGCACAGTTGGCACACTCAAGTTGACGCTTCGAGGTGCATTCTTTGTAATCATGCAAGCCCGCACATACCTTTATAATAGAAGGTCGACGTGCGTACAGAGTGCCTAACGATCACCAGATAGTTAGACATGCTGTAGATGTATATTTGCTTTTCAAAACGCCTAGTAAAAATGTAGCGCCACCCGCACTAGAAGGGGGCTAGACATCTTGAGCATGAATACCGGTTGCTGTGTGAATGGTTGTCCATAGCGCGAGAGGTATATGTTCAGTGTTGTTTGCTGTGATGTGTACTATTATAAAGTATATGCCGATGTCCGTCCTGCATAAGTGATGTAAGCTTGAAGCAATCCATGCAGTTCATTGCTTTTACAAAATGCTCGCCATAATTTTTTTGAGACCGTAGTCCTAACGCAGCAGGAGTGATTCTACTCTTGGAGGGAGTTGATGCACCCTAGCCCTACCAGATTGTAAAACTCTATGAGAGAGTAGCGCAACTCCCGCAGAGGGTGTATGGACTCTATTTTAGAAGCGTGACTGTACTCTGGCGAAGGAGGTTGTTCCCTCTAGTTAAGCCAGAGTACCAGCACACTCTCGGGGCTGTGAGTGACATGTGTTGTGTGTGTATTATATATATATATATATATATATATATATATATATATATATATATATATATATATATATATATATATATATATATATATATATATATATATATATATATATGAGATCTAACAGACAGTAATGCCATGGAATGTACAGGGGAAGTTATTAGAACCAATGGAATGTAAATAAGAAAAAGAAAAGTGCATGAAAAAAAACAGCCATGAGGAGGAATCGAACCTACGACTTTCGAATAACGCGTTCGATGGTCTAACCACTGAGCTACCACAGCGGCCTTCCCTCCATTCACTTTTTTTGGGTTTACATGTGAATTTAGAAGTAGGTCTGTCAGTCAGCGCCATCTATAATCCAAGCGACGAGTGTGAAACACTCTTTTATGCGGATGTTTGGCGTCACGTAGCACGTGAACTTATTACGAGCGGGCAGCTCATTAATAGTTCCTCGTATACAACCTAATGACACCAAGTCTGCCAGTGCGAGACCCTCGTTTAATGAAATAAGGGAAATAAGTGTATACCTAAGGGCTCGTTTTTCCGTGTTTTGACACAATATTAATGAGATCTAACAGACAGTAATGCCAAGGAATGTACAGGGGAAGTTATTAGAACCAATGGAATGTAAATAAGAAGAAAGAAAAGTGGGTGAAGAAATAACCATATATATATATATATATATATATATATATATATATATATATATATATATATATATATATATATATATATATAGTGGGAGTAATAATTCAACGGGCCAGTTAGTCTTCGTGAAGGTATGGGATATGGCACAACGGGAGCGTTGTCAACAAGGATAAATATATTTATTTCCCAACAGTTTCGGGAGGGGTCCTCCCTTCATCAGGGGATGAGTTATACTGACATAAGCTTCCAAACTTCCTTGCTGCCGCGTCCCTCTCGCCTTGAAAGACGTTTTCGAGAGTGAGAGGGAACTGGAAAAAGGAAAAAAAACAAAAAAGGAGGAGAAAAAGACGAAAAAAGAAAGAAAAGAAAGAAAGTAAAAAAGAGGAAGAACCACTGTCAACACTGAGAACGAAGCCAACTGTCCGTCTACATCCACATACGGTTCATATCACGTGCTGTTCAGTTCTTGACGTGTGTCGGGCCACCCAAGATTGTCGCCGCGGTGCTGGGAGGGTCCGGGACGGCGTGCCTAAAGAAAGGGGTTTCCCCGTAAATGGTCGTTCGGCGGGCGGCGGGCGGTGTGTGTAAAGGAAAGGTTTCTCGTTAATGGGTCGGTCGGCTATTTACCTTTAATCTTCGTCCGTTTCCCTTCAACGGTCATGAAGTGGTAGGCGAACGTAAACACTTTGTATGTGCATGTGGAAAAAAAACACACACAAGAAAGGACAGTGTACACGTACGAGTCAGTCAGAAAAAAGCATGGTCTCCAGCTATCAATCTTTGTCACCAATTTTCTCCTGGCTTACTTCTCGGAGGCAGTTGAGTTTTCCGGGGTCCTCGTTGATGCCGGCTACTAATGTACAAAATTTGAAAATAAAATATGCCTCATGCTGTTCGCGCTCGCGTCTGTTTGAAAAACCGGACTGCAAAAGAGTTACGCTGATATTTTCAAAACTGTGGTTTGGCAGGCGCAAACGTCTTTCAAGGCGAGAGGGACGTGGCAGCAAGGAAGTTTGGAAGCTCATGTCAGCATAACTCATCCCCTGATGAAGGGAGGACCCCTCCCGAAACTGTTGGGAAATAAATATATTTATCCTTGTTGACAACGCTCCCGCTGTGCCATGTCCTATATATATATATATATATATATATATATATATATATATATATATATATATATATATATATATATATATATATATATATATATATATATATATATATATATATATATATATAACACTTTCATCTTCCGCTAAAATAATGGGTCAGATTTCACCTTTGCTGCAGAATTCGCTATTAAACGAACATTAGTATGGAAAAAGTTAAGCAGCTGACAGCAGTATTAGTTGCCTTTCAGTTATGATAGTGACAAAATCTGGAATTTGGAGAGTGGCGAATCGCTTGTGTGCGCTGTTTTCAAAGTGGAGATGAAATTATGTAGCCAATGCCCATGCCTGGGGTGCGTGTGAGAATTCCCATCATACTGAAAGATTTTTATTACTCTCTCTGCGCACTGGTAAAATACTCGTACTTCGCCTGTGTTAGTTTGTGACCAGTGTCAACAGTGTCGTCTGGAATAGGTTCGACTATCACTCTGTCCCTTTATTATTTGCTAACGAATGAAAAAAAAAACGGCTCACTGAAGTGGCTGATCACCCAATTTGCTTTTTACTAACCTTTGATACTCCGGTGACCTGTATCAGTAAAAACATGGCTGATTTCACGAAAGTGAGATGTGCCTTCCCTAACGTTGTTGAGAGCTAATTGTGCGTTGTTCTGCCCAAAGGCGGAAAACTAATTGCTATATAAAAAATGTGATACCTATTGCGCCAGCAGCTCGAAACTTTCAGCGCACTTCTCAAGCAGAAAGGACGCACGAGGACATGCGTGAACCAAGACCTGTCACATCTCGACACTTAAAGCGCGCTGCTCAAACACGAAGAACTCACAGAACGAACGCATAAGTATACATAGGACGAGTGCTAACTAACAACGTCCGCAGTTGTTAATTTTGTGTGAGTGTGTGTGTGAGAGAGAGAAAGAGAAAGAGAGAGAGAGAGAGAGAGAGAGAAAGAGAGAGAGAGAGAGAGAGAGAGAGAGAGAGAGAGAGAGAGAGAGAGAGAGAGAGAGAGAGAGAGAGAGAGAGAGAGAGAGAGAGAGAGAGAGAGAGAGAGAGAGAGAGAGAGAGAGAGAGAGAGAGAGAGAGAGAGAGAGAGAGAGAGAGCAGCACTCTTACATCGCAAACGCGGCCACGGCAGTAAAGTTTCCTTCGTGCTCGCTATAACTTCAGCGCTAGCTTGCGGAGGACGCAGCAGGCACGCAAAACTCCCGCATCAACAGATGAATGTGTGTGAGAGAGAGAGAGACCACAACCGGAAGAGGCAAGCGTGCATCGCAACGTGAGGCGGGCACAACCTTCAAAGAGCGCCCTTCGTGCCAGTCGCATCATTTTGCTAGTAATAATGGAAATGCGAAGTTCCACCGAGCTCTGTGTACTGCCAAAGGTAAATGGTGTATATAAGTAACTCGCCGTTAGTACGCTGGGGAGCGTACGGTTTATGGACCAGTTGTTTCGTGCCGCGGAGCGAGAGGTCGTCATGCGTTCGAGTCCCGGCGATGGAACTTTTTCAGCTATGTCTTTTTCTCTGCCATTTGTTAGGCTATATTTTACAACGTGATATTCGTGACAAAAATACGTCAATAGAGCCGGTGTTGTCGACCCTCAATAAAACACTCTCATGCTAAAAAAAATAATAATGTCCGCCCCTTGGCCAAGCGGCTACGGTGCTCTGCTGCGGACCCGAAGGTTCGCAGGTGGTGTTTCAGTGGAGGTGAAATGGTTGAGGCCCATGGGCTGTGTGATGTCAGCGCACATGAAAGTACACCGGATACTCAAAATTTCCGGAGCCCCCCACTATATATATCACATTAACCATCGTGATTTTAGGACGTAAAACTCCAGACATTATTATTATTATTATTATTATTATTATTATTATTATTATTATTATTATTATTATTATTATTATTATTATTATTATTATTATTATTATTATTATTATTATTATTATTATACCAGAAAAACTTTAGCCCTGTTCTCAATGTCCTTTATGCAAAACGAAGTCAGTCTGTGCGAACACGCTGATTTGACGGGCAACCATGCTACCACACTCTCTAGAAGCGCCGTTTCACAAAAACACTAATATTCCTCCTGAGTATTATTTTTAGGGCTCAAAATAACTGTGCAAGAACAAGCCAGTGCGATTGTGGCACCTTGATGAAAAGTTAAACAGGTCGAACTACTTTCAAAGGAAGGTATATCTCCTGCCGCTAAGAGATCAATGCTTAGTCCATTAAAATACCACGCATTCATTCGTGAGTTAGTACATACGTGAACGGGGTGAACAGCAAGAAAGAAACGACAACAGTGCATTACTTTCAAAATATGTCGTTGCATTATACACAAAATGATCATATCTTGCAATGAATACACTTGAATGGGCAAGGCTGTGCCTGTGACAGTGCTTTTGTTCCATTGCGAATTATTTTTAGCCTAACCTTAATGCCTCTAACCAAATTCATGCTTCATTACGTCGCGTTCTATTTAGAGTTGCCAATTGAAGTCCTGGCCGCAGATTTTTGTGTTCTGCACGCTGTTTAAGCCACTTGCGAAAATAAAATAAAATTTACACACGCAACTATTTTAAACTATATCTTTCAAAAAAGAAACCTTAATTGCCTGGCATGTACCAGCCTTCTATAAGCAACGTTGAGATTGTACACGAACCTATAAGCAGTTACCATGACACCCAAAGTCGCTACAACAAATGCATCTCTGCGCCCTTTTCTGCGGCAACAAAACTCATATTCATTCATATGGAAATCGGCTACGCCATCAGTCCTCTGAAATGGAACAATTAATGTTGTCTTCTACCCAGAGTCTTTGTAAACTTCCGTCAATTTTGAAGCACGTTTACTTTGCATATTCGCATGATTTATTCAAACGTACGCAAGTAGAGAGTAGCTTGTCAGTATTGTTCAGACTTCCCTCTTTCTTTCTGATGACATTCCGAGTGTTTCATCATTACTGTTCGTTCACTGAAATGGAGATATCTTCACAACTATTGACATTGTGAGCACATTTTCAATATTCCCCTCTAGAAAAGCTATGTGCTCGTCGATGACTACAGAAAATACACTATGTACCCATTTGTGGAGCTCAGCGATGCTTCGAAATAACTAAACACATGTGAAGCAATAAGTAGAGGGGTATATCGAAAGCAGCCATTCATTGGCAAATATTTCTGGCATTTTTCTTGTTGTTTTGTAGCAGCAGAAAAGTTTATTTTAATCGGTAATGTAATTGGCATAACGAGTGATCACTAAAAGAACCACCCGCTTGAACGGAGGTGGGAAATCAAATACAAAAACACAGTTCGAATACTATGAATATACTTGCGAGTATTTGGTGGTAGCATCTCATTATGAAACAATTGTGGCGATGTCAGAGCACTCGGCAGTTTCATTACACTATATGTAAGGTTCATATACGTAAGCTGTTTTGGCATATTTTCCGGGTTTATATGTTCCATAGCGGAGTATTCGCAAAGTGTTGGATGGAAAAAGGAGGTGGACGCCAAGCAGTATTTCGCTCAGTTTTTGTTCTTCAAATAGCTCCACAGCTTTTTGAGCGAATACACCAGAACCGGAGCAAACAACATAAGCAGGCAAGGATAGTTTTATGGCATGACAGCTTCTTTTGACCCTTACCTGAACATAATGCACACCCATGAAGGCCCGAAAAGGCGTGTGCTGTAAAATACGGCCTATGTCCACTCTAATCGTGTATAATGTCTAACACCAATGATTGTTTTCTCAATATTTATAGCGTAACTTACCGCTTGTTGAATATCTTCATTTGTATTTGGCCTGTTTCACCTCGTATCCCGAGTCCTGTTGAGGTTATTAGAAGGCAGAGAGCCAGTCGTAAAGCCTTTTTATGCTACTCGGTGAAGCCCTTTTATTGAAAACAGGCGCACTACACAGTCTCCGGTCAACAGTTCTGAAGTACTTCTTATATCCGAGAAGTCATATACAGGGAACTCATACATGCTCTCTCTTATAGCCTACACATGTTATCAATCCACCCGAGAAGCTTGATAAAACTCTTTTGGATAATACGCTAAGGTGTCTCTTATAAAACCTGCAGGGAAAACCTATTGATCCGGGGTAGATGTTCAGAAATTGTATGATCAGAAAACGATTCAACCGGGTTCCTTAAGTACTCGCTTAAGACGACTCGATGTCGAAAGCCATCAAGAATGGCTATATTATCGTCATCAATAACATAATCATCATCATCATCGCCATCGTCGTCATCACAGTTTCATAGGTCACGGGACGAGCTGCAAACTTTGTAGATGTTGTGGCTAATCCTTGGTCAAGATGATTCACTATAGCTAGTGACGCAAATCACATGTTGAGACGCCTGGGGCGATTCGACACTTCTGCAACTAAATATCAAACAACCTAACGCGATTACATTGCTTTTTATTATTGAAATGATGAATAGGAGAGGTGACAATGACATTGGCTACTCGTTATCGCTAACGAGAGAAAGAGGAAAATAAAAATTGACAGACAAAGAGGTCAAGCTTGGACGAACCCAGCACCCTACCTAGCACTGGGGAAGAAGGAGAGGGATGGAAGATTCGGAGAAGAAAAAAAATCACTGTTTCAAACATCGTAAAACTTCCGCTTCAACCATCGTAAAACTTCCACAAAATTTTACAGCCAAACATAATTTCTCGACATTGCAACTGCATATGGCATTTTTCCGAGAAGCTTTTGAACAATATTGTAGTTGCGTCGCAAAATACTCGACCGGCACACAAAATACCTGTGTTTGATTACGGCTCGCTTCCCCACTTTCATTTTACGTTTTTCTGACGTCGTCTGCGTTTCTTGTGCCACACGTCACGTTTATTAAGGCCAGCGTATGATGACGGACATAAGGCTCTCGCTTCATTGTTTAAGAAGCATGTCTTCATTCACGCATTTAAATCTGTTAGAACATCGACAGATGAAAGAGAACAAATGAAAGGAGACTTTAAGGACTTGCTTTTTTTTTGTCAGACACAACATTATTGACAACAAAGGAACCATAACACCAGAGAATGTATACCGGTCCGTATTACTAGTAAATATGAGGTAAATGTAAACAAAGTAAAGTGGATGAAACTATAACTTGACGCCACCAGGAATCAAAGCTGCTACATTGTAATAACACGTCCGATGTTCTGTCAATTGATTCACGGCAGCAGCAATCCTCCGATGGAGGCGGTAATGTTGTAGGCCCGTGTGCTCAGATTTGGGTGCACGTTAAAGAACCCCGGGTGGTCTAAATATCCGGAGCCCTCCACTACGGCGTCTCTCATAATCATATGGTGGTTTTGGGACGTTAAACCCCAGAAATCAATCAATCAGCAGCCATTCTCCACACATAAAACAAATGTGCCATGAGGTGCTGGGCAACATGTTTGTAAATTTTCCGCCTAAATGCAGAAGTCATGTCTTACATGCCATGTAAAAAAGCGAAGCAGAAGGCTTTTAAAATAACCGAATTCACACTGCTCAAACGGCACAAGTGTCATAATTAAATTGAACAAAATACCACATTAAAACATTCTAATTGCCTTCAAGAAAATGTGTGTGTCGCAAAAGTTCTGGTCGTCAAAAATGGCGGGAAAATACTTTTTCATCAAATTTTTACTATATCACACACTGGAAAGGGCGAATTCATAGCACCAGTTGAACACTTCATGTATATTGCCAGTCAGTCGGAGTTGAAGCCAGTGCCTAGAAGAAACTAAAGCGAAAATTCCTTCGCAGCAAGAATCACCGCGAAAAATCCAAACAGAAAGTCAAACTTATTCGGGAGAGCAACATCTTAGCTTGTTCGCGAAAGATTCCAGCGCGTACTGAAACTACGTGCCCCTAATGAAGGCGTTCCGCCTGGCCGCACGGCTTACCCTCGCTGCGTGTGCTAAGACGAAGACAAAAAGAAAGGACGCCAACATTGAGACAAGCATGTCTCGACAATGAAATAACTGCAGGCAGAAGATTCACTGCACTTGTTCGTTTGACAGCGTTAATTAAATGAACAAGGCTGAGAAGGCACATGACTGATTAGATTATTCATGACGTAAACAATATTTCCATTGCTTTCTTCTGTTCGCGCGGACGCTTCAGAGAAGAAAATAAACAAGTTGAGTGTGGGCATGGCAGCGTCCTTTATTTTGCCTATAACTTATTGCCACTATCAGGACGTCTTGAGGGGCTAGTTGGTTCATTCTATTCAGGTAAAAATTGCGCTGAAATAGAAAGGACACCACAAAGAAGGAACACTTAAACAGATCGAGCGCAAACTACCAACTGTTTTTTATTGACTGTAGAACGTCGGTAAAAATAGGGAACCCGTACATAGCTGCGCCGACGCGTCGAGGATCAACACGTGCTACTTAACGCACCTTATCAATCAAAAAGGACACTTCTGCACCGTAGAGCGATACCGAGGCCTCACTTACACAGCTATCACCTTTCATGTTGATGAAGAATGCTTCCAACACCTCACGAGCACACGTATCTCTGCTATGTCCCAGTATCTTAGTCTCCTGAAATAGTGGTTCACATCCACATGCTGCGCAGTGTGCAGGCAAATTTCCCATTTCACTATTTTTGATCGACAGCTGGTGTTCACGTATGCGATCGTTAACGCAGCGGCCTGTTTGGCCCACGTAAGATCTGCCGCAGGAAAACGGAGTCGCATATACCACTCCCACATCGCATTGCACCACCGGGTTGGCATGCTTCTTGTTACACAGGCTAGTGCGCTCATTGCCGCTCGAAATTCGCGCGCACAACCTCGAGAGCTTCTTAGGTGCAGAAAACACCATGTCAACTCCGTGCCGGTTAGCAACCTTCTTCAGGTTGTGCGTCACCCGGTGTAAATAGGGTACCACTAACGGCCTCTCACGCCCACTGGGCGCGTCTATCAGGCACTGCTTCCGTGATCGCCCTTTTAGCTTCTTCAGGAGGGTCTCGGCCACCGCCGCCAGCACAGACTGCGGGAACGCGGCTGCCTTCAGTCGTTCAATCTGAGCACGGAAGCTGGCCTGCCTCTCATGCGAGCACGACCTCACCAGCGCAGACTCCAAACACATTGAAGCGATCGCCCTCTTAACTACCTTAGAATGTGATGATGTATATGGTAAAGGCTTCTTTCTAGCACGCGGACAGTACGCATAACAAGTATGTTGATGCTTGAATATGAGCTTAAGATCTAAAAACTGAAGCGTTCCTTCCTGCGGTAGCTCGTAAGTAAAACATAGACCCCTCCCATACTTGTTAAACTTCTTTACAACGTTGTGCACATTACTGTTAGTACTCGTTTGTTTGTCCAAAACTACCAGGAAATCGTCTACGTACCTAAAAATCTTTAACACTCCGTCACTTCTAAACACCTCAAGCAGATCGCGGTCAATGTAGGCCAGGAAAATGTTACACAAAACAGGGGCAACACAGGAACCAATACAAATGCCTTTTCTTTGGAGGTACAAACCCTTGTCAAAACCTATGAAAGTGTGTTTCAGATAGAATTCCAAAAGCGACATAAAATTATCAACACTCAGACCCGTGGAATTTTGAAAACCAATAGCTGAATTCTCTAAAATGCAATCCATAACACACTCAAAAAGTTCAACATGGGAAACAGAATAAAACAGATCTTGCACATCCACTGAGAAAGTCAGCCCATGTGAAACTTTGCCTTCGAAAAACCGCGCTACTTCCATAGAATTCTTCGTCACGAACGGATCATTCAAACACAACCTGTTCAGGCATTTTTGTAAAAACATGCTAGACTGGTGCTGCCATGAGCCTTTTTCACTCACAATAGTGCGAAAGGGAATTTCCACTTTGTGCGTTTTTGCACTAAAAAACACTTGCAAGGTGCTGGATTTACTTCCTTGAATTGCATTCGCAAGTTTCGTTAGCTTCATGTCCCTACACAATGCCACTGCTTTTGTTTTAACACGTGCCTCACTAGGCTTTACCTTGACAAAGTTCTTTTCGATGGCCTGGCGTGCTTTCTCCTGGTAGATAGCTGACGGCATAATCACGAAGCCACCTTCTTTGTCAGCCGTAGTCAAGCTGAGACCTTTATCTTTGAAGTATCTCACAATATCTCCCAGGTTGTCTCTTGTCGTCCTCTTTGCCGGTCGAATTGTGCTCCTTTGAAGGCTTTCCACCCCCTCCAGCAGGCATCTTTCCTGATTCTCTTGACCTGCTTTTTCCGCCATCCTTCGGTTATAAGCCAAAAGCTCGAAAGCAGGTACCGCAGGCTCGTGGGAGAACTTTGGACCTTTCTGCAAAACCTTTGAAATGTTATCGGGAAGCTGTACATCACCAATGACTATCAAGTCAGAGTCGATCGATTCTTTTTTACTAACACGTGGTCTTAAAGCTGACAGGGCTTGCCTCAAGTAGAAACACCACCACTGCTCTGTGAAAAAGAACTTTGTCAAGGTAAAGCCTAGTGAGGCACGTGTTAAAACAAAAGCAGTGGCATTGTGTAGGGACATGAAGCTAACGAAACTTGCGAATGCAATTCAAGGAAGTAAATCCAGCACCTTGCAAGTGTTTTTTAGTGCAAAAACGCACAAAGTGGAAATTCCCTTTCGCACTATTGTGAGTGAAAAAGGCTCATGGCAGCACCAGTCTAACATGTTTTTACAAAAATGCCTGAACAGGTTGTGTTTGAATGATCCGTTCGTGACGAAGAATTCTATGGAAGTAGCGCGGTTTTTCGAAGGCAAAGTTTCACATGGGCTGACTTTCTCAGTGGATGTGCAAGATCTGTTTTATTCTGTTTCCCATGTTGAACTTTTTGAGTGTGTTATGGATTGCATTTTAGAGAATTCAGCTATTGGTTTTCAAAATTCCACGGGTCTGAGTGTTGATAATTTTATGTCGCTTTTGGAATTCTATCTGAAACACACTTTCATAGGTTTTGACAAGGGTTTGTACCTCCAAAGAAAAGGCATTTGTATTGGTTCCTGTGTTGCCCCTGTTTTGTGTAACATTTTCCTGGCCTACATTGACCGCGATCTGCTTGAGGTGTTTAGAAGTGACGGAGTGTTAAAGATTTTTAGGTACGTAGACGATTTCCTGGTAGTTTTGGACAAACAAACGAGTACTAACAGTAATGTGCACAACGTTGTAAAGAAGTTTAACAAGTATGGGAGGGGTCTATGTTTTACTTACGAGCTACCGCAGGAAGGAACGCTTCAGTTTTTAGATCTTAAGCTCATATTCAAGCATCAACATACTTGTTATGCGTACTGTCCGCGTGCTAGAAAGAAGCCTTTACCATATACATCATCACATTCTAAGGTAGTTAAGAGGGCGATCGCTTCAATGTGTTTGGAGTCTGCGCTGGTGAGGTCGTGCTCGCATGAGAGGCAGGCCAGCTTCCGTGCTCAGATTGAACGACTGAAGGCAGCCGCGTTCCCGCAGTCTGTGCTGGCGGCGGTGGCCGAGACCCTCCTGAAGAAGCTAAAAGGGCGATCACGGAAGCAGTGCCTGATAGACGCGCCCAGTGGGCGTGAGAGGCCGTTAGTGGTACCCTATTTACACCGGGTGACGCACAACCTGAAGAAGGTTGCTAACCGGCACGGAGTTGACATGGTGTTTTCTGCACCTAAGAAGCTCTCGAGGTTGTGCGCGCGAATTTCGAGCGGCAATGAGCGCACTAGCCTGTGTAACAAGAAGCATGCCAACCCGGTGGTGCAATGCGATGTGGGAGTGGTATATGCGACTCCGTTTTCCTGCGGCAGATCTTACGTGGGCCAAACAGGCCGCTGCGTTAACGATCGCATACGTGAACACCAGCTGTCGATCAAAAATAGTGAAATGGGAAATTTGCCTGCACACTGCGCAGCATGTGGATGTGAACCACTATTTCAGGAGACTAAGATACTGGGACATAGCAGAGATACGTGTGCTCGTGAGGTGTTGGAAGCATTCTTCATCAACATGAAAGGTGATAGCTGTGTAAGTGAGGCCTCGGTATCGCTCTACGGTGCAGAAGTGTCCTTTTTGATTGATAAGGTGCGTTAAGTAGCACGTGTTGATCCTCGACGCGTCGGCGCAGCTATGTACGGGTTCCCTATTTTACCGACGTTCTACAGTCAATAAAAAACAGTTGGTAGTTTGCGCTCGATCTGTTTAAGTGTTCCTTCTTTGTGGTGTCCTTTCTATTTCAGCGCAATTTTTACCTGAATTATTGCCACTAGTTTAAAAAAAAAGCAACGAAAGAAGGGCACACAAAGAGAAAGCAAGAAAGGAAGAGGAAAAAAGGAAGAAAGAAGTCGTTCCTATGACTTGACATGCAGACTCCAAGCTTCGCTTGTAGGCCTACCTTCCCAATAGGCCATGTATTCTGAAGAAGTTCTTGTTGCGCAATCTGAATTTTAGTAGGTATGTAAAATAAAGTGTCTATCTCAGCTGCGGCGGCTGCATTTTTAGTGAAGGTGAAAATGTTGTAGGCCACGCTGCTCGAATTTGAGTGCACGTTAAAGAACTTCAGGTGATCAAAATTTTCGGAGCCCTCCTCTACGGCGTCTCCCTTAATCATATGGTGCTTTTTAGACGTTAAACTAGACATATCAAAGTTAGTGCCTTTTTCTTCGTAAAAAACACGCAAGAGTTTTTTTTTTATGCATCTGACTTGAATTCCAGACTTCACCTACATCCCAAGCCAGTTAACCGAACGTGTTCCTAATCGAATTTCTTGCCTTTTGTTTAACTTTTTCTCGCACTATGCCAAGCAAAAGCAGCTTCAGAGGTGACCTTTGTCGCATGAGCAATCCTGCAACGGAGAAGCCACCTTTAGGTCAATTCCGCCACTTTCTTTCTTTTTTTTTAACAAAAAGTGTTTTATGCCAAGGTTCACCATGGCTCCGCTGATGTATTTTCGTTACAGATATAAAATTTCAAAAAGCATACTAACATATTTCCAAAAAGAAACCAAAAAGACGAGCATCTGCTTCGCGGAACAGAACCAGCACCCTCTGAATTCGAAGGGCGTGGTGCTAACCACCGCGCTTCAAAGCGTACGTAGTCAAGAGAGCTAATAGCTAACCATATATATATATATACATCATGCACCGTCTGCCGGTCCTATGAGCTTCGAAGTTTCAGTGGGTTATTGTTATTATTGGCGACACGGCACGACGGGTCTCGTTCAGCGCACTATAAAGGTCGCCGCCTCCACAAAGCACCACCTCCGCGCAGCGTCGTCTCTCCTGCACGTGCTCTTGTCAGACTAGTAATTCGGGAGAGGATGAAGGTCACTTCGCTCACTGCCGCGGCCGCGTTTAGGTACGGAGCGCGCTCCTGACAGACGACGCAGGAAAAATTGTGATAGTTGTTCGTGCTTGTCCTGTGCATGCTTGTACGCTCGTTTTGTGTGCCTTGTCCTTCTGTTTGAACAGCGCGCTTTAAGTGTCGAGCTGTGACAGTTGTTAGAACGCGCTCGTCCTGTGTATGCACATTTCGTGCGTCCATTCTGCTTCAGCTGTGTGCCGCAACTTTCGCGCTGCTTGCCGTTCTCAACGTGACTTTGCAATTTGTTGCTGTTGCTAAAACAATGCACAATAAGCGCTCAACTATCTCTGTTAGAACATGTTGCACTTTCATTTTATGACAGCTTCACACTAGAGGAGCTCCAATATGTGCTGTCTTCAGTAAAACGAACAAGTTCACCAGGAACAGATGGAGTTACATACGCTGTTCTTGCTAATTTGTGCAAAAAAGGAAAATTACACCTGCTGGACATCTATAATAAATGTTGGCAAGAAGAAAAAGTTCCGGAAAGTTGGAAGATATCAAAAGTAGTACCGTTGCTAAAGCCAGGGAAGAGCCCTATGCAGTTGGACTCGTTTACGCTGATTAGTTTGACAAGTTGTTTTTCAAAAGTGATGGAAAAAATAATCAATGAACGAATTTTATGGTGGCAAGACATGAACAAACTACTACCAGAAAGCATAGCCGGCTTCAGAAGAGGTAGATGCACAATGAACTGCATTCTGGATTCGGTCACAGATGTGGAAAATCAACGAACGCAAAGAAATATCACTGTCGCTGTATTCCTTGATGTCCACCGAGCATACGACACAGTGAGTCACGTTCACGTTCTGGATGGCCTGGCGTTACAGAGATTCAAGGGCAAGATACTGCGTTAGATCGCTGACTTCCTGACGCACCGGAAAATTTTTGTAGTTACGCAGGAGGGCCCAACGTCAGAACATGTCGTCAACCAAGGAGTGCCACAGGGCAGCATGCTAAGCCCTACTCTCTTTAATGCAGCCATGGCGCAGCTCCCATATAATCTTCCACCTAACATCAGATGTTCAGTATATGCTGATGATATAAGTATGTGGACGTCTGGCCCATCGTTTTTGGATGTACAACAAACTCTACAAGAAGGATTGGATTATGTAGACCGTTTTCTAAAAAAAAAGAGGTATGGCACTGAGTCTGGCTAAAACAGCCATACTTCCGTTTACATTAAAAAGACCTGGAAATTCCCAGATTATTCTGCAAAATCAGCCTATTCAAATGGTTAAAGCTCATAAATTCTTGGGAGTAATTTTAGACCGGAGACTAACATGGTCGCCTCATGTCCAGTCCCTGGAACAAAAAGTGAATCAGGCCATTCAAATCCTCCGGCATCTCTGCGGGGCCAAATGGGATGGTACTAGAGAGTCGTTATTAGCCCTACATGTTGACTGGATACGCCCCATCGTAACTTACTCACTGCCTCTGCTGCACGGACTCCCAGTTTCCACCGAAAGGAGACTTCACTTGTTATTGGCAAGGAGCTTGAGGGTATGTCTGGGTTTACCACGATCAACTGCCAGTACTTTAGTGTATGCGGAGGCTCGAGAGCCACCTTTGGCAGTACTCCGAACTAAAGAAACATCTCAAAATTTATTTAGAATTTTCACGCAACATGAAAGTCATTTTTTATCTGGTGTAATAACACAAAGGACGGCAACGAGACTACAGGATACTATTTCATCATTTCAAGCAGTAGTACCAGAATTTAAACAATGGTAACCTTCAAAACCATCTTGGACGCTGCCTCTTCTCAACGTTATCCGTGAAACAGACGGCATAGAGAAGAAAGCAGACATGGCACATCTAGTAGCGGCACAGTTGGTACTTCATCAGCTACATGTCATGCATAATGAAAAAACGAAGATATATACAGACGGATCATGCACAGAAAAAGCGTCAGCCTGTGCGGTCTTTATACCCGGAATTCAGAAAAAGAAGATGTACAAATTATCGCACAAACCTTCATCGACGACAGCAGAATTGGTGGCTATCTTTGAAGCAGTTAAGCTTATCTGCGAGAATCCTGAGCCACGAAAATGGGTGATATGCACTGATAGCAAACATGCTCTTCAGCTAATCAGAAATGTGAGATCACCTTACAAAAATGGTCAAATAGCACAATGTATCGCAGAAACTGTGGAATCTGTCTCATCGCAGGGTCACAACATCGTATTCCAATGGATGCTCAGCCACATTGGAATAAAGGGAAATGAAGATGCTGATAGTCTCGCGAAGAAAGCATTGAAGGAAGGACGGGATTGCGCAATCCCTATGTCTGGTGCGGATATTCGACATTTTATATCGCAAGGAGCTAACCAATTGTTCGATGGAGAAGTGGTTTGAGAGCCCTAAAACAAAGGAAAAGGTACTTTATGAAGCTGATCCACACGGAAAATTTTCCATAGCGACAGACCTCCCACGACACCTAGAGACATTGATCCACCGACTTAGATTGGAAGTAGCATACACAAACAGTTTCCTGCACAAGATACATCAATTCAACTCACCGGAATGCCATTGTGGTTATGCAGAAGAAAATGTTCGCCATATTCTTCTGGAGTGCGTTACATACGCGAATGAAAGAGAAAAATTAAAGAACAAATTAGCAAGTTTGGACAGACGGCCCCTCACAAAAAGGAAACTACTTGGACCATGGCCTGAGATGCATCTCCAGAAAAAGGCAATATTCTTCCTCGCAGATTTTTTAGTGAAGACCGGACTGGACAAGCGCCTATGACTGACAGCCAGAGATGGGTATTATGTAAAATGTGGTCATGTATATACAGACATTAGATTAGTAAGGTGTGCGTGTAAGAATTTTATGACTGTGTGAACTGCGTGAAGAAAACTGTGTATTGGCAGGTTATTTGAACTGGTTTCAGTGTGCTAATATGTGTTTTTTTTCTTTTCCATGTTGTTAATTTTTGGGTACCGTTGCGTAATATTATTTTATTTTTCGCTGCAGAACTTTGTGAAATGGAGTAGCTGAGGCAATAGGCACCTCAACCTCTCCACAGCAAAACAGTTAAAACAGAACAGAACAGAACAGAACAGAACAGAACGTTTTATATCAATTTTAATATAGGGGGAACCTACACGTTTTTTTTTTTCAGTTTACAGTGACAGAAGTGCATTGTCTGAAATTATAGCATATTTGTGGGCGTGAACTTCCTCCCTGTTTTCGGTGCTGACCATAAAGTACAGTAAACATTACTAAAGAAGATGATTGTAAGATGATTGACCTTCGCCTTCAATAGCAGACGTAATCGAGACCCGTGCGGTACGCCTTATAAACTTCTAGCCCGTCTTCGGTTATTGGTGTTTGCCTCGACCATGCCGTAAGTTACCCAACAAGTGTGCGCACAATATTGGCCGTTTAAAAATATTCTATAATACTTGCAGGAAATACAACTCTCAAGCGAGGCCTACGCAATAACTGCTCTGTCTGCGAATCAGTGCAGGGCCCTCTATGCGGCCGTAAGGCAAAACGTGAACATATGCTTGAGTGCTTAGTAATGGGTTGGCATGTCGAACTCCCGCTTGTTGTTATACTTACATGTTTTGACGCCTGGCGTGAATCCACGCTTCAGCCATGAAATGGAGGATGTGTTAACGAGCCTCCTTGTGCTACATGGCACTTGTATTGGGTTACAACCACAGCGTCATGTCCACAATCGTGTGATATTTTGACATGGCCTTCATCGATCACGTTCGCCTTTTAAATACGAAGCATTTTTTAGCGAACTTCGGCGACTTTGAGCGTATCTATCTATCTATCTATCTATCTATCTATCTATCTATCTATCTATCTATCTATCTATCTATCTATCTATCCATCTATCTATCTATCTATCTATCTATCTATCTATCTATCTATCTATCTATCTATCTATCTATCTAGCCGCTTACAACTTTTAGTTCCCCGCCGCGGTGGTCTAGTGGCTAAGGTACTCGGCTGCTGAACCGCAGGTCGCGGGTTCAAATCCCGGCTGCGGCGGCTGCATTTCCGATGGAGGCGGAAATGTTGTAGGCCCGTGTGCTCAGATTTGGGTGCACGTTAAAGAACCCCAGGTGGTCGAAATTTACGAAGCCCTCCACTACAGCGTCTCTCATAATCATATGGGGGTTTTGGGGCGTTAAACCCTACATATTAATCATTACAACTTCTAGTTCTCCTGGCCATTTAGTTTATATGGGATCAATACCAAATTTGGTATGGCCTAACATGACAGTATGACGCGCACAATTAATTAGTCAAAACATGACTATCATTAGCCACGAGCGTTCCATTAGCCACGCTAATGGAACGCTAACAGTCGTTTCACTAGCTTCACATATACTAAATCTGGTGTTACGGGACGTGAATGCATGACGAAGGAATGTGACTGGTGCAAGCATGATAATCATGACATGGATGTCATGTCACATGACTACATGCCACACTCCTGATGCGCTACGGCCGTTTCGCTAGCGTCACATATACCAAATTTGGTATTACGGGACGTGAATGGATGACGAAGGTATGTGACTGGTGCAAACATGATCATCGTGCTTCATGTAACGACATCACTACATGCTACGCTCATGATGCGCTCGTGGCCGTTTCGCTAGCTTCATATGTACCAAATTCGGTATTACGTCACACGAACGAATGACATATGTAAATGACAAGTCCCAACATAATAATCATGACATGCGTGTCATGTAACAATATGACTACATGCCACACTCACAGCGCCAATACAACGTTCGTTTTGTCGAGTCACGCCGGAAATGCCACGCCAGGCGCCTATCTGCCTGGCATATGCTCGCAGGCGCGCGCCGCGCTGCGTTGCTTTGACGCATGCGCGTTTGAGCGCGCCCGGCGACCCTCCGTCACGAAGCTAGGTAGACGCGGTCGGTTCTTTATTCGATAGACGTCAGACTCTTCCCAGGCGGCGCTGCGAAAAATGCCGCCACCAGCACCTCCATCGCCACACCGGCCATAATTCCGTAGTGGACAGAGAGCCGTTCGCAAGCGAACGTGCATAGGCTCTCATATTTTCGTAGGTGTTAGCGGGACGGCTCAGTGCTCTCCCATAGCTGAGTACGAAGTACTCGAAATTGTTAAACATTTATTTTTTTCTAACCCTAGGCCCTCCTCTTTCGTAGGTCTCGAGGCACGATTTCCTGAAAATCAAGAACCTGTAAAGCTTCTGCCTTCAATGCAGGCTCGCTTCCTAAAAGAAGGAAGCTAATCAAAACAGAATGCGGGCTGAATGCAAAACATGTTTAAGTTATTTCGGCGCGCTGCACCTGGCATTTCAAGTGCAAGCGAACATTGCATGACATGGAGTTTAAGGCGAGCACAAGACTATGTGCACACACGAACAATCTATGTGATCAGATGTAGGAAGCTCGCTTTATCCGGCACGAATGGCCCTGGTGATTTTCGCTTTGCAGTTGCATTATCCATCGATTTCTTGCTTGCTGTGCATTGAAGCGCTTTATTACGCATGCTCGAATGCTCTGTTGACGGTTGTCTTGCGTGTGTATATACTGCAAATGGGGGTACATGCGTATCCACTTTATCAGTGTACAACGAAAGGCAAAACCAATGCTTCCGAGACAGATGCCTGAGACCAACGGCAAAAAAAAAACTGTTTGTGGTTGCGACCATTTTGCGATTTACCTGTATGACGCACGTGTTCACAATTACTAGTTAAAGCCGGCACTTAGAACCTTAAAAGTCCTAGTGTGCGTACTGCTGTGTTATGGCAAAAACTTCAGATTATCGGTGGTCGCAGCGTGTGCGATGTTTATCGCGGCCGGGCGTCACCTGTCTACTGTTACACGTCGCACACCGTGGTCAGAGGGTCTGTTAAGCTTTATGATCAAAATTACTACGGTTCTCCGTCAAGGCCACTCAAAACAATAACAGTAGACCTACATTATCACACTTACTCAAGCGAACGGCTGTGGAGAACACCAGCATTTGCTTACCCAACACGTTGCAACGGCCCGTATATTTTAGCGCTCTCGCCATTTTGCTTTGCGAAATCTGCGGAAATTGTAGGAAAACTGAAGTCATCCACGTCCGTGTCAATCACTAACGCAACAGTAGCGAAGTCTGGGGTCTGTTTTCGTAGAGCACGGAGCTGTTGTGTCTGCTGTTGTTTTTGCCGTCGTTCAGGCGAGTGAACCAGCAAACATTTCACAGCGGTTCGGTGACGCGTCCGACTAGCGGAATGAAATTCGTAGCTATTTTTCTAAGTGTTCAATGCGCAAATACAACTAATTTTAGCTAGATTGTTGTTTTGTACGCTGCAGTTGAACCTGGTTGCGCAGCAACCTGTGCAAGGGAGTCGGGCTTTGCACTACCCAAAACTGCACGTATGTGCTCAAGGGGTCACCCGCTTAACTTGGCGGGAACCAAATATAGCATGGGAGGGTAAGATGATTTGGCGAACATGACGCGCTAGTTAAGACATGAATTATGTCACAATCCCGTCGCGTACGTCGTCAAACATTTCCCGCACGACAGTGGCACATACCCACGGGCGGGTATGCGCCGCTGCTATGCTGGTATGTGCCACAGGTGACTGACACTTAGTATCTACCCGGGAACGACGAGAACACACATGGGTAATTTTCACGCGCAAGCGTTCAGGAATACTCCGCATCGGTAGCGTCACCCCAACGAATGCAAAGAATAAATCCCAGGGTCTCAGCTAAAATCGAAAACAAGCATTCTGCGTGGCAGTGAAGCATATTACCACAGAGCTACGCCATCTCTCGGAACTTCTTTTCAAGTAGACGCTATTCTTCGTGAAACATCAATAGTGGTTGTAGTGCTGCCTGCCCGATCTTGTAAGCATCGCATATGTACTCTTTTGATACAGCCGTCATGTCGGGTTAACGTCAATTGTGGTTAGTTGCCATGTGCTCAAGTTGATCTATGTAGCAGTTTTTAGGGCCAACAACCTCGCGAGCATCAGCGCTTCGTATCAGCTTCTGGTGTTCCAGTTGGCATCGTTGCGCAAGTGCAAACAACTGACTATATAATTATCTGCAACTCTTCAACACATGGCTGTGCGTGCAAAATTTCTACAAATATTAGTGTCATTTTATGACGATTAACTCAATGAAAAATTGCAACACGGTCACCTTCCCTCCACATGCTTCGCATAACGTCGATTCCCAGGTGCGTGGGATCTGCCAAATATCTTTCTGTGTTTTTGTTTATATTGGTGGTTTCACGCAGTAATATAGTTAATATATGTTTACCTACTGTGAGCATGAGTTTATATAGTATATAGTCAGAAAAAAATTGCCGCATGCGCATGTTTTTTTAGGTTCGACACCCAGCAAACCGAAAAGTTTTATTCAGTTTATTTTATTTACAGATGCTTGGCTTACGTGATAGAGACGCGGACGAGTGGCGTCGAATATTTTCGTTTAGGGGGCATGTAAATGACTACTCATTTATTAAATGTTACATATTAGACAATTCTAACGCTGATTTATTAATGGAACAACGGGCTAACGCGCTCCGCAGCTACTGTTCACCGTTTCACTCACATTTGCTCGAATTGCACTTTTATTGTTAGTTTCTTACCTTTGCTTCTAAAATATTGTTTGAATGTTAACATACCTGCTTAGAAGCAGCCACAATTTTCATTTGCGAGAGAGTTGCCTTGCGATTGCGAAGGGGTGATGCTAAATGCCGTTTTACTACAGCACCGTCTGTTTGTCAATATTGGTGCAATCAGTCATGAACGATTGTATTGTGTAGTTGTTATTGCAGGCAGCAACCAATGTTTGCACCCGCATTTGCCTCCTTGGGCCCGTCCTCGGGTCGGCCTTGTTGTGCAGGGCCTGATGCAAGATTCTCAAGGTTAGTCTTTGATGGTAATAACACATCCATATCACTTTTTATAACTGTAACAAACAATCTGAAACAAAATTATGCAAAAATTCCTTTGGTCTTATTGACCTAAATGTTTAAATTTTTTCGGCGGATCTGCCCCCATATGCAACTGGGTGTGCTAGCACTGCTAGTTTACCGGTTAGTACTCAAAACTTCCATTACTGCACCTATCATAAAATTTATGCTTCTAATAACATTTTCATTAAACAAAGATCCAACCTTAACAAAACGACAAGAATACTAGAATTCCCGGTTTGCCTTTTTTTGGCCAATCATACAGCAACGATTAATTTTACCAACGAAACTTACGTTTGCAGCGACGTCAAAAACACTAAACTAATAACGAACATAACATACAATATTTTGATCAGCAAAAGAACAGTAAAGCCCCGATCCTATAAGTGACAGAGTGCGATGAGTTAGTAAGTACGGATCCAAGAATAAAAAAATAGCGAAATGCTTTCACGCGGGCACCAAAGCTTGCATCATGAATATCAGATACAAAATAGTGCTTCTAGAAGAAAGAAAAAAATGAACATAGTATACCCTTTACCTCAGAGTGCCAAGAAATGATGGAACGTAACTCGCATTAGATTGATTGCGATATTTTGAATTTAAATTGAGCGCATTTGGCTGAACGTGCATAAGAATGATGTACCGATTTGCGGTCAGTGATTACTGTTGTGCACTCTCGTAAGAACGCGCCAACATCCATCTTATTTAGTCTTAACGTGCGAACTGTAGTCTTGTTTAACGCGCACCCAATTTCATTTTGCAGATGTTTTGCCTTAAGGCAAAAGACAAAGAAAAGAAGGAAAAGGGTGACTTCTCTGCCTGCTATACTTCCTTCCACGACGGTTGGTGGGAGAAGGAAAGACAGAACGAAATGTTAGTCGCTATTACTATCGTAGTTGCTCACTGAGACGAGGATCCTGGTTTTTAAATAGAAAAAAATTGGATGATTGATATTTTTTTATATATAGATGGCTTTGACTCTGAAGTCCTAGACTGAGCACGCGTCAGAAGGTTCCCAATAAAATTACGCCAGTAGATCAAATATGGTTTATTGCTTATTAACTGTGCAGCTTTTTTACCGTTTCAGACGACGGTATTGTTTGCAACTTGTTTGTTTGTAACGTTTCTTGTACGCTTGTGCAGGCGAATGCGGCGATCTTGTTCAATATGCACATGCATCAGCACACTTGTACTACATGCCATGCATGCAAAAAAAAAAGACTATGCTGGGTCCGTGATAGCATACCTGAAAAACCACACAAAGCGCCCGAGTTCAATTCTGCCTCAAAACCACAAATAAACGCCTTCGGCCCTAATCGGCATTTCGCGCTTACAGAAGACGTCTATGTTTTCCTCACAATGATCCCCGCTGACGCTGGTACCAAAATTTCTGGCACAGGCTGTTGAATGGTTTTGCGCTAAAAGCGTATGTAACCTGCTTTTATCATGGTCATAGAATGTAAATACTACTGAACTTAGTTGCCGGCGTTGGGTAACTCCGGAGTTATTACGATAAGCATGCCGTAGTGTAGTCTATTTCTCTTCGACATTCTAAGTCGTATGAGTATTCGTTTAGGGACAGATGGTTATACGAAATATTTTGAATCAAGTGTGCATGGAAATCGTGTGTAAACGTAGGTATATAGACCGACAAATTGTCGTAATATGTTCAAGTTGTCATAATACGTTATTGATAATTGCATAGAAAATGTCGTAGGCCCGTGTGCTCTGATTTGGTTGCATGTTAATTGCATGTTAAATTCGGATGACCCCAGGTCATCCGAATTTCTGGAGCCTTCCACTACGGCGTTCCTCATAATCATGTGGTGGTTTTGGGATGTTAAACCCCAGATATCAATCATATTTGCATAGAGGTCGGAAATTTCAACTCGGCGTTGACATGGTTAGGGCGCTTCTATTTCTTTAATGACAGCATGAAAGCAGGAATGCATAATGCATTACTGGCTTACAGTTGCAGTAAAAAACGTGTATTACACTAGATTCAGTGCTTCGACTCCAATTATTTCATTGAACACTATAATGCGGTAAAAAGAAGCCACAATTAAAACAGAAGATGACTTTTATGAATATTATAATTACGAGCATTCAACCTTAAAGCTAAAATAGATTGGCTGTATTGCTTCAGTTTCAAAACTAACATCATCTAATAACTGCCTCGAACAAAAAATTGAAGTTTGTGAATAACGTACGGGAAGTCAAATGGCAGCGAGAACGACGCGAAAGGCACATGCGTAGTATATTGGCATGAATATTTTGTGCTTAGAAAGCGCCTAGCTTGCAACACACAAATGGGTCATGTTTTAACAATGTGTTGCACTCTCTGGGAAGGAACAAAGACCTGCTTCATTTTCGAAGCATTGAGCAACAAAACGTCACCTATGTCAAAGTACTGCCACGTGCGCAAAATAAAGCACTTTACGGTCACACTTTCTTTTTTTTTGTGCTTTTCTCTCATCATTTTTGCTACTTTATTGAAGTCTCGCCATATGAAGCAATGCGAATATAAAGTTTTTGAGGGATATTTGATGCCAGACGTTATTAAATGGCGTTAAGCAACTAAGCACAAGCAAGCGTTAAACTAAAGTGCACTGGTTTTTTCAACACAAATTGCCTCAAAAAGCACACGTGTACGATTATTTCTCAACTCTCAGCTCAAGTTATAAGGCATGAAGTTGAAATACGTTCAGCACAGGCTAGCGCTCTAGCCCACCGGGTTGCTTTTTAATCACCTTGTTTTTTTATGTCAGACGCATAGTTGCTAACGTACTGAACCGTGCCAAAGTATATATGGGATTTTATCAACCTTTGTTTTAGAGCAGGGTGTTGCTTTGTCGTCGAATGTGGCTCACCATAATGGACAACTTTGCAGAAGCCTATGTAATGTCATGTGCAGAAGATCTAGAGATAGTCATTTTTGAACCCAACTCAATAACTGTCGAGCTCATCTTCACATAGCATTGCTTCAATACCACATATGGGAGGGCAGCGTGAGATCTTAATCCGATGTATACCTCCATTAGGGGCAAGAATATAGTTACCGTCACAGTTTCTCCATCGCGTTTGCCCACACGCTGCAAATGGCAATATGCTTATGAGCTTACTTGTGTTGCTCTAATTACCAAGGCGCTTATTCCCTAATCAGAGATCGCAGCGTGATGCTGCCGCTGGCAGCTCGCAGACTTAAATCATGAAAGAGCGTAATTTTTATAGGCTCACAGTCTGAATAGCATAGATCTCCATACAACCAAAGAGAAGCGCGAAAGAAAATGAAAGACCAGTACAATTTGTGCACGCGATATGAACAGCATTACTTGTAGCTTGACAGGCTTAGTAAACGGGGCAGGACAAACAAAGTAGTGCTTATAACATGGCAATACCGTATAGAAGTGACACAGCATTTAATGCGTTAGTTGTCATGAGTGAAAACTCCACAGAAATGAGAAATTAACAGGAATGAAAAGCTGTTCAGAAAGCTATCCGCTTTATTCTTAGAGTCATGCTGTTAAATGCGTGTATTCGTTGCTGTGAAACTGATGAAATGGCCTGAGGTGTTTCACTGTGTAGTTTTGACTAAGAGTGATAGTGTGACCATGTTGCAGCGTTAACGAATCCGCTATGCACGAGTTGTGAGAGAAAGACGCACGACTATATCGTGATTCTGAATCATATCGTGATTTTAGAACGTTAAACCCCACAAATAAATCAATACATTGATTCTCAGCGCAAGAATGTAAGAATGTTCGAGTCAAACCACATACAGTCATTACAGACACCACACGGATGTCCATACTCCACAGACAGAACCTCGCACTGAAACCAAGCGTTCTCACCTCTCATGTATATCTACCGGCGTGTCGTCATTGGGGCAGGCTTCCCATCACTTCGCGGGCTTCTTGCAGCCGTCACTGCCTTTTAGTTTTTCCTAGTATTGTCTTGATGCACGTATTCGGGGTGTTAAGCTCACCGCCATCGCTTCAGAAGCAATCGCTGGGTTAATTGCGCTGGTTATCTGTAACCAGCCCTCCTATCGGTTGGAACTTTTCACGTTTCCGCATAGAAATATCAAATGTGCTCGTCCTAATGCTTTGTGTGAACGATTACACTTGTTGACATCAGGCTCAACAAGCAAGAAGAAGGAAGCAATGCAACACCTCATCTTTGTTTTAGTATTAACAAAAAAGATGAACCCATGGGAAAACAGAAGGCTTTTCTCTCTCACTCGTTCGTCTTATTTAGCGCTGAAATTAACGTGTTGAAATGTGTTCTTCAGCTCGCCTAGTTCTGCTGAAACAAGGCAAAACATGTCTGTCGGCAAAACAAACTGAAGATCAAGTTCACAAAAGTGTATTTACAGCCTGACAAAACTGTTCATCTCCCCCCCCCCCCCCCCCCACACAAAAAAGAAAGTTGAGGGTTTGCCGAGGAGGCACCCACGATATTCCTTTTTTCCTGAGGGGCTAGTTGTTATAACCGGAAGTGCTTGAAATTCCAACAAGTGCATGTGCGTCGATGACACTTCACAAGGTTAATGTTCCTGCAAACTATAGCGTAAGCTCACTTTTATAGTTTGTGTAGAATTTCGTAAACATGTATTTCAACCTAAACCACCACAGCAAACGTTCGAAGCTGGGGTGCAAGTGTGGTCATAAATAAATGCTTGTCCTCCTCCGAAGAGACAATAAATATTCTTCAGGGCATTCCTTTGAACTGCAGTGTGATTAAAAATTAATGATTTACACCTGTGTTATAGTGGTTTTAAGTTTACTTTTTGAGCGAACGTAAACAGAAAAAACGAACGCATTCCTCCTTTCCTGATAACTAAATGTTAGTAAGAATTGAATTGAAAAGAACGAGTGCAGAGTGGGAGGCAACAAAAGACCTGGCTTGCAAAAAGCGCTGCAAGGAAAATAATTGAAGGCACGTGAATGTGAAGTTTCCTAGATCATCAAAACCTTGCCTATCTTTGAGAGTAATCAGCGCTGAAGGAAACAGTTCATGAAATGTTTCTTATTTACTGGCGTGTCCAACATTCAGTTCATGAACGAGCTAGCACTCCTTAATCTTACAAATAAGGCATTCATGGAAGTACGTTCTCGTCTTAACAAGTGAAACATTCAGAAAGTAGCGAAAAATAAAGCTGAACCATCACTAAGTTAGGCACCGCTTAGCCCCAGTAGTTCTGGTGCTGACCCTGCTTCGGTTGAGATTTTACTCTAGCCAAACCAGGGGGAGTGTATGGAAAGTCTTAACGTTACGTCATACAACAAGTTACTCTCTAGACGCCAATGTAGTTGACGTTCATGGCAAGTCTACGATGTACATACAACTACGACACACAAGTCATCGAACCACATTGTAGAAAGCTTGTCTCAAAGTCAAAAATGCGGCACAGATAACTAACTGCTCACCGAATGCTTCGCAAGAATTTAATCACCGCAAGGCGTCGGATCCGCCCATTTTTTTCATCAGTTTCTTATTTAGCTATCTTCAAGATCATCATTAACATGAGGTCGGCAAGGAGAAGTGAAAAAATTGGTAAGTGAACGAAATGTCCAGTGAACTCCAGGAGCGTTTACTGGAACCGTCATGAACCTTCGATCATGCTAACGGTGAGCAGAGTCGCGTCTCTTCCCTTGAGACGCACTCGGTGAAGGACGATCCTTTGGGGCTGTCAGTGGGTGCCCGTTGCTCTCAAAGCGGCTCACTCGTATCCCTCACACTCAATCTCTCCCCACGCTTAGAAACAATATTGTTTTATCTCCATGAAGCGTTCTTTGCCCAGTGATAATAGTCGAGTGCTAGAAGGTTCTCGACACTTTATCTAGACGAAAGTGATGACCATCCTCTTGCAAGTCCTTAGGGACAAGCCACTGCTCCTTCGCCGAAACACGGACGTACGCGTAGCTCTTCCGCCTCTTTATCATTTCTTGGGGGTTAAAAAAGGTGAAAATAAAGCAGAGACAATATAACAACTGCCAAAATTTGACACAAGAAGTTTACGGGTCTTAATTTATGATTGTCTTTCGAATGTAATGTTTTTTTTAGTGCCACGACTAATATTGTCGCAGTAATTCTCCTCGTCTCCGCATTCTATTAATCAGAAAACAGGGTGTACCAGGCTGAATAAATAGGAATATTTGACGGCTATACTGCGAAGATCGTTCAGTGTTGTCCGTGAAAATGAAGCGTTCATTCACTAGCCCATTTCGTGGCTAATGGACATCCTAAATGGAGCGTTAGATAATTCTGCATGGCCAGTGTGCTTCGTTCATAACGTAACGACCGTAAGCAAACGTTTTATAAATAAACAGGTACATACACAAGAAATATATATGTGTGCCTAATTTCTGTAAATGTCAATGAAAAATACGAAACAAACGATAGGTATTGTGCTATCATGAAGCGAAATCATAGCCAGAAGCCAATAAGTCTCGAAACTAAGTATACGATTATTCACATTACAGAGGTTACGCCATTACGCCAAGTTTGTTTCCATCGTGCTTTATCAGCGCTCTTAAAATGTACTTCATCGTATAAAACATCGAATCTATTGAGGAGACTAGCACTTTTACGCTGCACTGATCGTCCTGTACTTACGTGTAGCGTAAGTACAGGATACACACACAAAAACACAAGCACACACACACACGAACACACACACACACACGAACACACACACACACACACACACAAACCACAGTTTCCCACGGTGTCGTGCACTGCTTGCTAATGGCCGTAATTTCAATAGGAGATGACGACGAGGGCTGAAGTAGGACTACTATTCATCTATCATTCACCCTGCAGGAACATTTGAGTGTCTCTTTATGGCTTGTCTTCCCTTCAAAAGATTAATACATGTGCATCATTACGATCTCCGCTATTCAGTGTTCTTTCAGCAAGCTAAGTAACACTAAGGTTTCTGCGAGTGTGAAGCCATGAGAAGAGTAAGAAAGGAAGGAATCATAAGAAAGAAAATTTAAGTAGGATCCAGGTATACGATACATGAAATTTTTAGTCAACGTATAGAGAACGCTGCAACGTTTTTTGAAGTAAACGAAAAAAAAAAGTGTACTAAGAAATATCTTTTTTAAATCTGGGTTTTCTTCAAACTTCAGGTACCGTTTTATAATATAGGTACATCATTATTCTCTTTTTAATTCCCTCTGAAGGTTGAGAGTTTAAAATCTATAGCTAGATTAAAAAAATGGTGTACAGTACATATGGCTGCGATTGCTCGGTTGAGGTTGCGTAGTCCCATCACAATGCATTCATTGTGACGGCACCTCAATATAGTGAAAATTATGCGAAAGAATATGTCTATGATGAAATAGCTAGTACTGAGCGTAGCAACTGAACTGTCAGTGTGGGCCACCGCCGCGACAAAGTCGTTAAGGTGCTCTACTGCTGACCCTAAAGTCGTGTGTTGAATGCCGGCCACCGCAGCTGTATTTCTATGGTGGCAAAAAGGTAGAGGTTGCTGAACTGTGCGATGTCTTTGCACATTTAAGAACACCAACAGCACACATTTTCTGTGTTCTACACCACGTCATGTCTGATCGTTAAATCACAGTTTGGCACGTAAATATTATCTATATGTTGCATAGCGGCGTCAGTCTGACGCCGCTCTGAAAGAACAGAGACGTTGACGATTCCGTGTCAGCCGGGAACAACTCCGAAAGCGTTTATTTCACACATGTATATAAGCAAAAGTGGAAAGGGAGAGGTAAGAACGAATAAACTTTAAAAAAAAGCCTGGCACATGAGCAATGACAGTTCGCGCATGACGCCGTAGTGTGATACCGTATTTACATCACTATATTACTGTAATATGTCATCGTAAGAACGTCGTACTTACCATGTAAATAAAATATTTCTTCGGGCACCTCAAATTTTAATGTGTAACAACAGCAAGTTAATAATAATCATTGAGGTTTACCTCCCAAAACCACCATATCATCATTGTAGATGCCGTAGTGGAGGGCTACGGAAATTTTGAACATCTGAGGTTCTTTAACGTGCATCTAAATTTGAGCACATAGGCCTCGTGCATTTTCACCTGCATTGAAAATGCGGCCGCCGTGGTCGGGATTTGATCCTGCGACCTGCGGGTCAGCAGCCGGCTGCCTTACCTCCTAGAGCACCGTGGCGGGTATAACAGCATTTTCTATGCCATTTGTGGAAATGTGATAATTTCGGGGCGCTTTATTCCGGAACTAGGCCCGGATTCACAAAACTCACTTACGAAAACATTTTTGCGCAAGAGAAATTTTGTTGCGTAAGTCGATTCACGAAACGAAAAAACGTCGTAAGAGGCCATAGTTGTCACATCGGCCACTGCAAATAAAGCGCGCTGTGACTGCCCGGGAACATGTCAGCGATGGTGATGCAGTTGCTATATTTGCTTACGTCACTGAAAAGTGCTCGTAAGTGGATTCACGAAGCGAAATTGTGCGTAAAAACAGCATGGCTGAGAGAAAATCCCAAGAGTGGTCCGGACCACTTTTAGGAACAATGTGGCTACTTAGAACCTGCTGCCGCAGCGGTATACTTTGGTGCCCTGGCTGGTTTTGAGTTAAGTCACGCCCATTAAGGGCTGCTTGATGACTGCTGGTGCGCTTTTATTTCTTTCGGCGCTTTGAGCTTCGCGTGTTGTTTCCCTTGTACGCAGTGGATGGTGTTGACAACCACCACCGTCCAATAAGTTCGAAGTCGCAGTAATTGAAGAATCCTATTGGGCGTCAATGGCATAAAACTACGCATGTAAAGATTTGTGGTTGGATGAAAACCAATGTGATACGTGAATGGTCGGTGCATTCGAACGCGACATGACATAGGATCAACCTTATTTGTTATGTTGTTGTGTTGCGCCCCATCTCATCCAATTGAAAGTGCGACTTGAGATCCTTGCCTCATTGGTGGAAATTACCACCAAAGAGGTTAATGGGAGCACATCCTTTGCACGCTATTGGAAATAAAAATGAGAGGAAGTTTTCAGTGAATGGTTCATAAAGTTTGTGCTCTAGTGTACTTTCATTGGCTCTAACTGTCCAATGGTTGCGATCTGTGAAATACAGCTGTCGATACACTTTGGGACGATCTGGAACAAAGCGTACTTTGTAAACCAAAGCCTATTAGGGGTGCGCGTGATTACGCATGGAACTACAAACAAATCATGCATCTTCACCCTCACTGTTCAGACACCGATATGGACCATGATAATATGGCAAGCAATCGGAATAAAATGACCCTAGTAACTTTGTATGACACCGAAAATATGCAAACCCTCATGATTCTGGAGCAAACCTTGGCTGAATTCATCCCTGCGTCAATTACCAGCCATTTAACTTGGCGCACGAACATCGTTCAAAGGTAGAGCGAGCCACTGACATGTATTTTGTGCGACGCAGCGGCCACTTGACCTGAGAATAATAGCGTTGCGAAGGCGAATCCCCTGTCGCATGCTCTGATCGAAGCAGACGACAAACGCGAGCAGACGACGGCTTGGCCGACAGGCACAGCTTGTGATTGGTTGTGAAGCAATACCCTCTACATCAGCTCACTCCGTGACGTTGCCAAAACACTTCTTTCATCTGGCACGCCTGTCCGGTTCGTCATATTACCCCCCTCGCTCATAAGAGAAATTTTTTTCACGCCGTGAAAATAGTGCAAGTACTTTCTAAGAGCTCTCTTACGTGCGGTGCAGTTGTCGAAAACAACATGGCGTCGTAAACAGCATATCGGTCGGTGCGACTTTCAGCAAATGCTTCTCGCACAAGTTACTTCAGCGTTTGACCGGATGTGTTGTGATTACAGCAGCTCTTTCAGTGCGTGTGAGCAGTGCGGAAAGCTGTGGCAGTGCAATGGTGTACGGTGAAGCGCAGCGAAGCCTGTGCGTCGGTGTGGTTATCAAGCGGGAACGGCGTCGATGTATCGACGGCAACTAGCACTCGAGAAGCCTGCAAAGTGTGTTTGTGTGCCGGTAACAGTTCGTTCGCTTGACTTTCCAGTCTCTCAGTTGGGTGCTGTGCGACATTTCGGATTGACAGCGTTTTGACACGTTACTTGAGTGACCACAAGTACGTACGGAAACGTATGAACTACGCGCTCGGTTCTTGCTTCGCCACTAGTTAGCCCGTACGCTTCTATTTACTTGAGAGCAATGTACTGTTCGGGAGTGAAACGATGTTCGTTGTGAACAGTGGTGCTGTGTTGACGTTCCAAGACTTGTGAACAAGCTGTGCTCGTGTGACCGAAAATTGAAAGACAGCGTTGATAACTGTTTTGCCCGGCGAAGTTATGGTGGGGCCGTTGGCGCTTTTGTTTATTAAGTCGTCACTTCTCCTTTTTGTGATAACCATAGTCCTAGCGCTGTGATGTGATCAACCAAAACTGCGAGATGCTACATTCTGTTGTGGATCGTGTTGCTTTGGAAGCGCGCCTAGACTGTTCTTCGGTAACAACTTGAGAGTTCTATGTGGCAGCGAGAGCCCGTGAACGTCAAGCTTCCCTTCGGCCCCCAGAAAAAGCAAAGATTTCGCCGGTGCCTTGCTTTGGATGAAGTTGTAGGCCAATATCGCCTAACTACACGTTTCCGAGTTCGTCTGGCCATCGTTTTTCACGGCACTAGAGCCTTGACAACAGCCGGTCATGGCCAGTTCTTACACTTTATCAATGGACGTGCACGCCTGGCCAGCCCTTCATTGCTGTCATTGGCAGCTTCCAGTCTGCAGATGCCCTTTGCCTGTTGACTGTACTTGGTTCCTCATGACACCGACGGCTACTAAATGCTGCCATCGGTGAGTTCACCTTGCAGAACTAAATTTCAGCAGTACTATAATTCACGCAGTTCTATAACGTGTGCAAGTTTTTAAGCCCATCAGATGTAATGTTTCTCTATGGTAAGTTGAAGCATGAAAAATAGACTACTACTGTTATATACATACATATATTATGGAGCAAATACATAAAAAGTTTTTTGTGATTTGACACAAGTGAGCTCTTGTTTGATTATGAGGTTGGGCCTGTCGATTGACCACGTTTGATAGTTGGAAAGTTAATGTGAATTTATTCTTCAGAAGCCAGGTTGCGCTTAAAAAATTTATGTTATTTTGGAAAATTAGTTCTATAGACGATTACCACTGTGCTAGTACTATACTTCAGTAGGACATAAATATTGCGGTACGTAAATTTTACATGAGGCTTCAGTTTATTTCAAAGTGATCAGAGCAGATTTAGGTCACTTTAACGAAGTGATAGCTTCCTCAAATAAGTATAAGACGTGAGTGCTTTTAATGATTGTTTTTAAATATCTCGTTTTTGGCTCTTCACAGATCGCAGAGATTGGTCTGTTAAGGTCCTGTGATGCATCGGTTGCATATTCTGGCACATCAATCCTCATCATTACTTGGAGCACCTGTACAAAAATAGGAAGGACGCGTTCTCCCTAACTATGCAAGCCTATGTCACTGCTGGGGCTGTTATCGTTCAGCGGATGGGGCGTGGAAGCATGCATGGCAGCCTCATCTGGAAGGACTGCGATCTGCTTGGGAGCTTCGAGCGCACAAAACTGCCTAACGGCTGGCTGCAAGGTTAGTTTTTCTTTAATACATACGATTACGTGAACACCACTGACAGTGCACAAATTGAAAACCCAAGCATGGTTGCTTTCAGTGGATACCTGTAATATTCTTACACATAATTCTTATTCAACATTTATAGAACTAAATTGCAAGATAATTGAGAATGTTGAAAGCTGAAAGCCTGCCGCCTATGAATGAAACTCCAATAATCTGAGGTTCAAAAGCTTGTGCTTTGAAACGAGCACAAATACTTTGATTCCTTATTGAGCTCTCGAGCTTGTGACTCCCTCTGTGGATCAAGTGCTCTGGATGGAAATAGCAAGTGGGTGAAAATCGCCTGGCTGTTCACAACTTGTAAGGAGAAAGACCTATTGAAGAAGCTTCAGATGACATAGGGCCAGTAACTGCATCTTTTACCTAATGTAGCTTTTTCTCTCTCAGTGCTGTTGCTTATGTTTTAGCCGAACATGTTCACCACGATTGCATAGTGATATATATTTTTCTACAAATTGTACCTGACCTAAGTATGCATTGTTGATCTCTAAAGGTGACGTTCAGTGTGTTTCAAAGCCATGGCTTCTCATTTCTCTGTCTGTGGCTAGCCTATTTCAGCAGCAGAGCGATGCAGCTAGCACACATGCAATCCAAGTCATGGAGCGCTCCTTTGGTGTTCTGTGCAGGACGCAGCATATCCATCCGGCAAGACACTGGTATCAACAATAATGGTGAGTGTTGGTGGCACCTGTAGGAGCCCGTTGTGTTTGTTGCATATGATTATTTCCCCTGATGAAGTGCATTTTTGAAAGGTTTTCTTCATTTAGAATAATAGATGTCAGCAACAAGCACACTCATAATCCACAAGTTCTTTGTGTCTTCTAGACTGCCCATTTGCTCCTATACGCAGTACGGTGAGCTGGCTATGTTAGACAGCCTTAAAGTTAGGAACATTGGCTGTTGCGTTGTAATGCAGTCTAACTTGTATTTCTTAGTGAACTTATTTGTGGTCTGCTTCTCGCACCTAGTGTAAAGTCAAAATAGAAGAAACTTTATTGGCTTTTTATGTCTGGCAGAAGTTTCATGCCTTCATCTATAACATTGTAGTTTTGCTCTTGTATCATATTAAATATATTTTCAGTCTTCACTGTTTGTGTGTGTGTGTGTTGAGGCTTGTCATTGGCTTCTGAAAATACAATATCTGTAAATATGAGCACATAATTGACAACTATACACTCTTGCATGTAGCATGGTTGTAACAATGATCTGTATTTTTCTAAGTTCCAGCAGTAACAAGGGGTTTGGTGCTCCACGGTCATGTACAGTGTATCAAAAACAGAGCACAGAAGACCAAAAAGTATAAAGGGACTGCCAGTGACTGTTCTCCTGCTCAAAGTTTACAACAGCAGAAAGAGCACATTGTGATGTCAGGAGCAGCTGCTGCTTAACTTCTTAGCAGTGCATTATTCAGCAGTTCATTTGCTTGCATTCAAAATTATTTAAATTTTGCATGGAAGATACCAAACTATGACACTAATTTAAAGGCTGCTGTAGTGTTAGTGGGCAAATATTTTTGAGCTGAAGTTTTTAACATGTGTGTTAAGTGCCTGCGTGCCTCTACATTTACATGCCAGAAATCACAGCATCCATGGTCGCCAATAGTAACTGTGTCTGCATTCTTTGTAGTACAAGAAGTAAAGCCATGGATGCAGTAATCATGTACTTAGTCGATGTAATCCTTCAGTGTACACTCATTTGTATAGCACCAATGATGCCATGAGTGTATAAGCTCTGGGAAGTGAATCTATGTGGATTATTTTATTTGGAAGGAAGTAGATCATCACCACTCCTAGTATATCTTAACATAAGATTTTAGTGCTTGGGTATCATCCCACTGCCTGTCCGTCCTTCAACAGTCTACTTATCTACTGTGTAAGTGTAACTTTTTAAATGTATACTTTGCTCGGATAGGTTTGTTCATAATGTAATGCAAGTGACTTATCATCTATGCAGCTCTACTCAGACTAAAAATAAAAGTACTTATTTTTATATGTAGCTATACCATGCATTCACTTGTGTTTTTCTAGGTGCCTGTACAATTTTTTAGCCCTACAAAAGTGCTGGTATACTCTAATATTGAATCTGGCATCTTAAAACAGTTTGTTAGTGGAAGTAAGAATGTGTTTACAATCAATATTACTATCCTCAGATGAACTGTGAAAACTCTGTGGAAATTTATTTACATTTTTTGAACTTTGTGAAGGCAAATGTTGTTATGTTCTTTTATTGTGGTCCCTGTTTCATGCAAATGACACATAATTACTTTGCAGTGGCATAGTATTACAGGACAGGACAAACAACTTTATTTGGTCCTGAGAGGCAAGGCAGCGGGCCAACTATGTAGGTCCCCACCCAGCCGTTGGCTAGTCCCATGTCGGAACAGAGAGGACATGCCTCTCCGCTCGTTCACGGGCCCTCTGGACAGCCTGAAGCTGGACGTCTTGTCTGGGGTCTGTGATTGCCGTCGTCCAGTCTTCTTCTGTTTTAAAATCCTAAAACGCAGGGCACTGCCAGAGCATGTGACTCAAAGAGCAAAATTCACCACAATCTGGGCAAAGTGGATCAATATCCGGATGAAGCATGCTCAGAAAGCCCCTAGAGGGGTAAGACCCCGTCTGGAGCATGCGGAGCGTGCTTGCTTGTGATCTGTGGAGCTTATGATGGGGAAAGGGAAAAGTCTGTCGCTCTCCTCTGTAATGAGATGTTATCTCGTGAAAAGTAACGAGAGGATCACTGTGGACGAGCTCTCCCGAACCAACCCGAGAGACCACCCCGTCGCGGCTTGTGAAACCTCGCGCACAGTCGTGGGCTATCTCGTTTGGGTTCAGGTGACCCGGCAGTACGTCTGGTCCCATGTGAGCGGGAAACCAGACTATGTGATGAATAACGTCTGAGGGGGGTTTGCTGTGGAGAATTCTGGCTGCCTCTGTGGCTATCAATCCCGATGCGAACGCCCTAACGGCCGCTCGGGAATCGGTGTACACCGTGGTGCGTTTCGTGTCCAGTAATGCCAGCGCTACAGCAGCCTGTTCTGCTACATCGACCAAGGAGGTCTTCACTGAAGCTGCCGAGACAAGTTCTCCCCTGTCATTGACTACTGCCACGGAAAACCCGCTGCCGCCAGCGTGGCTCGCCGCGTCCACAAATGTCTCTGTTCCGGAGAGGTTCTTTATGAAAGCCCTAGCCCTCGCCAACCTACGACCTTTATTGTGTTGGGGATGGATGTTTCGTAGAAGAGGGTCAACAATAAAGGAATTCCTTGTTTGATAATCAAGCTGCGTAGTTTCTCCCTGATTGAAGATAGGACGGAGGCCTGCCGCATCGATCAGTTTTCTTCCTGTTTTGAAACTCGATAACCGAATTATTTGTGCTGACCTTTGCGCTTCAATTAATTCCGAAGTGGTGTTGTGCACTCCCAACTTCATGAGTTTTTCTGTGCTAGTCGTGATTGGGACGCCGAGCACCTTTTTGACACTTTTGCGCATGAGCGTGTCCTATTTGTCCCTTTCCGTTTTGGTCCAATTGAGAGCCGCCACTATGTATATGATATGGCTCATGAGGAAAGCGTGGTGGGCCCTAAGGAGGATATCCTCGCCTATGCCGCCCTTCTTGTTGGACACCCGCATAATTAATCTCAGAATGTTCTCTGTTTTTGTGGTGAGATGGGCTATAGTCTTTGCGTTGCATCCCTTAGAGTCTAATAAAAGCCCCAGAATTTTCATAGAATTGACTCTAGGAATTGTGCGACCATCCTTGGTGCAAACGCTAATGGGCACCTGATCGAGAGGGGTGAGTCCCCTAACACCACGTCTAGCCTGTCTGTACAGCAGGAGTTCCGACTTTTCCGGCGAAAGCGCCGGTCCCGTACCTTCCAGGAAAGACTCTGTAACGTCCAGAGCCTCCTGTAGAGCTTGTTCAACCGCCGCCTCCGATCCTCCGGGACACCAGATTGTAATGTCGTCAGCATATAAAGCGTGTCCGACATTAGGAACTTCAGAAAGGCTTGCCGACAGCTTGCGCATGGCTATGTTGAATAGAAGGGGGGAGATAACTGCCCCTTGGGGATTACCCCTTCGTCCGAATTTGAAAGGCTCCGAGACTGATTGTCCCAGTTTTATTGCCGCCGTCCGACTCTCGAGGGAAGATTCAACGAAGGAGAAGAATTTAACTCCCAGGTTCAAAGCCAATATCTCCTTAAGAATATAGTCGTGTTTGACAGTATCGAATGCTTTAGTGAGGTCCAGTGCGAGGACCCCTTTTACATCTTTGCTTGGAAAGTCAATTATTTGTGTTTTGAGGAGGAGCATGACATCTTGCGTGGAAAGTGAGGGCCTGAAACCTACCATATTATATGGAAATAGGTCATTCATCTCGATGTAGCGCGATATCCTGTTGTGTACTGCATGTTCTGCTACTTTGCTAAGGCAAGAAGTAAGGGAGATCGGGCGGAGGTGATCTAAGCTGGGTGATTTACCTGGCTTGGGGATTAAGACCACTGTGGCCCTCTTCCAAGTTTCTGGTACGACGCCCTCCTCCCATACCCTGTTTATCTCCTTCACTAAGGCCTGAATAGCTTTATCATCCAAATTTCTTAAGAGCCGATTCGTAACTTCATCGGGACCTGGGGCAGACCTTCCGTTTAGGCTATGGAGCACTTCCCTGATCTCAGCTTCCGAGAAGGGAGCGTCCAACTCTGGGGAAGGCACACCCTCATACCGGTGGGGGACAGAAGTTGAGCTCTGGCTAAGTGGGAGGTACTTGTTGGCAAGTATCTGAAACTGGGGAGCTTCTGAGATGCCTGCCATTTTCTCCTTACGGTATTAATAAGTCGGTCTATGGCTAGTTTCTGATTGCCTTTGGATTGTCCATCATCTAGGAGGTGTTTGAAGAGGGTCCATTTGCCTCCTTTGCGCATTTTCCCGTCTGTAGCCGAGCAGGCGTCCCTCCATTGTTGTTTATGGAGTTCGTAGCAGCGCTCCTCAATATGCCGATTGAGCTCCGCAATCTTTTTCCGTAGCCTGCGATTTAGCCTTTGTTTTTTCCATCTCGCGATGAGAGAGCGTTTGGCGTCCAGGAGGTGCGCTAACCTTGCATCCATTCCCGGAGCATCAAATTCTGTTACTATTTCTTTGGTGGCCTTCTCGACATCCTTCTGGATTTGTACAAGAAGTTCACTGAAGGTGTCATGTACTGACTCATCTTCACCTCTGATTTGCCTAAAAAGGTCCCAGTCTGTATATTTATAGGTTCTTGGGGGTGGTGCTCTTATTTCCATCCGGAGTTCTATGATGCTGTGGTCGCTTCCCAAGTTCTCCTGTAAGTTGGACCACTCGACCACCGCATTTCTAGTGAAGCTGAGATCAGGCATCGTGTCTCTGGCGACCGAGTTTCCCAGCCTCGTGGGAAAACGCGGGTCGGAGATAAGCGTTAGGTTTAAGTCTATACTGGCTGCAACTAGATTGGCCCCTTTCTTTGTCCTCGTAACATAGCCCCAAGACGGATGGGGAGCGTTGAAATCCCCAGCTACTATTAAAGGATGCGATCTGGCGGCAGTTGCGACCCTATGAAGAAGTGAGCGGATATTATGTTTATAAGCCGAAGGAGGGCTATACAGGTTAAAAACGAATATGTTGCTTCAGATTTTGCCGTTGGGGATGATTTCAATTAATTGTGCCTCGAGACCGGATCTCTTATCCGAGTCGCAAATTTTGACTTCGTGCTGCTCAAAGGAGGTATCTTTCCTGACCAACGTGGCGATACCTCTGCCATTTGCGCCTTTTTGGCTAATCGAACGGTAGCCCGAGAGGACTACCTTCTCGCTAAGTGTTTCCTGCAAGAGCAGGACGTGCGGCATTGACGCCTGTGCTTTGATGAGCTGCAGTAGAGCAGCTTTACGCCTTAAGAAACTTGCGCAATTTCACTGCCAGATAGTTATGTTTCCGGTTTGGCCCGCCATTTTGAACATTATTGAAGGAACATAGCCTGCGGCGAACTCGTAGCGTCCGAATCCTGCTTCACTATCTTGGCTTTTGCAATCGTACCAGTGTTGGTCGTCTTGAGTTTGCTAGAGTCAATCATTTTCATTTTAGATTCGAGGATTCCTACTCGACGTGTCAGGTGGGAGACGCTCCCGTCCATACGTTCGATTGTGCTAGATTGAATGGCTAAGGCCTCTCTCACCTGCTTGAGCGATTCCTCAATCGCCGTTAAAGACGCGAGTACATTTTTCTCAGGGAACTGAGCGGGGGACTCGTCACTTTGCATTGCCACGCTTTCCGCGATCGCGGAAGGCGAAACGGCCTTGCGCTTATTCGACCCTCCTGCTTGAACCGGTATGGGTGTGGCTACTTCACGGGGTTCACGCGAGTTGCGGAAGAGCTCGAACTCGGCCCTCAGCGTTCGTAGTGCTTCTTTAAGTTCTGCATTTTCTTTTTTAAGCATTAAAATCTCTGATTGTTCTCTTTTTTGCTCTGGTAAAATGCCCTGCGTTACCTTTTGGCCGCTTGGGATGTTCATCCTGGCCTTGTCCGCCCAAGACATTTGCTTCTGAACGCGGCCCTTGGAACCCGATCGTCCTCTCGAACGAAAGCGACTGCTGCCCTTGTCACGCCCTCTGGAGCGAGAGCACGATTTGCTGCCGGAGCGTCCTCTGGAGTGGGAGCGTCCTCTAGATGCCGATCTGCTGCGATGAGCGCTGGAGAATGATTCTTCTTCCGCCAGTCCTTCTTCGCCTCCAGCTGTGTCGGAGCCACGCCGCGCGCGCCTACGGCGGCACCGCCGTCTTTGGCGCACGATGTAGGGCACCTGGAAGCGCTTTCTGCACTTGCGGTCCGCCGTTGGGTGCGCTCCGCCACAGATGGCACACGTGGGATCACACTGATGATCCGGTGATGGTGACTGCATGCCGCATTCGCGGCATTTCTTCTGTTCATCGCCCTTGGGGCAAACATCGGACCTGTGGCCCAAATCACCACATGCATAGCATACGTCCACTTGCCTGCGATACAAGGAACAAGGGTATCGAACACCATCACACACGACGTGCTGGGGGACCTTTTGTCCGTCAAACAACACGATCACTGTTGGTGTCTTCTTGATTCTTCGAACCCCCAGAGCGTCAGGGTTCCTCCGGTTGACGATCATCTCTGTCAGTTCTGCGTCACTGAGATCCACATTGATTCCACGGATCACTCCTTTACATGTGTTGTCAGACGCAGCCACGTAAGCCGCCAAGCCTATGACAGTCGAGCCCATACTTATTTCTTGGACCCTGGCGTAGGCGCGTGCATTCGCCTCGAACGGCGTGGCAACGACGAAAATGTTCTGGAAGGGGTTCGTGCACAGCGTGTCGTCGAACACCTGCTCTGCTGTTAGGGAAGCCGCCTTTGCGAGCGAGCGCTTGAAGATAAGAAGGTCTGTCTTCTTGACATCCATCCCTCCACGTGGCCGTATAATGAAATGGTCTTAAAGTGATCCCTGGGAAGGTTTGGGATCCTGGAAGCTTTCACAACACGCCTCAACACGTTCTGTGAGGCGGCAGTGCGGGAGCCGCCTTCACCGCTTCCTGTCGCTGACGTGGGCGCATTACCAGCGTTACAATCCGCCCGCTCGGCAAGTTTCTTCTTCTTGCTGGCTACTTCAATCCATCCCGCGAACTCCGCTTCTTCCGGATTGATGTCCATGCCTTCTACAACCGACACATTGGGGTTGGAGGCCATTCTTCAGCTCGACGACGCGTTAGGCGTCGTCGCGACGCTGTCGCAGCGCCCGAGAAACGCGTCGACGCGCGAGGCGTCTGCGTGGCGTGGGTAAAAGTCCTGGGGATGTCCAAAAATTTCACCCACCGGTAAGATGTTGGTATCTGCTGGTTCACTACAACAAACGGCGTCGAATGATGCACAGTTCTTGCTAGTTGAGGCAAAAAATTCGTGCCAGAACACTTGAACAATCGGGAGCCGACGTGTTCCCACATCCGCACTGGACGAGCGCCCCCTCGCGGACCCTCGGCATAGTATTAGTTGTTATTTTACACATATGTGCTGAGCAACATCGCAGTTGAGGCCAGCAGCAAGACATACATGCAGTGCACTGGAGCATCACCTCACATAGTGTACAGTCTTTGCCCACCAGTAAACTCAATATTTTTCAAGCAGACTAATAGACAGCTGTATGGGAACTGTGTTGATGTGCAAACTTTGAAGTCTTCTTGAGGAGTGTTTTTCATCATTTTTGTCCAAGTGAAGTAGCTACCCAAGGCCACAACTGGTGGGAATGTGGTGGTTTTCTCTCTCCAAAAGCACTCTTACTAGCTGCCTCAATGTTAGCATGGGGTGAATTTACGAACTGGAAAAATAATTGGTCTTTGTTTTCTTGGCCGAAAGAGTCGCTTCCACCGTTGAGCCACCACGACGCGCCAGAATAGAAACTTTTAGCTAAATAAAGTTGATTCTACTTTTGAGAAGTGTTTTGGGGAAACGAAATGGCACCTATAGCTGTCAATATAAACACTGTTTGCACCAAAGCGCTTAGTAGCTTATAATTGTATTATTCATGTTTTGTCTAGAATTTACTCGTGCTGTGCCAACTTTCAGCCCAAGTGTCCTAACATGCTTTGTTAGTAGGTTGTGAATGAGCCAAGCTATGTAAATAAACAGAGTGATATTGCAGACATGTACAAAATATTGATGCACAGCCCTTTTCTTTAGCATGACATTGTCAAGGGCTTTATTCTTGTGTTTTTTATAAAAACTGCTTGTCACTGGGCAACAGCAGAAAACTATGCATCAAGCTTTTGCGAGATGATTCGAGAAACACCGTGTTCAGACATAACAGTGCCGGTGGATATCTCTCGTAAGTTACTTTCTGTAGTATATTAAAAATGAGTGTATTAGAATTGTTGTTTTATAGCCATTCATTTTAATATTTACACCTGAGTGTATGTATGTATGTATGTATGTATGTATGTATGTATGTATGTATGTATGTATGTATGTATGTATGTATGTATGTATGTATGTATGTATGTATGTATGTATGTATGTATGTATGTATGTATGTATCTTTTAAATGAGAATCTGTTTATCATTGGTGAGTAAGTTTGGTAATGATTTGGCTGAATTTGTTTCTAGTTATTTCTCTTTTGAGCCATTATACATTTCAATTTGTTTTGTACTGCATAAAAATAAATGTAACCTTACACAGAATATGTGTGTTCGAAGAAGTTTCATTTACCAACCTACAGTCATGGGCAAGAAATTGGGTAAAATGGAACGAACCTGCGAAGATTAGTTTCGAGCGTAGCTACTCCACATGGCATATCTCGTACACATTGCGTTGGTTGAATATGTCGATTTCAACCTTTCAATTTTAATCAGAATAAGCAAGCTATCACCCGTGGTTGTATATGTGTGTGATATTTATGCATACTGTGATACCGGTTCGCAATTACAATTAAGGTCACAAACCTAGTCAAGCTGAATACACGATTTTTGTCCATGCACCTTTCATCTGCACTGGAACTGTTGTTAATAAAAAATAAACTTCAGTTTAGAAATTTATTCTAGTAGCCAAAAGCAGGGTATCTCTTTATCACACAAATCAAATTGCCATTGTTCTGTTCCATTCTGGACAATACGGGACCGTCTCAGCAGAACTCGATTAACTGCTATAGTTCATTTTAACCATTGACAGCGACATTACACTGAAGCGTGCAGCATGACAAATAGCGGGAGAGAAGACACAAACTAATCACTCTGTTTGCATCAGCTCTAACTGTCCGTGCTCTATGGTCTTGCTGCATGTGATGATGCCCACCAAATTAGCATGAAAGCGTGTCCCTACAAAGGCAGTCAACTTGGCTGCAAGCAGTTAGCTCACTGCATGTGTAGATTTTCTTCAAAACACCGTGAAGACTGATTGCTGATCGAATATCCAAACACGTGAAAAGTAATATACCAGGTATGATATTGGTATTTCAGCACTGGACACTTTTGCGATAAGAGAGGATGGAGGAGAAAATTATGAACTCTGAATTGTTTAATTTTTGAAGGAGCACAGTACAGCGCTTTTGGGTCAAAAGGGGAGTGAAAGAAGCAAGTGCGAAAGCCTACTTCTCAAAAACTTAGTACCCGCCACCACGCATAATGTCAGGCCGGGCAACCTCTTGAAAAAAAAAAGTGCTCAGTGATTCTGCGAATCGAACCAAGTACCTCCTAGATTGTAGTTGAGCGCTGTAACCGCTCGTCCACTGCAGCAATGCTTGTGTTCGCCTTATTGCTGATATATCGTCATTCCTTCGAGTGAAGCCAAATGCAAAAACGTCCCGTGAAACTTTGTCAAGAATAGAAAAAATAGTTAGAATGCGTTTTCCCAAGGTTACTAGAAGATAGAAACCGCCACGTGTGATTGTATAACTGTGCGCTATTTATTCTTGTACATTACTGTCATGACGTTGGGATAGCCGGCTCTAACGTACGCTACCTTCTCATAGTTTTCCAAATATAGATAAGAAAATAAAAATATATATCGGCCTGTGACAACGCTAATCAACTATTATGAGTTCACTGTCACTAGTGTCACTTTCACTAGATGAATGCTCAGTTTGCTTTCATTATCGTTATTTAGGAAAGTTTTGGCTCATTAACTCAACTCTCTTAATTAGCATAGATTCTCACACCTAAGGACAGTCACACTTCATCTCGCTTTCTGAGTGGCTGTCACTCTCATATAATGCGTACTCCATTTTTTTATGCTCTCCGAGCATCTGACCCTGTTTTGCGGAGACTTTCTCTGACATCTGCTGGGCCAGAAAATTGTCTTTATTATCTATCAATTTCAAGCTTTCGCGAAGCCGAAACGAGAGTCTCTCTCTCTTTTCATCCTTTTCGCACGTGTGATAACGTCTCTCGACCTCAAGACTCGTATACACGTCCCTTGCTTTGCGCACTCAAACAACGCTGGGCGAAATATTTGCACCGTGTTTTGTGAAAAGCATTAGCACTGAGACACCTCCCGACGAGTCTCCCTCATTTTACGTAGACATATACCTAAGCGTAAGCGTATGCACGTTCTCGCATTCCGGCTTTATAAAAATGCTGCGGTGCATGGAACCAGCGAAATTGCGCTCACAATTTCATTTGATTACTGCTGTTATCTATTTCCGCACAATTCGTCTGCAGGCACCAAAGTCGCTCATGTGTCTTGTAATAAGAATATTATAACAAAGGCTACCTTTGACTATAGGTACAAAACACCCTTACGTTCACCACTATACCGTGGTAGGTTGCATCAAATTAGTTAAGTAGCAGCGCAGCTTCAATGAAATGTAAGGTAACTGGTCGCGTTAAATAGGGGAAGACATTCGAGGCACATTTTCAAACATTGCATGCATCGATTTATGTGTCGTTTCATTTATATGGTACACCTGGAGTGTTGTTTACTTGTACTTGGCGAGATAGTGCATGGATTGCTCGATGACTTAAGGCTATCGAGCAATTTCGTTTTTAGCTACAGTCGTTGATGAAAGGCGAGTGCTTGTCTTTGCACAGCCCGCCAAAACGCCTATTACAACGTACGCGGCATCCCGTAAGCGCTGTAGCAGACGCTCGCGGAACTGAAACTTAGATGCAGCAAATCATTGACTGTCATCGTATACTCTCGATGCTAGACGCTTTGCGTGCTACCTTGATATTATCGGCACACACTTCTTTCTTTTCTTATCGTTTCATCAGCTATCGTGTGTCCTCCTTGCCCTCTTAAGTGGCGAATAAGTTAAATTCATACCCGCGCTATAGTAATCCCTCCAGATAAGAGAACTTTTGGCTAAGAAAATGCGTAGCCAAAGAGAAAGCTTTGTGAATTTGGCCCCAGATGCGTAGCTGCTGAGATTGCAATGGTGACACCAGCAGTTTATTACTTGAAGGGGGGGGGGGGGGGGTCACGACAAGTGAGTTTTTTTAGGGGGCAAGGAGGCTGGGAACATAACATAAAACATATTCGTAGTGTTTTGACTATGCTTGTTCTTGGGTGGACAAAGGGAGAAGGGCAGCGCAAATTTTACAGATGTTATAGCACCCCCATGCCCTCCGCTGGTGCCATCCCTGTGAGATCGCATAGTGACCTGCATGTTCGAAACTCCCAATAGAGTATCATGAAAGCACAACTTTGTATTGTATCAAAAGATCGTGTTTTGGGGTGGGAAACGTTGTGCATTCAATCGGACAAGCACAGGAGGGAACCACTGTGTAAACGAAAAGAGCGTTAGAGGTGGCACTGTCATGCACTTTCTTATATACTTTCATGTTTCTGGTAAAGTCCTGAAAAGTGTTTCAGAATGTTGGTTTAACATACCCCTACGTGGCCAAAAGTTGTCCTCGTTGACTTGCAACAGCAGTAACGCTTTGGGAACGTGAGTGCTATTGGAGGACATAACTTTTCACTTTCAACATACAACACGTCAGCGTTTAAATTCACTTGGCGAAGTTTACCGCGAAGTACGAAAAATACACACCCTTCACTTCTTGCCTGTTAGCTCTTTCAACTTTTTTTATTCCTTGCGTTTTTCTCTATCATCATTTCCGTCTCTTTGAATGTTTCCTTTTTATCTGAGTTGCCTTTTTTTTATTTCTGCGCTCAACTTATTCCCCCTTCTTTCGAACCCAGCTTTCAAACACTCCGTCTTTGCACCATCTCTGTTTTTGTTTATGACTACTTCTTCCGCTACCTGAGCGCAAGTCTGCCAAAAAATACACAGCCTTAATGGTGTTCGTTTAGCTTGCCACGCAAAGAAGGTAAAGTTGAAAGAGCAACAAGTGCAGAAATAATAAAATTACAAACACACGAAGAACACATCGCTGCCTCACCGCAGTTCAGGCGCCCACATCAAGCTTTAATTTGTTCTTGTTCCAGACCAACATACTCTATACGAGGGACATCAGTAAGCACTTCACGGAGCAGCCCGCCGGAAGAGCCAGCGTCGGCAGCAGAGGTCGGCAAAACTGGTTAAACTGCCTCAGACTCGCTTATTAAAGATATTTTGCACTTTAGACTTACTCGGACTGACACTCACAATACATTTTCCTGAGACGAACTTCTTCGCATTCACCCTTCCGAAAATTTTCTTCAACCGAACCCACTCCGATCAAGCTCATAAAAACGTTACTCACCCAAACTCACGCAGACTCAAGCTCATAAAAACATTACTCACCCGAACTCACTAAAACACAAGCTCACAAAAATATTACTCACCCGAACTCACTCAGACTCAGACTCACACTCAGTCTGAGTGAGAATGAGTGGGGGTGAGTCGACTCGTGAGTCTATTAGTCTTTGCCAAGACACTGCTAAGGTTTTTGAGAAAGATTGACCTGGTCAAGCGGCTGTGAGAGTAATGTCGCGTTCCAGGCTAGATTATTGGACTCGTATTGACTAGGTGCTTGTGCGCGTGCTGTTTGATGTGCTACCTTTCTGTCCTTTCCCTTTCTTCTCCTTTTTTCAATCTCACCTATCCCTTTCCCACGTGTAGGGTAGCAAACTGATTATCCTGGACTGGTTTACCTCCCTACCTTTTCTTTTCTACGATTCTCTCTCTTTCAAACCTGGTGTACATGCTCTTTAACACCAATATCTCACGTAATCAGTGCTCTTCTTGGCGCCGATTGATATAGCTCATTTGAGTAGGAGGGAGCTGTGAGTAAGGTCTTTTTTTTTTTTTGAAAGAGATGAAAACCTAAGATATATTTATCAGGAACTTCCCAGCAATAATACGCGAGGGGCATATCAAGACACCCCTCTACTTATTTCACCCCTCTGATCAACAAATATTGAAATGATGCATGAAGGACACTGGTTTCGAATATGTGGTAGTAGTCGTGAGTTCAGGTAAGGCTGATAGTAATGCTGAAGAGTGCATAGATAGGACTTTAGGTCAGCAAAAAAAATGTAACTGACTCAGGCTCACTCAAGAAATATATCTTGCGCATTTGACTCACTCGGACTCACAATCACAAAACTTTCTTCTGCTGGACTCACTCGGACTTAAATTCACGGATCGATCTGAGTCTGAGTAAGTTCTTATGAGACTACCTATGATTGGCAGCAATGACGATGAAGATACGAAAGGTAGCGGGCAAGGCACCAGCAAGGACTCGCAGAGAAAAATGCCCCAGATGTTGGATCAAAGTGTGTTGTTAGGGTGGTGGGCACATGGCCGTTAATTAAGGTCTCACCACCAGAAGTGACGTAGGTTGGTCTGTTTCATTGTATTTTTCTTCAATGGCAATGACCTGCCTTGTCTTCCTCCAAATGGTAAACAAAAATAATTTTCGAGTACTAGCGTGCATAGGTTGCTCACTCAGGCGTATCTTGACAATTTACACAAACACAAAACCTCCCATAAGAGAGATAGTCGAAGCCTTAGCTGTGTGCAAACATGGTCAAGTGTGTGTTAGCACACCGCCGATGGCAGTAGTAGCCGCAGTACCTGATTGCAAGCTGACGTATTTCAAGAAAACCTAATAATACTGCATGTTTAGTCTTCTGCCACGTGCATGGGTTGCGCGCACATGTTTCGTTCTTCTTTGTTCCCACTGCTTCTTGTTTTCGCTTCAATATAGCAGCCAGTTGTCAGCCAGCCCTCGTGCTGTTTAATCTTTATTCGTGACTCGTCTCCAAGCTGTTCCATTATGAATGTTAAATGTGTTCTCGGCCTTTAACAGTGCTGGTATCCTTTACGCAACACTCTTTATCTGCTGTCAGGAATAATTTAACGTGCAGCAAGCTTCATTTACTAATCCTTGTTAGTAATCAATATGGTCCATGCATAACCTATGAATCCGCTATAGGATACATTAGAAATCTGCTGTAGGACTTGATATACATGCTCCAGTAGTCCATCTGTGCCATGCTACGTTTCCTCAAAGCCAGCGTCAGCCAAAACAAGACTGCAAAGTTTGACCACAAAATTGCACTGAAACTAATTGTCGTATAGGTGGCGCAGCTGGATCATGAATTACATATCTCTGTCCCTAAAACAATTTCGCCTCCTGCTTGACGTAAATACAAGAAGCCTCTTTCGCTTCATAGAAAAATCGCACTCTCAACGCAAGCGCTGACCTGGTTCACGTTACTTAGCTGTTCACCGAGCGCATAAAATCGTATTTGGCGAAATATGAAAATTGCCTACAGCGCACATAGAACGTGCTGTTGAATGCGGCAACCGAACGTAGCATCGCAATCAGTAGCCAAATAAAACGCACATTAAAAGTTTTTTACACACCGCGTGGTACCCCAGCTTAAGAGGCATTGACTACTGATGCTCGCAATTCCTAATTAATTCATAGGTTACTGCCATTGCAAACCTACAGTTCTGTCATTCATATATTTCAGCATTAGCTCTTGGGGACTGAAACTGATTGAAGGTTTTTCAATAGACTGTAATTTAACTGTTAACGCGCGCTGTAGCGGAGCACCTAGTTTGTGAATAAGGAGGTGCTGATCATTATTAGGCGAACGTTACAGGAATTTAGGTGACAATAAATCTGGCGAAATTGCATCCGGACCGAAAATGGGCGCTATTTATAAGAGTTATGTAGTACTGTGGCAGAGCCTTGGTATATAAATCATTTTGTGGATGAGTCTATAAATAGGGCCATTGCCTCTTTGCGTCGAGATAAAAACATTGTGCGCGCATTCAATGTGTTTTCGTGGGCTCATATTAAAGTTCTCTTGACACAATGTAATTGTTCAGCTTTTCCTAGACATTTTAGATGTACCATACATAAAGGCGCCTGTGACATTGGGCCTGTATTTATATATAATGGCGTTTTATAGATTGTTTTCATACCTCTGCAATGTTTCTAATAATAATAAATGTTGGAGTCATGTAAAACAAAACTCCTTAATTTATATTGCAGCAGCTTCATTACATTGGCATTCATCTGTTCGCGTGCACTCGTGCCAATGAATCAAGTGAGACTACGAATGGCATAGTTTTCCAGCGTCGAAAACAAAACAACCTCTCGACTTTATTGCATAACTCATTGCATAGGCCTGTACTCCGTCATATGTTAGAACTTAATCACCACATTTCAGGTGGCAAGAACCAAGCTTTCCACAACAGTTATCTCACTATTCGTGAGTGGAGTTCCCAGTGAGTAACTCGGGTAACTCGGCCGCACGTAATGCCTCAAGAGCAAAGTCGTGTATTCCCAAAGTGAGCAACTGCACTGTTATGCTGCGCAAAGGTACCGCAGCTAACTGCCCTCGATACTGGGTCGTGTTTCCATGACTCAATGATACGTGATGCCTACCACTGAACAAGTTTCATCTATTGATTCAAAGTGGATATAATGAAAGTACGCTAGCCCCCTCCGTGTTCGACAGCAACTGTGGCAAATGGCTGCGCTTCGCTTTGGAAAATATTGCATGGTGTAGCCCAGAATATGAGATGAATTTCTACATTGCATATCGCCAAATGAGCCAAGCCTAAAAAACCATGACACGGTCATATCAAGAGACAAGAGCGAAATAATGACAAATAGATTCTACACCTACCCCCGTTCCCAAAAGTGATGCATTCGGATGGGGGTGAAAAAGAAAGGAGAAGCGGTTTAACTACGGTTGAATATATCTGGAGTCCTCCAAAAAAAATAATTAAAATTGTGAAGCTTGCACTGCACCCTGCGATGCTTAAAACAGTGATTTTGGATGACTTTGAAGTATAATATGATTGCTCCGAGGTTGTTGCTAGCTATTGATGCTATGAGGTTGTTTTTAGGTTGGCTCTACAGGCTGTTACTTAGTTTTTAGCTAGGTGGTGCTAGGTTTTTCTTATGTTGAATCTCAAGGCAAAGACGTTAAATTCAAACCGCAGACAGCCACAGACTTAACACGGACGTCTAAACTTCGGAGACGGGAACTGGTGCTGAAATCGGGCGTTTGCATCTCCCTTATATCTACGGACACGTCATCGTTCACGTAGTGCTTTCATCACGCCGTGGTCTTCTCACAGCAGCCGCTGCCTTTCCCGCTGCCTAGCATTCTTTCGCTATTCCTAACGCTCAAGTACATGTGCTTCAGCGAAGCTGACACGTGCTGCCACGGTGTTTAACACCGGGCTAATCGCGATGAGTTATTACATCTTATCTCAAATACCAAAAACATGTGTCTAGAATTCCACAAGATTCTTGATTGGTGTTTGTCACCTGTCTGTTACCTTTTTCATTTTTAGTGAACTAGCTGTGAGTAGAGGAATTCGCCCGAATTTCGTAGCCCATACCCAGTCAGGCTAATGACGATGATATTTTTGGTAGCTACACATGCACACAAAAGTTCCTACGGCAGGCCTAAACACCTTCATCGTTAAACATAGTCAGAAACAGTATCCCTTTGTAGAAGCATGTATATCGCTTAGCCATGCACCAGGTACATCTGCAGTGTATATGCCAAATCACCAGGCTTTCTTTTTTTTTTCTATAAAGACATCTTCTTGCAACGTACCTGTTCAATTTAATGTAGATGAACGGTTTCGCCGAGCAGCTTGTTATGTCGACCACGTGTACATTGACGACAATTATCAAAATTAACGTGGTGTGTCTCATTATTCAGCAAATTTAAAAAAAAAACAAGCATATGGGGCTACGACGCTTGGGGTGGATGAAACGCGCAGACTCAATAAATCTGCAGTCAGCACGTCTTTTTTTGCCGCTGTGCCCGCACGCTTCATCTCCAGACACGCCGTGTGCATGAGATGCTATACCGCTGCATCTCTTTTTTCACACGGGTGATGTTCACAAAGTATTCATCCGTGTTACGGGAATTCATTCGAGTAGCAAGCAGGAGACGAATGCAGAGAGAGACCACTTGTGGTCGCTTCACGATTTAAATTGGTTTGTAGACGTTTCCATAATTAACGTGGAAGTGCGCAGTTCAACTTGAAACCCGCATAATCAATGAAGGTGCTTCGCCTACTGGACCACGGCACTTGAGTTTCATCTCCGTCATCTCTCCTCCAAGAATAAAAACAAAACGCACTTGTGAGCTGGAAAATGTGCAGTGGGTACGACGAAAAGAAAAGTGGTTAGGTGGAAGAAGTGCTTTAAAAAAAGAGGAGGAAAGCATTGTGCTTAGAGGTCTTTTTTGCAAAACAAGCAAGTTTCTTAAATGTGAACTTTCTTACCAGAAATTGAGACAAAGCAGAAGGCAAGGAAGTTAACCAGGAGACCATCTGGCTAACTGTTCTTCGTTAGCGGTACAGGCGAAAGGAATAGAAATATAAAATGGGCAGACGGAAAGAATTATGCAGCCAACAATCAACTGCTGAGAGTTACATCTTGCTAAACTGTCTTTATATCACATGGTCAACGATATACAATATAAAAACACACACTTCGGGGGCGACTATTTCAATTTATTTTCTGTGTTGGTTCCATTAAATCAAGCCATAAAGAATATAGAGTGACTGTACTCCACCTAATAGACCGTGCTTTTGTTTTCTCTAAAGTCTGCTATCACAATACCCTACCAGGCTAGGGAATTCGAGGATGGGGACATTCCCAGCCAAGAGTATATTTGGGGGTTATACTTTTTTCTACAACTCCTTGGACACAGAGTGCAAGCACAAAGCTGTACCATTTTAGTTTAGAGCAGAAAAGAGTATCGAAATTAATACCTTAAAGGTGCTCTGTTCCCAGAACCTTCATGGTGTTTTAAAGTGGAGTCCTAACTGTACATAACTAAAGATGTGAAGACTCGAGTTCGGAGCTTCCTTCTCTATAGGTTCGTGTCTCATTCGACGATTTCTTTCGGTCGCAGGCCACAAAAAAAGGTGAAGGCAGATTTTTTTTTTAACCCGCAAACACCATTAACGTTAACTTATATGCATGCACTCACGAAACTGGTGTTACGCCTTCAGCGAACAAGAAATATATCTGCAAAAAAAGTAAGCTATGTACAATGTCTGCCGTACCTCGAAAAATTTATCTGAGAGACAAATCGCCAGGAATATACAATATTTCATAGTTATAGTAATACGATACCGAAAGCCGTGAGCGAAAGTAGGGTGGATTTCTTCAGAATGTATGAAAGATCTGTCAGGTTAAGATGTGCTATAGGTAGATCCCAATACACGATAGTTTTAAGCTAAAAAGTCAAGCATGTGGCGCTGCAGTGAAGCGCTCGTTGGAGCTCTGGATGCAATTATTTATAATAACGATAAAAAATTCATAGGTTCTACCACCTAGTTTGTGTTATTGCAGTTTGTTTAAAAAAACATGTGCTTGTGAAACTTGGTTGCTTGCGTTTCACTATGCTGCTTGCAAGAAAATTATTACCAATTTATATATTGTGCCGAAGCAGGAATAAACATGGCGGGGTTTCCTAAACCGCAGTTGTTTCCATTGTGCACATGAATTTAACATTCTCGATCACGCGCAGGAACTATATTTTGTTAAAAACGTATCAGCTTTTTATAGTGAGTATTAGCAAAAAAGATCTATGAGAATCTATTGATGTATACTACTGTAGCACACAAGCTTTACACGAAAAAGCTGTGAAAAGAAGGATTTAACAACCGAGCGAAATGTGCGGTATCGGTTCAATTCAGGAAATACGGCTACGGAAAAAAGACGTAATTACCGAAAGTAAACAGAGCAATTTCGAAGCAGTTCTGGTAAAATGTGCTTAGGAAGCGGATCATGCTTAATAATTAATGGTACACTGCAAAAGTGGGGAAAAAAGAGAAACTGACAACACGAGCACAACTGATATTTTATTGCTATATACCCGCGATATACTCTAAAAAAAGAAATATAAAAGTATTGCACACATACACACATACACACAATGAAATATAGCGTGCAGCAAAAAGACATCACACGTAGGACTACGTAAATCAGTACTTATCAGTAGCGAAGCATGAGAGCTCACCGTAGCAGGATTTGCTAACACCGACGTGAAATGCACACCTTGAAAAGACCTCACGTGTCATTCATGAGGGTCGCTGAAACGAATGACTCTTTTCGCCTAAATAGCAATCAGTCGACCCTCCAGGTCTGGTTCACGCAAATAGTTTCATTATTGGCATTTGATTTGATTTTCTTTCCGCGCCGAAAAGAGAAAACCCAATAACACCTCATCGGTGCACTTCTTTTCGCCTTTGCTGTTTCATTAATAATGTTCCGATCACAGCCAATCGCACACTGGCTGTCACGCCTGCCATCCTTTACATAGTACTCTATACATCATGACGTTAACTTCACTTTATGTGGAAGTACTTTAACATCATTCGAAATGTACAGTGACACAGGAACAATAGACAGGTGTCCCATTTGTGCTTGGTGCTTTAGTGTTCACGAACCGTATCGCCACTCTATCTTGCACTACACAAGGGGACACTCTGAACAGCGCGTGTTTGCCCTCGTAGAAAGTAATAAAGGGCAATGGAACTGAACTATCCAAGCGTGACTTGAATCCACCTCGGTCTCGGCATCTCCGATCATGGAGTGCAAGGTATAAGAATACAACACTATCATGAAGCCTTTCCTGGGGTACTCTCGCCTCTTCGCTTGAGTTGTTCCGTGCTAGAGTTGTTTTCCCCAGGATGCATCGTGGCTGAATTTACGAGGCTCGGCGGTTTTACCCCCACGCATGCACGGTGTTTATAATCCTGCATTTCTTTACCTGGATGCACGCGCAATTCGGCCGTTTAGTTTTGTTTGGGACATAGAAAGGCCTCTAAACACACCTACTTGTTTCTTTGAAAGATGCGCCTAGAATTTATTCAGTGATATGAGGGATAGGCACGCCTGAAATTCTTGATGAATATTGAGAAGCGTGCTCGCAAAGTGGATTACATTGTCCGCCTAGGTGAGCCCACTTAAGACGGCTTCATAGAGAATAATGCCTACGCATGGACCGTCGTTTAAGTGTTCTCGGCGGAATCTTTTCTTGCAAAGCTATTTCAGCACGGCCCTCTCTTGGGTAGTCGATGCTGGAAAAACATAAAATTATAATGGATAAGGATTGAATCTTTAAGAGCACAGCTCTTGAAGCTTTTACCGGCACCTTGCAGTGCGAACTGGAATCAACCTCATCATGAACTAATGCACGCTCACTTTGTCATATTCAACGTTTTGACTTTCACAACGCGTGCACCGATTTGTGTGCGCATCATAATGAAATTATGAGTGGTTACGTCATGCCATATAACCTTTTGTCTGCCTCGTACCCACTTGCCTACTCTAGGAATCCAAATAGTTACCCTAAATGACCAGCGGTTATCCTGTCTACGTGCTACATGCCCGTCCCATGTCCATTTCCTCTTCTTGATTTCAGGTATGATATCCTTAACCCCGGTTTGTTCCCTAATCCATTCTGCTTTTTTCTTGTCTCTTAAGGTTACACCTACCATTTTCCTTCCCAGAAGGTTAGGTGGGCAGTTGAGATTAAGTTTGCGAGTATAAATTGGCAGCAGCAAGCACAGGAACAAGTTGACTGGCAGAACATGAGAGAGACCTTTGTCATGCAGTTGACGTAGTCAGGCTGATGATGATAATAATGATGATGATGACGTCATGCCATGTGGCATGACGTAACCACTGGCGTGAGTAAAAGTCCCGTAGCATTTTGGACCATCTAGTAACGCCTCGGGAACAGCCGCTGCGTAAAGATAGTCTTTAAAGGCGACTCAATCCCTACACAGATGAAGGTGGGACATTTCCAGCATGTGGTACGGCATTTTGTCCCAAAGCCGCTTCAGTGCCACAAGTGTTTCAAGATCGGCCATGTCAAGGGAGTCTGCGCGAACTCTACCGTATGCCCCCCTTGTGTGGAGGCACACACGGTAGACACCTGTTGTGCAACAACTCATAGGTGTGGCAATTGTCGAGGTACGCATGAAGCCACGTCTAAAGAATGCCCAAGACTTAAGAAAGAAATGGGTATCCTGAAAGAAATGGTCAGGGATAACTCCACCCATAGAGAAGCTTCACATAAAATCCGGCGTCGACGTCGCCACCGACGGAAGCGCTCCAGTCAAGGTGATATTCATGCACCACTTAGGTCTACACCACCATCAACATCCAGTAGAAAGCCAGAGAGTACAAGAATACCTCCACCGGCGAAGCCTCTCTCCCCTGAAGACTGGCCGCGCTTGCGAACGCACGGCCTTCCGAGCAGCCTTCCCGCTCTCTGCTCCCAGTGAAAGCCAATGCTGCTGATGACGAGGCTCCAGCAGCAGATCGTCAAATTATTCCTATGCTGCGATCCATTGTGAGTGTCATCAGAAGTCTTCTGACAAGCATCGATACGCCATCTTCTATAGGAGTGGCCTACCGGTGCTGGACGCGTTGAGCCCTGTCCTTGCAAGCCTCCAGTAAAGCCATGACCGACAATCACAAGTCGTTCCGACAGGAGGTCAGAGAAGCGTCGATTTTTCAGTGTAACGCAAGAGGTCTGAGATCTCGCATATCTGATTTTCGCCAGTTCGTTCATCTGTACCGATTTCTTATCATGATTATATGTGAACCTAAATTATCGCACCCAATCAGACTAGCCAGCTACGAGTCATTTTTCTCCTCAAGTGACATCGAAAATAGCAAGGTTGTTGTATTTATTTGCCGGGAGCTTGCTTACTTCGTCCAGCCAGTGCAACATCATGACGGCAATCATTATGTATGCTTGTCTGTTAAAAAAGGAAATGTGACATTCGCACTTCTAGGTGTGTATATATCCCCATCAAGTCCATTCAACGCCAACAAACTAGACGGCATATTAAGGGCACATTCGGGTCCATGAGTTATAACCGGGGATTTCAATGCTCATCATCCCATCAGGAGAAGCTCAAGGCTTAATTCAGCGTGACGACGTCTAGCATCATTGGTTTCCAGCCATGGTCTCGTTCTTCTGAATGACGCTAGTCCTACGTTTTTGCGAGGCACTACATATAGCAGCTGCCTTGATTTGTCCTTTGTTTCACGCCGATTCGCTACACGAGAAAAGTGGTTTTTGGACATTGAAACACGCGGAAGCGACCACATCCCCACTTAACTGAAGATTAAAGGTATTTTGAACGCATACTCCTCTACCACAACACAAAGAATAGATTGGACTGTGTTCAAAACTCAACTTGAGGATGCTTGTGAAGAAGGCCTGTCCAATGGTCTTCAGCAAGCTATTAAGGACACTGCACATGCGGCTATGCGCACAATAATATGCTCTTAGAAGTACTCTGAATTTGACCTCGAGCTGGAGTGACTTCGTGCGATCCGCCGTCGTGCCGAAAGACGATACCGACGCAACCAATTCCACAGACAATCTACGAACAGCCCGACGCATTCAAAACAAGATACAACGGCGCCTTGACAAATTTGACACCCAACGATGGAGGAAATTTTGTGCGTTGATAGATCCTCATAAACCACTGTCTCAGATAAGAAGAATTGTGCGAGGCCTACGTTCTGTTCCAAAGCAGCGCTTTCCCTTCAAAGCCCTTGCACTTTTTCATTGCCGGCACGAAATTTAGGTAGCAGAAGATTTCTGCGCTATGACCGTGGGCCAGACAACGTACACAAGCCTACATACAGGGAATCATATCCCTCCCTCACAGAACCGGCGCATGGATCTACCGTTTACATCGCAGGAGCTCGATGCGGCGCTCGTCTCATATAATAAGTCGTCGTCGACTGGCCCGTATGACATTTCATTCAGGATGCTGTGCAACCTTGGTAAACGGGCATGAGAAGCACTCCTTAACATCTTCAACGATTCCTGGCAAGCTGGTGTCGTTCCGCAAGATTGGAAAATTAGCCGCTTGGTACCGATTCCTAAGCCTGGCAAATCTCCCCTGGACATTGCCTCTTACAGACCGATCGCACTTTCAAGTTGCGTAGGAAAGGTAATGGAGAGAATGATCTTGGCCAGGCTTGAATAGTACCTGGAATACTATGAGATATATGTGAACGCCATAGCTAGTTTTCGCCGTCACCGATGTTTCGATCGACAATGTTATAGACCTCGTCACATATGTCCAGCAACAAAAGGCATGTAAACGACTATCTGTTGCCATGTTTCTTGACGTAAAAGGAGCATACGACAACGTTCTACATGACGCCATCCTCGAAGCCATTGAGTCAGTGGGCCTAGTTGGACAACTGTATTGTTGGACACGCAGTTATTTACACGGGCGGACCTTATTTGTGAACACTGCAGATGGTCCAACCTCCCAACACCCAACGCATCGTGGAGTTCCGCAAGGTGGCGTCTTGAGTCCAACCCTCTTCAACCTCGTTCTCATTGGTCTTGTAGAACGACTACCAAGTGTGGTCAAGTTATCCATGTACGCTGACGACATCTGCGTCTGGGCATCTAACGTGACAAGACCTCAGGTATGCGCAAGACTTCAGAAAGCTGTGACGTTCGTATCAGTGTCCCTCAAAGACCAGGGTCTGAAAATCTCGCCAGCGAAATTCGCATTGATTGCTTTTAGTCGAAAGCCAATGAGACCATACGCTACATCTATCGACGGCCAAGTCATACCATATGTCAGGATGCACAGATTTCTAGGCGTATTCATTGATAGAGACATCTGCTGGGGCCCACATGTGGCTCACTTGAAGAAGAGGTTGACAGAAATTGCTAAGTTATTTAAGTATCTTGGAGGAAAAACCTGTGGGTACTTCAGTACATGCTATGATGCAATTATACAAGATGCTTTTTCTTGACTATTGGCGCTACAGTTTGCCTGTGTTGACCAATACCAGTAGAACAAGCATTCGGACTCTCGAAAGCATCCAGGCTATGGCTCTGCAAGTTTGTCAGGGACTACCGCGATGTTCATCAACAGCTGAGACAATCGAGATAGCTAATGACTACCCGCTCAAGACACATATCATGATGGAAGTGCTCAGAGCACGCGTGATGCATCTTACTCGTACCCTTTCCCATAATCTAGCTTCACTGCCAGAAGACCGACCTCGTGCGTCATTTTGCCAGACAGTCTTGTCATATCGCACACGCATTCCTACGGGATATACAACTCCATCCAGACCTATGCACATGTTGAACCCACGGTTCCAGGCATAGAGTCAAAAGCCCGGCTCTCGACTCCAGCGCTAAAGCAGCTTTCTCTTCTCTTGTTATATGAGAAGTACAGTGAGCATACTCATCTATATACTGACGCTTCAATAAAGTGGATGGGTCTGCAGGGTTGGTGATCTTTCCTGCAACAGCGACAGCGGTGAAGTTTCGGTTATCCCCCCAGACATCATCGACAGCTGCGGAACTTGCTGCTCAACGCAACGCAATTAAAGTCGTTAAACACCAAGCAGCCAAGAAACGGAGCGTGTTCACGGACTCTAAGACAGCAGTACAGTGTTTGATATTCGCCTTACGCCGAGGACTTCATGAACAACTAGTGCTGGAAATTAGAGAGCTGCTTCACCACCTCTTCGAGAAGGACACAGAATCACGTTTCAGTAACTTCCAAGTCACTGTGGCATATTGGGCAACGAACATGCCGATGCAACTGCTCGATCAGCACACGAAGATGGTGAAGAAGAATTTATACCATTTTCAATTACTGATGCTGCAATGACAATCCGAAAAATCGCCAATGCAGAATTAAAATCTCTGTGGAACGCCGAGTGCTTACGGCACACGCGACTGCATAGACTGGACACGTCTCGTCGACTGCTGCCTCAGTCTGGACTCTCTCGACTCGAGACGACGGTGCTTTGCCGACTACGGCTTGGTGTCGCCTTCACCAAAGCTTTCGCCTTCCGAATCGGCATGGAAGACAGTGCTTCTTGTTGTCATTGCGGCAGCGATGAAAGTATAGAGCAAGTTCTCTGTCACCGCCCTCGTTACAGCGTGCAAAGACGGCAATTAGCTGCTGCGTTAGCTTGCCTTGACTGCGTTAGCTTGCCTTGACGACATACCTTTGTCTGAACAATCACTGCTGGAAAGGTGACATGATTTGTGTGCTCACAGAAAATCAGTGAAGGCCTTACTGAATTTTTTGCTTGGCAGTGGCCTATTGAATAGACTGTAGCACCTAGCCCCCCTCCCTTTTTTTTTTGCGCGCGTCTATTCCCCTATTCGCTTTTCCCCATCTTTCTTCCCCATTCCCCTAGTGCAGGGTAGCAAACCGGATGCTCCATTTTATGGTTAACCTCCCCACCTTTCCCTAATTTTATTCTCTCTCTAGTGATGTGAAAAAAATTAAACACTTAGTCACACCACTGAAATCATGCAGCAATGCGTATATAGCAAGTAATGGGACATGTTTCCAAAAAACAAGCAACAACTAGTCACGTGACCATAATGCCAACACACGTACGAGGTGGTCACATGACATGGGTAACCAAGTTTACCAATACTTAGTACTACTTGCTGAAATTTATCGTGTCTAGCAAAATCTTTGCATTACTACGAAAACTTATCTAGATCAAACACCGCTCAGCTGATGGTTCCAGACTATAGCGCTGACAGCGCACTTTTTCAAGTGCAGCTTGAGAGCATTACAGAAGCTATCTTGCTACCCAGGCACGCCATTTTGCCAAGGCATGCGTGACGTCACAAGCCGTAAGGAGCAGTGCCGTCGTCTGCTACCAAACACCACCTTCCGCACGTGGTCAGTGCGTAGCGAGTGTTGCTTGCCGCGTGGTCCGCACGCGTTGCAAGTGTGGCTGCGTCTTACCAGTATCATCCCCGTGTCGTCGGCCTCACCATGCATCACCATACTACTCAGGCATCGAGTGGCAGAAGCGGCGACGACGTCGTGCATGCGGCGCATCTTGTCTTCGACCCCATTGCCACCAGTTCAAGAGGCGAAGAAAACATCGAAGATAGGGCGAACCCAAATTCTAACGACCTCGTCACAGTGACAGACGTTGCGGACAGCATTCCACAATGTTAAGTATATGGCTTTATTTCAATTTATTCCAACTATGCCAATTGAACAAGCGAGCTTAAAATACGGGGTTTGTCGGCGGTGTATTTCTGAGCAGGTGTTACTTTGCGCAATGGAATTGGTAAAGCGTGCTGCAGATTTTCATTTGCTATAGCATTCGTGCTGCATGAAGTTCGGTGCTGAAAATAATGAACAGTGGTCATAACAATGCTGCATGTTGGGATTCTTTTTTCTCCATCTGTTCTTGCGTGCCACATACGTAAACACTATAGCCGCAGTGAACGGCATATCAATTGATTTATACGTGGGGTTTAACGTCCCAGAACCACGATATGATTATGAGACACACCGTAGTGGAGGACACCAGAAATTTCGACCACCTGAGGTTCTTTAACGTGCACCTAAATTGAAGCACACGGGCCTACAGACTTTTCACCTCCATCAAAAATGGAGCCACCGCTGCCGCCAGGATTCAATACCTTGATCTTCGTGTGAGCAGTCGAGTACTATTTCCACTAGACCACCACGGCGGGGCTGCGAACGGTATGTCACTGCGGCACTAGGACTATTCAAGATATACACCCGCCCATTTTTTTTAAAGACAATTGTCTTTCTGGGGACCTTCGACGAAAACATTTTGGTCTGTCTGCCTGTACAGTTGTCTGTTTATCCGCCCTTACCGATACTTCAACCGGCACCAAACGGCCAACCCCATCCGCAGCGCCCACCAATATTCCTCAACACTGAGCGTTCATACTTCTGCGATTGTCAAATAAAAAGCAATCATTGCGCATATCTGAGGCACCAAAACAACACGTCGATGTTTTGTATGTGTGACTTTATACTAGAGAAGGCACACACAAGTAATTCTAAGGACCTTAGTGTTTATCACGCTGCGCTGACAGTGCAACGCGATGCTGAAAAAGGTAAGTGCTTCCAACGCTTTGCTAAGACGACACGGGGGTGGCACCTGCCCGTCGCTTTGCGTTCTACACCTTATCACCTCAGAGACAAGCGCGCATCTTTCTCCACAGGCGCGCACGCCTTCCTTCGTTTTCGAACTGCCAGATAGCGCTCGTGTCTAACATGCCTCGATGCGCTCGTTGGCTTCCGCTACACGCTCGAGGCACTAACGCAGCGTCTCCAAAATACCATTCACCAATTTTCTTGCGCAGAACATCAAATAAACGTTTTGTTCACTTTTTCATACGCAAGACTATCGTCTTTCGACGACATATGCAGTGTAACATGCATATGCGGGGTCAATTTTTTTAAGGCGGTTGTCTTTCTCGGAGACTTTCGACGCAAAAGTTTTGGTCTGTTTGTGTGTATTTAGGAAAAAAAAGCAGTTAACGGTTTAGAGCACTAGGTGCTCTACTACGGAAGAGCTGTGTGCCGTCCCTGCTAAAACATCTGTTTGTGTGTTTAGAAAAAGGGGTTCACGATTAAGAGTACATGGTACTGTACTACGGGAGAGCAAAAAGGCGTCCCGTTACACTGATACAGCAATGTGAGCTGTAGCACTAATACAGCAATGTGAGCTTTACATTGGACTCCACTCTTAACAGTACCCTTAAAGGCACTAAAGTTGCCAAACGATACTCTAAATGGCCGACACCATCCACCGCGCCCACCAATGTTGCTCAAGATTCAGCGTTCACACTGGAGCAATTGTCGATTAAAGCGATTATTGCGCAGATTAACGTGCAGATACGGGGCCAATTTTTAAACACGATAGTCTTTCTTGGGGACCTTCGACGGCAAAATTTTGGTATGTCTCTCTGTCTGTCTGTCTGTCTGTCTGTCTGTCTGTCTGTCTGTCTGTCTGTCTGTCTGTCTGTCTGTCTGTACATTTGTCGGTTTGCCCACTCTTAACAGCATCGGGTATTTGTAATGGCCCACGCCATCCACAGCGCTCCCTAATTCAGCGTTCCTACTTGTGCGATTGTCGATTAAAAAGTGATTATTGTGCATGTCTGGGGCAACACAACAACACGTATATATTCTGCATGTGCGTCTTTTACTAGGAAAGGCATACATTGGTAATTTTAAGGACCGTAGTGCTTATCACGCTGCGCTGACCATGAAACACCTGCACGAACAGGCGCGTGTTTCCAACGCTTTGTTAAAACGAGATGGTGGTGGCACGTACCCGTCGCCTTGCGTTCTACACCTTATCACCTCTGAGTCACGCACACCTTACCACCTCTGGGCGCGCAAGCCTGTCTCAGAGCCGCGCGTTTTGTTTTCGAAGAAAACTTCCAGATCGCGCTCATGTCTCACGTGTGACGTGACTTGATGCGCTCGTTCGCCTCCGCTGCACGCTCGAGGCACTCTAACGCAGCCCCTCCAGAAAACCATTCACCTATTTTCTTGCGCAGAGCATCAAATAAATGTTTTGTTCACTCCCTCCACACACAAGACTATCGTCTTTCGACGACATTTGCAGATTACATACAGATACGAGATTACATGCATTTCCGGATTACATGCAGTTCTTGAAAGCTAATTTAAGTTCCCGCTGTATCCTAGATTTGCATAGACAATTAAACTCAGGTTTGAAAATTCGTGTCAATACCACTTTAACCTTTAGATTTGACGCCATGGAGAATCTTTCAAGATAATAACTAAAAAAACTAACTTGCCGCGCCCACTGAGCAGACATTTCAGAGGAAGTTCATTAGTTTACCGAGTCACACGCTCAAATATTTGCTTTCACAGGAGCAGTCAGCTTTGTGCATGCAGACTTAATGAAGGATGCACGAAAACTTTTCAAACTTTTTTATTCCGAGGATTAGAAGTTCAGCGGGATTGCTCATTTAGACTCAGCACTAGTTGAAGCAGGTGGACAACGGAGTTTATATCCGCTTGCATGTCAGTGGATGCATTGAAGAAGATAATGCACAGGACCGGAAACACGCTCAAACTCTAAGACGGCGTTCTGTCCTTCATCGAAAAACACGTGTGCTCTCACACTTCGAGGGCGTTCCTTTGTTGAACGCTAGTGAATTACGATCGAGAAAATAAACGTTCGTGAGAGCTGCGCAGACTTCGATGCCCAATAGCCACTCTTTTAACTCGCTTCACGACGCAGAAAAAATTTTACATTGAGCACAATTTAAGAAAAGAATATACGAGTCATGCCCGTGCTGCCACCGTGTCTCAAAGGATTCTGGCCGATGTCTAGGGTTGACCGGGGAAGCAGAATCTGTAATGACATACGTGACTTCTGTTCTTATAAAGCTTTATATATATATACATATATATATATATATATATATATATATATATATATATATATATATATATATATATATATATATATATATATATATATATATATATATATATATATATAACGCTAGACATCGGCCAGAATCCTTTGAGACACGGTGGCAGCACGGGCATGACTCATGTCGTGCTGAACGTTGGTGTCTGGGCTGCCAAGCGCAGCCTGTCAGCATCCTAAAGTGCATGAGCTATAATACTGAAGTACACATATCTGCACCATGTGAGTCAAGTTTGCTGGTTTCTTACAATAATTACACTGTGACCTCTTCATTTATGTGTCGCACTTACTGTAGACTACAGGGTTCGGAAAAAAAACCACCATCTGTATTTTAGCTGCATAACCCCCTTTCTCTTAGTGAGAATTTTGTCCAATACTAAGTATATTACAATATTTAGTCGGGGGGTGACGTCCTGTGTCTTAGTTCGCGAGACAAAGGATGACTGTCATGTTGCGTGAAAATTCTAAACAAGTTTGTAGAAGTTTCTTTTGCTCGGAGTACTGACAAAAATGATTGTCGAGCCTATGCATACACCTGATCCCTGGAAGTCCACTGTGGCAACCCGAGGCATACCCGCAAGCTTCTTCTCTCGGGAATGTGAACTGCTACAAATGAAGTCTTTCGGTGAACTTCTACAAGCAAACTGTACATCGCCATGTTATTTCAACTTGTTTCAGTGTAAAACAGTGCTTTTCTTTTTTTTTTCTTTTTTTGCTGATTCTTCATTTAGGCTACCATTCACTAATTTTTTTTTGCTGCAGAACCTATGGATATGGATAAGTCGAAGTAATATAGACCTCAATTTCTTCAGAGCAAAACAGTTAACAGAAGTTATATGCTGATCATTTCAAACGGGCAGCGAAAGCCTGGATTGCATCATCACGGATATTATTCGTATTATAAGGCAAATGTCATTCCCACGTGTTGTTGACGAAGCGTGCAGTCACTCTATTAACATGTACAGATGACGTGTCATGTATCCGCTCTTCCGCGTAGAGCTTGGTGAGCCCGTCGGGTTTCATTGATTCTGTCCAATGCAGACGTACGGATTCGCTGCATGCAGGAAACAGGTTTCGGCAAACTGACTTTGGCTTGAAGCCGTACGTCGTGTAATGGTACCGGCGGACAATCACTATATATGAAATCGAAAAGAAACAGCACAATAAACTTTATCCCTAGCGGCAAACTCTTAAACTTTATTCGAGCGTGCATACTTCACTCGTAGCTTCCGCAGTAATATGCATGTAGAAAATTTAGGCCAATGCATATGTGGAATCGCATTTTAGATAAAGGCTAGTATTGACTACTTTTTTCTATTTGAATTTCTCTTAAGTGAATGAACAAATTAATGAATAAACGAATGAATGAATTGATCACTCACTCACCAAATCAATCAATCAATGAATCAATAGAAAATGTTAATAGCTGTATGTATGCCTTCTGAACCTTTTTAAACAGGCGTGCTAGAAATTATTAATTAACGAACAAACAAAATACCTAAATAAATAGATATTACTCCACTACTGTGGTCTACTGGCTAAGCTACTGGGGCTGCCCTACCGCAGGTCACGGGATCAAATTCTGGCTGTAGCGGCTCCATTTTCAATTAAGGCGAAAATGCTGTAAGCTCGTGTACATAGATTTCGGTGCACGTTGAAGAACCCCAGGAAGTCAAAATTTCCGGAGTCCTCCACTACAGCGTCTCATATGGTGGTTTTGGCACATTAAACTTCACATATCAATCAATCAAATTAATAAATAATAAATATATGACGCACAAGCCAAAGAAAGCAACTGGGCAAAAACTTGTTTGTTTATGGGGTTGCATTATTACTGATTGAATACTTTCGCGAACGTGTTACTGCCATTACATTGTTTGGCCTCGAAAGCAAAGAAATATTTCCATAATGAATCGCTATTTATGGCGTACATAATTTTTCTCGATTCTTACAAATGACTGAGTCAAGCATTTCGAGCACTTTGCTGTTTCTAATTTCAACATGGCCTTGTACTCTTCATTGAGCGCTTGGTATTTTCGAGCTGCCGAGTTTTTCAAGAAAGCATTACAATGTTTCGAAGCATTTCGAAACAAGAATTGCCTCACATCCTTTGTTACAAGCGTGCGGACCCTTGCGCTCATGACCCACCACGCACTTTTGTAACATTCTTTTTCGAAAATGCGTTTGGAGAACAACAAAAAACTTCATTGAAGGTCCAGAAATTAATCATTAGCAGCACCCACATTCTGTGATCATCACTTATAGTACAACCTGATGAGAGCGTTGTTAAAGTCGGAAGATTTTACATTTTACTTGGCTATAAAGAATGCAGCGAGTCCCTCACAACAAGTGAAAGAATCAAACTTGGTTTATTCAGCCGTCACGATGTTACGCACACGTGAAAGCTTTCTTCCTCGGAGTGCTTTCATTCTTCGATAGCGACTTCGACAAGGATGCATTCTCTCTAAGAAAAAAAAAGATTAATTGTTTATCTTTTTCGTGACTCCCTATGTGATGCATATTTAAGTTTCTTTACGCATATACGCGTTCACTATTCTGGGTATTCTTAAACTTCATCCACAGGGTCACATAAGGTGCGACTCTCGAAGAAAGTTGACGCGTATTTTAAGGAGAGTTATACACGGGACAAATGAGCAATCATGAAAAAAAACGTTTCATTTCTTCATCGTATACCTTCTCACAGGAAATGTTTGGTCGCTTTGTTTTACTTTTTCGTTAATGGAGCTGTGCAATAAGGCACATAGTTCAAAACATTGTTTCAGAAACGTTTTGCATTAGAGGTGCTACGAGCTTCTGATACGTGATGTTATCGTACGTGTCAAAAAGATTTCACCAACAGCATCAAATTAACATTCATTTCACAAATTATTCATTCCTTTGCTACTCTTTCGCTCACCGTATTTACACCTCTATGCCCAATATATATATATATATATATATATATATATATATATATATATATATATATATATATATATATCCAATGACGATGAAGAATAATTTGCACTGTGTGACTCTTAGTTGTTCCTTTGCTAATCTAAAACACATTATTACGCACGCCAACGAGATTCCTTTCCCGACATAAAGCCTGCCTAGGGTCAGTTTACAACGAAGCATGGCTCGGGTGTAGAGTACCGGCCTTTCACGCAGAAGACTCGGGTTCGAATGTAATTATGTCATTGGTGTGCTTATTTGCTTGTTTTTTTTTTATTTCGAGTGATAGTGGTTACTGACACTGGTGGCGACAGCAGCGGACAACTTTGGCACCGAAACCTACCCTTGTTGTGATCTCAGAACTGCTTTCAGGGTTAAAAAAAAAACTGGAATTGTGCATTTGGCACTTTCCATGATTTGGGCAAGTATTCGGTTTTCAAACACAATTTAGTGCAGATTTTTTTGTGTACTGCGGTGAAGAGGCTTAGGCCACGTGTATCTCTCCCTACACTAGCAGAGAGGCTAACCCTTTTCCAGCAACAATCTTGAATCGCACAGCTCACCAGTTCGTGGTCATTGCGTATAAATCCGAGGACCTTTTTCATAGGCCACAACTGCTCGTACGAACAAATTTCAGAAAATAGTGGCGTCGGGAATATGGCTCACAGAGACGGCGGTGGTAAGGAGTTCAATGTCAAGTCAGCCTTCCAAAGAATAACTTTGAGAATTACGTCACATGCCTTTCGGATATTGTACACTGCGTATATGTTAACACAACAAGCACCTAATAGGAACTAAAACCTACAATTGATCAAATGCAGCACTGCACGATAAAATAAGCGCTGGCGGGATGCATTCGAGTGCTCGTTCATAATGGCGCAAGTAACATACTACAACTTACGAAGCTCAACGTTAAGAAACAAGACCATTATCTTGAACCATTGTGATGAATTCCGCATCTGTTTCATTTCTCTATGAGAAGGTTTAGTAACGGTGTGATACGCGGACCTTCTCAGCGAGCTATCAGTGCTGCAGCAGCGCTAGACGTCTTAGTATTACGAATGAATAAACGCCAACCTGGCTTCGAGGGACTTATCAATTACTTACGACATCCTGCGCTAATCTGGTGCACGGCTTATTTGCGAGCTACCGTGTGCGAGTATTTGCAAGTATAGTTCAGGGGCTTGGCTGCGATAAAGGGCTAATAATGATGTCATTTTCTTCCTTAAAAACTAGCCTTGCCATAGTAGCTGATAATTGAGAAGGAATGTGTGTGTGTGTTTTGTCATTTAGGCAGCTATATCGAAAGCTGTAGTCAACCCCAATGTTCTAACGCAACGCTACAACTTACTACTTTTTGCAACCTTGGATTAATGTACTGACACTTTCTCGTCTTTGCTGCACTGCTAGTGTTGATGGCAGCTGTATATATATATATATATATGTGTGTGTGTGTGTGTGTGTGTGTGTGTGTGTGTGTGTGTGTGTGTGTGTGTGTGTGTGTGTGTGTGTGTGTGTGTGTGTGTGTGTGTGTGTGTGTGTTTAACGTCCCAAAAGCACCATACAATTATGAGAGACGCATCGTGACTTACATGATTTCCACATTAGGATCTGTAACTTTCGTTTGCCATGCAGTCATGTCATACCATGCCAATTTTGCAACATGTTATGTGAACGAAACCACCGCAAGAGCAGCAAGACCATGAAATGTAAGTCATGACATTTATGACAGACATGTGATGATAGTCATGTTTTGACTAATCGATTGTGTGCGTCATACAGTCATGTTATGCCATACCAAATTTGGTATTAATACCATTAACTAAACGGCCAGGAGAACTAAAAGTTGTAATGATTAATATGTGGGGTTGAACGTCCCAAAACCACCATATTAATATGAGAGACGCCGTAGTGGAGGGCTCCGGAAATTTCGACCACCTGGGGTTCTTCAACGTGCACTCAAATCTGAGCACACGGGCCTACAACATTTTCGTCTCCATCGGAAACGCAGCCGCCGCAGCCGGAATTCGTACCCGCGACCTGCGGGTCAGCAGCCGAGTACCTTAGCCACTACACCACCGCGGCGAGGAACTAAAAGTTGTAAGCGGCTAGGTAGGTAGGTAGGTAGGTAGGTAGGTAGGTAGGTAGGTAGGTAGGTAGGTAGGTAGGTAGGTAGGTAGGTAGGTGGGTGGGTGGGTGGGTGGGTGGGTGGGTGGGTGGGTGGGTGGGTGGGTGGGTGGGTAGATAGATAGATAGATAGATAGATAGATAGATAGATAGACAGACAGACAGACAGACAGACAGACAGACAGACAGACAGACAGACAGACAGACAGATAGACAGATAGATAGACAGATAGATAGATAGATAGATAGATAGATAGATAGATAGATAGATAGATAGATAGATAGATAGATAGATAGATAGATAGATAGATAGATAGATAGATAGATAGATGATAGATAGATAGATAGATAGATAGATAGATAGATAGATAGATAGATAGATAGATAGATAGATAGATAGATAGATAGATAGATAGATAGATAGATAGATAGATAGATAGATAGATAGATAGATAGATAGATAGATAGATAGATAGATAGATAGATAGATAGATAGATAGATAGATAGATAGATACGCTCAATGTCGCCGAAGTTCGCTAGAAATGCTTCGCATTTTAGCTTCGCCATCAATATTTGCCTTCACTATAGGGCCTTCTCCAGTGACAGCGTGATTAAGTTCGCCATGTACGCTTCAAGCGTACTGTAAAACAACAAATGACTAGCGAGTAAAATCAACCGTGTCAAACTATCCTAGAATGCGTGTGCAATTGTATTTGTGCGTTTAGTGCACACAACGCCATGTTTCTTCGTTGTGCGAATCAGTGAAGGGCCCACTATGCACGACTGTAAGGCAACACACGGACCTTCGTAGCCTTCCCGTTTTTGTTCATTGCAGTTGATGAATAAATGATGATATTGCATTTGATGGTGATCGAAGTGTATGATCGCTTTGTAAAGGGTGAGCCTTCCAAAACTCACTCTTAGAGCAATATACATGTTTATGCGTATGGCGCGATTTAATAGTATACAATTCAGCCACGCAATACTGCAGGCGTTCTATCGACTCCTTCCTTCATATGACATTCATGGGAGGTTCTTATTTGTTTAGTTATTTATAATTTTTGTATTTATTGATTGATTCATAAATTTACAATGGGGTTAAAGCCATAGTACGCCTCTGCAGTAAAACAGCTGCTTGCCACGCAGACGCCTTGGGTTCAATTCTTAACCGAAGCAAAAACATGTGTTCTTTAGTTCATTGCGTCTTTCTCGATTTTTCATTCACGAACAAGACAATTCTTCACTCCCTACCAACAGCACTGACGCCTGAACCGGATTTTCTGCGGAACAAGTTCTCTAACGTTGTCGCGTTAAATATAAAACACTTTAGGGAGCCAATATTTGTTGGTACATGGCTGTTAGTACTTACACGACCGCTGCTGAATTTTTCTAACACGCTACAACTGAAAAATAAAAGTAACGTATAAACATAGCTCTTCGAATGCAGTTTAGAAAAACTCCTTGAAAAAGATAACCAGGCCATGAACTTCCGTAAAGCTGAGGAAAATGCAACGTGTCAGATACGCGTCCTCACGCCATTAATCTCCGAATTAATTTCCTGTTCAGTGCGTAGAGCGCGAAGAACACATCACTTGCTGGCCTTGTACGCGGCAGTGCCGGTTTTAATATATGGTCCACACTTTTTTTCGTAAGGTACTGGCACCCGCCCTACAGATGAAGCATTCATGCAGAAACGTTTATGTTTGTGCGTTGACTGTTTATACTACATCTGAGTCACACAGCGCCATATTTTGCTGCGTCTTGAATGCATGGGTATTCGTACGCTGTATGTGTATTATTTTTTAAAGAGGAGGGTTTTCGTTCAATCATATGCTCATGCGTGCGTTTTTATGCGTCTGTGTATTTTGCGCAAGTAAAATTGAAAAAAAAAACTCGTGAGTGTGTGTGGGAGGGGAGGGGGTTGAAACCCTCTTGTCTACGGCCCTGCCTGCGAGCCTCCGTCGTCACGTGTCTGAGTGCTTGCACAGACTCTTTCACCGAGAGAAAGGAGTCACCCAAAGACTGATGACGGCAACGTTTGTCTGGCCATACATTAACGGGGACGTCCGACGCTGCGTGCATGAAAAAGTGGCTTGCCTGCGCTCCAAGATACAACGCAACATCTCCATAGCCCTGGCAAAGCTCCTAACGCCGTATTTTCACTTTGATAATGCCCACGTGGACATCGACGGCCCACTGCCACCTTACCACGGACAGACTTTCGTGGTATGTCTATCCATAGTGAGCCCCACGAACTGACCACGCTCGAGCCCCACTTCACCCACTGGGTGAAGGCCAGGGCCAGCCATCAATATCGCGGACGTCGCCGCCGAGACGGTTGCAAGTGCTTTTCTGTACGATACAAGAGCACGCACTGAAAGGCCTTTCACGTAAGGTTGCCAGGTTTGGCTACTTTTTATAGGCTGGTTGCGACAGAAAACACGTCTTCTTGGCTCCTTTTTGGTTACTTTCTTGTCCCCTCCATTTGAGCAAAGTGATCGATATCTGGTGACATAGCAGCCACTACTGTACGAGCATATAACTTCAAAACATGGCAGTCAAAGCGTCTTTCCTGCTCCGAAAATTCAATTTCGCATTTTCATTGGGCAGCTAATGAACTTTAGTTACAAGTATAGCACAGTTGTTCAATGGCTGATCATGACATAAATATAAAAGGACTACATTGTTTATAACAACTGGCCAATCAAGTAGGCCTCGCGAGCATACAAAAAAAAAACGCTTGTAGATGTTTTTTTCGGCTCTCACCAAGTACATTTACAGCTGAGCACAACAAATTTACTGTCTTCATCTTTTCCTTCGTGATTGTTCCGGCGCTGATCACTTTTAGTTTATTATGAACTTTCTTTTGCAGATCACCCATTCCTGAACCAGTTTTTAAAGGAGCACTTACACAAGAAATTGCACCTTGATTTCTTTATTTATTTACTAGCTTATGTTTTGTGGCGATATATAGCTTACAACCCACCTATCCCTGCTGTAAACGTGGTTTGGGTGAGTGCGCATGTTTTATTCATTCGGAGACATTTTTACAGCGCCCAGTGACAGTTTCGGTTACGCAAAAGGCCGACCTTTTGCTTAATTGCATTGCAGGGGTAGGGCGTGGTAATCTTGCCGCCAGGTTTCGTATCGCCAGTGACTGGTTGTTTTGCTCACCACGAGATGATTCGAAAAGGGGCTGTGGAAATGCAGCGGTCGGGGCATGCAGGAGACACGATCGCGTGTCCCCTTTCATAAAAATCAACAGTGTAGGGGGGACGGAGCACGTGAGCTGTGAACAAGCTACGCGAAAGTGAATGCCGGCGCGCTCCATCGGACAACCCCATCCGCAGCGCCCACCAATATTGCTCAAGGTTTAGCGTTCATAGTTTTGCGATTGTCAATTAAAAAAGCAAATATTGCGCATATATGAGGTGCCATAACAACATGTCTATGTTTTGTATGTCTGCCTTTATACTAGAAGAGGACACACACAAAAGATTCCAAGGAGCGTCTAACGCGCTGCGCTGACAGTGCAACGCGACGCTCAAGAAGGTGTTTCCAACGCTTTGCTACGACGACACGGTGGTGGCACCTGCCCGTCGTTTTCCATTCTACACCTTATCACTTCCGTGGCTGGCGCGCATCTTTCTACGCGGTCGCACATGCCTTCGTTTTCGAAGATAACTGCCAGATGGCGCTAGTGTTTAACGTGCCTAGATACGCTAGTTCGCCTCCGTTACACGCTCGAGGCACTCTAACTCGGTGCCTTCAGAATACCATTCACCGATTTTTCTGCGCACAACATCAACCAAACGTTTTGTTCACTCTCTCCAGACGCAAGACTATCGTCTTTCGACGACATTTACAGTTTAACATGTAGATTCGGGCCAATTTTTTTTCTTGGGCTTTTTTCATTCTACATTGCTCGTCACGCTTAACGCTGTGATAACAGAGGAGTGATGCGACATGCGACAATGATGTATACAGACAAGTTTGACCAATGCGCGAATCAAGAAATTTCCAAGGCATATCGACGCATGCACTAAGCATCATGGGATTGTGATCCTTGTGACCTGGAAGCGTATTTTCTGCTCTAGGGCCGCCATTTTGCTTTGTTTTTGCTACGTTGGTGGTTTCTGTGGCTGTCTGCTGAGTTCAGCGTCGCATTGCTGCCGTGTTCACGCACTGACAGTGGCTGTACTTGATGAAGTTGTCCCCGTGTTACCTTGAGTCTTCTATATGGACTCTAGAACTGCTTTCACCCTCCGGTCATTGAAAATGTGAGGAACGCTTCGAAAAAATCGTGCCTGGCGAGCCTTCAGACAATGGCGCTGAGAATGTGTTCCGGTTGCCAGCAAAGACTGCTCCCTGCTAGACATATGCTAGAGTGGATGAGAACTTCCCACGGACATTCCTTTCAACCGTGATATTGCTCAAGCATCACCATTCTTACCCTCGTCCACGCAAGCTTTTGAAATACATGCGATGCTCGAGGAATAATCCGAACCTGGGCTCGTTCACAAAATTAACATAGGCCTAACGCTAATGTCATTCCGTTGAAGCGAACTTACAAGACGCAAGTCAAGCTTGCTGTCGACTCAATTTTGGTTGTGCGCGTTTACCAACAGTCAGCGTTACCTGAACGAAGAGCTTTGATTCATGGTAGACATGTCTGCGAGGATCTGTGCGGTCGCCTTCCGCGGAGTGCTTCGTCATCGGTCAGCAAGTAAGATAGGGAGTTCCCCAGCTCGCGAGGGTAGTACGCAGCTTATCGAAAGTCCGTCAGTTGAGTATCCCAAATTGATACGCACCAGGCGTTTTGGTTGCAGGGCACCAAAACGTTATGTGAGGTTATAGCTACATTGTAAAACTAGGCCCGAATCTTTTCTGGGCGGGCTACGGCCACGTATTCGGTGTTCGCTGAGACGGAATTCGAGAGGACCGGCCGCGTCGCTGGTGTAGCGACGCATAAATATAGCTTCAGGTACAGCTCACAATTAGGCAGGTAGCTTACACTAGGCAGGGTAGCTCGATAGCCTTTCTCTTTCAGTTTTGTCAGGGGCGTTTGCTCGTGCCGAGTTACGTTGCGAGATCGACCGCAATTATGTATTTTAGTAGTAAGCGCGTGGTACGAGCGATAGTGACTTAAGTCGACTTTTGGGAACACGGTGTGCGTAGTGTGCGAGTCTCGTCAAGGTGATTACACCAGCTGCTCATATATTCACATTTCTAAAGTGTGCACCAGGAACGTTCTAGATGCCTTGTCGCTGCGGGCTGCCATACATCGACGAGAAACTATACGGCAATCATCCGAGCGCCATCACTTGCATCCGTCGTTGTAACATTACAAGTGGGATGACAGCGATATTCCCGGCTGGCGAAGTTGCAATTTGGGTTTCTAATCAGAGCCGCCAGTTTTGGTGGATGGTTTTAGGAGCCATACCGCGTCTTGTCTGTTAGAGAATCGAAGGGGACGGGGTACGGATGAAAGGCGCGCCGCATACAGCTTCAGCCTTAGCTGGCGCGATGGGCCTTACAAACTCGGTCAGGTGGCGCTGCGCCGCGTGCGCTTCGCCGCCGTTTACAAGTTTACGTGCGCGCAATGGGAAAACCAAGCAAGTTCAGCCCGTCCGAGCGATCGGGGCTTTGCCCTCTCGCATCTAGGGCGGCGAACGGCACTGCGCAAGCTTGAGCCTCTCTTTTCTATAGGCAGGGGTCCGCTCGCGATTTCGTCACAGATATGGAACCCGTTCCGAATGACTTTGTGAAGCGACCACTAGTTCGCGTCGAGTATCCCGCGTGCGATAGTGCGCTCAGGCGAAATGTGGCTCCGCGGAAACTGAACGGCATTCGGAATTACCTCGCCAGTGTTTGAAGGACCAGTGCTGGAAAACTTGATTTACTTTCTACAGAACAGTTTCATTGCTGTCATTGCGGCATTTCTTGGTTGCTGTGTTCCTCTTGATACCGTTTATTCATGATGCTATGCTTACTCCGTTTTTTTAGGTTTATTTCTATGCATTGTTCAAGTACCACCGACCGTCCGAGTGTCCATGTATCGAAGTACATTACTGTGGATAAAAAGAGCTGCTGAGTTTTTCTTTCCATTTTCATTGCTGAACAAGCGGCTTTTGCATCCATTCAGGTGCACCAAGGCTTGCAGATGTCCCTTTGCCGAACGAGCTATGCATCGAAGACTGTCCGCATTCAGATCACAAAAAAGTTGCGTCGGGCACTACTACGCATTGCCGTGTCGGCAGTGTTACTACATTCAATTACTGATGATCCTGTCTTTGGGGAGACTTCAGTTAGCTGCATGCCCTAATCTTGTACAGTGGTGGGGTTTACATGTGCTTAACAATTCCGCCGTTTGTCTTGGTACCTTTACTGCTTCTGGCTTTCATCGCTAGCAGCGTGACAAGGACAAAGCTGACTTCTGCAGACTGCTTCTAAAGCCAGCTGTTCCTGAGATGACGTGGGGCATCAATCGTCATATGGCCGAACATTTCGGCACCTTCGCAATGCCTCGATGATAACGTGATCTTGGTAGATGGCACACTGCTGCTACGCGTCAAATTCTGTTGGTAAGTGTCACAGTCCTACGCCTATTACTGCCACTGTGTTCGCATGTGCCTAATATTTCCGCCACAGGACGTTTCAGCTTCATTTTGTCGTTCTTTAATTGCCACTCACCACAAAGACATATAAAGATGGCCCTTGCAGACTGCTTCAAAAGCTATCCGTTCCTGAGATGACGTGGGGCATAAGTCGTCGTATCGCCACACCTTTCGGCACCTTCACACTGCCTCGCTGATGGCGTGATCTTGGTAGATGGACCACTGCTGCTAGCCTTCAAAATCTGTTGGCAAGTGTCGCATTCCTACGCCTATTACTGCCACTGTGTTCACATGTGCCTAATATTTCCGCCACATGACGTTTCAGCTTCATTTTGTCGGTCTTTAATTGCCACTCACCACAAAGACATATAAAAATGGCCCTTGCAGACTGCTTCAAAAGCTATCCGTTCCTGAGATGACGTGGGGCATAAGTCGTCGTATCGCCACACCTTTCGGCACCTTCACACTGCCTCGCTGATGGCGTGATCCTGGTAGATGGACCACTGCTGCTACCCTTCAAAATCTGTTGGCAAGTGTCGCATTCCTACACCTATTACTGCCACTGTGTTCACATGTGCCTAATATTTCCGCCACATGACGTTTCAGCTTCATTTTGTCGGTCTTTAATTGCCACTCACCGCAAAGACATATAAAGATGGCCCTTGCAGACTGCTTCAAAAGCTGTCCGTTCCTGAGATGACGTGGGGCATAAATCGTCGTATCGCCACACCTTTCGGCGCCTTCACACTGCCTCGCTGATCGTGTGATCCTGGTAGATGGACCACTGCTGCTACCCTTCAAAATCTGTTGGCAAGTGTAGCATTCCTACGCCTATTACTGCCACTGTGTTCACATGTGCCTAATATTTCCGCCACATGATGTTTCAGCTTCATTTTGTCGGTCTTTAATTGCCACTCACCACAAAGACATATAAAGATGGCCCTTGCAAACTGCTTCAAAAGCTATCCGTTCCTGAGATGACGTGGGGCATAAGTCGTCGTATCGCCACACCTTTCGGCACCTTCACACTGCCTCGCTGATGGCGTGATCCTGGTAGATGGACCACTGCTGCTACCCTTCAAATCTGTTGGCAAGTGTCGTATTCCTACGCCTATTACTGCCACTCTGTTCACATGTGCCTAATATTTCCGCCACATGACTTTCAGCTTCATTTTGTTGGTCTTTAATTGCCACTCACCACAAAGACATATAAAGATGGCCCTTGCAGACTGCTTCAAAAGCTATCCGTTCCTGAGATGACATGACGTGGGGCATAAGTCGTCGTATCGCCACACCTTTCGGCACCTTCACACTGCCTCGCTGATGGCGTGATCCTGGTAGATGGACCACTGCTGCTACCCTTCAAAATCTGTTGGCAAGTGTCGCATTCCTACGCCTATTACTGCCACTGTGTTCACATTTGCGTAATATTTCCGCCACATGACGTTTCAGCTTCATTTTGTCGGTCTTTAATTGCCACTCACCACAAAGACATATGAAGATGGCCCTTGCAGACTGCTTCAAAAGCTATCCGTTCCTGAGATGACGTAGGGCATAAGTCGTCGTATCGCCACACCTTTCGGCACCTTCACACTGCCTCGCTGATGGTGTGATCCTGGTAGATGGACCACGGCTGCTACCCTTCAAAATCTGTTGGCAAGTGTCGCATTCCTACGCCCATTACTGCCACTGTGTTCACATGTGCCTAGTATTTTCGCCACATGACGTTTCAGCTTCATCGTGCCAATCTTTAATCGCCACTCACCACAAAGACATATAAAGATGGCTCTTGCAGACTGCTACAAAAGTTATCCGTTCCTGAGATGACGTGGGGCATAAGTCGTCTTATCGTCCAACCTTTCGGCCCCTTCGCACTGCTTCGCTGATGGCGTGATCCTGGCAGACACCACATTGCTGCTTTTGCTTCGTACTTTTGCTTCGTAGTGTACTTTTGCTTCGTACTTTTGCTTCGGCGTACTCTTGCTTCGTAGTGCAAGCCACTGCGCTGGTTATTTTTTTTTTGTTGTACCTGAAGCATTGATTATATATATGTGCACAAGCTACTGCTTTGAAGCCATCAGAAAGTCAGTTAAGCCATCAGAAAGTCAGTTAGAACTTTGTCAAGTTATTGAATCCAATGGGTTTTCTAATGTTATCGCCATCCCAACCCGCATTGACAAAAACACTGCGACATTAATAGATATGTTCATTACTAACATAGAAGCTTCGAAATGTTTGTCCGGCGTACTAAGCGCACCCATCAGTGACCACCTTCCTATCTTTATGCTGATAAACGAAACCATAAACTGTGCGCCAGCCCAACTCAGAGAACCGATAGTTATTCAAGATATTAATGAATATACACTGGCTGCATTTCGCAAGGAGATATCGTTAACCGATTGGTCAGGCGTGTATTGCGAGCACGAACCTGAAGCCGCCTATGATATTTTCCATGACAAACTGATAAGGGTGTACAAGAAATGCTGTCCGTACAAACAGCTCAAGCATACGCGCAAAGCCCAAAAAACCGTGGCTGACTAAAAGTTGTCTTAATGAAATAAAACGTAAAAATAAATAGTTCGAAAACTTCCTGAAAAACAAGAACGAAGAAGCGCTTAAACGTTTCAAAGCCCAGCGAAATAAAGTAAACAGCCTGTTGCGTTACAAAAAGAGAACGTACTTAAACAGCATCTTCAACAAAGATGTAATGAATAAACAAGACTTGGCTTGGTCTAGACTAAACAAATTTCTTGGCCGTAACGGTGATGACTTCAGGCCTACTGAGCTTGTGATAGACGGTGAAGTTATTTGTAAGGATGATTTAGCAAACTTATTCAATGACTATTTTGTATCTCTAGCAAAGGAACAGTACAATTCAGCTTGTACCACATATTTGTCTGACAGTATCTCTGAGAGCGCGTTTTTGGCGCCAACAACAGCTGGTGAACTTTCACATGCTTTTTCGTCTGTGAAAAACAGCACGTGTTGTGACGCATATGACATACAGATTAAGCCCATCAAACACGTATTAGATATCATTGCTGAATTATTAGAGCATATCTTTAATCTTGCTTTTTCCACCGGAATTTTCCCACAAAAGTTACAAGTTGCAAAAGTGGTTGTGCTGTACAAAGGAGGAGATAAAAATGCACTAAACAATTACCGACCGATATCTATACTTCCAGTAATTTCAAAAGGTCTGGAAAAACTAATTCAAAAGCGTATGGTTTATTTCCTAGATAAGCACCACATCATCACTCCTTCGCAGTTTGGTTTTATGAAAGGCCGTACGACTGAACATGCTCTTTTAGAACAGAAAGAATTTATACTAAATGCTTTTGAACGCGAACTACACACTTTAGGCATCTTCGTAGACTATTCAAAGGCGTTCGACACAATAAATCACATTACGCTGCTAAAGAAATGTGCACACTATGGATTTCGAGGTGTTTTCTTACAACTCATTGAATCATACCTAATGTATCGGCAGCACGAAGTAGTCGTCGGCAATTGTACCTCCAATTTACTAAAAATTTCAGCGGGTGTACCACAAGGTAGCATATTAGGGCCTCTGCTTTTTTGTATATACATAAATGATATTGTAAAAATTGGCACGTTTGTAAAATGTATTATATACGCTGATGATACAACCTTGCTTCTTACTGCTGAAAATTATACAAACTTAATTAATGACGCAAATGAGGTACTGGCGAAGTTGGCCACGTGGACATGCGTTAACTGTTTAAAACTTAACACATCAAAAACAAAAGGTGTATATTTCAGGCCGAAAAATAAACAAACCCCTTGTCGTGTCCCATTAAAACTTGGCAGTTCAGAACTTGAGATAGCACAGCGTATCAAGTGTCTGGGAATAATTTTCGATCAACACATGTCTTGGAACGCACACACTGAAAAACTATGTGGCACTATATCAAGGATTTCGGGCATATTATCCCGGGTGCGTTCCTCGCTACCTAAGGCAGTTAAACTTCTCATCTATAAATCCCTGTTTTTATCTCACGTCAACTACTGTCATCTGGTTTGGGGTACGACAACTCTAACAAATATCCGCAAACTGCACGTCATACAAAAAAGGGCTGTTCGTGCCGTTGCAAATGCTCCATATCGCAGTCACACCACTCCCATATTTCACGACATGAAGCTGCTACCTCTACCTGAATACTACCGCGCAATGTTTGTGAAACGCTACCAGGCAGGATTAAAAGGCGACAACTTTTTAGGAACCATTGCCAACCTAAACCACCGCAAAGTTCTTTATAACACGCGTTTCAATCACACATGGCTTATCCCGCGCACGCGCACTAACTTCGGCAAAGAAATGCTGCGCTTCCTCCTGCCGTTTCACTTGAATGCCATATCGTCTTCCATTTGAGTGACTGTTCTGATTGTAAGTGTAGTAAGCGTACGGGCACATGCCCCATATTTTTTTTTACTTTGGTGCTAATCTTGCGATCTTCTTTTCTTGCATCGTTACACTCTCTTATTGATTTCGTATGTGTAAGGAAATAATTACGGTCATTTCTTTGAGTTTATTACTTTTCAATCTTCATGCTTTATTATGCTTATGCTTTATTATGCTTATGCTTATTATACTTTATGCTTTATGCTTGCTCAAGTTTTTGTACATTGTCACTGCAATAAAAGTGTTGCCTATGCTGCCCATTTGTAAGGGGTCGTGGTCCCAGTCAAGCCCATTAGAGGCTTTTTGACCACGGCCCTCAGCATCCCGAATGTTGAAATAAATAAATAAATAAAATAAAAAAGTGCCGTGTCGCTAACGCTATGCATATTTTTACATGAACATACAAAAACTATGCGTGAACTATAATCATGATTATAATACCTGAACTATACAAGAGGCACAATTGAGTCTTAAAAACATTTTCTGCCTCGAATGGATGAAAACGTGCATTACTAGCGGAGTAAGCAGAAATACAACAAAGCTCAATATATTCACCTCAATAAGGAAAGCTGTTCTCTTCAAGGCCTGAGCATTGCCATTTTGGTCCAGGTCATCTGCTCTTATTGCAGGTATTGTATTCAGCGTCAACTGACTTGGTGAGAGCCAAAATTGTGCGTTTAGTCCACCAGAGGTCACGGGGTGGGCTTACTTAAATCTACCAGGTCTGTTATTACCGTCCGAAAAACAATTACTTTTTTCCCTGGTACATAGCTCTCCTTAGCTTACACAAGCTATTTGTACATAGTTTTCGCTTTACTGTACGAAGTGACATATTTTAGAAAATGGTCGTGGGAGCGGAGTATGCAGGAACTTGGTGGTCCACCTCCGTGGTGCACAGCCCCAGAATGCAGAATCTTGCCGAGCAACGATCTGGAAATGTCCCAGCTGCCGCAGATCGCATGAAGCTTAATCAAAAGGCTGTCTGACAGTGAAAGAAGAATGAAGCGCAATAAAACAAATGGTAAGGAATGGCTCAACACATGAAGAAGCCGCTAATATTGTCAGATAGTGAAAACGACGTTCCCGTTACTGACGAAGACCTCGAAATACTGCTGCACAATATGGTCCATCACCGTGATGTCATAATCCAGTGGACCCCTAGGCTTATCTTTCCCGACAGCAACACCACCACCAACCAACGCCTTATATTCGGGAAGCCAAAAAGAGGCAGAAGGTGAAGGCGGCGGCGAATAACGCGTGGTCATCCTTACCACCACTACGTGTCCACAGGGAGACGACACAAAATGACACTAAGAATCTCCGCGACGAAGACTTATACGCGTCATTGCTGTGTTGTGGTCATTGATAAGCATAGTTAAACACCCCTCACCGGATGGACAACCCCATCAGCTCGAAGCGCACCGCAAGTTTCGGGTAATTTGGAGCCAGTTCTTGCAAGCCTTCTTTGACATCATGAATTGCGTCGCACTTCATTTAAGACCGTCGATGTCGATTCGTACTGTGTGACTGTTCGAACATGTATGGCTTTATGCGCATGTGTGGCACACACGCTGCTGTACATGCAATCGTATCATTTTAACTCTTTTTTCTCTATTCTTTTCCTCCAATTTTTCCCTTTCCCGTGTAGGGTAGCAAACTTGGTACAATCTTCTCAACCTCCCTGCCTTTGGTTTTCAGATAATCTTTTTTTGTTTGATCTCATGTGATTTTTTTAATTTATGACACTGCTATGAATTGTGTAAGTTTACATTATCTGCCATTGGCGTAGTCACGGTGGAGGGGGGGGGGGCAGTTTCGATTTTGTTTGGGCGTGAACATCACTTGTGCACACACGTGTGCTGCGTACGCGTGTTGGTTTGATAGTCAGCCAGTATGCCATTACCGGAATTGGCACAGCAGTCTAGTGATGTGTCCGATGCCATGCAATATCCCTGCTATTTGAAGTAGCCTATATCGTCAGTTGTTTGCTTATTGAGAAAAAAATCGTGTCGAAAAGCCTCAAGAAGAATCATTCAACGGTACGTAGAAACCATCGTCGAAAACGAAGAGGCACAAGGAAGCCAGGTAAGTTCACCTGTGGCAATGGTCTATCACCATTTCTGTGTCGTTGTGAGCGCGTACCTACGATCACCCCGGTCGTTACTTTGTTCGCTAGCTAAACAAACAAGCAGTTGCGGGGCATGGCCAGGTTTGCTTGCTGAGCTTCACGACGCAGGTTCGATACTAGCTGTGGTGGTCTCATTTTCAATGGCAGCGAGATAGCTATGGACCATCCGTGCAGCAGAACTCTCCTGAAACTGGCTTGTTTCGCCGTCCAAGCAGCCGGAAAAGCACGCCGCGCGACCAGCGCCCCAAAATCAGTCCTAGACCGAGTTTCCCGCCACACGAAAGCGAATTTGATTTTCGCTTCATGCCTTTCGCTGTGCTGTGGCTGCGCTAGACCAAATCACTTGATCTAACCAGGTGGCCACAGATTTAACATGGTGGCAAAGGCGTCGGTGGTGTAGGCGGTGGCTCGCATCGGCTCAAATCGCAAACTACCCGTGCAGTGTGACGAAGCTTGACGGCCTCAACGACGACGCGTTCATCAAAAGCCTGGTTTGGATTACGATTGCCGAGAACTAAGGAATTCGACCGTGCAACAGCAGCGAGTAGGCATGCCCTAACGTGTCTCGCGTTTGTGTACAGCCAGCTGAATTCGCCACTGCCGGTGCGTTTGCTCATGTCGTTTCTGCACGCTTCTCTCCCAAAACAGCGTTTCAAAGGGTGCGAGCTGTTTCTTTTCACTACTTTACATGAATAACTAGATAGACCATTTAGAAAATTCAGTCTGGCGACATGGCTTTTCCGCCATATCTTTATGATGATACAACATTTTTATATATGAAAAAAAAGAAAAAAAGGGAGGGGAGAATGTCAAGGGTGGTTTCCCCATTTCAGGACACCAGTGGCCGCTGCAGCTCGACCGGCTTGATCCAGAGACCCCTTTGGGTCTTCAGGTCAGGACGGGCGAGGACGGCTTTCCAAGGCTCCCCCAGTAGCGTGAGTATCAGAGGCGACTGAACCTCCATAGGCTTGTTCCGGCAGTTTCACGTGACATGTTGCAACGTCGGTCGTGACTCGCACCATGGACATTGGTTTACATATGCATTGACATTTATGTGATGCCACCTTTCCAAATGTGGATAGGTTTTAACCTGAATTTGTCTAAGCTGGCGAGCTCACGTTAAAGAACCCCAGATGGTCAAAATTTCCGGAGTCCTCCACTACGGCGTCTCTCATAACGATATGGTGGTTTTGGGATGTTAAACCCCACAAATCAATGAAATCAAGCTGGCGAGCTTCGTCAACTTTAACCGATTTATGCGGTGGGGCACACCGCTGTCTTGTCTTCCGTTGATGCTCGAGTATATTGCGTGCAGTGCATGGTTCGTACTGATTATCGGTGTCGTTGCTCACTCGGTTGCTGAAATCACGAGCGAAACTGTGCGCCAGCGCATTACCCGAGATACCCTCGTGGCCTGGGCACCAAATTATAGCATGGTCCTGTATCAGCCTATCGCCTCGTATTTTCGAGGCGATATTCAGTTGTGCACCATGGATAAACATTCTGCAGGCTTCCTGGGAATCAGACAAGACTAATGCGGAGGTGTTCTCTGCCTCTTTAGTTCGAATAGCTAGCGCAATCACCGCCGCCGCTACCTCCACCGTCGCTGTACAGGTTTTTTTTGTACACTCGTGTGAGCTGGCGGGCTGTGCGTCCCAGTGACGCCGATGAGCGGTCCTTGCAACGCACACGGACACCGCTTGCGTTCCTGCAAGACGTGTACCACATTTCGGCGGTACGCAGATGAGCGTTCCTTGGAGGGATGCCATCTCCTTGCTCTGCTGGTCATAACAGCCCGTCCGCCACCCGAAGAAGTCACACAAGGACCGCGGTGGCACCGCTCTCTGAATTGGCCGCTGTGCGTCTTCTCGGGTGTTCCACCCACTGGCAACCACAACCCACATGCGCAGCGATAATCGCGTACAAGTATCAGCAGCGCGCATCACCACGGGTGAACAAGACATCGCGGGAAAAAAACGTGTTTGCCGTTTAGTTCGACAGGTGACGCTAAAATTTAAAAAGGGTCTATTCAATACGAAATTTAGTAGGCAAAAGGCAGGCAAAATCGCATTAATTCTCAATGTAGCGATGGCAGCAGCGGCGGGATGGTGCAGAACGAATGTGAATATACTCGACGCGTGTGGTCATGGTTTTCCGGCCGCTCTTGCGTTTTTGTTTTCGCTTCACTTCTCAAGCGTGAATGTATCCCAAGAAACCCCCCCTCTCACCTCCCCTCCTGCTGGGTTACGCTATGGGTGTAGTCGAGGGCTCCGGAAATTTCGACCACTTAAGATCATTTACCTTGCGTTGAAATCACTCGTCACCATTGTTCATCATCTCGCCGCCATCAAAATTCAAGCCGCAGGCTTGAATCTTGTGGTGATAATATAGATATAAGAAAGCATGCGCTCGGCTGGTGATTCGAACGGTGCATCTGCGCCGTTAGAATCACCAGCCGAGTGCATGCGTTCTTATATTTATCGTTCAAGCACATAAAATTTAACAATTTTTCTATTTAAAACTTGTGCAAGTCTTTTTTTTTTTCATGTGTACACGTGAAGGTACTGCCTCTCCTTTTATCACTTTAACACGCGTTCAGTTGTACGAAAAAAATGGCAGCATATCCACGGAGTAAATGATGGAGAGTGGAACGAAGAATTCGTCCGTCCATTCTTTCTTGCTTCCGTCCATCCATGCGTCCGTCAGTGTGACCGTTCATGCGTCCATCAGCACGTCCGTGCGTGCGTCCGTTCGTGCGTCCGTCCCTGCGTTCGTCCATGCAGCCGCCCCTGTGTCCGTTCGTGCGTCCATCCATGCATCTGTCTATGTGTCCGTTCGTCCATCTATTCAACACTCCAAGTACCACCATCTCGCATCTTTTTATCATATATTCGGATGGATGGATGGATGGATGGATGGATATGGCTGTACGCTTTAGATCGGGCGGTGGCTAGCGCCACCAAGCCGTAATACCTAATGAACCAAAAACAATATTTATTTTTTTTCTTAAAAAGTGAGTTTGAGGATTCGTACTTTGCAGTGAAAAGTTTAATTTTCACTTGTGCCTTGACTTTAGCCACCAATCAGATAACCTCCTTCTAGTTAAGTCTACCCGCTTAAAGTTTATTTTGCCCTCCCGGTCCCTAAACCCCAGTGCTTTGAAAAACTCTGCGCCATCATCCTGAACTATAGGGTGAAGCCCTTTACAGAACATTATCAAGTGTTTGGCAGTTTCTTCTCCCTCTCCACACGCACTGCATACTGTGTCTACCCCTTCGTATTTGGCGGTGCTTCTATATTCCCCATATAGAAGCACCGCCATCCAGCGGACATTCCAAGGACTAAACGAGAGGTGGCACACGCTCACTTTCTTACGGCTCGCGCTTCGGGTCCACTTCCCACCTTTAACCACCTCGAGTTGATGGTATATACTAGTTCACTGTGTTCATGGCACTGCGGCCGAACGTTCGCTAAACCTTTCGAAAACCAAGGAGGTTATGCCCAGCGAGTAGCAAACTTTTTCAGTCAGATAGTGCTCAATGTACATGCCAATGGCTGCTAATGGGAAATGAGAGGCAGAGAATTCGGCTTTTACTTTATTAGGCTTGCGCTTCGTATCTACTTCCCATTTTTAACCACCTCGAGTTCATTCATGGTATATACAAGTTCATTGTATTCATGGCACTGTGGCTCAACGCTCGCTAAACCTTTCTAAAGCTAAGGAGGTTACACCCAGCGAGTATAACGTAGCAACCCTTTCTTGTCAGATAGTGCTCAACGTACATGCCAATGGCTCTAATGGTGTTCGCAGCCTGCGCATTAACTAAAAGCCAAATGCTCCTGTCTCTCATTCCCCATTAGCAGCCATTGACATGTACATTGAGCACTATTTTTTATTGTTCAACAACGCACAGAAGAAATCTCTCACCGGCACCACCTTGGAGGTCAAAATGTTATACTTGTTACCTACTACGGGGGACGATTGGGTGCCGCTATAAGGAGTTTCGCCCCTAAAAAGATTTGATTGATGTGTGGGGTTTAACTTCCCAAAACCACCATATGATTATGAGAGACGCCGTAGTGGAGGGCTCCGGAAATTTAGACCACCTGGGGTTCTTTAACGTGCACCCAAATCTGAGCACACGGGCCTACAACATCCCTAAAAAGATTTTTCGTGACAGGTAAGCTGTGTATAAAAAGGGTAGTCTTTCCCGGTGAAATGCAGTTCTATATTAAAAGTTCTATGACGATCACGTCCCAGTCCATTTCGCAGACGTACTTATTGTCGTGACGGCAGTACTTTGTCGCGAATAATATGACAGTGACAAGACGTATCAAAAGACTTTTTATTTCATTTCAATTACATATTAACATTTCTGACAACTTTGTTAATTAAATTACTTTTAGGCATCAACTTTCAGTTTACGACTTGAGCGCATCTACTGGTTGCGATGGATCCGTTCGTAGGTGGTAAACAGGAACTGAAGATGTGGCCTCGGTGCTACGTCTGGCGCAGCGTGGGTCTGCGAGGTCCAAGGTGAACAGTTCATCATCTGCTCATGCACCGTCGTACAACTTCATCTTACAGGCTCTTACGACTCGTCGTGCTCCTACCGCTTCACACTTGTGTCATCGACACCTTCATGGTTCACTGTGAGTAACGTCCGACGAACATAAACTTCTGAATGTGCCGACTTTCACCTGCGTGTAAAGCTGAGAGTGTAAGGTTTCGAACTTGACTGCTGCTTGTACTGTTTAGACATTCATAGTGTGCAATTGTGCGCCAAGTCCATAAATGTTTCTTGTCATTGTTTTGGTCGTCCGTGTCTGAGGGTGCCGAACCACCACACCACATGTTCAGAAAGCTTTATCAAATACATATGTATATATTTTTCGGTGATCACATTGATTCTCCCTAAATGCGTTGATACCTTTCAACTGTAGCGAGAATCACGCCATTTCTAGAGAGAAATTCACTGTTAGTACTGTTGCAATAGGCGTTGGAGCTCTGCCTTCTAATGGAGTAGATAAAACTTATCCTAAACTTCCCGTTTCGATTAACATTGTCTTGCTCTCTCTCGTTAGCTTTGCGGGCACCATAATGTAAATATTATGGTCAGAAATTGGGGACATTCGCGTGGTTGAGGAAGATGTCACCAGATGTCATTACAGAAGCTAAAGTTGCACCCGCGCTGCCCTCACCAGTTATGAAGCGGACTCATCGTGACACTGCATGTTCGCTTGAGCGACCGCCTTGTAGACTTCACTGTGTCAACAAGCACCGTAACACCTGATCTACTGTCAAACATTTCTACGTGAAGTAGTGGTTTCTTATGGTGTATTATGGCCACATTTCCCCATTGATTATCTGCCTTCAGCCCCAAACAAAAGGCCGTACAAGGATGCAATGAAGGTCTTTGTTTTTGTATAATTATATCTATCAAAATGCTTCTTGGTCTAAGAACTCAATGTACGTCACATGCATGTACAAAACTCTTGAAGAACTGTTCTCTGTGAAAGGATGATTTCGAACTAGATTTTTTTTTATTCATTGACTGCAGACTATGTAGCAAGGCTGAAATCACCATCCAATGTTTTCTTGTCTGCCATGGTGCGACCTTTTTGTGGGATAACCTGAAGCGTACAATAAAACAATTTCCCCTCATCACCGCTTGGCATACGATTCCTGTACTGCGGTGACCTTGCATGTGCACGCCTGTTGTGACATAGGCGTGCGCGGTGTCTCCCTTCAAAGGGACGAAAGTTCATCACAGTTCCCCCTCCCCCCTTAGGTATAAGGCAGACTTTGCCCCCCCCCCCTTGGTGACTAGGGGGAACGGCTCCCTCCTGCTTCTCCACCCCCTTTCGTGACCATGCCTATGCCTAGTGACACGGTTATGCTGCTATGGATGCATGCCCGTGAAAGGCTCAAGGGGCAGTCCGACAGCAAGACACCGAAGCGCGATCATCGCAGATAGATAGATAAATTCTTTTATTAGAGAAAGGGAGGACGTAAGGTCACCGAAGGGAAAGTGGAGGAGGGGGAGGAGTGATAGGCAGGCAATTTCAGCGAACGGGAACGTTTGAACAAAAATGGTGCCTACAAAGGCACTGTCTCCACTCCGTATCGGAGGAGCTCATCAAGGTATCCTATAATAAAGGCTCTTGCCCATTCTAGATGGCTCTGCGGCGAAGTGCTCGCTCCCTTTCTGCACGTGCTCTGGTATGAGGGGAGACCACAAGCGGTGCTGCATTGGTCTGTATAATAAAAGCGCTTACTCTTCTTCCTCTCTCTCTCTCTCTCTCTCGCACACACAGCGTAGCTGTATGAATGCAGACATGAGCTTGAGTGTGGCGGTGGCGAGGGCTCGCAAAACGGCTTCGGGGGCAACCTCATATGAACGTCTGCGGTGATAAAGAGCATTTCTTTACAAAATATTAGATCGACCCATGGCAGCTTCGCGTACTAATCGGGGTTCCCTTTACGGGGAGATGCGTGCGATTTTTATGAACAAATTGAGTCCAGTGTACGTTTCTCGCGAGAGTAACTTGCTGTTGTCAGATGAAAAGAGCTGTATTTTGTGTTGTACGGCATTGTTTTTCTAGCGCCAATGTACTGGTCCTTGTACAGTGGAGGCCCAGGTAGCGGCATTTTGAAGAGTTTGAAAAAGAATGTGGCGCTTGGAGCCAGAACTTTTTTCTTCAAACTCCATAGTGGCCCACTGCCTGTTAAAACGTTTTTAGAGAAAAATTGGGGCGTTTCATCTCGGGGTACGCATTGTTTTATATGTAAACTACTAGAAACTATAGACCGTGTTCTTCCCTTGTTGAGAAGGGGTTTAGTTTTTTTGTTTTGTTGAGAACAATGAACAACGAATTCCCACTCTAACCGCTTGGCATTAGGTGTCTAAATGTAGATATCCCTTGCGATTAGAAAAATTATTTCCTTTTAACCATTTTATACTGCATTAGATGTACAATTATGCGATTCTTTTGTCAAATTATTCGTTTCTTGGCTGATCCCCCGAGTGGGCGTGAGCCATTTATATAGGTCCTCATAATCGTCATCAACATCATTGATGCAGTTATGCTTATGGGCCTCCACTGTATATGGAGAGTGAGAATGGCAGGTTGCCACTTTGATAAGGATGCGTGGTTTGCACGGGGCTATATCAGAAGAATCATTCATTGTTTTTTTTTTCAGATTTATAAAGCGGCACCGGAAGCACCAGAGTGGTTCTCATGACTAGAGCCACTGGTGAACAAGCGGTTTTTAAGTCTGACAAAACCAGCGCAATGCTGGTTGACTGTTCGTTCTTGATGTAAACTGTCTAGAATGCGCGCCTTCTAACCAGTGTCGTGTGTATTGGGTGTTTGGCACGAAAATGAAGTAATAAAGCGAAGAAAAAGAATGGACCCGTATCTGCATGTTTCACTGCAAATGTCGTCAAAAGTCGATTGTCTTGCGTCTGGAGAGAGTGAATAAAATGACTATTTGATGTTCTCCAGAAGAAAATCGGTGAGTTCGATTCTGTAGATGCTGCGCGAGACATGAGCGCCATCTGGCAGTAATCTTCGAAGACAATTTAAGAGCCTTTGATGTAGTGAGCACGCGGCGTGTGCGCGCAATCTCGGAGGCCATAATTTGTAGAATGCAAGGCGACAGGCAGGTGCCACCACCGTATCGTCTCAGCAAAGCGCAAGAAACATCTGCCTTTTCGTGCATAGCATTGTATTGTGAGCGCAGCGTAACAAACGCTATGTTGCTTAGAATTACTTATGTAGGCCTTTTATAGTGTGAAGAAACACGCCTGAAATATTAACGTGTTGAGGTTGTGCCTCAGATACTGGCAATATTCCCTTTTAATCGACAATACAGACGAGTATGAATGCCGAAACTAGATTTATATTGATGGGTGCTGCGGATGTGGTTGGATTTTAGCCGTTTCGGGTGACACATAGACAAGTCGACCAACAGACCAAAACTTTTGCGTGCATCCCTAGAAAGACTATCGTCTTTGAGAAGTCGGTGCTTAGCTCACTGGTTAAAGCGCCTATCTTACGAGCCTGAGTGCCCAAGTTCAAATCCCAGTGGTGTGATTAAACTACTTCTTTTCACAGACACATAGTTTATATTCAATCAAACAAAGAAGCGGTGGTGCTTAGTTAAATGGAAACTGAGTGTGGGGACAGTTCTGATAAATAAGGTGAGTCCAAAGCCTTTGAATACCTTGTATTTTGGGATTACTGAAAGATTTGTCCCACATTTGTGGAAACGATTTGTAAATGCGTTCCTGATTTTTAAAAAAAAAGGTAAGCCTATATATAGCCTTTGGAAATATTGTGTTAATCGGTTTCTGAAAGGATTGTGCAATTTTTATGAAAAATGCTGGTTGGCGCATTTCTCGTAAAAAAAGTAAGCTGTTAGTATTCAGCAGGGCGCATCTACATGTTTCAAATGCATTGCATCTATCATTGAGTGGGTGCTTAGCTTTTTATTAAAGAAAAAAAATTGTACATAGTTTAGTGGTTAAAGCACTCGTCTTAAGAGTTGAAGGGCCTACGTTCGAATCTCAGTGCTGCAGTGAAGGTCTCTCTCCTTTTTTTGGCGTTGGTAGGACGCATTCCCATAGTTCATGTAGACTGAGGTCAATGTAGCGTTGGTACTTAGGCAGTCACGCTCTGAAGGTGTTCGCCTTCAGCACTGAGCTACGTTCAAATCCCAGTGTTGCGATAAACGCCTTTTCTTTTTTCTTCTTCGGTAAAACGCATTCAAATGCTTCACATGCATTGCGGCCACAAAGCATTCGTGCTTAGTATAGTGGTTAAGACATTTGCCCTCGTACCTTGTGGAACTAGGTTCGAATCCCAGAACTGCATTAAAAGTTCTTTTTCTCATTTTATTATTCTGATCAAGGGTGATAAGCGCAACAACCTTTTGTCTGGTTTTGTTCATTCATTGCGGGAAAGCCAACGCCTCAGGGGACCTTTCAGCACGGAACAAATACATAGCGCGTCTCCATGCAAGGTGTGACGCCAGACAAAAGTTGAGCCTTATCAGAGGTGATATGTCTCAATTTTTTTCACTAGTTTTGACCATTTATTGCGAGGAAGCCACCGCATTAGGTGACCCTTTAGCTCGGAACAAACACATATACGGTCTCCAGGCAAGGTGTCACGTCAGACAAATCTTGAGCCTTATCAGGGGTGATAAGGGCTTCAACTTTTTCGTCTAGTTTCGACCATTTATTGCGGAGAAGCCAGTGCATCAGGTCACCTTTTATGTTGGAACAAACGCATATATGCTATCTACGACAAGATGTGACGTCAGACAAAAGTTGAGCCTTATCAGGTGTGATAAGAGCCTCACCTTTTTCGACTACTTTCGACCATTCATTGCAGGGAAGCTAATGATTCAGGGACCCTTTAGCTCGGAAAAAACGCACAGTATGCCCTCCACGGCAAGGTGTGACGACAGAAAAAAGTTGAACCTTATCAGGGGTGATAAGTGCCTCAACTTTTTTGACTAGTTTCGACCATTCATTTTGGGGAAGTCAACGATTCAGGGACCCTTTGGCTCGGAAAAAACGCACAGTATGCCTTCCACGGCAGGGTGTGACGTGAGACAAAAGTTGAGCCTTATCAGTGGTGATAAGGGCCTCAACTTTTTCGGCTACTTTTGACCATTCATTGCGGGGAAACCAATGATTCAGGGACCTTTTAGCTCGGAAAAAAACGCACAGTACGCCTTCCACGGCAGAGTATGACGTCACATAAAAGTTGAGCCTGATCAGTGGTTAAGAAGGCCTAAACTTTTTTCGCTAATTTCGACCAATTCTGGCAGAGAAGCCAACGCTTCAGGGGACACTTTAGACGTAACAAACGCATAGTATGCCCTGCACGGCAAGGTGTGACGTAAGACAAAAGTTGCCCCGCCGCGGTGGTCTAGTGGCTAAGGTACTCGGCTGCTGACCCGAAGGGCGCGGGTTCGAATCCCGGCTGCGGCGGCTGCAATTCCGATGGAGGCGGAAATGTTGTAGGCCCGCGTGCTCAGATTTGGGTGCACGTTAAAGAACCCCAGGTGGTCTAAATTTCCGGAGCCCTCCACTACGGCGTCTCTCATAATCATATAGTGGTTTTGGGACGTTAAACCTCACATATCAATCAATCAATCAATCAATCAATCAGACAAAAGTTGAGCCTTATCAGGCCTGATAAGGGCCTCAACTTTTTCGGCTACTTTTGACCATTCATTGCGGGGAAACCGATGATTCAGGGACCTTTTAGCTCGAAAAAAAAACGCACAGTACGCCTTCCACGGCAGAGTATGACGTCACATAAAAGTTGAGCCTGATCAGTGGTTAAGAAGGCATAAACTTTTTTCGCTAATTTCGACCATTTCTGGCAGAGAAGCCAACGCTTCAGGGGACACTTCAGACGTAACAAACGCATAGTATGCCCTGCACGGCAAGGTGTGACGTCAGACAAAAGTTGAGCCTTATCAGGCGTGATAAGGGCCTCAACTTTTTCGACTAGTTTCGACCGACTATAGCGGGGAAGCCAATTTGTGAGGGATCCTTTAGCTCAGAAAAAAACGCACAGTACGCCCTCACGGCAAGGTGTGACTTCACATAAAATTTGAGCCTTATCAGGGGTGATAAAGGCCTCAACTTTTTTTTGCTAGTTTCAACCAGTTATTGCGGGGAAGCCAGCGCCTCAGGGGACGCTTTAGATGAAACAAACGCATAGTCCGCCTTGTACGGCAAGATGTGACATCAGACAAAAGTTGAGCCTTATCAGGCGTGATAAGGGCCTGAACTTTTTCGACTAGTTTCGACCATCTGTTGCGGGGAAGCCTGCAATTCAGAGAGCCGTTAGCTCAGGACAAACGAATAGTACGCCTTCCACGGCAAGGTGTGACGTCAGACAAAAGTAGAGCTTTATCACGGGTGATAAGGGCCTGAGTTTTTATGACTAGTTCGGACCATTTTTTTTTTTTTTTGCAGAGAAGCCAGCGCCCCAAGAAACCTTTCAGTTCGAAATAAACGCAGAATACGCCCTGCACGGCAAGAGTGACGTCAGACGAAAGTTGAATTGAATTGAATTTTTATTGACACAAAAATAGTTTACAGTATACAAGAGTTTCAAAAATGCATCCGATTTCTTAGCGCAAGGCTAGTAGGAATTTATTCAAAAAATAATCTTTAAAAAGGCGTGTTATTCACCAAGACAAAATATAGAGTACAAACACATTGCGAACATTTTACTGAAGTTAAGACAGATGAAAAACTCATTATAACAATATGTTTTACAGAGCTTGGCGAATGATACTAGATACGGGAAGAAGAAGAAAAGAGGCGAGAAAAAAAACTAGCTGAAGGTTGCACTTTCACAGGAGCGTCGGTGGCCATGTTGGCGTCACGAAGAGCGGGGGGCTTACGGGAACGAGGTGCCAGGCTTGTACGGGGAGTCCACACACCTTCACCGAATTTCACGAGATTTTTCACGCACAAATGTACTGGAAGGCTGAGGAACGTCAACAGACCGAGGAACGTCAGCAGGCCGAAATCCAAACACGCGCAAGTTCGGGTCACGCGTGAATATTACCAACGCCGTGGCTTGCCTAGCAAATCCGTGGCGTCTTCGTCTCGCATTGTTCACTACAAAACAAAGATGTGTAAGACATCGTTTGAAAAGAGGAGATCAAACTGCAAAGCGACGAAGGAACATATAAAAATATAAAGACTTTGGGATAGCATGAAGACTAATCATGACATACGTATCTGAAGAGCATACCAGTACCTTGTAAGTACAAAAAGAAGATCAATTGTAATGCATATGTACATAAACAGTAAATGTAAATGAGCGTATACTTAGGTAAATCTAACAGCATGCAACTTAACTTTAGTTGCAATTGAATTTATTATAGCTACTTCTAACAATGACACGTTGGATGTCTATATGTTACATAATCATTTTATTTAGTCTAAGAAAGAAATGCTCGTTCTATTTTATTTCTTGTGGAAGTGTAATGCACATGGCAACTCCATTAGCTGTAAGCTTTCTGTTACCGTATACGTTCTTTGTTTGCTGGGTGAGATAGTTTTTTTTTTACATTGTTGCGGCTTTCATGACTGGAGCATGAGAAATGTGATGAACAAACTGGATAGTTGGTTTTATTACTAAAATGAACACTAAGTGCTGTTTTATAATCTATTATCGTGCTTAACATCACAATATTTTGGTTTCAGAAAAGTGGTATCGTGTGTACCGTATAGCCTGAATTGGTTATAAAGCTGATTGCTCACTTCTGAGGTTTTATCACCGGCTCTAGATACGTGTAGTATGTGTGAACCCACGTAACCACGCAGTAGTTGGTGTGGCTATGAAATACGCTAAAAATAATTACTCGTAAAATCGGTGCATGAAATATGTCTCGACATTTGTATATCAGAAAACAGGATTTACTCAGTCTTTTGCATATTTCGTCAATCTGAGCTTTCCGGTTAAAATATTCATCAATGAAAGCGCTTAGGCATTTTTTTAATGTAGTCATTTTAGTGCTGAAATTTTTATAGTAAGTGTGCATGGGTGCACATTCACATCAGGCGTTTCGCGCTCTGAAGTACACCCAACGTACTTGGATTTCTGTGTATTCAAAGTAAGTCCATTTGAAGAGAACCACTTGCGGATATCAACAAGTTCTAAATTCGTACATGCTATGGTATGGTCAAAAGAATATTGAGTGCATATAAAAGCTGTATAGTTACCATACATAAATAGGGAAAAGTTTTTACTACGCCAAGTAGGTGGTTAATGTTACAGTGAGAAAAATATTGGTCCAAGAACTGAACCTTCGGGTACTCCTATAGTTGTTTCACGAAACTCTGATTGGGTGTCGGCAAGTTGTACTGTTTGTTTGCGCTTTCCCGGATAAGGAGGAGGAGGAGCAAGGGAAGATATGAAAGGCAGGGAGGTCAACCAGGCGCACGTCCGGTTTGCTACCCTGCACTGGAAGAATGGGTGAGGGGATTAAAGGAGAAGATAGGGAGAAGTGAAGGGCAACGTGTGTGTAGATGTGACCTTGTTCATTGCACGCTTATAAGTGGACGCGTAGTCCGGTCGTCTTTAGAAAACTTAGCAATGCCCGCGTCGCTTTGCTGGCCTGCGACGCGTAGAGCCATGAACCAAGGATCTTCTCTTCGGAAAACGGTTTACTGTCTAGTGTCTAACGTTTCGCGCAGCAAGTTGCGTTCGCTCGCAAAACGTTCACATGAACACAGTAGATGTTCTATTGTCTCGTCAGTGTCACACGATTCACATCGGGAGCTATCCGCCATTTCTATGCGAAAGGAGTACGCCTTCGTAAAAGCTACTCCTAACCACAGGCGGCACAGTAAAGTTGCATCCTGACGGGAGAGGTCCGATAGGACTTGAAGCTTTCTCGATGGGTCCAATTTGTTTAGGCGGCGGTTCCCGACACTGGGGTCACTCAGCCAAGTTTCCGACATAGTGTTAGCGAACGAGTGAAGGCCCCTTGCAGCGTCGGTTCTCGACAATGGAATTGGGGTTGTCTGGGCGTCCGCGTGGGCGGATCGGGCAGCATTATCAGCAAGGTCGTTACCAACAATACCACAATGTCCCGGTAACCACTGGAACACCACGTCATGTCCTTTCGGTAAAACTTCGTGAAGCACTTCTCTTATTTCATTCACTAGTTGTTGATGCACCCTTTGTCGTAAAGCTGATTGCAAGCTCTGAAGGGATGCTTTGGAGTCGCAGAACACAGCCCAGATAACCTTTAAAGAACACAAGGCACATTCCACGAAAGCCATAACATTGTAATTTATTTATTATTTTGTGGTGCACAACGTCAAAAGTTATCTTTCCATCGAGAAATATATCTACAACTGTTCTACTGTTACTTAAGTGAAAATTGATAAGTCTCGGAAGTGATAAAACCGCTGCGTCGGTCTACAAACCCAATCTAAACACAGGTGGTCAGGATGTAAGAATTTCGTGTTCTGAAAAAGATAAATTCGTTTAACTATTACATGAAAAACAGCTAATTCAGCATTAGTTTTTCAAAAACAATATCTATGGCCTATAAAATGGAAATGGGATGGTAGTTTTCTGGTATGTTTTGGTGACCGGCCTTGTAAATCGGGATAAACTTTCACAACTTGAGAAGGTCAAGATACGTAGAGGTAAAAAATGAATAATTATTGATTTTTTAAAGGCGCAGAAAGGATGTCGATGTATTCTTTTAGAGATAGAATGGTATATTGTCGCATACGACTGATAATTAAACTTGCATGCTACAAACTACTGCTACAATCTCACTAGCGATTATAATAGCAAACCTAAACGTGTTAAGGTTACGAGGAATATATTGCCACGTTCCATTTCCCAAGTTTTTGTTATCGTCCGAAAACACCGCACGATACTCAGCGCGAACCGCGCCTGCAGTTTTCTAGAAGGTTCCGGACTGTAGTAGATCATTTCGATAAGATCACGCCCACTGTGCGAACGGTACAGATTGTTCTGGAAGCTACGCCACCGCCAGCGATAACGCTAGAACATTCGACGGCAAGAGTATAAATGCCGACGCCCTTCGCCGCTTGTCAGTTGTTGATCGGAGGCCGACGCTCCGTTCGCCGCTATCAGTCCGAGACTGCTATCTGTGCGAGACTGCTGCTGTAATTGGACTTTCAGTTTACCGGGCACAGGTTCGCCCAAATAAACAGTTAAATCCTAACACGAAGTCTCCTGTCTTCGGCCACGTCACGACCCCGTGACATCTGGTGGAGGTGCTGCTTCGTTCATGTACCGGACGCCCCCGTCAAGCCGTGAACCCAGCCCACGTCGCGGAGAAGACACCGACACCAACCAGGAGCAGCGAACAAGCCGCCGACAGCAAGGGCTACCACCGGAGTACGGGCTTCTACCAGACAAGGCGCGGAAGACGAAGGCCATGACCGCGACTGCAGCGACAATGACAACCGCAGCGTCCCAGCCCACGATGGTCATGCATCAACCCAGGGAACCACCAATTTTCCATGGGTCATCGTTCGAAGACCCGGAGTCCTGGCTGGAGACATACGACCGTGTGGCCGCCCTCAACCACTGGGACCATGACGAAAAGCTGCGTCGTGTGTTCTTCTATTTGGAAGACACCGCAAGGACTTGGCTTGAAAATCGGGAGTCCACGCTCCGAACGTGGGATGTTTTCTGCGGCGCATTCCTTCAAACGTTCGCGAGCGTCGCTCGCAAAGAGAGGGCCGCTGCTTTATTAGAGACTCGGGTTCAGCTACCAAATGAAAATGTCGCCATTTTCACAGAAGAAATGACCCGACTATTCCGTCACGCTGATCCAGACATGCCTGAGGAGAAAAAAGTTCGTTTCCTCATGCGAGGGGTCAAACAGGAGCTCTTCGCGGGACTGATGAGAAACCCACCGATAACCGTCCAAGAATTTGTAGCAGAAGCGACCACTATCGAAAAGACCCTGGACATGCGCACCAGACAGTATAATCGTCGCCTGACTCCAGAATGCGCTGCTGCTCAAACCAGTGACTCCGAAAACCTGCGTGAAACGATCCGAGCGATCGTGCGGGAAGAGCTGCGCAAACTGTTGCCTTCGGCGCACCCTCAAGTGGATTCGATCGCCGACATTGTGCGAGAAGAAGTTCGGCAATCGCTTCGAATTCCCCAAACACCGCTGCCCGAGCCAGAAACTATGAGCTACGCCGCTGCAGTGCGCTACAACGCTCCTCCCCGTCCACGCCGAAACGCCGCGCCGTCGCACTTCCGTCGCCAGACACCACCGCCGCCACCACCCCCACCGACGACCTACCGTTCGCCAGCGGACCAGCGCGGTGCGCCGAGGAAAACCGACGTTTGGCGCACCCCTGACCACCGCCCACTGTGCTACCACTGCGGCGAGGCCGGGCACACTTACCGCCGTTGCCAGTACCGACAGATGGGACTGCGTGGCTTCGCCGTCGATGCACCACGTCCGCAGCCAGGGGAACGGCCACGTGACATCGCCGACTACCTGACAGGAACTCAATGGACACCCCGAAGTCCTTCCCGTTCGCCGTCGCCCAGCCGCCGCATGTCACCGCACCCCCGGCAGTACTCCGGCCCAACGCGGGGCCGGTCTCCTAACCCGTATCCGGGAAACTAAGGGCAGCAACCGGTGGAGGTGCGGTTGCTGTGCGACGAACTACCGAAGATCCTCCGACGACGACGACGCCGCGACGGAGCTTTCCGAACACAACGCCAACCAGGCAAAGCCCTGACGGCGAAAGCTCACTTACCGAAGGTGGCCTGACGACGCAACATGGAAGCAGCGGAACAAGCCGACGCAGCCGTGACCCGACGCCACGCCCTAACTGTAATGCGAGACGGCGAACTAGCGACCTCGACGTTCTTATCGACGGCCACAGTGTGACTGCTCTCGTCGATACTGGAGCCGACTATTCTGTCATCAGTGGGTCGTTCGCCGCGAAGTTAAAGAAAGTTAGGACAGCTTGGAAAGGCCCTGAAATCCGCACAGCCGGAGGTCATCTCGTAACGCCTGCAGGAATCTGCACAGCGAGAGTCACCATTAACGGCCGTATTTATCCTACAGACTTCGTAGTCCTACAGCGTTGCTCGAGAGATGTCATCCTTGGCATGGACTTCTTATGCCTCCATGGTGCTGTCATCAACCTAAAAACAAAGTCGATAACGTTATCCACAGAAGAAGCACTACCGCCGCGCACGCCGTCAGGACACCATGCCTTGAATGTGCTGGAAGAACAAGTCACCATTCCGCCTCGCTCAAGCGTCATTATTTCAGTCGGCGCTCCTAAATCACCTGACTTGGAAGGCGTCGTTGAAGGCAGTCAGCATCTGTTGGTCACCCGAAATATTTGCGTCGCAAGAGGAATTGCAGAGCTGCGGGGAGGCAAAGCAACGGTTTTGCTCACGAATTTCAGCAATGAGTACAAACATGTGAACAAAGGAACAACGGTCGCATACATCGAAGAAATTGTCGGAGCCACCAGTGCTTTCGCCCTCGCCGATTCTGCGGAACCTGCTCAGAGGAACCAAGCCCCTCCCATAGCTTTCGACGTCAATCCCAGACTTCCGAACGATAAGCAAGAACAGCTCAAGGCCCTGCTCCTGCAATACGAAGATTGCTTTTCGTCGTCATCGAAAATTCGGCAGACCCCAATCACGAAACATCGCATCATAACCGAAGAAAATGCCAGACCACTCCGTCAGAGTCCGTACAGGGTTTCGACGCGAGAACGTGAGGCCATGAAGAGACAAGTTGATGAAATGCTGCGGGATGACATTATCCAGCCGTCAAAGAGTCCATGGGCATCCCCCGTGGTGTTAGTGAAGAAAAAGGATGGGACCCTACGTTTCTGCGTCGATTATCGCCGCCTGAACAAAATCACAAGAAAGGACGTGTATCCCCTCCCACGAATAGACGACGCACTTGATCGGCTTCATAACGCCAAGTACTTTTCGTCAATGGACCTTAAGACTGGCTATTGGCAAATCGAAGTCGACGAAAGAGACCGAGAGAAGACGGCGTTCATAACACCGGACGGCCTCTTCGAGTTTAAGGTGATGCCCTTCGGCCTTTGCTCAGCGCCTGCAACGTTTCAACGCGTTATGGATACAGTACTGGCAGGATTGAAGTGGCAGACTTGCCTTGTGTACTTGGACGACGTCGTCGTGTTTTCCTCGAGTTTCGACGAGCATCTTCGGCGCCTTGAAGCTGTACTTCAAGCCATCAAGACTTCCGGACTCACACTGAAGCCAGAAAAGTGCAGATTTCCGTATGAGGAGCTCTTGTTTCTGGGGCACGTTATCAGCAAGTCTGGAGTTCGTCCCGATCCACGGAAAACAGCCGCCATCGCCGACTTCCCGCCGCCCACTGACAAGAAAGCCGTGCGCCGATTTCTGGGCCTGTGTGCCTATTATAGGCGGTTCGTGAAAAACATCGCCCGCATCGCCGATCCTCTCACTAACCTTACCAAGGCCGACGTGGAGTTTAAGTGGGAAACGCCGCAGGAACACGCTTTCCAGGAGCTTAAACATCGCCTCCAGACGCCTCCGTTACTTGCCCATTTCGACGAATTCGCCGAGACAGAAATACATACTGACGCAAGCAGCGTAGGTCTTGGCGCCGTTCTTGTGCAGAGGGCTGACGGACTTGAAAGGGTTATTAGTTACGCCAGCCGATCGCTATCCAAAGCAGAAGCAAATTATTCCACAACAGAAAAGGAGTGCCTCGCCATCATCTGGGCTACGTCGAAATTTCGCCCCTACCTCTACGGCAGGCCCTTCAAAGTTGTGAGCGACCACCACGCATTGTGTTGGCTAGCCACCTTGAAGGACCCCTCAGGTCGCCTCGCACGATGGAACCTGAGACTTCAAGAATATGACATTACTGTCATTTACAAGTCCGGCAAAAAACACTCCGACGCCGACTGTCTCTCTCGTGCGCCTGTCGACCAACCGCTACCCGACGACCCGGATGACGACTTTTTCTTAGGAACGATAACTACCGACGACTTCGCTGAACGACAGAGGGCCGACCCGGAACTTAAGGCCCTAATAGAATACCTCGAAGGCAGGACCGCCGAAGTCCCGAAGATATTCAAGCGCGCACTTGCGTCGTTCTTTCTACGAAACGGTCTTCTACAAAAGAAAAACTTTTCACCGCTTCGAGCTAAGTACCTTCTTGTGGTGCCTTCAGCTCTGCGACCAGAACTCCTGCAGGCCCTTCACGACGATCCGACGGCAGGGCACCTCGGTGTTTCTCGCACGCTCGCGAGGATACAAGAAAGGTACTACTGGCCACGTCTTACCACCGACGTCACTCGTTATGTGAGAACATGCCGGGACTGTCAGCGACGCAAGACACCGCCGACAAGGCCAGCGGGACTTCTGCAGCCAATTGATCCACCTTGCCGACCTTTCCAGCAGATTGGTATGGACCTACTGGGGCCGTTCCCGACGTCGGCTTTCGGAAACAAGTGGATCGTGGTAGCTACCGACTACCTCACCCGCTACGCCGAGACAAAAGCCCAGCCAAAAGGCAGTGCATCCGAAGTAGCTAAATTCTTCGTCGAAAATATCGTCCTACGTCATGGCGCCCCAGAGGTCCTTATCACCGACAGAGGAACGGCATTCACTGCCGACTTAACTCAAGCAATCTTGGCATACAGCCAAACAAACCACCGCCGGACGACAGCGTACCACCCACAGACCAACGGCCTCACCGAGCGGCTTAACAAGACGATCGCCGACATGCTGTCAATGTACGTCGATGTCGAACACAAGACGTGGGACGCCATTCTTCCGTATGTGACCTTCGCATACAACACGGCGGTGCAGGAGACGACGCAGATATCACCATACAAATTGGTCTACGGAAGGAGCCCGGCAACGACGCTCGATGCCATGTTACCCAACGTCACCGACGAAGAAAACCTCGATGTGAGCGAGTACCTTCAACGCGCCGAAGAAGCCCGACAACTTGCGCGTCTCCGTATCAAGAATCAACAGACGACCGACAGCCACCGTTACAACCTTCGACGACGCTTCGTGGAATACCAGCCCGGTGAACGTGTTTGGGTGTGGACGCCGATAGCCGACGTGGACTAAGTGAAAAGCTTCTGCGACGGTACTTCGGACCGTACAGGGTGGTTCAACGGCTCGGCCCACTTGATTACGAGGTTGTCCCCGACGGCATCACGAACTCTCAACGACGCCGATCGCGACCTGACGTCGTCCATGTCGCGCGCCTCAAGCCGTTTCATGCGCGTTAACAAACTGAACTAGTGTTTTTTTTTGTATTATTGTTGTATCGTAATTTATTCATTGTACTTTCTTGCATTATTATTGTACTTTCATCTTTAGTTAAAGCATCGGGACGATGCCTTTTTTCAGAGGGGGGCAATGCCACGTTCCATTTCCCAAGTTTTTGTTATCGTCCGAAAACACCGCACGATACTCAGCGCAAACCGCGCCTGCAGTTTTCTAGAAGGTTCCGGACTGTAGTAGATCATTTCGATAAGATCACGCCCACTGTGCGGACGGTACAGATTGTTCTGGAAGCTACGCCACCGCCAGCGATAACGCTAGAACATTCGACGGCAAGAGTATAAATGCCGACGCGCTTCGCCGCTTGTCAGTTGTTGATCGGAGGCCGACGCTCCGTTCGCCGCTATCAGTCCGAGACTGCTATCTGTGCGAGACTGCTGCTGTAATTGGACTTTCAGTTTACCGGGCACAGGTTCGCCCAAATAAACAGTTAAATCCTAACACGAAGTCTCCTGTCTTCGGCCACGTCACGACCCCGTGACAATATTTAATATATTCTTCGCTGAGTGCCATAGACTCCAATTGAGAATGGAAGGGACAAAAGTATGTAATAATAGTCAAAACTAGGGTACTGATATTCCGACAACCTCAATGTCGCGCAGTGGAAAAGAAATTGTAGCCCCGCCGCGGTGGTCTAGTGGCTAAAGTGCTCGGCTATTGACCCGCAGTCGCGGATTCGAATCCCGGCAGCGGCGGCTGCATTTCCGATGGAGGCGGAAATGTTGTAGGCCCTTGTGCTCAAATTTGGGTGCACTTTGAAGAACCCCATGTTGTCGAAATTTCCCGAGCCCTCTACTACGGCATCTTTCATAATCATATGTTGCTTTTGGGACGGGAAACCCCACAAATCAATCAAAAGAAGATGTAACCAGGTATGCTATATGTTTAACTCTGTTTTATCCAAGTTTTGGAAACTGCTATGTAAAAAAAATCAAAAGCGTGCAACGAAAGTAAAGCACAGATATTTCCCATGTTTTTCTGCATGCTACGTATATTACAATGAATGAGCCTATGGCAAGAATTTACTTCTGTAAGATGGCTTCCAGATAACATGATGATGTCCATTTCAGTCAAGGTTTTTTTTTTCATACTATAAGAGATAGGTAGTTTTCACAGCGAATAGGAATGACATTGGAGTTTTCAGCTTTTCTTGCTAGAACGTTTTCATTAAAAAAGCAGACAAATTTTCCTTTTCTTCACGCTTTCTTGACCCTGCCTTTCCCAATAGAACCTTATTCTCCGGACCAACATGTTCATATACATATACAGTTCCATCACCTTCATAACCAAAATCTGCTGGAATGATTTTCGTCTTTTTTACTGCTAGAAGGACACGGTTGCGGGTTGAGCGGGACCGACATTTCACAACCACATTTGGTTTTGTTTTTGGCTTTTGAGGGCACTCGACGAACGACATCAAGTTCATCCGAAGTTATTAGTACTGCAAACTTTTCAGCCACTGGTGTAATGCTACTAGCCAGGTCTTCATATTTCTGTATTGGTAGCTCCTAAATTTCAAGATTCTGCTGTCTGCTGTACTGCTTGAAGTCTCTTATTTCAGAGCACGCTGCATCGAGGCCCTCACGCAGTGCCATGTTATCTTTCTTTGATTGATTGATTGATTGATTGATTGATATGTGGAGTTTAACGTCACAAAACCACCATATGATTATGGGAGACGCCGTAGTGGAGGGCTTCGGAAATTTAGACCACCTGGGGTTCTTTAACGTGCACCCAAATCTGAGCACACGGGCCTACAACATTTCCGCCTCCATCGGAAATGCAGCCGCCGCAGCCGGGAATCGAACCCGCGACCTGCGGGTCAGCAGCCGAGTACCTTAGCCACTAGACCACCGCGGCGGGGCTATCTTTCTTTGAGGCTACATAGCCTCTTCTTAGCGTGTCAAGTGTTCTCTTTAGATCCTGAAATGGCTATTCATGAACGGAACTACTTGCTACTTGTTTGAGCTCTTGCATTAAAGAGAGAGAGAGAATAAAATGAGGGAAAGGCAGGGAGGTTAACCAGAAAATGGAGCATCCGGTTCGCTACCCTGCACTAGGGGAAGGGGGAATGGGGAAGAAAGATTGGAAAGAAAGCGAAGAGGGAAATAGACGCGCGCGAAAAAAAAAAGGGGGGGGGGAGCTGGGGTGCTACAGTCTATACAATAGGCCGCTGCCACGCAAAAAGTTCAGTAAGGCCTTCACTGATTTTCTGTGAGCACACAAATCATGTCGTCTTTCCAGCACTGATTGTTCAGACAAAGGTCTGTCGTCAAGGCGAGCTAACGCAGCAGCTAGTTGCCGTCTTTGCACGCTGTAACGAGGGCAGTGACAGAGAATGTGCTGTATAGTTTCATCGCTGCCGCAATGACCGCAAGCAGCACTGTCTTCCATGCCGATTCGGAAGGCGAAAGCTTTGGTGAAGGCGACACCAAGCCATAGTCGGCAAAGCACCGTTGTCTCGAGTCGAGAGAGTCCAGACGGAGGCCGGAGTCGACGCGACGTGTCCAGTCTACGCAGTCGCGTGTGCGCGTGTTATGTGTGTAAACCTTAGCGGAAAGTTCAGCAAGGAGTTTAGCTAACTCTCTTTAGTCGCCCGTACCTTGTAACTAACGTTTCATCTGTTCACAAGTAAGCTACTGGTTAGTACAACTGTAGTACAAAGCAGTCCAGGAGCTACATAAAGACTAGGAAATTTAGTAGCTAAGAAATGTGTTCTCCCCACATACCTGCGTTGGATAAAATAGGCGATTATTTCAGCCCCGTGTTTCAGCCGCCTGGACTGCTCTGCCATCAGTGGCGGTGAGCCAAAGCTGCCGTCTTTTATCACTCGAGGATCCCGGCGTCAGTTGCTCCCGCACATGCGCGGTATCGGGCAATTCCATTGTAGACCAAGGGGCGGAGATAGTTGAGCAGCTATTCCAGCGACGAAAGGGCCACGTGTCTTCGACGTTCGTGACCGAGCGAAGCAGGATTTACACTGCGTAGGATAAAATATTCGATTATTCCAGCCCCATGTTTCAGCTGCTTCGAATGCCCTGCGATCAGACACACCTTGCCGTCACACTTTAGCCTGTACTGTACTGTAAATCACACTTCAGCCTGCACTACACTGCACTGTAAATAATAATAATAATAATAATAATAATAATAATAATAATAATAATAATAATAATAATAATAATAATAATAATAATAATTACAAGCCGCCACAAGTGTTTTATAGCGGGGCTGCAGAACAAGATCTTCCATCACTCTGTAAGGGGTCGGACTGGGTTGGAGACCATGTTCAGGGTGGAGTGTGGGAAGAGACGGCGCGGGTTCTTCTGTATTAAGTTACACACTACTGTCATGCGTCCAATTGTTCCTGGTTCTTGAAGCGTGGAGCATTCCTGCCAGTTCTGGCTCGGCTGCAGTCTATTCCGAATTCCGGAGAGCGGGACTGTTCCTCTCTGTATCCGTCTGTTGTTCTCTGGTCAGCTTTGGATTGGAAGTGCGCGCGCTTACACCCCATTGGTCAAATTGAAATCGCCGGCCCTGCTGGATCAGCCAGTGTATTTGCTTGAAACATTTTTTTTTGCGTACGCCGACTATTAAGGCACAGACTGGACCCACGTGTGCGTTACAACACGTTAGCGCGTGCACGCTGCCCTTGTGCGTCCTCTCCCGCATATGAACGCGACGAGATACCGAATCCTCATGCCACAGGCTTACGCGTTATAACGTGCACGTATCGTGAGTTTAGGGCTTGAGACCGCTTCGCTGTAGAAAAATATTCCCCCCTTCCACGACATATGCACCCAAAGTACAACGTGGGCAGGCCTGTCGCTCGAGCCTCCTCTCTTTTTTTCAATGGATTCCATCACATGTGGGTATAGCGGGTAATGAGGCGGCTGACAAACTTGCCCGGAGTGCTCTGGAGCTTACACGAACGAAGAAGGCTCCAAAGACAATCAGCGTATCTTACGAGAAGCTGTAAACAAGCATTTTCACTCGTTATGGCTGACGCCTCACCAGCCATGCGTGACACAAGGGCTATGAGAAGAGGCCTGCTTGCTTCATCGCATTCGAACGGGATCAGCGCGTACACCAGCATGGCTTCACAAGATCAGACTCTCCGCGACGCCCTTGTGCCCGAAGTGCAAAGAAAACGGTGATATAGAACACTATTTGCTTAAATGTTGTGCGCTTAAGAAGGAACGGCAAGGTTTATTTGAGGAACTGCAACAGTTAGGCTCACCCTGCGACAGCGTGACGGATATTAGGGGCGAAGCTCCTTATGGCGTGGCTTGGGCGTCCCTCGTAGTACGTAACCACCAGTGGCACATACCCGAAATAGGTATAACATTTGACCTCCAAGGTGGTGCCGGTGAGAGATTTCTTCTGTGCGTTGTTTAACAATAAAAAATAGTGCTCAATGTACATGCCAATGGCTGCTAATGGGGAATGAGAGACAGGAGCTTTCGGCTTTTAGTCAACGCGCACGCTGCGATCCCCATTAGCAGCCATTGGCATGTACATTGAGCACTATCGGACAAGAAAGGATTGCTACATTATACTCGCGGGGTGTAACCTCCTTAGTTTTAGAAAGGTTTAGCGAGCGTTGAGGCGCAGGGCCATGAATACAATGAACTAGTATATACCATGAACTCAAGGTGGTTGAAGGTGGGAAGTAGACCCGAAGCGCAAGCCGTAAGAAAGTGTGCGTGTGCCACCTCTCGTTTAGTCCTTGGAATGTCCACTGAATAGCGGTGCTTCTATATGGGGAATATATGATAAAAAGATGCGAGATGGTGGGACTTGGAGTGTTGAATAGATGGACAAACGGACACACAGACAGATGCATGGATGGACGCATGAACGGACGCAGGGGCGGATGCATGAACGAACGCAGGGACGGGCGCACGAACAGACGCATGGACGGTCACACAGACGGACGCATGGACGGACGAATGCTTCGCCCCACCCTCCATCATTCACTCCATGGATATGCTGCCATTTTTTGTGTTTCCGCGTGGTTCCTCGATCTTCAGGAAACAAGTGTCGCGACTTCTCTTGAAATTTTTGATTGCTACAGACCTCGCATGCGACTGGTGATAAGTGACAATTATGTTTGGTGTATAGTTCAGCGAGATAGAGTACCGGCACAGTACTGCACGTGGAATAGCACAAAGGCCGCTGTCTTTTGCAGGCTTACGTCGCGCTGTGAACGATTTTTATTTTAAGAGCCTGCTCGTGATTAGTTAAAAAACAAACAAAGAACACAGCTTCATTTATCAAAGAGGAAACCGGGCGGGGCAATTGCCTGCAAATTATGCAAGGCTAGATCCGCCGGCTACCTACAACATCCTTAACCTTAACCTTCCTCTCTTTTAGCTCATGCTTACGCCCACTCGTCTGTTTCATGCTTTGTTGATGCCGCCCAGTACAGTTTTCCCGCTCGCTTTGCAATAGTATCCGTAGATACTAAGGGTCAGATTTTATCCTCAGTGTCGGTTCCAACCAATTCATCTTACAAAGCAGAACAGATAGCCATTGCTCCAGCTCTCTTTGATCCAGAGAGAACTGATATTTATACGGACTCTGGATCCGCTGCTAGGGCCTTCGCTTTCAGATTCCGTGTGCAAAGAAGTTTTTCGAACTCTCGCTCACAAGTAACTCAGCCACCACACTATTATTCGGTTCTCTCTCACCTTGACTCAAAGGTCGCGGGCATTCCCAATGTCAACGAGCTAGCCCACGCTAAGGCGCAGGGCTTCACTTACCCCACCTGGACTTGTGCTTCTCAGACAGAGGAATCAGCTCCCAAGCTTCTTTTAGGGACATTTTGACTACCTTCAACGAGATCACAAAGCACCATCAAATAGGTCGTAGGTCCTTTCCACTGTCACACAAAGGGCTGTCTAAGCCACAGGAAATCTTCCTTCGCATGCTTCAGACGTTAACCTACCCTAGCCTCGTAACCTATAGTCATTACTCTGACATTTCAGAACTTTTTTTAGACTGCCACAATCGAAGTGATTTTAACCACATGTTTTGGAGGTGCCCCTCTTTAAAATGATAAAAAATCAAGAATTTTCTGAAAATGCCTTTCATTTAATGATCACGAGTCCGATTCTCATACAACCACCCAAGGCTGTCCAGAAGGCCAACGATGTGGCGGTGAGGCTAGGCCTCCCCGTCTATAGATGTGAGCGGCGCGCAATCCTACTTCTATAAAACGGGGGTAGAATTATTCAGGACCCCAATAAAGTTTTTCATTCATCCATCATCCAACCTCTTCCTTCCGTGCAACGGAAGGGATTAATGGTAAATGTGTCAGACTGCGTCTTGCTGACAGGGATACTTGACAGTAATGTATAATGAAAAGTTCCGTGCAAATATTTTTACTTAACAAATCGCCAACGCGCCAGAGTACAGCACATATGTACAACTAAGTAAACCGCTATTTCATTTTCTTTTTGTTCGCACAACTCCATGCCTTTCAGAGGGCCCACGACATCATGACAAGCTTCGACTTCTGGTTACCTCGAAGGCGGCGCCACGGACTTGATTTGAAGGGGGGGCGGGGGGGGGCCATGGCTATCGTTTCCTCAGCACTACAATAACATTCTTGTCCTGTCATGCTACTCGAAGAAACAATTATGGTTAATTAGTAACGGGGGCGATGCGATGATGTTTTATTGGGAAGGGGGGCACTTCAGGTGAGTTCATTCAGGGAGGGGGGAGGGGGCAAAAAGGTGATCAACTCATGCAGTCTGTTTCTATTTTTTTCAAGGAGAGGGGGAGAGGGTAAAGAGAGGCTGGCAGTGTTATTAGGGGGGCAGCGGCCCCTACAATGGCGGTGCCCCTGATTGGTAGCTGCCACTATGAGAAGCAAAACTAATTACCTTGGCAAAAAGCTTTTTGTGACATTCTACAATGCCTTCGAGTGATTCTGGGGCATTTCAGTCCACGAGACATTACTTCCAGCCCCTCAACTGCTTTTCAACTACTGTCACAACCATGAACCTATTCTTACAAACTTAAGATCATAAGGAATTCCGAAACCAACATTCACTTTTCTCTAAAAGACAACATGCTCAGTTCGATAATCATCTTAGCAGATATAAAAGAGCTGTTCGACATCAAACAGTGTCCGTAAAAATTCAGGTACACCCAGTTCTAATTTTTACTGCTGTAGAAGCGACCATGATGAGATACCAAACTTAATCCCGGCAGAGATAGCAATCCAAAGTATCGAGATTGCATCTTTATCTTACATAAAGTTGTACATTCTTAATTTAGGTCCCGCCTACAGTTCCAGCTAGAGCGAGGTAAACGGAAATTTGACATCTGGTTTCCTGGTTATAGCAACCTAGACTTGCCCACCGAACATGATTATCTGACAACGTACAATTTGAACAATATGTAGAGAAGTGAACACTTCCACACAAAGGGGTGCGTATGACAAACAAAGTATTGTGCTTAACCTGGGTGGCCCGTTTCGAGAGTAGATCAATATTATTGAAGACTGGGCATTGCTGCAACCAACATTTCGACAAGCGGTTTTGTCCAAGCCCCCCCTCCCCCCCCCAGCTGCTTCGTGAAGATAAGACAACTTGTATAAACAACTTCAGCAACACCCTATGTTGAATATTCAGTGGTTGCCAAGCCACTGTGGAATTATCGGTAACGAACGAGCTAATCAAGCTGCCCGTTCAGCCCATACAGAAGACAACGACCAGTCAATACCTCTCTCAAGGACGGACGCTGCTAGGAGGCTCCGCATGCTTGCTCGCCAACGCTCCCTGGCTCTTTGGAATGAGCCTCTCTTTACGCATGCAAGATTACGATCCCTTGATCCAACGTTAAGCATGCAGCTTCCAACAAAAATTCGACGAGGCGACGCTACTGCTCTGCGCAGACTATGGTTGGGAGTCGCGTTTACCCGTGCGTACGCGTTCCGCATAGGTATGGCCGACACTGCCGACTGTGCACACTGCGGAGATGAAGAAACAATTCGACATATCCTGTGTGACTGCCCGAAATACAACCTGGAAAGACAACACCTTTCTAATAAACTAAACAGGTTAGATGACCAGCCGCTGTCAGAAGAAAGTATACTGCGCCATCGTCCTGACTCATCGTCACAGAAGAAAGCCGTGCAAGCGCTACTGGGCTTCTTACGAACTACTGGTCTGTCGGAACGCCTCTGAGTGGACTGATTTTGTGCGTGCGTGTGTGTCGGTGATTTTCTCTTATTTATTTTTTACTCTCCCTTTCTCTTTCAACCCCCTATTCCCCAACCCCAGTGTAGGGTAGCATACCGGATACTAGCATCTGGTTAACCTCCCTGCCTTCCTTATTTCTCGTTTCTCTCTCTCTTCTCTCTCCTGAAGCCTCCATCTTCTGAACTTCTGCTTTGCTTGTATTTCCATTGTGTGAATACGTCGTTGCATTTGAGAAACTGAGTGTTCCAACGGTTAACAAACCTCTTTAGGAATGACTCAGAGAGCATCGGCGTTTGCGCCATCAGGCTTGACGCATCAGTGAAGACAGCAGAGAAGAACTCTAGTGGCTGAGCTATAGCGAGTGCTGAATAAGGAGAAAAAAAAACGTAACACACAATATGCGTTTTATTTTGATGTATTGCAGCAGCCATAAAATTTGCAACAGACAGTAAATGAACATAAGAACACAAGTTCTTTGACAATCAGTTCAAAAAGCAGCACTTATAGTCAGGACCTTGATATGGCAGCTAGATGGGAATTTACACTTAACTAGACACAGACGACATGTGGTTTTGCTATGAGTTACAATGGACAATATAATGTCACGGGGCCATGACGTGGACGGAGGGAGTATACTGTAGGTCCAAGACGAAACTGTTTATTTAGCCGAACTTGAAGCCTGTGAAAAGAAAGTCAGATTACAACGATACACTGATAGCGGCGAACAGAGCCAATGCAATATATCTTCATGGCTGCTCATTGCTTCCATGACGTCACTCGTTTAATCCGAGTGAGAGCGTGCACGGAAGGCTGTGAATCCATTGCCACCATCGTCTCCCATTAAAAGAAAAATCGTTCGTGGCGAGTTTTACATGCTTATTATTTTTATTCTGCTTTTTGCGACAGAAAAGATGCTGGTTCAAATATTGTATTACGCTTGAAAGCTTATAGAGATTTATCTGTGAGCCATTTCTTCCACGAAAACAATGTGTCCACCTCCCCGAAGAGAATTGTGGCGAAATGCGAATGCTATTGTTGCGCCGAGAGAGGGTACCATTGCCGTCAGACATTCGCCTTCACCGGCATCTGCAGTCACCTTGAGAAGCGCCCAGCCAGTGAACGGTCGAGAGTGGGGAGCGAGCGTACGGGAGAGTGGGGCGCCAGCGTTCTCGGGTTGGCGTTGGCGTTTCACAGAGGCTTCTGGAGCTCACATTTTCGGGTGCTCTTGAGATGCGCCCAGTCAGTGAAATGTCGAGAGTGAGGCACGAGCGGACGGAAGAGTCGGGAACAGGGAGGAGAGAGAGTGAACGGCGAGAGAAGGAGAGGCGAAGCACTGCACCTAATCTCTCCTACACTCTCTCGCACCACATGCTTCGGTTGCTAGGGGCAAGGATAAACGCGCGGGCCCACAGCTGCTGCTTTGGGAGGGGAAGTGAGAGCGGAGAGATAACACCTGCCAGGACACGGACACCACCACGGACAACACCGGACGCCTGACATACCCCGACTAAGAAATGCATTCACATTTAAAAGTAAAGAAAAAATATGTGCTATCGAACGTGTGGTCGACCTATAGGAGCAAAGTTTGATGGACCACCAAAGGGACAAAATCAATAAGCTAAATTTTATTCATTCTTCATTTACACACAGACGCATGCACACACACACTATCTAAAACATGCAGATAAACTGGTCCAACTCATTTGCAAATTTTATGCAGTTTTAATTGTACTCTTTCGAACATCTGTCCTCATAGACACATATTTATTGAAGAGGGTCTGTGCTGCTGCCACAAGTATGTTATTCAGCACTATATCATTGTGATCACCACTGCAAGATACATCTTTTGTTTCACGGGCATCTCTTGCGACTAACACAAGAAGCGGCGTTTCTCTTTTACTCTGACCCCTCTCGCAGTGGTACGTGGTTGCTCGTATAACTTAGGGCTTAGGAAAAATCCTAGTACTGGATCTAGACTAGATCGTGTAGCCCCGTGGGCACTTCTACAGCACTGCGGGTTATTGGATTGGTATATTTGGTAGTGGTTCCTCAAAGCTTGAAGTAGAGCACACACACCTAAAAACCATTTAAGAAAGCGCTTTACCGTAAGTGTCTACACGCATATAAATTTCAAGGAAACATATTAGGCTAAGGTGCTGGCAAGACTGGTGCAATATGATAAAAACACTAAGAAGTCATTGAGACACCAGGAAGAAAATACTATGCACAAAACTGACGCACTGAGCAATACAACAGCCCTGCTTCCATTTTTCTCAACCGATTGAGCAGACGTAATACAAGACGTTCCCTTCGCTACTCACCCATAGGAAAATATTCGCCTACTTTGAAGTAAATATGCCTGTTCTGTAAACGTATTGCCATGGGCGTTTATTATTTTAATGCCAGAGCTTGCACTAACAAGTAAGAAACGTACGTGACACCTTTTTTTTGAGCAAGAATGAAACATGATGGAGATGGTGCCATTGGAACGACTGAGAAATATGTAGGACGGACACACGCACCTTCGGATCCCGAAGAAAACGGATGTCGGCGTCCGCTCGATGAACGACATGCTCTCATTTCGTTCTTCGGTTGTCCTTAGGAAACGAGAACACTCGCAACTTCTGTCCCTTTGCCGCGACAATTTGCCACACAGCATCGCCCAACAGTTCGGATTTGCAGGATTGATACAGATTCTCCATATCAAGTGCACAAAGCGCATCACATATCCACGCTGCAGTTCACGGACACACAAAAACACTGTCTTCTCGAGTCACCAACAGGCAGACCAGCATGCCACGAAAACGTTCATCAGACTTGGAAATTCACGTCTGTCGAGCGACGATCGAGAGCAATCGTAGGGACGTCTGTGCAGCGAAACACAGCGGTATAAATAGACTGATGTCACAGCCTGCTGCAAAAGCAATGAGCAGGTCTGATATTATCTAGGTGGCATTAACAGAGCATCGACCGTCGATCATCTGACAAGTGGTGAAGCGCGTCGTCATTAATACATGTGCCGTCGAATATTCCAGAGTTTAACCTAGCGCCCACGTAAGTTCTAGAAGAAACTTACAAAATGTTCACGCTGGACGCGTAATCGCATCGTAACATTCTACGAGAATCTCGATTGTTCTTGATCATTCGGCACGGTTTTTGCAAGCCAGCTTTTACAGAGTAACGGGGCGATAACCAAGCTCGAGGAGGGACGATAGTTATAGCGTGAGAACAAAACGACGACACAGAGACAAGAAGGACACGAAATACACTCTGTGGCGTCGTTTTGTTCTCGCGCTATAACTATCGTCATGCCGTACCAACTAGCCCAAGTTGCCACACTTCTAAGTTACATTTCGAGGAGAGAATGTGGCATTACCCCCGTTTGAAAAAGCACCGTCCTGATCCTTTAACAGCAGATGAAAGTACCGTAATACTGCAATATATACAAGCAATAAATTAGAATGACAAAGTAAAAAGTACAGTCCACAGGATCCCTAACGCGTGTAAAACGGATTGAGGCGCACAACATGCATGACTTCGGGCTACACACGGTGCCGTTAAGAGTTCGTAATACCGTCCAAGGCAACATCGTATTCTAGGACGCCCAGACGTCGAAACACTTTGTATGGCCCAAAGTATCGCCGAAGAAGCTTTTCATGAAGTCCACGGCGGCGTGTCGGCGTCAATACCCGAACGTGTTCGCCGGGCTGATGTTCAACGAAGCTTCGTCTAAGATTGTAACAGTGGCTGTGGGTCACCTGCTGATTCTTGATGCGCAGGCGGGCGAGTTGACGAGCTTCTTCAGCTCGCTGAATGTAGATAGTGACATCGAGGCTTTCTCCGTCCGTGACGTTTAGCAGCATGACGTCGGGTATCGTTGCCGAGTTCCTTCCGTGTAGACCAATTAGCTTCTATGGGGACATCTGCGTCGCCTCTTCCACCGCCTTGTTGTATGTGAAGGTCACCTACGGAAGGATGGAGTCTCACGTCTTGTGTTCGACGTCGACGTAGATGGCCAGCATGTTGGTTATGGTCTTGTTTAGCCGCTCGGTGAGACCGTTGGTCTCTGGGTGGTACGCTGTCGTCCAGTGGTGGCTTGTCTGACTGTATGTCAAGGTCGCCTGAGTTAGGTCAGCAGTAAATGGCGTACATCTGTTTAATTGATTGATTTATTGATTGATTGATATGTGGGGTTTAACGTCCCAAAGCCACCATATGATGATGAGAGACGCCGTAGTGGAGGGCTCCGGAAATTTCACCACCTGGGGTTCTTTAACGTGCACCCAAATCTGAGCACACGGGCATACAACATTTCTGCCTACATCGGAAATGCACCCGGGATTCGATCCCGCGACCTGCGGGTCAGCAGCCGAGTACCTTAGCCACTAGACCACCACGGCGGGGCGCCGTACCTCTGTCGGTGATGAGGACTTGCGGGTCGTCGTGACGCAGAACGATGTTTTCAGCAAAAATATCACGGCATATCCACCAGGTGGGGCGAAGCGGATCGACGGACGCACGCGCGAAGGGAAAGACAGTCGCACATACGGTCACACGGATGGTCGCTCGGACGGAAGCAAAAAATAACGGACGGACGGACTAACGGACTCTTCGCCCCACTCAGGATCATTCACTCCATGAACATGCTTTTCCTTATTGCAGTCTCTATTCAAGCAGAGCTCCGGCTGAAAATGAGTTTTTCCTTGCCACAATACATGCTGCGAAACGCTCTTGATTATTCCAGTGGTTGATCATTCGGAACCCAGAGCGGGAGCCTTGTTCACTCACAATCAGCGTAAACAAGGATCCTACTACAGATCATGCAACGTCAACTCATTTTTTATTATCTTGTGGTCGGTGTTCCGTCTTTTTATACGAGGATTCTCCCCAACCAGACTGCTGTCCGTCGAAGCCTTGATTGCATCGCCATACTATTTGCAGATAGAGAAAGCATAATGTACCACTTCCAAGCAAAGATTCACTGCGTCCGGTATATCAGCTGAGCTGTTCCCACTGTGAGCCCCTATTTACTCAAAAATATCGTAGGTTAAAGTATAATTGCTAGCGAATCATGCCCCCCAAAGCGCAGATATTTGGCCCTTTAAACACCGTGCTCTCGATTCTCTATTCGGGCAACACCAGCTAAAATTTTGGCTTTGGCATATATTGGGCTTGATCGGCGGTCGGGCCGCGCCGTGTAGGTGCATTTTTTTCTTCTGGTAATGGCCGTGCCCGGGTCTCGCTTTGAGTGGCGGGCAAGTTTATACAGATTCAGGACCCTGGCTGGGCCAGGGACGGAAATCCCTGCCCGTGTAGTGCTTTAGTATATTCAATTTAGTTACTCTCCCGTGGAAATTCTTTTACCGCTTTGCCTACTTTGTTGACAGGTTTGATGCTTTTATTGTTGAGAAGTGAATAATATGATACAATTTGGTGTATTGGTGAGGAGGTAGACGCACAACCGCATTTGTTTTGTCTTCCTCAGTGGTTTTCCAAGATAAATCTGGCATAACACGTTTCATCTATATTAACTTGCCGATTTCATGTGTACGTGTCCTCGTACTTCCAGTACAGCTGTGATGAAAGCATACATCTGCTCCGAAAGAAATGCAACATAAAAAGATGAACTGCGTCAATATAGGCCTGAATTAACCGCAGGCTACTCGTGACCAATTTAACCATAAACAACAGTTGCACTCTTGCTTTATTCTAGACAAAAACTTTTTTCCTTTTGAGGCAAGGTAACTGTGACAAAGAAGTGGTATAGGTTACTCCAACTTAAATTACTATAGTGTCTAACGCCACAAAAGCAGCTTGCTGTTGTACGAGTAAGCACAAGGCACGCTAACAGCGGAGGGCCTTCGGAAGACTATCCCTGAGCGCCAAAGAGTTCGGCCTTCCCTTTGGCTATCTCTGCAGTAATTGCAGATTCAAGCACAAGCCTAAAGGTTTACCGATAGAGCGGATCCAGTACTTGTGCACCCAGTGTCCGAGTGTCCATTTCGACACACTCAGTGTGCTCACCTGAGCAAACACACCCCCGGAAGAGCAAAATCGTGTATTCGCCCGCGAAAGCAACAATACTCTGTAGGAATCAAAGAACACTAAGTGCGTCTACTGTTTCATTTCGTCCTTATGCTTCGTCGTGCGTAATGCTTTCTCTCCGAACAGAATATCTGCATTGACTCAGCGGAACACGTTATACCATTGATGTCACGCACGACCTGGTCATAGCAGCGTTTTTCATGGAGCAGAAATGCTTGTCATTACTGTCTATGACACATAACAGGCGCTGCAACTATCTAGAAGACCAGTCCACCGTAGGGTGAGAAAAATGTGTCTCGACAGAACATCAAAATAATGATAGTTTTTACAAATGTTAAAGTAAGTTCGTTGATTCAAGGAAATGGCAAAAACTACATAAACAACAATGCTAGCTCATTAGCCATCTGCATTGATTAGTTTCCGGAGCTTTATTGTAGGTTGTCAATTTCATAAGACAATCATATGTCCCTTCGAGATTTGTAGGCTCACTTTTCACAGAGCATCGTACAAGTTTCTATTTTACCTCGTTTGAATGAAAATTCTTGAAAAACTACACACTATCATCAAGCAACGTTACTACATGCAATAGATATATTATTACGGTCCATAGTCTATGTGCCCTAATATGAAACCGGACTTACACTTAATGGTGTGGGGCGATCATAACTGCGGTGGTGAGTGGTGTGGCATGACGTTATTCCATGAAATCGTCCCTTACTCCTATAAATTACTTGCAATTTTAAGTGAGCTCTTGACTTTCGGGACTTCCTGCACAATAAATCTCCGGAGAAAAGGCTCGCTAGGGAGCCCTTGTGGGGCTGTGCGTGCACATTTGTGACAAGCGCTCCACCTGGACCTGCGAGAGGAGATGACGCGAAATAAAAGTAATAAAAGATATAGCGAAATAAAAGGTTCTAAATATAACTTTACATCATTGACGCAATATATGAGGTTTCACACATACATAGGACCACAAAAATGATTGAAACATAGTATAGCTCACCATAAAACAAAACCAAGAAATGTCCTCAGGGACCAACGATCACGATGGCACCGAGAGGAATGGAAATGCGGCAACATACAAAGCAAAAAAAAAGTCCAGGGCAAAGTGTAGGCTGACCACCTGAAGTCAACGCCTTGTATGCCAAGCCAATATCTACAACGAAGAGCGAGGAAAAACAGAGGGGGGCTGTGGTAACAAAATGACAGTGCTTACAGAAGCCCATCTATCAAGGGTATCAAGAGGGCTAGGGTCGAAACAAAACTCGTAATCCAAAAGCTGGCCGCAGAAAACGATGGTCCCCAGAGCGGAGAAAGTCAACGCTTCTTCGGCGGTGGGTTTACTCCTATCGTTATTGTCCCTCGTGGCGAGCAGAAAGATTAGCAACCAAGGTACGCTTATAAAAGACAACATCGACTGAAGAAATGGCTCGATCAATATTTCTGGTTCTCATAGCTGGTCAACATTTCGCCGAAGCAGTGCGCCAGGCTCTCTTTGTGCTGTCAGACATGTCTGCAAAAAAATATTTATAAGCCTCTTAGTCCGCAGCAATGAATAAAAAATTACTTGATTGTGTAACGTCCTTGGTGCAAATAAAATTATGGTTATCTAAACACAAGATGCAAGAAAAATTACCCAACCATTAGTTGTATATATATATATATATATATATATATATATATATATATATATATTTATATATATATATATATTCCTGCTCACGGCTGGTTATCTTTCACCCACTTTTCTTTCTTCTTATTTACATTACAATTGGCCTAATAACTTCCCCTATACCTTCCTTGACATTATTGTCGGTTAGATCTTATTAATATTGTGTCAAAACACGGAAAAACGAGCCCTTAGGTATACACCTCTTTCGCTTATATATATATATATATATATATATATATATATATATATATGTATATATATATATATATATATATATATATATACACACTTCTATTTTGCTGCCGGGTAGCACAAGTGCGCTTCATTGATCAACGTATGCATAATTGCATCGGCGGGTGCACACCGTAGGCTAAGAGGTATGTCAGGCGCTATCGCATCGCCATACAGCTACGCGAACATGGAAGAGCCACGGAATAACCTCGACCCCATAGCACCCGTATGCAGCGGCAATATTTGCTGTAGTCGTGGCGAATGCGCCGATGTGATTGCAACGGCGCGTCGAGAAAGCACACGGCATTTCGAAGGCCGCGGCCGACTATCGATTAGCGCGTATAGACTCACGATCCTCTATGAAAAACCAGGGGTGGCGCCGGCTCCAACCATATCCAAGCAAACTGTGCGGACGGTGCGGACGCCTGGTCCACTTCTCCATGGTGTCAGTGGTGACAACGACGTGCTTTCAGCACCGCGCACTTCTTCAGTCCTAGCAGTCATCCAAACTTTTTTTCAGGAGAAGCCGAACCTCGTTTACGACCTTTAAGAAATCAGGTGATGCTTGCACTGAGCCAGGCATGGCTCGAATCAGCGAAACTCATTGGATCTGAAGACTAATCTGGTGGCTTCGCGGGTGTTTCTACAGGCGATGCAGGTGTTTATAGGTTGCATCTATAAGACGTTGCTAGGCTTTAGCTTGGTGATGTTAGGTTGTTTCTATGTAGGTTCTCGGCGAAGGAAGAGTTGACTTAAACAACAGACAGTCGCAAGCACGACACGGCTGTCCAAACTCCTGGGACGGGACCACGAGCTCAGAACAAGCACACGCACCTGTAGGCCTATGGCCACGTCGTCGTTGGCGTAGACTTTCATCGCTACAGAGTCGTCTCACCGGCGTCGTTGCCGTTGCCTTAACAGTTCCCTATACCATTCTCTTGTACGCACTCGGTGACTTTGTCTCAACGCCGTCGCTTCAGAGCCATTTATTGGGCGAACTGTTGCATTCTTCATTTTCAGTGGACTAACGGGAAGTAGCAAATTTTGCCCAATTTGTGTCGCAAATACTTGTTTGTGATGCTCATAGTTTCAGCCTAGGCCACATCACACCACATCCATCGGCTGCGCAAATTACGGCTAGCTTAAACAGTGAAGAGCCATCGCTTTTCATGTTTATTTGCTTTGACGTTTTACACTTTTTTCCTTTTCTTCTGACGTAGCACGAAACAATCGCCTTCACTATGTCAACAAGCAGAGAAACGGTGGCGCTTATAATTAGGCTCTCGATATACCTTCACTACCCCTGCACCCTGTACATGTATAAAAATGAAACACGTATGGTAGCAGCTGTCTTCGCAGGCGCAATTAAACCATCGCTTCAGAACAATTGATAATTAATATATGTGTGGGGCTTAACGTCCCAAAACCACCCTATGATTTTGAGAGACGCCGTAGTGGAGGGCTCCGGAAATTTCGACCACCTGGGGTTTTTCACGTGCACCCAAATATGAGTACACGGGCCTACATTTTCGCATCCATTGAAAATGCAGCCGCCGCAGCCGGGATTCGATCCCACAACCAGCGGGTCAGCAGGCGAGTATCTCAGCCACTAGACCACCGCGGCGGGGTCACTTTGAAACAAACCACTGTAGGCTAAAGTCTGAAGTTCCAAATGTGCGACAAAAGGACTGTCGTAGAGCCGGCTGCAGCTATGCAGGTAGAACGTCATTGGCGCGGACACTTGGAGCTCGTAAATAGATTATGCGCTTTTATTAGATCACGGCGATGGCAGTGAATACGTTGCTGCTTTCATCGCGACTGCTGTGACGCGGCGTTGTGCGGAGGGGTGTCCGCTTAATTCGCATATTGGGACGGCATTGTGATGATTCTCTATCTGATGAGCGTTGGTACACGTTTTTCGACAGCCAGCCAAGGAGCCTTTAGCTTAACCGAGTAAGTGTAAGAAGAATTTGCAGATTGAGCGCAATTATATTAGTGGGTCGAACGCACAAGTACAAGTGAAATTTCCAGATTAATATGGTATTCAGAGCTTCACTGTTCAAAGGAGCATACGATACAACAGAGAGCGGGAGCAATTGCCAAACTGAGTTTTTCGCTCGTGAACTCCGCTTTCTCTTAGCCGGTACTTTTTTCCGATGTATCCATCATCCCAATTGCCAGGCTTAGATATGTGCGCACCTAAAACTCGTGATGCGTGCATGGTAAGTGGTACTAACCCATTTATTGACAAGAAACTTGATCGAAGCAGGTCACTGTGGAAAACAGTCAGTGCGCTGGTATATATAGGCGAAATCTTCAATACTACAGGCGAAGCCGTGCCTCATTTCTACAGGTGAAGCCGGGCTCCGTTTAGGATCTTTAGAAAATCAGCCGATGCTTGCACTGAGCCACGCAAGGCTTGAATCAGAACCGCTTACAATACCGTTGTATTATAAGTTAGCGCTGATATGACGTCAATTCGTACAGCTTTATTACAAAAGTTTCCACAGAATGAACTGACGAAGGCTGGGCAGTTATCTATGTGCTTCAGAGACTTTCGAATACAGTATTGATCGACTGGGGCTATAGCGTTTATCGCCCGTATTCCACCCACGTCTTTGTGCCCCATGCTGGTTCAGGAGCGTGGGGCTCACAAGCAGCAACAGGTGGTTGCCAAACAAAGACGGTAATTGGAAGCCGAATAGAGTGGGGCATCTGCACTGCCTAGAGGCGGACGATGGAACAATCGATGGCACGTAGTGGGCCGTCGTCTGATCGGTCTCAGACGACGCGTTTGTACCCTCAATTCTGTATTCTTGTTATTTATTAGCTGGCACATGGTCTCCACATATACCTCCGCTACTGACAACCATGCAGATAGCACGGTGAGACCACTCAACGGGTTGCGTATCCTGCACGCCGAGTCCCGCGGCTATAACAATGCAGCAGGATACATGTTTAGGTAGCGGACCTCCGCAAATACGCACTGCCGGAGATGAATATTGAATCCGATACTGTGATGAAACCTTTCCTGTGGCGTATTCCCGCATGTGATCTTCGTATTATTCTTCATCGTGAAAACGCACAGAAATATACATTGTGGGAAATTTCTAAGAATCATTCGTTCGAGCAGCTCGGTTGTTAGAACTCTTCGAGCCCGAATCCTCACATTTCCAACGGAACTATTTCCAACGGAACTTTAATTGTTTAGGCAGAGTAGACGCACATTAGGAAAAGGCGGGATGACCTTTAGCTTCGTCTCTTTATGCATAAGACAGATAGGGAAAAAAAACCCTTACAGGAAGAGTGGAGAGAAAACCTTGACTTTATTGATCAACTGCTCAATATATTGCCGCTTCGATTGCTTGCTTGGCTGATTGCTCAAGACGAATAAATATTTTTAGTAGAGAAATTGTCAGACAGACTCATTTTCCTGTGTTATGTGCAATTATTGAAACCGACAGACAATAAAGCAAAGAAAAGCCTAAGGGACATTATTTGAGTTTTTCAAACAGCAATTTAATGATTCTCAGGTACATTGAAAGAAACTAAAGAGGACTAAAATTCGCCCTTAATGGGATCCGAGCCCACAACCACCGAAATTTCTGTGTTCAGATCCACACTAATGGCAGACCCCAGCACAGCTTGGGTATAGTAATCCTGGCCGCACAATAATTTGTTTCCTAGTACAAACTACGCTTATCTTATCATACGCGCTCACCTCGCGACAACTACAAGCAAACTTTCACATTACGCCATATTCTTCTATCCCAAATCTTTTTTTTTCTTTCCCCGCATCAATTGCACAGCGCCTACATTGTGGTGAGAATCTATCTGTAGGCTTGCTCTTATTTCCTTGTTTCCCTCTCCTTCGGGTAGTTTCTATCTGCCAGAAACTAACAGCTTCAAACACTTGATCACTGAAGCGTGCTCTTTAAAACTCGATCTTCCTCCGCGCCTCTCCATGTTGTAAAGAAGCGTCTCTACTGCGCACATTCCACAAAGTGTTCGTGCCATAGAGCGTTCGGGGACAGCTTTGCTGATGAAATCTCTCGTCATGAAAAGAGTGAAGTGCCAGATGACAGTAACAAAAACACAAAAAAAGGAGCAAGACACATTGATCTTCAATTGAAAAATGGGTTCGAAATATTTTTCTCTTCTTCTCTCTCTCCACTAAGGCTTGCCTGAAGCCTGTTTTGCGTTTGCAGTATTTTTATTTTTCTTATCTTCGCCCTTCTAAGAAGCTTTTTTTTTTTATGAACGTCATTTCTTTTCAGTGTTCTGTTTCAAGTTTTGTGTTCTTCTCGTGATTCATGTTTTGATTCATGTTTGAGTGAGTGAGAAAGCACATCTGTTCGCTTTGACGCCAGTCAAACATCTCTCCTTGCTTTCCTGGAAACAGCTCTCAGAGACATTCCCTCATTTCTTTCGCGCCTGTTGGAAGCAGCACCACGTGATTCGTCTCACCTGCACCAAAGAAGGTGCACGTCTCATACGAAGACCATTTCATTGCCTGGCCTGGTGAGTGATGACGGTGCAAAGGTGCGAGTGTTGGGCGTGTACACGAAGTCAATAAACCTCAGTATGTAAGTTATGTCTTGATACCGTAATATCCGGGGGAAAAAGCAAGCATGCTGTTTAAATCTTGGGTACAGCTGGGGAAAGAATCAGTTCAGTTGCGCGGGTTGGCGTCATAATCAGATAACACCCTGATAAATTAGACAATTCTGGAGACGACGGCCGCGTCCGAGTGAATTAATGGCGTTGTGAATGAACCTGCATGTCTCGAGATAGGTGACCACTTCTCGCTTTAATTGAGCAAAAAAACGGCAATTATTCGTGCTGTGTTGTAGTTAAACTAAAGAAAAACATGAACGGAACGAAAACGCCTCAAGTCGTAAAACCATCCTCTACATTTCGTAGACGCTTGATGCTGGGAAGATTGAAATTGTACATTGCTTGCAACTCGACTAAATAAATCATCAGGTTTTAGCTTTCAAAGCATGCCGTGACATAATGATTTTAGAGGAATTTTTATAATCCAAAGGACTGACCTAAATAATAAATAATATTGATAATAGTTATAATAATATGAAACTAAAGTATAAATGTTATATGCTCAAACAAAGGAGAGCGCCTGGCGTGGAGCGCCTTTAGCAATGTAAGACAGAGCTAGACATTTCAAGAGAAGAAAGCCTCAGAAACCAGGCATATGATAATTATCCAATCAGTAGCGCGGTAAATTGCGTTGCTTTGCCACACAGCGATTAATTCACCAGAGCGAACATTTTCATTGCTTTCAGTATCATGGCTCTTCTTATCTATTCCTCTCTTCAGCTGGCTGAATTTTCGTTTGTCATAAGCTGCTCGAGAAATTATGAGCTGCTGAGGCCTCGTGGTTGCTTTATCAGATGTTAGCTGAATCGCTTCGTCTTTGAAAACATCTAAATACTTCGTCGCATCAGAGGTTCACTAGAGCTTTCACTAGTGTACTGTAATCAACGTCAAACGAAACCTGACTAGCAGCAAGCCTTCGCGATGGTATAGTGAGACACCATCCAGTAATGACAACTGACAGGCTCACACACACACACACACACACACACACACACACACACACACACACACACACACACACACACACACACACACACACACACACACACACACACACACGCGCGCGCGCGCGCGCGCGCGCGCATGCACGCACACGCACGCACGCACACGCACGCACACGCACACGCGCACGCGCACACACACACAGTTTTTTACAAAAGAAAGCTTCGAAAAGGTTCTCTTAATATAATCGTTCTGCTAATATCGATCTGCTATTATATTGTTCTGCTATCGTTATGCTAAATCTTTCCGCCATTGTAGTAAAACAGGGATTGGTACATGTATTATTCTGGTTGTTGAGCCTATAAAATCAGATGTTTTTGAGCGTTATATATTGCACTTTTATTATGTCTTTATTGAATTAAAGTTCGAGGCGATAACTTTCCAAGCGTAGAAAACGCTATGGCTGTGTGTAGGTGCGTTACAGCAGCGCGTTTCCACATTCATGATGCAATATGTTCTCAAAAACAGCCAATTCTAGAAATTCATGATTTTGTGTAGGCTCGGAAAGGTCGGTACATTTCATATATTTACAAACCACGCGTGTAATGACGGCTGAATTGCTGTTTGTAGCTATCATATACACAAGCACCAGCGTTGCCATTACAGTATTTATTGTTTGTAGAAGACTCAGTGGTGCACACACAAACTTCCCGTGCATGTAACACTCGACAATTGGTGTTGAAAGGAACATTTTGTGTTATCGCGACTACACAGTCCCACATCGCGGGCGTGCGATTGCTGGGCTCCTCGTGCATAATTCACTTCGTAAACGCCTCTCAACTTTGTAACAAATAAGAACAAGTATAATGGCGACGACCAGATTATGTGCTAAACGACCACTTCGTGTCAGGACGTATTCGGATGAATCTTATATGTGACCGGGCACGTGGCGTGGCTGCAGAAATTTGATGAACGCAGCAAAGCGCACTAAATTTTTAACGTCGTCAACTTTTTAGCGCTGAATACGTTGGTATCTTGCCGGTACTTAGCTACGGAGCAGAAACCTGGAGACTTACAAAGAGGGTTCAGCTTAAATTGAGGACGACGCAGCGAGCAATGGAAAGAAAAATGGTAGGTGTAACCTTAAGAGACAAGAAGAGAGCAGAGTGTATTAGGGGACAAATGGTGGTTAAGGATATCATAGTTGAAATAAAGAAGAGGAAATGGACATGGGCCGGGCATGTAGCGCGTAGACAGGATAACCGCTGGTCATTAAGGGTAACTAACTGGATTCCCAGAGAAGGGAAGCGGGTTAGGGGGAGACAGAAAGTTAGGTGGGCAGACGAGATTAAGAAGTTTGCGGGTATAAATTGGCAGCAGCAAGCACACGACCGGGTTAACTGGCGGAACATGGGAGAGGCCTTTGTCCTGCAGTGGACGTAGTCAGGCTGATGATGATGATGATGACGTTGGGAAACATGAGGCCACTCTTTCTATTCGCACTGTCCACGTAGAGTTTCACTTCGCGCATGGCATTCTTTTTATTTACAACATACTGCAGGCCAAATGGCCCAAGCAAAAGTGGCAAGGTACAAAATAAGTAAACATACACCGCACAGTTTAAAATTTTAATAAATTAAATGAGGCAAACAATGAAATCTAAATAAGAAAAGACAGTGAGCATGTAATTGTGCATTGCTTCAGGTGAGGGCAGATGATGAAAAATATCAGTTCCCATATTTCAATAGTTGGGGAAACAGTATATCTAAAGAGCGCCGTCCAGGCAGCATAATAGCACAGTGTGAGCGACAGGGAATGATGGGTTTTCCTAGTCTCGGAAAAAATTATGTAAAATCTGGGATCTATAAAAAATTATGATTCAATTCTATGTGACCGGGCACGTGCCATGGCTGAGGAAATTTGCCGAACGCAGCACAGCATGGTAGCTTTCTAACGAGGTCAAATTTTCAGTCATGAATACGTAAAGAAATATGAGGCCAGTCAGGCTATCAGAAAAACGAAGGAATTTCGGTAGAAACATTTTACGCCTGTATGGTCAATCAGTTTATAAAGTCGTTCCTTGTACGATGAACCAAAAAAACTATCAGTATCATAAATGGCCAAAGTATTTAGGTAAACCCTACAACTCACTACGGGTCCACTAAAGATGAACAAAGCAGCATTTACTTCTATAGATGATGCCTATGAAGTGATGGGGTCAAGCCGAAGATGTAAAGTACGTACAACATGAGAACACTAGGTTGCGTGAATGGCAGAGGCGGCTACAAGAAGACCCCAAAGTGAGGGAAGGCTCAGCGTGAACGAGGACGGGCCCATAGATCTACGAGACGTGCTAACTCTTGGTTTCCCCACGAGTTTCTTTTCCCAGAGTTTTGGCATCCGCGTCACGGCTGTGACAGCCCGTGGTTTAACTGTCTGCACTAAGAATAAAGATAGAATCAACCTAATATCACCTATTCAAAGCCCAGCATATACCTTGAAGTAGCCTAGAAACATCATCACCTAACACCAAGAACCAATCTTAAACCTTGGTAGCGCAAAATCGATGCGGACATAAGGAACACAGAAATACAAGACAGAGCGCTAACTCAACACTAAGCTTTATTCAAAAGTCCCCCTAAATATATACGCAGCAAAATAGCGCACGCAGGCACGATGCACATCACATTCTGCAACGCTAATCAAAATTGGCAGAGCAACATATATTCGGTATTACAATCAAGTTTTTAAGAAGAGTTTTTTCCCTACAGCGCCGCACTTCAGAAGTGTCACTAATACATTAACCTTGTTTCTTTTTAATGGGATAAGCCTACATTACCTCTCTCACCCGCGCATTTTCACTCCTGCCCAGAATTTGGAAGCTAGACAGCACTGGTTCACATGCACAGGTCTTGCAATGTATATGCACATTAAACGTCAAAATATTTTTACAGATTGTAGATCACTCGTGCTTATTAAAAATATGATTGTATTAGTGACACTTGTGTTGTGCTGAGCGCTAAGGAAAACTATTGTTATAAACTTGGTTGTGGTGCCGAATATATCTTGCTCTGGAGATTCTGATAAGCGTTGTAGAATGTGATGTGCATTGCGCCTGCGTGCACTACTTGGCTGTGTATATAATTAGGGAGACTTTTGAATAAACTTTGTTGCGAGTTAGCGCTCTGTCCTGTATTTTTGTGTTCCTTCCGGTCCTCATCAATTTAAAGCTTTGAAGTTGTGAACTAACTATAGCCCAGCAACGCAATCGTTTCACCTAGGATCAACCTGTACTCTAAAAAAGGAGTCTTTTGATTCCTTCGCGTAGTCCTGACGTGCCACATATGGCTATCCTTAAAAAGGAACGGCAACACACTTTAAGGAGTCATTGTACCCTATTTGGCGAGTCGTGTAACTCACAAGAGAATCAACGTGACTTTTTTAAGGCAGTCCTATACGTGGAAATCGGAACTGTGCGAAGCGAGTCACACATAGTTTCTTTTTTTTTTCATTTTATTGAGAGTGTGGAAGCGACGAGATTAGTTTTCTAAGTTGTCCATTTTTGCCATTTCAAGCTTTGCGCGGATTGGTGCAAGCTTTGGCAATTTTTTTATTCAATAACAGTTTGCCTCCATCGTTAAGCACTCGATCTTGCGATGAACAAAGACAAGCTAGAGGAATAACAAACGAACCAAAAGTGGGCTAAGCGTAGTTTTTTCAGGAAGTTGTGAAGAAATAATGCTCACGACACACCATTTATTCGCAAGCCAAAAACTCACATTGCCGAAAATTGACAACATGTCAGTACTATTAGACGCAGAGCGGGATGCATGGTGTCGTTGTGGCAGCATGTCAAACCTGAAGTCCTCGCAACTCTTTTCTAGAGTCCGGAAGTATGACAAAAAGTGTCAATGTCAGGTGGTTTCGTTATGACCTATTTATAAATAAATATTTCCTCACTGTTGTCAACCGATTTCTACCATTGCAATGCAACAAAACCATAAAGACACTTGAAATAAAAGCTAAAAGCTATGGCGAAAAGTAGTGCAAAACGATGAACACTTCAGATGTCGTTGAAACTTGAAGGTAACACTTACTTTTAATTGCTCAAAATTAGCTGCAAACGCTTTACTTCGGTCCTGTCAGAGGAGTTAAACATTCCTTAATTGGCTTTGACAGTAATAAATGAACTCCACTCATGATGCCGAAGTGGCAGCCGCTACGCATTCTCGGTTCAATTGGGACAATTAGTCGTCAGAATTGACAGTGACGTTTCTCGAGGTATCAATAAACAAATTAGGGCGTCATTAGGCACGACGGGTTGTCGCATGTCTGTGCGCTCTAATTGGCTGCAGCAATGCGACGTCATATGTGTACGTTGCTTAGTGATATAAGGCTCTTTTCTAGCGTGCTTAAAACTGAACTGAACTAAAACTGGCTTGAAGTGGCCTGAACCGACTGGCCTGAACCATTTGAGTGTCAAACTTCTTTTGAATGTCATGTAACGAACACGCAGGGATTGAGGTCGAGCACTAAGTTGGGCTGCTTGGTAGACGTTCATCGAAAAGGATTTTCATCTGCGCTAACGAACACGAGCATGTAAGACGGAACATTATCATCATATACACCATCGAACTTGGTATCTGTACCATGCAGCATATGGTTCTATAAACGAACCTTTGGTGTCACTCACTGATTGTGAGCTGCAGTTTTCAGTTGCTTCTTTGCGAGAGAAACACTACAGCGTAAATTTGTCAAAGGTGGGGGCGCAGTGTGGTTGTTTTATTTTTCCGTTTTCACTATATATGTAATCTTTCACCTATTAAACATTAAGTTGTTACTACTTCACACATCCAGACGTCTTCACTAAAATGTTTCCGCATTTATTAGCACCCTTGAAAAGCCTCTATAGTAGTTGGAGGCAGTAGTTGGAGGCTAGAGATGCGCCTCAAATATTGTCAAGTGACAAAATATGTGCATGTGTTTGCACATGCGTATGTATGTATGTATGTATTTATGTATGTATGTATGTATTTATGTATGTATGTATGTATGTATGTATGTATGTATGTATGTATGTATGTATGTATGTATGTATGTATGTATGTATGTATGTATGTATGTATGTATGTATGTATGTATGTATGTATGTATGTATGTATGTATGCATGCATGTATGTATGTATGTTGTACGCTACGTCGTCTCACTGAATGAATCATCAATCAATTAATCGAGTCGGAGATGTCGACTGTCTTGAATTAGATGGGACAGTAAAAGTTATCAACATTATTTTACAAAATGTTCCTTGTCTGAGGCATTATCACAGATGAAACAGTACTTTTTAACGTGCTTGAAAAACAAGGACATAGTTATGCACAAACAAGTAAAAAAAGCAGGTCCAGGAATGCTTTTCTGTGTGCCTCGCTGCAACCTTCTTTTTGAAGCGCATTCAAAAATACTATCTGCTTCTCCGAATATCTCAATAAACAGCCATTTTTTCCCTCCATCCTGCTTCCGTGCTCTCTTGCCTTTCTTTCTAGTAGCTAAGCTGCCCCACTTCAGTGGAACTCGTGCGGCCTATTTATTGCTCTGGTCGATTAGAACATGTAGACAGTCTATCGATATCACGATACGTCGATGAGAAGGAGGAAGGAATATACGCGTATACGCTCGCACAAAACGAGAAGCTTCCAAAGCAAATGTATTGCATTTTCACGAAAAACACTGGGTACTTCGGCATGTGGGTGAGGCATTTTTCCTATAATTGGCTTAGTTGGGATGATGATGATGATGATGATGACGACGACGACGACTACGACGATGATGATGATTGTGATAATGATGATGATTATGATGCTGATGATGATTGTGATGATGATGATGCTGATGATGATGATGATTTTCGTTTGCGGAACAATCAATGTCTCATGCCACCCTTCATTGTCGATCAATATTCTCGCGTTCCCTACTATACGATCATGCAGCTTGTTAGTCAACGGAAGTGGCTCTGAAAGGAAGGGGATTCTTCGGCCTTCTTACGAGTGATATCGCGGTCCGCTTTATTTCCATCTGTCGTCACGGCTGGACCTGCCCTTTAACAGCCCAGCGCGGAGACGCAATCTGTCTATTCAACCCAGCGTGCGCGCACGGGGCGCTGTATCGGGTCTCACCGCTTTTTGACAGCCAGTGACAGCCTCTCGGCAGACGGGCCAATATCTTGGGGAGTGGATTACAGAGGGAAAGCGGGAATGCAAGAGATGTGGGGATTTCGCTTGTGTGCGCCCCATCCCGACTGGACGGCGGTGGCACCATTCCGCGTGTCCGGCTGCCATGGCACTGTGTCAGCTGGCCTCCCAACTATAGACGTAGCCGTCGGTTTCTCCCGTATATTAATGCATGTGATGAAAAGCGATTGGAGACAGATGGCATGTGCCGAAAAGAAGCCTTTCAATGGAATCGCGCTGTTCCCCTCGAAAGCTGAGATACAATAATGGTTTTTATGTGGCCGCGCTCTCGCTTACATTATTTATTCCTTGTTCATCATAATGAGATGTGGGGCCGATATCGTCAGGGTGATGTAGGTTCCCACGCAGACCTGGAGTGAAATAGGTAATTCACATTTGCGTAGAAACTCTGTATTTCTGATGTGACAATGAGTTACGCACGTGCATTCTTTTTGTACAAATGGTCACATTACGGAACACTGATATACGGGTGCTGTGGTGACATTAACGTCCGAGACGTTCCCGAATAACGCAAGCATGCTTGAGCTACTCCTGGTAGTTATAGCTTAGAGCTTCTGTAACATTCCCGATTTAGTGTGCAGAAATGGAGAGATAGAGAAAGGGAAATTTGCCTTATTTTGGAATGTGCGACTGTAGTGTAGAAAATGAGAGAGACCGTGCTTATAAACAGCCTAAAAACAAAAACAAGAAGCGACACACGAGGAATTAAACGGCTAATTTATAGGATGCACGCCAGAAGTCAGGAACCATGCATATTACTGGAAGTACAGAGAAACCGAGAGACGGACCGAGATCCGTTATTGCATCATTCCGTAATTGCGATTCAGTGTTCACCTTGCAGATTGTACCTCGAGTGACCTGAGATACAGGCGTAACTTTCAGTTTTCTTTCTTCCTCGATGAAACTCACGTTCATGTAATCAAAGGTGTAATTAGTCGTCACTGCATGCTCGGCCAGTGCATTAGACGCCACTCTCCTCTTTTCGACAACGTTCTGATGCTGGTGCGTGGGCAATCTGAAGTTGTAACATTCCCCAATACAAACATTCGCATACACACAAGAGACTTCGCTCGCAAAACCAGGAAGGGCTTCCATCGGTAGCTTCCGATTCGCCCTCACAAGCGCTTGTCTTCACAAAACACGTCGGCAACTTCAACGTCATAGCGACGCAGTACGCGTCATGCGTGATAAGGTCTCGCTTATCCCAGGCTCGTAAGGATGATACATGTTGGTGGTAGAAAGCCTGAATCAGTACATCAATGAAAAGAACATTTTCACGCGCGCACACACACGCACGCACACACACACACGCACACACACACGCACACACAAGCATGCACACACACACGCACGCACACACACAAGCCCACACATACGCGCGCGCGAACACACACGCACACACACACACACACACGCACGCACGCACACACACACGCACGCACACACACACGCTCACACATACACACACACGCACGCACGCACCAACACACGCATGCACGCACACACACGCACAACACACGCACAACACACGCACGCACGCACGCACACGCACACGCACACACACACACACACACGCACTTACACACACACGCACGCACACACACGCACGCACATGCACGCGCGCGCACACGTATACTCACATGCACCCACAGCGACGATTCTGCTCCCACACGGGAACACTGTGGATGAGTAAAATCAAAACATGTGTCTGTATCAAAAGCGACGCAAGACACCAACGTCATAACATTCATTTTTCTCTAACGGGAACACGCGTCTTCCACCAGTTCCACCAGTGGATTGCGTGTTTCCTTGAAACATGCTCAGCCAAAGCATTTGATTTAAAATTGTGTTTCTACGCGTCACATATGGCCTGATGTGCGTGTGTTAAATATTAATTTTATACGGCGCAATACCTCGGGTTTTCTACATTCAGCACCATCAAAAGCATGCAGTATGCGATTCTCTTCGAGACACTTAAAAAGTACTCTTGGCGTCATTTTATTGTATTTGGTCCAGTTAAATCCTTACTGCTATTCGTTTCGGTAGTGCAAGAAAACAATTGAACTCACAGACACAGAATTCACCCAAAAACAGGACGGGCGCATGACATCAACTGACTTTACTCCAAACCTACATACGAAATCTCGTCGCACAGGCGCGCACGCTACGAGCGCTTCCTTTCTTTTTATTTTTAGCTTAAGAAATGATGGGCAGTGATCGCATCACACACGCACTTTAAACTACCACAGCTGATATTGAACCATGGCAAGAAGAAGAATTAGCCAGTATTTTCTGTATAGACGCCGCAAGATATGCACCTGGGACCAGGCCGTGACAAACAGCCCAGACTGCTATGAACAAGCGTAAGCTACTGCGCACTTAGAGCTCGTCTGGGCAACGGTGATCTAAGGCACTTTTTTGATGCCGCCTACGGCATTGCACGCCCTGATTGCAGCCTTCATCGAGCTTGTCCAAGTAGCCGAAACAGCGATAGCAGAAAAGGTTAAACAGATTTCCTTCATTGCCTCTCACACAAACAGGTACGATAACGATTTATTTCAGTCGGATGTTTATTAATATGCGCCCGAACGCTCATGTTGTAATGTCCAACTCAGATCAAATACTGTCCATAACAATTCAGTTGCATGAGAGCATGACATGTTTGTTTTTCTGACACGACGCATCTTGCACGGTAGCACAAGCATGAGCGCAAAGTAATCCATAGATGCTACATAAACACATAATCGCAAACAAATAATGTACTGAAGAGGGAATATTGCTTACCTGTATATCACACTTACTACCGTCTTTGGCCACATTAACATCGCACGCAACACACTCCACAATTGCCATTTTAATAAAAGCGAATCAACCGCATAGCGCCCTGAATGTCCCTGTTGCGTTGCTTTATCGAAGATTTTCGGCAGAGCATGCCTGTTAACGAGTGTCCTTGATTGCTGTATCATCGTTTACAAGCCACTCACGTACTAAACGGGATTAGACCCCACACGTCACAAAGTCGCGAAGGGTAAAACTTGCCTAAATCGATTAAACAAGAAGCACACAAGCCCGACTTCAGCAACCACGCCAACTGATTCGCGTTGAAATGTTCTTCCCGGCATACACTTCAAGCTCTATGACGCCTAGGAGAAGTGACACCGTCACTGGTTTGATGATGTGGAAGCGGTGCCTGGAGGACGCCACACTTGTGACTCACTGCGAGCTCACTAGAGCTCACACATCTCTCTATGCGCTAGCACTAGAATAGTCATCGCACGCTATCTTGTGAACTATACCGTATCTTTTTCTTCGGTATTGGTAGACTGATGAAGATTAGGCATGTTCGGTTGTTTACGGCCACCTAATGTTAACGCTGAAAATTTACGAGGCAACACAACAAGGAAATTCGGATAAACTGCATCGCAAGTCTTGAAAAGAAACAGCTTTATCGCACCACGGAATGGGTCTTCTATTGCTTCGTTAAGCTCATATTGTTGGTTGTCATCTGCTCACAGTACTTTATCATGTCGCCACTTACCCCCTGATTTTTGAACTTCTATTCTATTATCCAAGCTTCACGGGAGCCCATCAATTGGTCCCGCGGCTTAGAAGCAAAATAGATATTTGAGCAACTTGAAAGTTGTTCAGCGCGAATATATCACCAACATAAGAAGGGATTTCCTTGTTGAGCTTCTTCCCATCTCTGTGCTAACTTTATGCTACTTCTCACGCTGTGTGTTTGTGAGACGAGCTCACTTTTTTTTAAACTCCAGTTTTAATTGATAGCGCACGATCACTTACCACAGCATCCCACAATGATAAATAGCTGCGTATATATGTTTTGCTTTTCTGCAGTCAAGACACAGTTCCCTGTGTACATTATGCGTTGTTATTAAATGACTAAAACCAGCCTTGAACGAGACAGATTGTGATGAGGCACAATTATCAATAAATTTCTAATCTATGGTATAGGTCCCCAGTCAGACGAATTGCTGCACTTTATATAAATTACAATCTAGCAGTTGCAATGTATATCGCAGGGCTTCAGCCCCCGAAACAGCTTGGTACTGACAATGAAACCTCTCTGTGAGCGGGAATGAAAGAAAAACATGAATATAAGACTGTTTTAATAGCCACACAATTGATAAATTATAATTTACGTGTGGTTTTATGTTCTTGTAATTGTTACCGTGATTAAAGTGTGTAGACATGGTAACCGAGCTTCTCATGTGAGTGCCACGTTGTGTGACCGACTGTATACGATGCGTCCGACAAGCACAGATTGCTAACTTCACCTGCATGTAGCCAATTACATGTATTGATCTACTGTTGTTTCAATGTGTTTTTTTTGAAAGGAAGTTATGTTAGCTAAACCCAATAACAACGACCAAGCAGCACCATCTTAAATCACGCACAGCACAGGCAAACCTTCTTTTTCTAGTGCTTGGCATCGGCCGCTAAAGTATGCTCTGCAGTGTATTCATTCATTCATGCATTCATTCATTTAATATGTTCAGAAAAAGTATTGAACGATCTAGAGTGCTTGGTTACTCTACTATCGGAGACCAGACAGCCGTCCTTGATGAGCGCAGAAATTGTGGTGTGTGTGATGATGATGATGATGGTTATTTGTGGGGTTTAACATCCCAAAACCATGATATGATTATGAGAGACGCCGTAGTGGAGGGCTCCGGAAATTTCGACCACCTGGGGTTCTTTAACGTGCACCCAAATCTGAGCACACGGGCCTACAACATTTCCGCCTCCATCGGAAATTCAGCCGGGATTCGATCCCGCGACCTGCGGGTCAGCAGCCGAGTACCTTAGCCACTAGGCCACCGTGGCGGGGCTTAATGTGTGCGTGTGTGTGTGTGTGTGTGTGTGTGTGTGTGTGTGTGTGTGTGTGTGTGTGTGTGTGTGCGTGTGCGTGTGCGTGTGTGTGTGTGTGTGTGTGTGTGTGTGTGCGTGTGTGTGTGTGTGTGTGTGTGTGTGTGTGTTATTTAGAAAAAGTTTGCTTACATTATGTGCCAAAAACAAAAATTGCATAACATTCTAATAATAAGGGGCACACAGACATCGGGACATCTACGTGCCATTACAAATATGATTATGTTGTAGTACAAAAGAACACAATAGTATGTTATTACACAATGAATTCAATGGTACGATGATACAACAGATGCAATCAAGCACAATTTGTTTCAAACGGAGCAAGAACAAATACTCAACGGGTGCCGTTTAACACCACGTTGGTCGAATAATGAGTTGTATACCCTTTTGTGGTACACATTCACGAAAGGGCATGACCAACGCTGCAAGAGCTCGTGCTCCCCTAAGAAAAAAAATTGGCCCCGTATCTGTATGTTAATCTGCAAATGTCATCGAAAGACGATAGTCTTGCGTCTGGAGAGAGTGAACAAAACGTTTATTTGATGTACTGCGCAAGAAAATCGGTGAATGGTATTCTGGAGGAGCTGCGTTAGAGCGCTAGAGCGTGTAGCGGAGACGAACGAGTGCATCGAGGCACTTTAGACACGAGTGCCATCTGGCAGTTATCTTGGAAAACGAAGCGTGCGGCTCTGAGACGGGCGTGCCCACCCGTCTTAGAGGTGATAAGGTATAGAACGCAAGGCGATGGGTAGGTGCCACCACCGTGTCATTTTAGCAAAGAGTAGGAAACACTTGCGTTTTCGTGCAAGCGTTGCATGATCAGCGCAGCGTGATAAACGCTACGGTCCTTCGAATTGCTTACGTATGCCTTTTCTAGTAAGAGACGCACATACGGAACATATACGTGTTGTTATGGCGCCTCAGATATGCGCAATAATTGCTTTTTAATTGACAATAGCACAAGTATGAACGCTGAATCTTGAGGAACATTGGTGGGCGCTGTGGGTGGGGTCGGCCGTTTAGCGTATCGTCTGGTGTCGTTCAGAATACCCTGCACCGTCAAGGGTGGACAAACATACAAGTGTACAAACAGATAGACAGACCAAAATTTTTGCTTCGAAGGTCCCCAAGATATAGACTATTGTCTTTTAAAAAGCTCCCCTGAGAGGAACGTGAAGATCTCTCGCCTCATTCGCCCCTGTACCGGCTACGAGGCATGCCCGCGGCGATTCCCAGCGACAGACTCGTATCGGTTTTGCCAAAGGCTGAACAGCCCCGCCACCATTAAAAGAAGCGAGAAGTGTCCACGCGGAAGTGTCGACGCTAAGAAGACACGTAGTAATGGCCCCAGATTTTTAGCGAGCTAGTGTCTGAGTGGGCGTACCGTCATTGCTTAGTATTCACAAGAAAGTGCGCAGACACAAAGCAGAAGCTGTGACGGAAACGTCGGGGAATACAAAACCGCCTTGATCTCGGGGTTGAGCAAACGCCGACGAGAATACAATTCTGTGCCACCATACCATAAAAATGAACTGATACAGCTTTGAACTTTCTTGGAGGCGTGAAGCAGGGATGGAGCGAGGGTCTGTTTATGAGTGTTGACAAATATATGCCGTGAACGGGTTCATGCATGATCAAACCATATAGTAACATTTACTACGTTACTCTATGATCATACGTCCTTCACTGGTTACGCCAATGAAACCAATTCGTCATCGCATGAATCAAGACACTAAGACTGCCTATGTTGACGGAAATAAAGGCAGATTACCTGTGCCTGGCTAAGGTAGCTTCTCCCATAAATTTGCTCATATTCAGTGGAACAAAAAGATACATATTTCTTTTCTTTTCTTTAGATGAAGGGACACAAAAATCAAGTTCTAAATTGTAACAGATGCCGGAACGTACATTTTAAAATAATGCGTTCCAGTCATCACCAATTTGCCCACAGCAAGATAAAAAGATATGTTAATAAAGCCGCCTGCATCTTCCCACAGAGCGAACTCGAGTAAAGCGTCGCAGAGCTGAGGGGGGGGGGGGGGGGGGGTATCGCGTGAATGTTCCTTAACTGGACATGGTTTGAGAATGCTTAACTGTTATTTAGTCTTTATTATTTTTATTGAATGAAGGAGAAGCGTTCCCTTCAACGAGTAGTGGGACGCTGATGTTGGGTTGTGCTAGTACACTCTAGTTGTGCCCCACTACTGGTTTAAGGTATTGTTGCTTCCATCGCATCAACTAGAGTCAAGCAAAGCGTCAAGTAAAGCGAAAGCCAAGTCAAGACGCCCTTGACTGAATTCCGAATGCGCGATCCAGTGCCTACATATACTGGGTGGCCAGTGAAGGGTTGTGCAGCGCAGGCAGTCGTTTTTTTTTTTTTTTTACTAGCAGGCGCTGCCTGCGTCGGCCTTGCGGGGCGAAAGATGGGAAAGGGAGCGACAGTTGGCTTGAGACGCGAGCATGCGGCATGAGACGCGAGCATGCGTAGTGGGAGTGTGGACGGGGCCACCGACGCGGGATCCATGACATGGTGCGACTAAGAAGTGCTCCGCAATTGAGAACCGAAACCGTGAGAACAGTCATTCAACAGTTACTTAAACGCAGCACGTTTCTACCCAGCCGGATAAAGAGAGGGTAAAGGGGGGAAGCCGGTTAGTTATCAGCTTCTACACATCCGCGTGTCGTTTCTTCGATGCGAGGCACACATATTCGGTCGCGCCGAACAGAACTCTCCTCCACTTTCAGCCAGCCCCCTGCGTGTCATTCTCTGATACCACGCCGCAACTCCGGCCGCTAGGGAAGTGCCCACCAACTCTGCAGCGCTTCGCGGGAGAAGCAAACTTGGTCATTGGCGAATATAGGCAACGTTTTGCCGAGGGGAAAAGAAAGAAAAACCGCTACGTGCGTGTGAAATAGAGATACAAAACAGAAAGGGCCCGGCGCGGAGTTTGTTAGACGTGCGCGGTATGCGTACGGCCGCTAATTGCAACGTCATCCCCGCAAACAGAGGTCGTCGACACATGAGAGAAAAACAGTGCAAAGACAAAAGCGCTAGCTATTGTCACCGTACGCAAAGCTGGCCATTCTTTTCTTTTTTTCGTTTCTTGCTTCGTCATTTTTCAGGAATTGTCACCCGTAAAGGCTTTGCCGTATTTCTTTTTTTTTCCTGATTGAGAGCGCGTGCATGCGAATGCGCATCTAGGACAAGCTAGTGTCATCGCCGGGTACGCAGAGAAGTTAGGCGAGGAGATCATATGTAGTCTTTTGGAGGTGAGCTATGCAAAAGAGGCAAAGACAGAATAAGGCACACAGACAACCACATGTTTAGTGCTGACAAAATACCACACAATGGTACGTGTGCTTCTTTGTACGCCTGATTCTCTCCTTGTCTTTCACTTTGTTTCCTGAGAATGTGATCAACAGACCAGCCCCTAACTCACCCTTCCAAGTTGTGTTATGAATTCAGAAGTACTTTTCGCTGGGCTAGTTGGTACATCCTTACGAGTGAAAATTTTAAATGCCTAAAACACCGCAAGAGCGATGATTCATGTGCTCCTTTGTTCTTCTTGGGACGTATCAGGTGTCTAAAAAGTTCCTACATAATTGTTTTGTGACTTTAATAGCTCCTAGTGCGGGAAGTTGTCACAAACGAGCGCTCAAGAAAGTGCGCGCCTTTTACTTATGTGAAAACCAGGCTCCGAGCAGACGCGACTGGGGCCAGCATCAAGAGACGCTGCGCGCACAACTCCTCGCCCCTCGATAAAGCCAATGCCACGCCGACCAACCTCCACGGAGGCTTGGCAAAGCCTCGTCTTCTGCGTGCACTGCATGCGGGGCAGATGAAATCATCGAGCATCCCAGCGCTTCGCACACAACGAGATGTCTTGCTCGCCACACTCCGCTGCCATGGTCGGTCCGCGGCTACACATAGCGACCTCCTCTTCCCTGCACGGCACCACACCCAGGTCTTCAAGGTGGTTCTTCGCTTCCTCGAGGACACTGGACTAGACAACCAAAGAAGCCACCCACCACATCCTCGGTCATGGATGCCATTTCTCATCTTCTTCTCTCTTCTCCACATCTTTAATGCCCTCATCCCACCCCTATGGGCGCTGAGCCGTGCTCCCAGTTAGGGCTGCAGAAGTTGCGTCTTTGCCTTTCCTGAACCTCTGTCTCTATCTATGCTCGGATCTAACACCGAGCTAACTGCAGAAACATATAGACGGAAAGAGGCGAGGTGTCGCAGAGTTGCGTCACGGGACGCGTACCGGAAAGATGTCACCTTTCTTCCGTGTTATGGCTATGTAGCGCGCCGGTGAGAAGCCTAGAAATATTGAGAACCCAGCGGCTATATTAGTGCATATAAGCAAACAGTGGAGGATGGCAATCAGGAGATGAAGTGTGTTTTCTGCCAGCGGATGAAGACTTGTCTTGCACTAGCAGCGCGTGAGTGACCGATGTGTTGCCGGCAGAGATGTCCTGTTATTGAAGTGCGATGATGTTGATGAGGTGAGAGTTTCCCGGAAAAGAAACCTCGGACGCAGCGTGATGACAACCAGCGCTGGACTTTGAGTGTTTCCTTGAAGAGAAGCATTCAATCTTTGTTCCAAGAAGTTTGCACTAAATACATTTGGCGAACATTCTAGTCCATAAGTGTGCTTTGATAGTTAATGCTCGAGAGTGCATTGTAGCACAAGTTGTTTTTCGTACCCGTTGTTTTGAATGTATCGGAGTACCGTGTGAGTTGCATGGTATTTGTTAAGGGCCGAATGTACATGTTTGTGTGATGTTATTCTGCCTTATCTGAGAATATAACTTAGTTTTTTGTCAACTCTCCTCTATGTCTCATTTTTTAGACCACAGGCGGCGTTAGCTGGTGCACCCCAACACTAAATTGCCCATGCTTTCGTGGTGCATTTCGGGGGGTCGATGCGAAGCCCGGCAATCCACCCGGTTATTGCCTCCATATTAACGGGACTAGTGACAGAGGGGGGGGGGGATCAGGCTGACACTTAAGGGGGTGCCCCTTCATGTCCCCCTCCAATTTACGGCACACCTCGTCGTACGCGTAATTCGGAACAACCAAATTTCAACCATCGACACGGATGCTAGTGGGTTGCCACCGCGTCGCATAGCTTCAAGGGCGCCCGGTCTCTTTTTCGCTCTTAATGATGAACAAACATGTACAAATGGGTGCCCTTCTGAATGCATCCTGTAAATACACATAGAACCAAAGGGAGTTGACTTCTTAGCAGCCTTGTTTCTCTAACTTCTGTATTCCCCTGTGCAGTAGCAATAGACAGTTGGAATGCATTTCATGCGTGATCAACGGAATAATTTTCATGTGTAAACGTGAGTTTTCAATGTCAACATTTGCCCTTGCGTCTCTTCGCTTCGGGATTATGGCTGGAATGCAAAACAACGTCGTCGTGAAGCACTACGGGATACGTCCATGGGCACATTTATTATCATACAAATTGGTAGCGCATTCGACGAGCAAAACGTCGCATCCTGAAATTCAACTTCTTTATCAATTGAATTCAAGTAACGTCCAAAATACGATGAATAGAAACTGTATGAAACATCTCGCCTGACCTTTCTCACCTGACCCAAATGTAGCGGGTTCCAGTCCGGTCGGGGCAGTCGCATTTCGATGCAGTTGACATGATCGATTCCAGTGCATACTGTGCCATGACAGTGGCCGTTAAAGAACGCCAGATGAACGAAATTTCCGAAGGCCTTCACTACTGTGCCTGTCATAACCGTATGGTGGTTTTCGTGCGTGCAACCCTAGACATTATTATGCTATTATTTACTTCTATCACCGAGCTACATGGAGCTCTCCACTGGGCTTGACAAGAAATGAGTGGGTAAGCTCGGGCTTCTTTTATTTTGTTAGTCTCCGTGCTTTTTTTTCCGCATGGTTGCTGTTATTCAATCAATCAGTCATACAATCAATCAGTTTATTATCATGTCATAAAAGGATGCTACAGAGAGTAAAATATACAGACAAGGGTCCCAAAGTACACCCTCCACCTGCCCTCCGCCTACGTAGAATCCAATAGCCAGTGACGCAGCCGAGAGGTTGTTTCATATTTTTAATCATGGGAGGCCATATTTTATACGATGCTGACAGAGCAACCCGCTTGTTGCTTGCGATTAGCGGTGTTGCTCTAAGCAGGCAGTGCACATGAAACATCTTTACATCGTTGGATCTGTGCAACCCGAATTCCGAAAACAGTAACCTTCGGACGGGTGGGAAAAAATGCAGTAAGAGCTCACGGTGTTAGCGGAAAAGGCAATCGGGGAGCATACGACGACAAGGCAGAAGAGTTTTAGTATAGGAAATCATCGGTATGCATAGGTTTGTGTGGCAAGAACAAAGTAAAAACAAGTGTGCTCTGGCTAGCCTGAAACAGAACAGTGATATCGAAATGGGAGGAAATGTTCTATGGAAGCGGGGAAGGTAGAGCGAAAAGAAAATAAGAAAGAAACCCACAGAGAAAACATAAGTAAATACAAGAAACATAAACAGCACTCGTTCAGGCAGCCAAGTGCTGGAAAAAAATAAAATAATCAGCGGATGGTTCGCGTACGCCAGCATTAGCAAACTATTGTTCCTGTTATTTTACTCTATTTGTCGTCTACATCTGCATATATCTCTATTTCTTATAATTATTTCGCTCCCGATTCAGCGGCAGTCTACTTTCATGAAAAACAAAAATAAAGAAAGAAGGAAACAATAAGTATGCACTTAGCTTACTGTATATGACCACATTTCCGTGAAAGCTCTGAAGCACGCTTGGTCAATATCAACAGTCGCAAATTCAATATCCTTCATTCACCAACCAATTCTTTTATATGTTGTTTGGCTTCATTATTATTGGTAAAATTGCTTTTGTATCTCTCTCTCTCTCTCTCTTGGTCAAGTGTGGTGCTCTATAAGGAAGAGTAAAGTATGCGTTTTACCGGAAAACAAAAATCAATTAAACCACAAAGTAATACAAAGCTTTGAAGTTTGATAACGCAAAAGAATAATAAAAAAGGAAAGCGAGCAAATATATGGCCGCAACAAATAACAGCTAAAAACAGGATCCTAATTCCGGGAGCCTTTGGCTATATATATTGTAAGCACAGTTTGTCGTAGTTCAGTGTCTTACCTTAATAAGCGGTGAATTAATGACAGGCGTCAGGTTATATGGCCTGATACATATGGAGAGCATAGTAGCGACAGCTGCGTTTGGAAGCATAGTGATCTAAGTAGTTATAGAGCAAGCGAAATGGAGAGGGGAGTCTACAAAGGATGGAAAATGTGAGTGACATTGACACAGATGAAGAGTTTTTAATTATTTAAACAGTGTTTGAGGGATGACTGCAAACAAAGTGCGGTTCAGTATAGGGGGGAGGGGAGATTATCTTGTTGCTGCAGGTGGTTGTACCATAAAATACCTGGCCGATTATTGCACCTCCCGAGCGTATATTTCCATTATTATGTCCACCAAGTATCACTTAGGCCAATCTCTCTCTCATGTATTCTAAAAAAATAACAGGCACCTCTTCACGAACATTTCTGAACCTTATAGAAGCATAGATACTCCGTGCGCTCTTGGGGAAAGACAGCTTTTTTTTTTCATTCAGTCTATTGGCTTTCTTTTTAAACTAGAACAAAATGTTTGCACGATTACATGTATAGATTGACGGGTTGCTTCAACAATTATGTTCAAAATCCTCAAAAATTTGAAAATTGTGATATTTGTTCGATGCCTTCCCATTTACTCCTGCAGCCGTAAGCATCTGAAGATAGCTAAAGACATTCTTTGGGTAGAGTAATGAAGAATGTTAACTTAAATAACATTTAATGACAAGTCACTATCGTAAACCTAACAAGGTTCTGGACGTTCAAGATGCAAGAGCAGGGTGAAGATAACAACATAACAAATCTTATGCTTTCAGAGGAGTGCGCGATGCAGAGAGAAAAAGTTTCTGCGCTCGTCTTTTTACTTTTGCGCGTTTCGTCTGATATTCGATTACGCTAAAAGCATCGTGAACTTAGAGGACACATCTGCGAGAAACCCTGTTAACATAAACAACAGGGAACTCCTGGGAGGCTAAAGGACGTAATCTAAGGCGAGAATGTGGGGAGGGGGGGGGGGTAACCTTGCCGAATGGAGTTTATCCCTGCATGCGTCAGTTGCAGCGCTTTGTTTATACCAAGCGTACATGGCAGCTACTAACAATATTTCGTGATTCCTACCGTTCGTGTTACTTCACACCGACCCAAAACAAAGAGAGAGAGAGAGAGAGAGAGAGAGAGAGAGATTTGCAGGTTATTTCCCACCAGCACGAGAGATACAGGAAAAGATCGGTGTTTGTTTTCGTTACGGCTAGTGCCCCCAACCTTCTCTTTTCCTGCCATGAGCGCGCCACTAGGGTCGCCAGGTGGAAACCTTTCGTTTGTGCTTCCTTTCCAGGAAAAAGTTTCGTTTCCAGGTGAGTGAGCCTCTTTCGGAAACTTTCTGTACACCGGTTTTCTTGCTGCTTTTCGTTTGCGACCAGGTCGGGCACGAAACGACTGCTTCTTCACGAAAGGGTTGGCCGGTGCTAAGCGATGACACCTCTTGATGCTACAATGCAATCTTGTAACCTTTACGAAGCCCGATATAGGCAGTCGGTAGATTCTTGTGAACGAATTTGGGTTAAAGGGCCCGTAAACCACCTCCAATATTTTTTAAAGCCTTTCAAGTAAACGCGCGCACCATGTGCTGAATGCCGTCGCGATCAGCGATTCTGCACGTGGCAGCGCTATGAGCCGCCGGCGCGCCACAAATTCCAAGAAACAATTCCTCGTCCACCCCAAGCCTTCCGGGCCCCTGCGTGACGCGCCGTACCACATCTCTGGCGCGCCGAGCCGAATATGCTGTTGAGCGAGAACCTACGAATTCCGATCAGTCTGCAAGGAGCTGTCCGCGCTGCTTGTTGTTCGTCGTGTTGCCTGCGTGCAACACGTGCGGGGCACGGCTTGTCCCCGCACGGGTCCATCGCGTTGGCAATTCTTTGAAGGCATGTGCGCAACGTAGGTTATTACGGCTGCCGCGGTTCGCCAACAAGCACGCAACTGACGGAGTCGACGGTTGGAGTCTCGGCAACCGGAAGTAGACGGTGTTTCAAGCAGCACGTCCGCGATGATCTATCTATCTATCTATCTATCTATCTATCTATCTATCTATCTATCTATCTATCTATCTATCTATCTATCTATCTATCTATCTATCTATCTATCTATCTATCTATCTATCTATCTATACTCTGTTTCATACATCAGGTGCAACGCTGTGAAAGCCATGCAAGATTTCGGCAAGCAGAACATATAACTCTGAGCGTTTCGTGGTCACTCGCGCGACATCTGATTAGTGCTGGTCATGGTGTAAGTGTTTTTATCTTACATGGTGATGCCGGTGCACCCTCGTGTTTTTTTGTGCTCCCCTTTGGTGCAACTGAAGAACAGAAGAACACAGCTGAGCACAAAAGCTGAGCGCAGTTGGCACCCACATTCTTTTCAGTGAATTCTTTTCAGTGAAAAGAGAAGTTGGCACCCACATTCTTTTCAGTGAATTGCAAGAAAACCCTCAGGCTGTGCCTTGGCCACGTTATTCTTGTTTGCGGTTTAATCCGTTTCTCTGATTAAACCGAATTGTTGAAAGTTAGCCCTGTGTATGTGTTATGTGTCTTCTTCTCTGTCCCGTCCTGGATGCGCTATACCTCGAACTACTTCATTGTCTTGGCGTTTTTCTGTCGTTTTTTCTTTGTTTTTTAACATCGTGAGATCTACTTTCTGAGTAATAAAGTTACCATCTTAGTTTAGAAAAACTTTCACGCGCATTCTTCACAGAGTATATCTGGAAGAAGATAGGTCCGTTAGGATGTGCTACTGATGGCTCATACCAAATTTCTATAGTCAACTCTGCAATCGTGTATAACTGGTGAGAAGTTGCCAGGGTAATATATTATATAGTTCTATTTAACTACGACCTACGAATGCCTGCCATAGGTTCAACACATTACTTCATGCAAACAGTGATTTTCCGCAGCATGTGCATAGCGAACCTTCTATAGCAAAACATTCATAACGAATTCAGAACAGATTTACTTAAAATTGGTTTGTACGTTTTTGACATAAACTATGTACCGGCAAGAGCTCGATATGGAACACGCTCTTCGAATGTTATTATAAGAAGGTCATCTTGTGCTAAAGCCCCTGCGATGTCAGAACTGCATTAAATTTGGTCACGTAAGAAGCGTATGCTAAAATAAGCGAGTACGTTCTCAGTGAATTGAAATTCATTCCGCCGACAATTACATAACCAATGCTCACAAGTATTCAAATTGTAATGGACCCCTCGGAGCTTCCTCAAACGATTGCCCGAAATTGACAAAAATACAGCTACTTTGATTAAAATGCGATACACCATACATGACATCGCGAGGTTAGCGCAACTGCTAAATATATATAAAACCAATGTCTCTGTATCCGAAGTGCCCATTGGCTTCACCACTTCCTTTGCCACCTGGACTGTACACGACTGGTACGAAACAGAATACAACTGGCTCAGGCCGACCTCTCTGCCTTCCAATCTCTTCTCACTCACTAAAGGCATGGTTGCAGTAGAGTTCGCTAGACCTACTCTGCCGAAGTCGTAGCCACACGGGTTGACGACGGCTAGTACAAATCAGAACACTATGAAAGGCCTAAACAAAACTGACGCTCCTTGGCCTCCGTTGCCGAAGTCGCCGCGACATGTAGATTAGCAGTGCACATCGCCAAGAGTGAACCATGGATCTCCGAATGATTGCCGTAGTGCTTCAATTATTGTCAGACGCACTTCACGTATTTGAGCGGCTGAAATCACCATGTGCCAAGTCCGTAGAATGTGTACTGGATGTTCTATGTCCAGTACTTTCAAGCCTGCAGTTGAAACTATGGCTCGACGATCTGCAGTAGAGCGTGATACACTTCTTGTCTTGCATCCAGTAGTATCTAACCCTGCAGTGTAGTATATGTTTACATGTACCTTTTTGTATATTACATACTTTCTATCTTTCTATTCTTTCATCTCTAATCCCCTTCCAGCGTAGCATAGCGAACTGAATGAACGTCTGGCTGACCTTCCTGACTTTTTTTCTTCTTCCTCTGGATCCCGAATGCGACATTTCATAAACCATTTTTACAAGATATGAACTGCTGCTCATATAGTTTCCGTTCTGTTGAACTTGAATTGCGCACTTCTTAGGCCCCAACACAAACACTTCATTGAGGCTTTTGTGGCCAGGAAGCAAACATTTCTCCACGAAACTAGGAGAAAAGAAGAGCTGCCATTGTTATACTTCAAAAAGTCAGCCTCGCAATCCTTCCTTACCTTCCTTTTCATTTCTCAAGGGGAAAAAACTTGCAGATCAGTACGCCCTGGCTTGAGCTCAGACATCACGTAATAAAAAAAGAACGTTAATTATGTCTCGGCTTTAACAGTATACTGTAGCCACCACAAAACAACGAAATAGTCGCTGCATGAAATAAACATACCGAAGACACAGGTATGCTAGAATAATTAGCAGCGTTTAGTTTGTCTCCTGGTTTCATGCATGTCGTAGGGTCGCCTCCTAGAAAAGGCCACCTCCAGCTATGTCTCGGCCAAGAAGAATATGCCGGAGAGGACACTTAGAGAGCCGGCCATGAGAAACATTAATCTCTATGAAAGCACAGCAAGCGCCACTCGCTCTCTATATGCACGGTGTACTTCTCCTGCGACCAAGCTTCTGAATTTTAATCAAGCGTCTCGAGGCACCATTGTGCCCTTTGCCATAACTGTAACGAGCGCAAAATAGAAAATTTTGTCTCGAAGCTGCTTATTTTCTTTCGAAAGAAGAAAATGAAAATCATGCCTTAACCACAGCTTTGAAATTTTTATAACATTTGTTTCTCTGAGAGGAGGGCAACGTTATTAGGTTCCTGCGATGCGTCACTGCGGCCAAAGTGCTTTTGAGTCTGTGGCGAAAAATGAACGATGCAGTAAAGGAAGAAACAGGAGGAAAGCAGACAAAATTTTCTTAATGCAGTTGAGACAGGAGGGCACTTTGTTTAATTCGGGCCAAGCTCTGATGGCTTGCAGGTGCCGTCTTGCAATTTTCGGTGTTTCTGTAAGCTCACGTAACCCCCCCCCCCCTTAATTTCTTTCACTTTTTTAACGAAAGAAAAGTTAACAATAAAGTTCTAGCGCATTGTGAAAGAATGATGAAAAGGTCGGAAACAGTCTGCCCCTGATTATTCTTTTGATTGCATCATTACGTTTGTAAGGTAACTTTATTGGATCAAATAAATTCCCGGCCAGTTTCCAACAAACCAGATGTCAATGAGGTCATCCTGCTTACATGTTGATGTACAGTTCGCAGTAGAAAATAGAGAGGAAACCAAAAACGGAGAAAAGGGAGAGTGGTATAAAAACGCGTGCAACAGTGCTCACTGCGCATAAAATTGAATCACAAAGCATCAGAGCACTACTCAACTTTTAAGGGAAACAGCATTGCTCTGGTGGGTTTCTTTGTGAGTAACGGAGCACACGGTCACAGTGTTCATCACCTCCAATACAATGACAGCAGAAGAGGACATCTATGCTGTAGTGTCATTGTAACATCCACCAGGTGGAGCAAAAAGCATGAAAGGTAGCTTGAGAAGTAACCAGGTAGTTACAAACAACGCAGTAATATTGCGTGTCATTGAAATGGTAAGACAGCGTTAGTTTCAAGCTCACTATAACGAACTTAGAAAGGAAATCAGGTTCACTTTGTTCTTTTTTTATTGAACTGAAAAAATAAACGAAGACACTGTCACCGTTACTTGGTGACGGCGACCCTTTCCACATCATTGTTACAGATGAAAAAATAAAAAAACAAAATAGTACATATACACGTATACAGTTCTATATAGGCGACTCCAAATGTTTTCATTTGGGCAGTACAAACACGTAGCTGACACGCTCACTTTTAACATAGTCCGCTCAGTAGTGGTCCCAAATCTTAATGTCTATGAAAAAAAAAACGTTGCAGCCCCTTTATTGTTTTGCGATTTATTCTATTATGGCCATGCGCCTAGTATTTTCTCCAACGTAAATGTTCGCTGGAAAGCTATAACGTATGGAGTTCCTGTTGGTGTCGCCATCGGTGTGTGTCATATTTCGGACAGTCGAGCAACAATTGACAGATACCTTCGTCGTCATGGCCGCACGACAACGCTGACAATGCCGCACGCTGAATTTGAAGTAGTACTTGCTTTGTGTAAGCAGTTCCTAGTCTTAGGCGATGCATGCGAGTGTCGATACGCCATAGGAGCTCACTTCGTTGTAAGCATTACTTCGTTTTAAGCGTTGTGTGGTCCTGCAGCAATAAAGAGAGAACATTTCCAAAACACATATTGCAGCGATGCGAGGCGCAGATTACAAATAAAATAATGGGATTGTTTTGTTTGGAAAAATACAGCCTCACGCAGTTCAAGCAAATAGTTTTCTTGTTTTGTGCGCTGCAGTGCTTCAGACCATCATGGTCATGCTAATATGTCCAACAACAACATAAAATCTCAGTTCACCACACAGCAAACTACCCCTTTATTGCTTTGCGATTTATTCTATTATGGCCATGTGCCTAGTATTTTCTTCAACGTAAATGTTCGCTAGGAATCTAGCGTATGTAGTTCCCGTTGGTGTCACCAAAGGTGTGTGTCATGTTTCGGACAGTCGAGCAACAATTTACAGATACCTTCGTCGTCATGGCCACACGACAATGCTGACAATGTCGCACGCTGAATTTGAAGTAGTACTTGCTTTGTGTAAGCAGTTCCTAGTCTTAGGCGATGCATCCGAGTGTCGATACGCCATAGGAGCTCACTTCGTTGTAAGCATTACTTCGTTTTAAGCGTCGTGTGGTCCTGCAGCAATAGAGAGAGAACGTTTCCAAAACTCATATTGCAGCGATGCGAGGCGCAGATTGCAAATAAAATAACGTGATTGTTTTGTTTGGAAAAATACAGCCTCACGAAGTTCAAGCAAATAGTTTTCTTGTTTTGTGCGCTGCAGTGCTTCAGACATCATGGTCATGCTAATATGTCCAACAACAACATAAAATCTCAGTTCACTCACAGCTAACTACAGATCCGATACAATTCCTGCTTCAATACTACAACAAGTTTTGAAGCTCAAAACCGATTCTACTGAAAGTATCGCAGAAGACATGGGTGTTCCTGAAATTAGCAACGCCCTTTATATCTCAGCTCTCGTAAAGAATGAGTGTCCGTTCTCTAAGCTTACCACCAGCAACCTCTTCTGTACGCTCCCCCAGCTAAATCGCCAAATATGGCGCAGACAGCATCTGGTTAGGTTCTGTCTGCGCACCTAACCAGATTCTACATCTACATGCGCGTCCTTCAGGACAGTGTGCACCTCAGCTGCTTTCAATAAATGCGCATTTTCGGGACGGCTTCCAGCTCTCTCATAGTAGAGTACTGAGTACTCTAAATCGTTGAACACTTTTTCCAAACACACATCTACATCTGGTGATAGTAGGCTTAAGAAACTCCTATTTTCAGGCTTCAATTCTGGGGGAGAAAACTTCTGCGCGTTGAATGACTTGCGTCATGACACCTTTTTTGTGTGTATGTGCAACGATAGCCATGATGTGTGCGTGTGTGTTTTCGTTGGGTGTGCGTTGGAGACGGCTAGTACGGTAAAGGGAGCAGGTCATTAAAATACACGAGCTTTTGTTTACTGTTACTGTTGTCTCCTGACAGGTGCATTCTTCAATAGCGTCTGATGCGCTCCCCGTTGTCTCGTACCCCGTATACCTGTCTCTAGAAGAGAGTATAAGGGTGCTATGCGGCCGTTACTTCTAGCTACCTTATGCAGCTGGAATTCGGCATGCAAAACTTCAATATAGATAAAGAGCAAGATCTCCACATTGTGCCATGAACGAAATTTCGGATGCGTAGCTAGGGTTAAATAAGCCTCACAGAAGATTAGAGGTCGTCGCGTGAACTGCGATCTTGGACGATGTCTCTTGTTATTACTGTCATTACTATACTGCCTTCTGCTCTTTCTACCAGAACGTGTAAAAATATATTAGACACACACAGCATTACTGCCACAAGAGATCTTGTTTTCACGTGTTATCATTAGCATATAGCTAATGAGCTGAAATAAACGAGACAGAAAGCTAAGGTTCTGTTGGGCATTCTACTGAAAGAAATCTGCTTCATTTGTGAAATTAACATAATAGTATGGTCCACTCGAGGCTTTTAAGGGCTGCTTAAGAAGAGTGTTGATATATTTTTGTAGATGTGTAATAATGTTAGCAACAGCCAGAGCTGTAGTAAGTATAGTTTATCATAAGCAGTTACATTACAGAACTTCAATCTTCTGTTGACCTGATGGATTTAAACAGAAAAACGGTTGATGCACTATCCATCAGATACCTCCAACAATATGACTATGTAGATAAACTTTCTACGATATCTATGTATATATAGCGCGTTCAACTTATTCTAAACTGATTTTGTTAATGTGCACATTCAGGTGTGTATACGCTGAAGTCTCCGTCCTGAATAGAAACGCCAAACGCATCAGCGCGAGAACTAAGGAAGCCACGAACGAACACAAAACACGAGCCACACAGGAGAGCATTCATTACGGCGTCTCATGCAAGTGTCACCGGCATACGATTAATGGAGGATCGCTTTTGAAGAAAGGCGTTGCGCACGACAGAGCTCGGGCGTATCGATTTAACTCTTAGTTTCGTCGAGCATTTCGCTGTCTTGATTTGTCATCCGTCGAACCAAAGGTCACAATTGTGGCCGCAATCATTGAGCAAATGCTACGTATAGACTGCTGCCTCTTCGCAAAGGCTGTCATAGCCGAACGAACCAGTCGCTATTCCTAAATCAGCCAAGTACGTCAGAGTTCCATTTTCTGCCTGTTATATAACAGACTTGTTTCACACGTTGATTGCCAGCATGAGACGGACCTTTTTAGCGGCATGAAATTTGCATTCTAAAAATTCTACAATACAACATAAGAAGGCAGCCTGGAGCCTAAGTAGCCAATGGCATATGAAAGACATCATTATAATTTTACGCAACATTTCATCGAGACGTTTCGTCCAGCGAATGCAAATGCGCGAATGCATAAAGGTATATTCGGCCGGTCTTTGTAAGGCGGTTCTCGCAAAAGAGCACCACGATATAGGGGTGAATACTTCTGCGTCAATGTTAGTGCCATGTACGCACGTAATGGAAGATCAAAGCACTGATGCATAGCGCTCGCCCTCGCTTATCGAAGCATGAATAGATGGCATTATATAGCAGTTACTTGTGCAATAAAGAATGAGAGAGTAAACGTTCGAAGGAAGAATCAACATAGACTGAAACTACCGACAGTCCATTTCTCTGTAGTGCTTATACGCAGCTTATTAATGTGGCATACACTTACTTTTTCTCTATTCTTTCTGTGTGCCTCGATTCATTCCTGCATGGGCAAGTAGTTAGCAGGGTGTTTATTCTCCGGCTGGCTATGCAAAGATAACGTGTGAAAAAATAGCAAGAAAGAACATGTGGCAAAATAGCAAGTATAAATCAGTTGATGTAGCCTACCACATACTTTGCTGAAGTTCCTCACTTTACTCTTTTTGTAACATTCAATAGTTTTTGCATAAAAAACTAAATTTATTCAATATAAAATTTATAGTGCTCTCACGCTACAGTTCCCTTATGTTACAAGTAAGAAATGTTATCGTTTCGCTTTTTTCTAACACGAAAGTGTTTTATGCTGGCATCCACTATGTTTCCCTGACGTATTTCCGTCGTGAATATGACGTCCTAAAACATACGCAAACAGATGGCAAGGAAGAAAAAAACTAGACGAAAAAAACTCCCAAGCATTTCCCCGAGGGTGAACATGGTTAAGTGCGAATACACGGGGTGATGCTATGAGGGGTATTTATTAATTCGCACTATTATATTTATTAATCACACTATGGTGCCTTTATGGTGCAATGGTTCCTCGGAATCGCAATTTGATCACACGGGGGAGTTTACGTTAACTCACTGGCGAATGCCAACGGATTTTAACTTTACTCCCCCTCACGACCCGCTCTCGACGGGAGACTGAGAGAGAAGGCGGGCGCGCGAGAGAGAGGGGTGCGCGCGCAGCTGCAGCGAGCGAGGAGAGCGGAGGAGCGATCGAAGGGGGAGGGGGTATAAGGCGCGTTACTGACACCGATATCAGCGTCGCGTCCGTGGCTTATTCGGTAGAGCGTCGCGCTGCGGCCCGCCAAGTCCTTTTTCTTTTTAAAGATAGAGAGAAGACTGCGGACGCCGCCGACGGCGGTGGATGGTTTGGGGTCGCTTATAAAGTGTATTCACACTTAAAAGTTTTGTAGCCAGCAGTCGAACCTACGACACCTCACTCCTGAGTGCGAAACGACATAGCCACAACAAACATGTTCTTCAGCCGGGTAACGGCGAGCTATTTATATACAAAATTTGCCGTTGGTGGTGCTCAGAGCTCATTAGCTTCAGCGAGTTTTCTTTATCACTGGCGAAATGGCATGACGGGGTCGAATGGCGTTCTTTAAAGATCGTGCATAAGATACCATCTTATGACAAACACACCATCACTCTAAACCTATAATACAAATGTCACTTCTGCAATCTCGCTTCGTGCGCTTTCTTTAACCAGGCAGGGATGGCGACATGTTGACGGAACCAGATTGGCCGGACCAGATAGCTCCATTCTGCAGCCGACAGCTGAAAGCGGAGCTTTCCAGCGTATTCAATGAGGGTCTACTCCCGCTACGCTTACGACACTTTGGTGCCGAATTTAAAGTGGCTCATTTGCACCCGGATACACATTTTGCGAGAAACGGCTGTGGCAGGTGCGTCAGCTTTGCGAGCTGCGCTTGCGGATGGGGGGAAGTGCAGCCAGACGCGAGAAGAAGCCGTGCGTCTTTTTTCTGGTTTTTCTGTTGTGGGTAAAAGTGTTCACGACGTATATCTTAAGTTACCTGAAAGCACCAACACAACATAGTTTGCTCGCATTCTGAGCTCTCACCAGAAGAAGTCATCTGCATTTGATAATTATTAGCAAAACGATGGCAACACGATTTACAGGCTATCTTTGTGTTCGAGTTGAGCTTGTATTCGCCTTTTGAACATCCCCTGCTGGGCGAAGCGCTAGTGAAGTAGCGGAAACGAGGTTGTAGTACATTCGATAACTAGCTCCCGACTCCAAATGCTCGTTGATACAAGCCTTATAAATAACACAGAGCTCCATTCATATCATAATTTGCCACACTGCACGGATCAGGACGACTACACACCTAGAGATTATCCTAGTTTGATAAGAAAAGTGAAACGCGTTTATGTGGGTGGGAAACAGTTGTCGGTACATATATACAGCGCTATTTCCCCCTGCATCGGCAAGTGTAGTGCTTTTAGTGCCAGTCCTGTTTCCTCTTGTTTAACTCCCGTTGATTATTCAGAATAGCGCTGTGATGTGCTGCCATATGAAAGTAGGAGTCTCATCAGTCAGTCAGTCAATCAATCAAATAATAAATTGATCAATTAATTAACCAATAAATCGATCAATCAATCAAATGATACGTTAAACGAAGAAATATTGCTTACTTTGCATTCATACGACAGAGACGCGTCGTATCTGGTTTCACAAATATATAAAAAAAGATGTGACGCACCAGTGCTTCTTTTCCTGTAAGTTAGCGAAGCACCTAAATAAATCCAGTTTACTTAATCTCTAATCTGATGGATCTCATCTTCACGAAAACAGAGGGGCTGATGATAACTTTAATACCGATGCCAGAAAGAGACAGATGAAGCAATACAAACTGTAAAGGAAAGCAGATGATGTCAAATTTTCCGCGATATCAGTTTCGCTTTTCAATGAAAGAAGAGTGCGTGCTGTTTTTATGTATAATACATTCACTCAACTCATCGTCATGCTTCAGCAGACAACGATGATGCCTTGAAATATGGTGCCAACTTCCTCGCCACTGCCTGTCGACCACTTAGCCCCCATGACAGGCTACTGCAGTAGCGTAACTATGCTGCGCGCTAAACTATGTGTGTGCCCCAGTATTACATCCTATTAGCACAATTGCGGATCACAGAACGCACGAACGAGCGTCTCTCTTATTTCATCGCTCAGCTGTGATTTATGGCTGGCACAAAAGTTGCCATGCCAGCGATTTATCATGGCCCGAGTCATTCATAGCCCAAGCGTACGACGCCGCGATGATTCTTCTAGAATCCCTTTTTCTCCTCAATGGGTGCGTGCAAGCCTGCAACTTGGTAGGTAAGAGGAGAGAAGATCTTATCTGTGGCTTAACCACATCTAGCTTTGCTCGCTGGTCCGTGCGTGACGGCTTTTTACGCTTGGTGCTTCCGTTTGTTAATACAAGAAATGCACGCAGAACTGAGTGGTTCTACGACGAACAGGAAGTATATTTGCGTCAGGAAATGGCCCGCTACTTCTCTGTCAACGGGAAACAGAAGGGTGCGCTAGTTCAAGGTGGTGGGAATACAATGGTGATGTATGTACTTGTGCGACACCTCGCTGCTTCTAAGTGAGCAGCACTTCATTGGTTCGGCTTGTCGCCCATCAGTCTCGTGTGCCGTGATCACGCTCACAGGTAAAGTACTCTGGTCATAAAAATGCTTTCAATGCCCAAATTTGGGTTAATACGAAGGAAAAAGATCTAATTTCATATATAGTTAACAGGAATAGCCCACAACTAACTGTGTTGATTAAATTGAAACCCCTGAAGCATTCTGGAAACACAGGGCGGACTCTGGAAAGGTCAGCCCCGTATCAGCCATTCACGCAACGATATCAGTGCATTCCACAGTTGGAGAAGAAGCGATAAAAACAACATGTTTAACTTGTGTCACACGGCCCTTCTAAGCCACTGCTATGACAAGACGCGTCACCACACTTCCTTGAAATCGGTACCTTTTTCCTCATGAGCAACAAATTTTACACGATTGTTTCTTTGCATTTTTGCATATTCCAAAAATCATGGATTACGGTAAGAGCAGGTGTGTAGTTGTAGAAACAAAAATACTTCGTTATGTTCTATTCAGCATGCACGGCGCATAGATCATTGTGCGGCAGATGCATACGCATGAAATTATGAAATTATTATTAGTGAAAAAAATAGGTGCTTTTCGATGCACCTAAATGGCTGCTTAGAGGGCAGCTTTCGATTTCAATTGCACGAAGCAGTTTTAAGGTTTTGAATCTGGTCGATATTCACAATCCAAAAGGCGCGTCCTTCTCACTTGGTACAAGCCATGCAGGGTTTTGCAAGCATGTATGCAATTCAAAAACAGAAAATTGCCGGTGGTCATCTGGAACTGATAGAATGCTTTAGAATGTGGAACAACGATAGAGCTCTTTGTCCTTTTTTTTAAATCATTGATTCGTTTAACGCTTGTTTTTTTTTTTACGAAGTTTACTGCCTTGAAGGCATTAATATCGAAAAAGAAGTCTGTGAACGGAATATTTTATCAATGTAATAATATTTTACTTTCGTACTCTTACTTCCTTTGCATTTTGCGTTTCTGGCTAGTTTTTTATCAACTTCTAAATCTTTTCAGTGCGCTTGCGCAAAAGAAAAATTAAAAATGGCTTTGAAGCCGCCTAACTGCGTTGGTTTGCCAGAACGTTAAACTAACGCCGCAGCCCACTTCTTCTAATATTTCCCAAACGTCTCAAAACTCGTCAGCAAACCAGAGAACTCTCGACGTGTAAAATGATTGGTACAGCCTCAAGATTTTTCGTATGTTTTTTTTGTCTGTGTCCGATATAAAAGCATTAATGTATAGTTTGTTCTGTAGCGACGATTCTAAAAAGAAGTCCTGTCTAGCTAATGTATCCATCCATCTGTTTCTCCATTAGGCTTTCTTTCGCTGAAATTGGCCTGCCAACACCATGGACGCAATTTACGGCGAGTTATTTTCGGTGAAAATGCTTCTTTACTAGTAAACTTGGAAAAGTCGTACATCAGCTACAGAGGATACCTCTTCATTCGATGATCATGATGTATTTCCTGTAATGGATTCATTTATTTACTTGGACTGTCCTCAAGTGTGTTGGATGAACAACTGAAGAATCTATGTTTAACCGATTCACGGTAAAAGCGGAATAAATGCCCCTTATAATATCTGTATTATTCTGCAGTAAATTGAAAGCACAAAATGCTGATGTGTCTTGATTATTCTGTAGGTTATGCAATCGTAGTTGTGGTCGCTCGTCAGATATCCGACGCCAAGTAATTACTTTTTCTGGAAGAATCTAAGCCTCACAACCAGTAAAGAAATATTTCATTGAGCTTTCTTGTCATAAGCGTTCAGGAGACGACTCATTCTCGTAAGACTTACAACGTTTCATTTGTGAACAATCACTTTCTCATTTAAATAAAAAACGCACTGCAATGCTGTCTTGTTTCAGTATTGGCATCATATTATTGAGGATCGTTTGCAATTTTTATCTGCTTCTCAGGCTACAGTGTTTGTAGACGTCGTTTGCGCAAGACCTTTCTTTTTTGACGGAATTTCTTGTATTAGTATGACCGGAGCTCCGCGTGCACAGTTGCCACAGCAACCTAGTTAACAAAATTGAGTATTTCAGAAATAGTCATGAAAGAAATACGGTGGAAGAGCTTTTAAATTTGCAATATTTAAAGACCAAATATCAGCCAACCAGAATAACTTGCACGCAAGAAGTGTACTCGAGGAAACAGTCGTTTTTTGCCTCAACACAGCAAGAACAGAGAGGATCTCACATTACTAAATTTTGATACGAACCAAGTTTGATTTCTTTCAAGATTTTTCCTCAAGTTCACTGAATCAGAAAAACAAAAACATAGTCGGCTGGTATTGCATTCGTTCACCGGTGATAATCATGGATTTGCGAGACACTCTGTGCTTCTCGTATCAATTCTAACATTTTAGAATAAACAGAAAATCTTAACCGCTCAGTGTAGTTCCTACAGTATTTAGGCATGCGAGTTTTATTTTCTGTTAGTGTGAATACGGAAGGCTCAGCGAACAAGTGTAAAGCTGAATTATAAATTACTGGGTCTGTATTTATGCATACGGGCAAACTAAGTTTGAAACATCAAATTAAAACAACCGTTTTGGTGTGTAGTCACTTTCTATTTCCCGATTCGTCGCCCGTTTTTTACATTCATTTATGTCCAGCGCATTTCATCTTCACAATATAAAACAGTATGCTCAACTATCTTGTAAAATCGCAATTCGTTAACAGCCTGCAAAGTGTCAGATTCAAACTTCCTCAAAACATTTCGTTTGTGCACAGAAAAAAAAAACCCTTAAACATTCATAAATTTAATGCGGCCAAATAAAAATATCTTGAACACATCATTCAGTTGTGCTATATAAATTTTTCGGGCATATACCCTAATCTGCACAAGATGCCATTCAAGTTTTGATGAAACGTTCATTTTATTTGAGCGAAGATAATTAAAATATTTATATATGCTATAACTTGCAGAATTATTAATTTGTCTAATATTACTACAATCAATCAGTCATAATTATTAATACCATTCGTTCTGAAAGCCTTCAAAGTTGCAGATTACAAAATTTTCACTTGTATAGAAAAATGCTATGATGTACTACAGAGTTGAATTCCACGAGGTCCAAGCAGTAGCAAAGGACTGACACACAACACGTTGAATTACGAGAATGTAGGACGTTGAAAGTATCTTGTTCATTGTACACAGCATGCTGCTTCAAGATGGATTGATCATCGGTCAGGGCGTATGCACTTACTAAAAGTCTTACATTTAGTACGCCTTGCTGCGAACACCCCTAAAAAGGAATGACTCAAATACGGGGCGGATTTCTGTTCCTATAAATAAAGAAAATTGGAATAGCAAAGACGAATATTTGCAATAAGATTAGCATAGTCAGCGCCAAAGAACACATGGATTGGACATTCGTGGGGCTGCGTGTTTTGACATTATTTTTTATGAAATATGCCCCAACTAGCCGTTAAATGAACTATTGAAATGCGTACGGTTACAAACAAGGCTTGGGCATGAAATACCATTAAGTCATCTAATGCAGCATTGAAAGCTGATATCTGGTGCATTCAGTATGCAAACCCATAACATTGAATCAAAATAACACAAATTAGCAACGCAGATGACACATGATGTATAACCGCCTGATAGGATACATTATGCATTTTTATTGTAGCGATATCTAGGTTTTGTTTAGGACTTTGCAATCTTCATATATGCATACCGGAGATGTTCCATGAGGATATGCAAGGACCTGCGGAACGTGAACACATTTACCACTGACTGATGTAAATATTTTGTGTGCTGAGTGTGCAGAGAGGTTCGAGGAATACGTTATGAACTAAATTATATCGCCTGTCAGTACTGCCAGCTTGTTACAGACATTGGCTCTTACTTTTATGTCTTGAAGATCCACATAAGAAACTGACTTCACATATGAAGCGTTGAGTTCGTGAATGATTATGCAATACTCAGCCACCTAGACATACAGTGACACACCACATCTTAACCCATGGTCCACCAGTAGTCACTTGACCTCGCCGCCTGTTTGGAGGCCGCCTAGCGATTGCCAAACTGGAGTTTGATCCCATGCTGAAGCTCGGCGGTGTACGCCCGCCGTCAAGCGCATAGGCTTCTCCACTGCATTTGGTGCCAATGCGTGATTTCGGTGACTAGCGTCCTTGTGAAGACTATCGAGCGTTGAACGCCAAGACTGTATCCGACAGCTATCCTCTACCGAACACCCAGGATTACACATCACGCCTGGACGGCTGCACCATTTTCAGCAAACTGCACCTTGTTGAGGCGTACCACCAGATTCCCGTCGAGCCCACTGACATACCGAAGACCGCCATCACTACACTTTTTGGTTTGTTTAAATACGTGCGGATGCCCTTTGGACTGCGCAATTCGGCTCAGACCTTTCGATGGTTCATTTCAGAGGTCACAAGAGGGCTCCCTACTGTGTTTGCGTACCTTGATGATGTCCTCATCGCCATCCGGACGCCTCAAGAGCATGAGCAGCATCTCCGTGTTCTGTTTCAACGCCTACAGCAGTACGGCCTCGTTGTGAATGCCTCGTAGTGTATTTTCGGTGCATACGAGCTCGAGTTTCTGGGCCATCACATATCAACAAAAGGTATACGCACTCTGCGGTCCCACGTCAAAGCAATCTAGGAGTATCCTCAGCCTACAACAGTACGTCGGTTACGCCAATTCCTGGCACTTGTCCATTTCTCCAGGCGTTTCATACCACACTGTGCAGAACTGCTTCGACCACTCACCGACCTCCTTCGTTCACCCGCCGGCCCGTCCTCTGCCATTCCTTGGTTGTCAGAAGCACAGGCTGCCTTTACTGCCCCCAAGCAAGCGGTCGCAAATACTGTGCTTCTTATTCATCTGTGCAACAAAGACCCTACTTGGTTGATGATAGACGCATCCAGCTTGGCCGTTGTAGCTGTCTTGCAACAGTGCATTAACTTCGAGTGGAGACCATTATCATTTTACTCTCGGAAGTTACTTGCTGCTAAGACTCGATACAGCGTTTTCGGGAGGGAGCAACTAGCCACCTACTCTGTGGTACAGCACTGCCACCAGTTTCTGTAAGGATGCTAATTTTACGTGCTGACAAATCATAAGCCACTGGCGTTATGTTTTTCGCACAAACTCATCCAAGTAGGTGACCCATGAATTTCGCCATCTCGCTTATATCTCGGAATAAACGACTCATATCCGCAACGTGAAAGGCATCGGCAACACCGCCGCGGATGCCCTTTCTCGTATAGCCGCGGATGACTCTCCATCTCCAACCATCGACTGGACCTTATCCTCCTCCGCGCAGCAGAATGATGAAGAGGTCACCATGGTTATCTCATTTTGGATGTCCTGACACTGTGACAACAGATCGTGAACGTCAGTTTGAGTCTACGCTGTTTACTTGTTTTAATCGCATCCTCGGAGCCAGATATTGCCGTACCACTGCGTATCATCTCTGCGCCAACGGCATGGTGAAACGTCTTCACCGGCAGCTAAAGACCACCCTCACCACACGCCTCAATAGGACCACCTTGGTTGATGCCTTGCTCCAATGGTGCTTCTGGGTTTAGGGGCTGTCATCCAGGCAGACCTACAGTGCTCAGCCGCAGAGCTGGTGTATGGAATTTCTCCGAGACTCCCCGGAGATTTCTTTTTATCAACGCAGCTACCAGCTACACCGAAAGAATTTGTTCACCGCCTCCTGGACTGCGTGCAAAATATCCGCCCCACTCCACGTCAACCTTCTGACAACAAGACAATATTTGTCCAGCCGGATCTGGCCACAGCAACACACGTTTTCGTGCGCCACGATGCGGTCAAACCTCCTTTAACGCCAGTCTGCGACGGACCATTCCGCGTCCCTAACCGCACTAAAAAACCACCCCTCTTCTTCAGAACGGCCGCGAAGAGCCGATCAGCTTGGACCGAGTTAAGTCGGCGTACCTGGAGGCCGCCGTACAAAGCATTTCATCTACGACTGGCCTCCCTTTAGGACTGCCAAAAGCATGTAACATTTCGACTTCCAGTCTACACAGGGCCTTGTAGAACCCTCGTTTTGGGCGGCTCGCACAGTAGTGAGCGCGTGCCCACAAACGAAATGGAAAGCGCATCTCACGTACAGTGGGTATCGATGATATGCGAAGCACGAATGAGAAAGGTTGATACGTCACTTTAGAATCAGCACAACGTTACGAGGTGGAGTTAAATTATGCCGTACATGACTTCTCTGTCATAATTATCATGTTTGGATGTCATTTACCTTCCTCATCTGTTACGTCATGTTATGCCAAATTTAGTTTATGTGGAGCTAGCGAAACGACCATGAGCTGGATGCTATGCTGCCGCACGAGTGCGAAAACGTCGAGACGGATGCTGAATATATCACCCAGCTTGCCGAAGAAGCCCGACAACTAGCACGCCTACGTATTAGTCGCCAGCAGGACTACGATTCAAGACGATACAACTTTCGTCACCGACTAGTCTCATACGAGTCAAGAGAGAAAGTTTGGATATGGACTCCTATTCGGCACCGTGGCCTCTTATAAAAACTGTTAAGACGGTACTTTGGGCCTTATAAAATTCTACGACGTCTCAGTGACATTAATTATGAGGTTGTTCCTAATACTGCGCACTCCTTAAGGCGTGGAAGGTGTGCTCCAGAAGTTGTGCACGTTGTTCGAACGAAACGTTATTTCTCCGAATGAACTCATGCATTTCCAACGAGTACAAGCCAATTTGATCATAAAGCATCGGGACGATGGTTTTTGTATGGGGGGCTAATGTCATGGCTACAGGCTGGGCAAGAAGACAGAGGACGACGAAGTGATGAGCGTGGACAGCACCCATGATTGCTCCGAGCATGACGACGTCGAAGCGGCTGCTCTTTTTTGTTCTGTTAATACAGACCTTGTTTTTCCTCGTCGCACAGTCGTCCTGTATCCTGTTATTTTCACGTCGAGACAATATTCTCAAACGAATGCACCACCACATTATAAAAGAGAACTTGGAAATCGTTTTCCACAACACAAACGCATTATTCTTCAAAAAACCGCTCTCCGTGAGAATCTAGGGATATCTATGGAAATTTTTTTTTCACTCCAGAGAGGAAGTAAGTTTCTCCGCAGGTTTGCATCACTGAAAAAAAAACGAACACACATGTTAGCTCATGCTGATGATACTTACTGTATTCCCCAGGCATCTTAAGGGTGGCTTAAACAGCTTCAATGTTTAAATTAACAATATTGTTACGGAAGAAAAGAGACACCGTATCGACGAGGCTGTGGATGAAATATATTTCGAACCAGCAGCAGCGTCGTGACCGGTAGACCAGACACCGAGCGGAGACCACTCTTCGTTCTCTTCGTCAGGCACGCACGCGCATCGTCCCACAAAATGTCAACATGCATGTAGCAATATTGTAAAGGCGCCCTCTTATTGTAAGAGTGTTGACAAGGCAAAGCCCGCTTTTGTAAGTGCTTAAGTACGCCAGTGTTCAACGACCGGTGGTGCCCAAGTTTCATCGAATCTTAGCACCCGACCACATGAGGTGCTTGTATGTATGTATGTATGTATGTATGTATGTATGTATGTATGTATGTATGTATGTATGTATGTATGTATGTATGTATGTATGTATGTATGTATGTATGTATGTATGTATGTATGTATGTATGTATGTATCCGACAGCTTAGTGCAGCAAAATATAATTTTCCTTAGAACACGACAAAGAGAACCAAGCTGGAAGAAATCACGCTGTACTCCAAGTATTCGCTTTTAATATCTCCTGTCGTTGACAAAGTATATCTTGTCATTCTTAGAGACATTTTGGCATCAATCATCCTCACTATTATACCCATTTCAATGTTGTGACTTTCTTTTGCAAATACACGCTTGCTTCATAGCTCATTCTATACCAGGAGCTCATATTGAAGAGCAAGAAGACGAGAAAATCACAAAATTATGGTTTTAGAACCACCTCATGAAGAACATAAACCAAAAAAAAAAAGCTTGAGGTGGTACGAACTTGTGATGTTGGTATACGAATTATTAGTGTTCGAGTGTTCATACATTTTTTTTCTTATTTTCGACTTTTCGACTGATTCTGAATTCGGCAGCCCTCCTTGATCTTGTAGCCTGCTCCCCTCAGCAAGCGACGTAAGCCGTTTTTTATTACAGAACGGAGATGAACGTGAGAGGACTCCGTTTCAAGTTTTATAAATCACGAACTCGACAGCGCTGCCCACGCTGGTCTGGCGTATTTCGAGGGATCTAATTTTTCACCCCGTATGTTATTCGTCTATGAGAAGAGGAATGGCTGAAGTGATGAGAAATCTATGAAGAGAAAACTTCGCTGCAACCAGCGCTTATTTCGACAAGTGCTCTTTTTTTTTTTTGTCAAGGCAGAAACGGCCCTTCTTACCTGAAAATGGCATTCACTTGAGCTAGGCAGTTTAAAGCTAACACTGACGGGTTCGGACACCGATACTGAAAACAAGAGAGAAAGGCAGGAGAGGCAATGATGTTCCGAATAAGAGCTATGTGCTTTGAACAAATGTTCGATGATTCAGGTTATAATGCACTCTACTATGGGAGAGCAGTAAGCTGTTCCAATGCCTTACACGCTTCAACACGTTAAAATTGGAGTGCGTGTGTTTAGAAAAAGTGCTTCACGATTTCAAGTACTTCGTACTCAACCATAGGACAGAGGTGGGCCGTCATTGTTTTTTGAGAGGAAATGTTTAATCTAACCAATCAGAGTACTGTATTCTACAATAGGAGCGCATTAAGTTGTGTCAATTTCAAGCCGGCAGACGATTCCATACCAAATCTGTCATGGTATCATGTGTTTAGAGGGGACGTCAATAGAATTTATGATAAGTTTAGAAAAAGTGCTAAATAATATCGAATACTTCGTACTCAACTAAGGGAGAGCAATGAGCCGTGTGTTTAGATAAAGTGGTTAGCGATTTAGAGTACTTGGTATTCTACCATGGGAGAGCCGAGAGCCCCTTGTGGGCCTCTCACACTTGATGAGGTCGCATCGACAATAATTATGCCACGTGGCAAACTACGGGATGTTTTACTCTAAAATCACCAGGATGGTGTACCCAAAGACATGTTTTTAGAAAAAAATGTGTTAAACAATTTAGAGTAGGCGGTACTCTACTATGCGAGAACAGAAAAACAGTCCCACAAATCTAGGCTGAACCAGCAACTTTAGATATCATCGCCCATGAACATGTGAGAAAATATGTGTGTGTTTCGAAAAAGTTTTTACGATTCAGAGTACGAGGTACTCTACTATGGGAGAGCGTGAAGCCGTCCCATGAGGAGCAGACACCTACGATTCTTCGGACACAATTCTTTAAACAAAATGTACTGTTTCAGGCTATCTTGTAATTAAAACAACGCAGCTGCCAGAATGTCGCTGGCCTGATACCATATTTCTACCTAAATATTCGGGTCATTTTATTCACTTCATGTACAGAAAGGAAGCTCTTGTGTTTTTTCTCACTTTTATGTGTTTTCTTTTTATTCATACTGCAGTGTATATTACTATGTCTTTTTTCAAAAAAATATTCGTATAGTTTTTCTTGTTTTCTGGCACGTCAGCTACAATAAAGGATACTGTAGTGAACCATATGCACCAAAGTGTATGCGCCTTCGGAAAGGGACGAGAAAAATTGGCAGCATATCCATGGAGTGAATGATGGAAAGTGGGGTGAACCATTCGTCCGTCCATTCGTTCTTGCTTCCGTCCGTCCATGCGTCCGTCTGTGTGACCGTCCATGCATCCATCCGCCCGTTCATGCATGCGTCTGTTCGTGCGTCCGTCCCTGCGTTCGTCCATACATCCGCCCCTGCGTCCGTTCATGCGTCCATCCATGCATCTGTCTGTGTGTCCGTTCGTCCATCTAATAAACACTCCAAGTACCACCATGTCACATCTTTTCATCATATATTTCCCATATATAAGCACCGTCATCCAGCGGACATTCCAAGGACTGAACGACAGGTGGCCCACGCACACTTTCTTACGGCTTGCGCTTCGGGTCTACTTCCCACCTTTAACCACCTCGAGTTCATTGTATATACTAGTTCACTGTATTCATGGCACTGCGGCTCAACGCTCGCTAAACTTTTCTAAAACTAAGGAGGTTACTTCCAGCGAGTATAACGTAGCAACCCTTTCTTGTCAGATAGTGCTCAATGTACACTCCAATGGCTGCTAATGGGGATCGCAGCGTGCGCGTTAACTAAAAGCCGAATGCTCCTGCCTCTCATTCCCTATTAGCAGCCATTAACATCTACATTGAGCATTATTTTTATTGTTCAACAACGCACAAAAGAAATCTCTCACCGGCACCACCTTGGATGTCAAAATGTTATACTTGTTACTTACTACAATGGCTACGAGGGACGAACAGGTGCCGCAATAGCGAGCTTCGCTCCTAAAAACACGTCTATCCGCTACCTCGAATCGGTGATGCTCTTGAGTGTCTACAAGGCGCAGAGTACTGTGCAACCTTGAATATGTGTTCCGGTTATCGGCTGGTGCTGATGTAATATGAATAAATATACTGCCCACGACATCAATATGCTAATCAGTCAGAAGAATTTTGAGGGCTCGTTATTTGTTTGACACAACGCTAATTAAAAACGGCACATATTGAAGCCAAGCGAAGTATAGGGGACAGTTAATTGTACTGTTTTAAGTGTACTGCAGTCATTGTGAGATGTAGATGAGAAGAAAGTAAGGGAGATGAAGAGACAACTCACAGCCAGCTGGGACCGTACCTGCAATTTTCGGATTAGGCACCTGATGCTCTGCTTTTATCAACTGAGCAGCGGTGGTGGTCCTCCCTTCATTTCTTTGTGGGCTATTTAGGTATCTACCTGGAAACCCTTGTACTGTCAGTGGAGCGCTACCAAGACGGCCACTGTGGAACACTTACTTCTTCCAGCCAGCGTCGCGAAGCTCGCGATCTTTTTAATGAGCGGACCTTTCACCAATGAACCCTTGATTACCACCTGAAGGCTTCCACCCTGCCGGAACGGAACCATCGCCATGAATAAGTGAAGGAAGACAAGTTCAAGTATTCGTTGCTTTGTTTGACACAAACTTAATGAAAACCAGCAGATATTGAAGCCAAGAAAAGTGTAGAGAAAGTTAATTGTGTTGTTTTAAGTGTATCGTAGTCGATCAATTAGTGAGAGCACTGGACGCGTAATTTAAAGGTTTCGGGTTCGGCTCCTCCCCATGTCAAGTTGCCTTTTCATTGCATTTACTTTGTTCACAGCTATATCACAATAATTACAGTAGACTTAAAGCTGTACTATTAACGTTCACTATACTTTACTACGTTTTGTTATCTTCTGGTTCTTTTTAATCAGTCATGTGTCTTCACAGGCTTCTTTGTTATTGTTTTTTATTTTACGTTGTTAATTAGGCGAGTATAGCGTATGCGCTTAGTACCGACATTCCATTGTGCAGACGCGTTTCCATCAAGCCTGCCGCGTTTTTTTTTTCTTTTCTCGTTTCGGCACAATGAATGAGGGAAGCAGTGCAGTCAGATGCTTCACTTTCTATGTTTAGAAAGCTGTATTTTTTCTGATAATAGATTTTTACTGTAGTCACGTCCGAGCATTCACTTAACTCTCAGCTACGACTAAAAAAGGCGACAACTTTACTACAAGTGTCTGGCTGGTTCTGTAGTTTTGTCCTATGCTCTTTGCCTAGTTCTCACTTTCATATTTCTCATTCTCTCTCATAAAAAAGTAAAGTACTACTTTTTATGAACTGCGCGTTCACGACATGCATTGTTGATGCAATACAAATACCCTGTTTTAACGCATCATATGGTAATACTCTTGACTGTGCGGTTACTACACAATAGTAATAGACTTGTGGTTACTACAGATTACGACAGAGAAGGTTTCAGCCCCACCGCGGGTGTCTAGTGTTCAAGGTACTCGTCTGCAGACCAGCAGGTCGTGGGATTGAATCCCGGTGGCGGCGGCTGCATTTCCGATGGAGGCGGAAACGTTGCAGGCCCGTGAGCTCAGATTTGGGTGCACGTTAAAGAACCCCAGGTGGTCAAAATTTCCGGAGCTCTCCACTACGGCATCTCTCATTATCATATGGTGGTTTTGGGATGTTAAACCCCACATATCAATCAATACAGAGAAGGTTACTACAGAGAAGTGTTTGGTGATCACTATTTGATTTTCACGTGACATGTAAAGACTATGTGATTTGGTACGTCATGAAGACAAATAATTGAACTCTCAGTCTGTTCACTGTCACATTGGCTTGTATTGATTGGCACTCATAGCGACCGGATTTTACTACACCGCAGAGTGGAAATACTTGTCCCGCATTTTTTTTTTTTTTTGCAATGCGGGCAAGGCATATACAAAATGATTCCCGTGTCTAGTGCAATTTTAATGTTTGACGATCTGACAAACGACATTCAAGTATTTTTTCAAGTTTTCTGAACTACATACAGTTATCAAGGTGAACTGCAGCTGAATATAAGTCAATAATACATAATATGGTGTCACAAGATATTATTCGCCCCATGGCCTAAGTTCCTTGCCAGTGTTCCACAATACAGGGTATTCAATCACTCTTTTTATAATGGCTAAGCTCAATGTCGTTCCTCCTTAAGCTGTTCAATGTACACAAAAATCAATGCATAAGTGCAGATATGCCACATGATTATTTGGATCGTGACATGAATTCATCAGCAAAGGACAGGCGGGTATAAAGAAGCTCAGTTTGCTGGTTTGATGAAAGCATTCTGGAGGGGCCTTCTAGTATGATTTTCAAGAAGGTGCTCAAGTGGATCGATAGCATGGCTGCGCCGCAAAACAGCACGTACGAGTTTCCAGTGTATGGCTTCTGTCGTAAAAGAGTGCTTGAGAACTGTTTACCTGAGACCATGTCTTCAGTGGGAGCTAGGCTTCACTAAAGATAATAAATAAAGCCATACGACCAGCTCTCCACTTCTAAATACTATCGACAGGCTTCAGGGTAAAAAGGAAACCATGCGCTTTTCAAAAGAGATCGTCAAAAGACGGTAAGTTACACAACGAATCTTGCGAAAATGATCTTGGAATCATGTTAATACTGCGGTTAAAGCGTGTATTCAAAAAAGTACAAACGGTACATCATTTCTTGTCAAAAAAGTGATGCAAGCTTCCTTCCTTCTTGATAGTAAATCTCTAGGATAAAAATTAATAGTTTCCTAGCTTTTATGCACCACAACAATGATGTGAGTGTGAGACACGCCATAGGGACAGACATAGCGTTGTTCTGATTATCCGGGTTATTTACCGTTCATCTGAGCCTCGGTACGTAGACGTTGCTGCATTTGACCTTCATTGATGTGCTGATGCCACTGCTTGGAACCGAAACTGGCTTCTAAAGCTTGCTTCACTGACAGAATCATAACAGCTCATTCGTCAGAACCATTACTGGAACTTAACCATAGTGCTACCCGTTTTACTTTGTTCAAGTTGATGTTCGTTAATTAGCGTGTTCTGCAGCGCAATTTAAAACTGGTGACTTGTTTTAGAAAAAAATTAACGAGGCTTCAGAATAAATGGAATCGAACTGCTGAACCTGGAATAATACTTTTACAACAAATTAAATTTTGCATTTGGAGTGCATACACAGCTCTTCTCTTGGAGCGTTGTTTAAGAAAACAGTGGTACAAATACTCGTACCGGGCATATGTAGTGTACTGGCTCGTAGAGTGTAAGGAGGCAGAACGACAAAAACGATTGGGCCTGCATCGTTAGGAAAAATAAGGAACCACAAAGTAAAGGGTGCGTATCAATAACGGGCACGTGCGCTGTGAATTCCGGAAGGTCCATGTTATCACAAGCGCAAGTATGGCATGCTTCTCAAGCTCGGTGTAACAAACATACCTTCATTGTGGGCAGTACGAAGAAATAAATGAAGAATCACGCGATTACGGTCTCTTCTTTGGTGCCTTTCTGGTAGAATCAGTTGGAGAGGACGTGATTTATCTCTGTGAGTTAATGACTTGAAAGAGTGCAACATGCACAAGTATGACTGATGACGACAACCAACGCTGACAGGCCGATACTTTGATACTTCGTAAACAGCCTGCGTTGTGCGTGCCCACACGTTGCGATGATATATTTGTTCGTGGAGTGGACAACAACACGAAACACGTGGTGAGTGGCGTGGGTTTTTATTCGGACGCTGGGCCAGATTCGTGGACGAGTGACAGATAGGAATCTCCATTTTGTCAGTGATAAGCCTATATAGCGGTGTGGTACATGTTTTTGTGGCGACTTCAAGGCCAACAAACCCGAGCTTGCGTCAGCATTGTAGTGTACACAACAAAATGAACAGAATGCACATAATCATTTAGGATTTACTTCCCATAGTTGCGATGATTACGATGGACAGCGTAGTCGAAGGTTCTGGAAACTAGTAACGCCTGCGGTTAGCCTACACTTACATCGCACAGTTCACTGGGTCTAAATTTCATCTCCTTCAAAATGCAGCTGCTTGGACCGCGATTTGACCCCATTACCTGTGGGTCAGCAGGCGAGTACCCAATTACTGGACCACCACTACTGGAGCAACGAGAAGGGATACTGCTACTAGCAACAGATTGATTCAACGAGGTTTTTAAGGTAATTGACTTGTTCAACAGTTCATAGCGTTGTGGTACAACTGTAGTAGTAAATTTAGAAGTGCGAATTCCTAGCCAAAGTGGAGCTTCTAATAGACGAAAGTTCCGGGAATGTCCAGTTCCTAAACATGTCATGTTTGCTAGCTTTTTTTCTTTTTTTCACAGTCTGAATAAACTATATGTGCTCGGCCGCCCTTAATCACCTTTTCTCCTCATTTCATTTTTTTCTTTTCGGAAGCAAGTAGGAAAATCCTACACGTCAAACGTTAATTAGCCTCGCCTTTTCGCCTTTTTAGCTCATCTGAAAGACCACACACCTGCAGATCGTAATTTGTGCAGGGAGCTTCTCTAAATTAATTATAGTCATGGTCCCATATGTTTTATTTACTAAAGTCGGTCTCGAGGGGCGAACACAGTGCAAAGGTGAGTATAAAAATGACTATAATGGAGTTAGATGCAGCATACGCAGTGCATGCGTATGTATAGCATGAAGACAAGAAGAAAGAAAGAGAAAATTAGCTCGGAGAGGAAAAGTAGCTAGGACTGTCAGACGAGAGTCTTATTTCCTGTTCATACAATGACAAAGGTATGCGAGACTACAAGGAGTAAATGAAGGAAAACGTGGATAATGCATGCTCATATAAAATCCTGAGGCCGAACTCACAACTTTTCTCTTTCTTGATTGTGCTTTACAACAAAAGCTGCCATGAGGTAAAAACTTGGGTCACGCGTAGCGCCGTAGTTGTCCGCCACCACTGCTGCCACCACCACCGCTGTCACCGCCGGCGTCCATAACCACAATCACGAAATAAGAAAAAAAGCCTAGCACCAAGGACACAGTGGGTCTCGAACACGGTCCGCTGCGTGCGAGCCCAGTATTATACCACTGAGTTACGCCGGGGCGTGCGACTTGTTCGCAAACTTGCTTTAGTCAGGCTTGATGTCGGAAAAGGAATCTCGTTAATATGAGTACTAAAGCGTTTTAGAAAAGTATAAGAACAACGAGGCTTCACACAATGCGAATAACGTAATGAGTGCGTCGACGAATGCTCCAATCCATGACAAAAGCTTGTTTATGAGCAGCTATTGACTAAGGCGCATAGCCACTTCAGGCATAATTTCCCATCGTCGTCAGCCACTGCATGAACAAATAGCACAAAATTCCTTGCAAGTGTTTAGCGGATACAACGCTTTTCAGAAGATTGACAAAAAATAACATAGCGAATGCTGGTCTACTACCCAGAAATTATTATTATTAATGCCTTAGTGGGTATGAAACAAGTGCGCTTGCAGCAGTTCCCCACTGAGTGTTTAGAAAAGGCTCTTATATTCCACTCATCTAGCTTTCGCTGTAACTGTGCTGCGCCTTTCGCACAGGCCTGTTTTTTTTTTCATTGGTAATGTTTCTTTCGCTGCTGATATGTCCCGTGTTGAAATTGACTGAAGTATTCTCCCACGAATATATTAAATGCGAAGCATTTCTTTGCGAACGAAACAGGCTTTGACTGTTTCTATCTATCTATCTATCTATCTATCTATCTATCTATCTATCTATCTATCTATCTATCTATCTATCTATCTATCTATCTATCTATCTATCTATCTATCTCTATTTATTCGAGGAAAGCGCTTTACAATCACGTGGGGAGATGAGGCACCGACGTAGTGAAGCAAGCCTAGACGACGAGGTTAACAAAGCCACCATCAGCGTCGTGAAAACCGTCCATCAAGGCGTGACGCTCACCTTAAAGGGCACAATAATTGAAATAAAGGTAATCATTGAAAACGCGAGTGAGTCACTTCATGCGAGGATTCTATGAGAATCTTCATGTGGGCGTCGTCGTTTTTTGTTTTCTTGTATAATTTGTTGTTTAATCTGCCTTCATTGTATACGTCTATTTTCTAAAGCTTATCACTGCCTCTCTAAACAGTTTTATTGCCTTTTAGTAGAGCTTGACTGACTCACTAAGCGTTGCTGCTTCCAGAATGACGCCATCTACGCAGATCGCTTTTTGTAGTGTCTGCATGTCGTATCCGAGAACCAGTTTTCTACTTGTTTCAAGTGGAACTTAATTGTAGCTGCCAGCATAAACGGGCTTGTTGTTGTTCCGAACATTACTCTTATCATGCGCTATGTTCGCATTTTCTATTTTTATTGAAATGGAAAATAAGAAAAGGAGTTGTCACCATTACTTGCTAACGGCTACCCCTTTTAACTTGATTGTTCCAAATAAAGAAAAAAATTATTATATAGCACTCTTCGTGGAGTTTCTGTTTGATAAGCAAGTGCTAGTACTGAAAAACGCTTGTAAATGTCGCAACAGCTTCGCATAATCTGTAATTTCGACTATCAGTATTTTGCGCTTATCTCGCTTTTCTCGCTTTAATACGTTCAGTTTTAGAGTACTTTCATACTTGTTTTAGTTGCAGAGTTGCCGATTTCATAACTTCTAGTTTCCCTTTTTTCATACTTCGGAATTTGCGAAACTTCCAGTTAAAGTTCTAGGCTGCCCTGAAAATTTGGTCTCCTAGAGCTGCACTAATAAAAACCCATTCTAACGATACCAAAAGTCTGCGTTCGTCAGATTCAACTTCGCTTAACTTTACATAAACTTGTTTCTTCATCATCCACGGAGTGTTTTTTTTTTCAAAAAAAGACTTGCTTGTTTGACTGCGTTTGAGTAGACAGCGTTCTAGTTCTTTCATTAGGGATCTATTGGGGTTTGCAGTCACTCTTCACTAAACAGTAATTATATTCCTCTCGGCCATTGTTACGAGCCTCATGATGAACGTCACGCTGAATGTTTTCCATATACTCCTTAGAATTCAGCTTAACTGCGGCTTATTGCTCTTTCCTTGCATTAGGCATTGCGTTAATGCCAAGTATATGTGGTCCCATACTTCTCATGGGGTCCCATATTTATCTTACATTGAGCAATGTATTTGTTAATACGTGGCCCTTTATTTTTTATGAACAGCAACGGGTTCTTGTATATGTGGTACCTCATTTTTATTTTGACCATTATTTGCTTTGCATTAAGCAATCTGTTCGTGTATATGTGGCCTCACGTTTCCCATGGCCAAACGCAGGCTTCGCCTAGTGCCACATTTCTCGCACTGCAATGCGCTATAATAAGTCAACAAATCCCATATCTTTTGCATATCTCTATCCCACTTAGGCATTCCATTATCTGCTTCAGATATCAGTTTGTTATTAGTGAATGAGCTCAAGTAGTGTCCCAAAGCTACACACATCTATCAGAAGAATAGTTATTCGCGGTTTTAAAATCAGTCAATAGTATGTAGTCAATCAAGAAACATCTAAAAGATTGTACATTATGACCTTGGGTCCTTTCAATATAACTCAGATTTTTCCAAAGGTCCCGCTGTTGTGGGGATCAAAGCGAAATCAAGGATAATAGGCAAGAGACGATAAAGAATTTCAATAAGATTGGGCGCCCGTTAAGGAAAGGAACCACGCACAATAAGAACACAGCAGTCATACATTGTGCACCCACATTACTAAATGCGAGATGAGGTTTTCATTTTCGGGAGAAAATATCCATGGGATGAAAAGTATTTCCCGAATTCACTTAAAGAAACTGGTGTCTGCTAGGAAGCATATTTTCTATGTGGCCGCGTAGATTCAGGAAATCGCTGTCGTTTGGAGGGCAACAATAGAGCCCTTTGTTAAGAACACAATATAGTACACGGTACGTATGTTCTAAACTCATCGCATAATTTTTAGCGAACGTCTACACGTATTGCATCCCACTGAAGAATACAGGCTCGCTCAGGGCCTAATTAAAAATCTATATATTGTACGTCGGTGCAGCGGGCTGTCGCAACGAAAGCGTGGCATTGTAATGAGGAAATTGATATTCTGAATGACATAAGCTGTGTTTCGTCACGTTCTTTCAGGGCACGCGCGTGCCTATTCAGTTTGAATCGGAGGAATAAAGTCTAGTAGCAAGATGCAAATACAAGGACAGAACGACCTGCGTTATCGAAACCGTACAAACAGTACAGGTGAACATATTTCGACACATTATAGATTCGAATTACAACATTTGCATCGACTGAGTTGGCATCAGGTAATAAGATGGAAATAGTTACTGCGCTATGAAACGCGAAAGCTGGAGAAACATGCTGTACCATGCTTGTTAGGATCACTGCAACAAAAGCTGATGATTGACTACGCATCTTTACAATGCCTAGAGTGTTTAACTGGCTTCCCGAATGGCACACACGAAGGGTGCAGTGAGTAACATTGACTCGACTGTGTACTTACCCGGGAAGTTCTCGTTTAAACTCATTCATCAAACGAATTGTGCGCAGGTGTAGCGCTACTACAGTAGCAGCAATGCAAATTAATGTAAGTGAAATATTTTTGGTGGCATACAAAGAAGAAAAATCACACCTTTGCCGCAAAGGCGAAGCAATGAACACGATAGCAACGAATTGGAAGGTCACGCGCAGAATAGCCAGCAGATCAAAATGTGCCCTGCGTTACTCACACACAAATTACGCACGAAACGTACTCACAGGTACAGATGAACGCGAATAAGCGTCTCAGTTGTTATACTTTGCTGTGTCTGAAAAGCGCGCCCTTTTCGCAAACGAAAACAGTGCAATGATTGCAGTGACCTTTCTGCGCCCCGTATCTACAACATAATCGTTCCGGTGAAAGCCAAAGGCCAGTCAAGACATACGATTGTCCCGACCATGAGATGAGCGCGCGCATTAGCGACCGGTTGCGTCCTCTACAACGAAATCACCTGTTCAATGATATATAATTCGGGTCCTCAGTATTTCGTTTACTGGCGCTTCATTACATTGAAAGATAACTAATATACGTACCTTCTGCTTCTTCGCATGACTATTACCAATGATATTGCTCCCGTGACCTATATAGCCTCGCATTTTCTGCCTTTCGATTTCGCCTCAGAAGCCAATGGTAAAAATAAGTTGCCCTTCATTCACCTTATTAGCACTGAACTTCTATTTAAGAAAACAAAGGCGTAACACTTGCATACCAATAAATGGGACCGTTCCATAGGAATATACACGAAGTGTATACCACACAAGAATACCTTACCTCACTTCTCTTACTCAAATTTCAGGCATATTTAACCCGTGTTCCGCACAGGGTAGCCGACCGTCTTTGTTTTTAAAAGCCTCTTTGTTTTTTACTCATCACTACTCCCCATCTTCATTCAATAAATACTAGCCCATCACGTTCTCTGAGCCAAAAGCGTAACCATACTAAAAATGCCAGGCCCGCGCGAACCACGCAGCAGTCACAGCGAAAGCTAGAAGAGTGGCCTTTCAGAGCTTTTTCTAAACACCCTTTGGAAAGCACAGTGCTGGGTACCCACTGCGCCCTAAGTAATAATAAATTTTGAGTAGTAGGCCAGCATTGGCTATGCTATTCTTTGTCATTCTTTGGGGAAGTGTCGTATCCGCTGGACACTCGCTGGAAAGTTTGTGCTTTTTTTTTTATGCAGTGGCTGACGACGAAGAAGAAATGTGCCGGAAGTTGGTTTGAGCCGCAGTTAACAGGTGATCAAGGAGAAGTTTTATAATGGGATGGAGCATTGGACGACCCAGTCGTTACGCAATTCGCATTGTGTGACGCCTGGCTGTTACTTTGTTGTTCTGAAACGCTTTATTACTCATGTTAATGCGATTCCTTTCCCGACATCAAGCCTGCCTAAGCCCAGTTTAGAAACGAGTGTTAAGCACTGGTGTAGCTCAGTGATAGAATACTAGGATGGCACGCAGCGGATCTGGGTTCCAATCCCATTGTGTCAATGGTGTTTTTATTTACAGAATTTTTTTCGTTCAATGCTGGTGACGGACACTGGTGGGTAACCAGTATCGGATTGCACAATACACGGCAGAAAACTCTGGCACTGCGAGTGACCCGTGTCCTGATCTCATACAACTTTCACAGCAAAAATAATTCTGAGGCTATACGTCACAAATCACGATATGATTATTAGAAATGCCGTAGTGGAGGGGTCTAGAAACTTTGACCATCTGATGTTTTTTTAACGCACACTGACCATTCAATGATTGCACAGTACACAGAAGTGCGACACCAAGACAAAACGTGTGTTTAGAAAAAGTCTTTAATGATTTAGAGTACGATGTACTCCACTATGGGAGAACAGAAAGCCGTCCCGTGTTGTACATATTTCAAATTGCGCTGCCGTCATCTTTCTGCACGAAATTCACACATCAGGGTGCATAGGCATAAAGAAATAATAAGGGCAGGGCAGACACTAATGTCCATAGTTTTCCTAATTATGCTTATTGTAGGGTGCGATTAACAGTGATTGATGGCCCCTAACAAATAGATCAATTCTCAGTAACTGCATGCGTGGCGAACGTCTACTAATGGCGTGTTCAAAGATAGTTGTGGAACAACTGTCGAGCCGTTTGTCTTGCGGTGTGCTCTGTCACAAGCGTAATGCCGAACAAAAACAAATACGGATAGGCGCGTGGCCTAATGTGTTGCGAAAGCATCACTCCGACCATTAGTATAATTAGACGGATTGCCGAGAGAATACCAGACACACCATGGAGCCCATGAAAAATGTATTAGCAAATTGAGCCAGAAGACCCGGTTATTTTGGGCGTTGTTTCGTGAGCAGTGGGTTTATCCCACGCCATGTGTTTTTTTCTTACACAAACGAGACGGTTATTTGTAAAATCTGCTTTTCCGCAGAATTTATAAATATTGATGAAATTCACTGCACTTATCGACGAAATTCACGGCTTAGTGAACGCGTCGCCTCTTTAGAGACATAAACCGAGCACCATTAGTCGTGGCTTAAATTATGACTGTTGTGAGTGTTGAGTAACTTTGAACCTTAGTAAATAAGTTCCACAAAACTCAAACTATAACGTAAGAGCGCAAAAGTTAAACTTTGCTTGATTGATTTGATTGATTTGTGGGGTTTAACGTCCCAAAACCACCATATGATTATGAGAGACGCCGTAGTGGAGGGCTCCGGAAATTTTGACCACCTGGGGTTCTTTAACGTGCACCCAAATCTGAGCACACGGGCCTCGACATTTCCGCCTCCATCGGAAATGCAGCCGCCGCAGCCGGGATTTGAACCCGCGACCTGCGGGTCAGCAGCCGAGTACCTTAGCCACTAGACCACCGCGGCGGGGCCTTGCTTGATGAAGTTGTAGAATTTTTCGAATCGAGACGTATGATTCTTCACAATGCATCGTATATTATGACCTCACAACACCCGAATGCAGTTGAGATATGTTTGTCAGGTTTTATTCGGATTGGTTCAGTCGCTATTCCCCATTGCAAGCGAAGGTGCTATATTAGGTAGAGCAATTACGGAGTAAGGGAAGACAAGCAATCTTCGTAGGCTCGTCTTCATAGCGCTCATCTTCCTTCGTCTCGTTGTTCCACGTCTTCCATTGTGCTGGGATTACTCTACGTAATGGAATACAACCTTGCTCGCACCCACACTTTGCTTCGCTATATTACGTTTCAGTTTCAAAATTTTTGTTATTGAAGGAGTACACAAAATACAGGAGACATTTTACAGAAAAGACTCTAAAACCCAGGGACAGTGGGGACATACCAAGATGAAGAATGAATGTAATAAAAATGGATCGCTAAAGGGCAAGAAATGAAGCAGTGTTTTAAACTTAAAGCAAAAATTAGCCTATAAAATTATAAGTACAGTAAAAATAACAACATAATAGGTTGGTTATATGATTCAACAGACACAAACTAGAATAAAACCTAGCTAGCATAAGAGGCCACGCCACAGCATAAAAAAAATCAAAGTATATCTATGGATTGAGTGAGAATGCACGGGCCGAAGCGTGTTTCCGTGCTTCTGTCCATGCGTCCATCTCTCTGTCTGTCTGTCTGTCTGTCTGTCTGTCTGTCTGTCTGTCTGTCTGTCTGTCTGTCTGTCTGTCTGTCTGGCTGCCTGTCTGTCTCTCTGTCTGTCTGTCTGTCTGTCTGTCTGTCTGTCCGTCCGTCCGTCCATCCCTCTGTCTGTCTGTCTGTCTGTCTGTCTGTCTGTCTGTCTGTCTGTCTGTCCGTCCGTCCGTCCGTTTATCCCTCTGTCCACCTGTCTGTCTACCTGTCCGCCTGTCCGTCCGCCTGTCTGTCTGTCTGTCTGTCTGTCTGTCTGTCTGTCTGTCTGTCTGTCTGTCTGTCTGTCTGTCTGCCTCTATGTATGTATGTCCATTCATGTGTCCCTATGTCCCTCCTTCTGTCCATGCGTTCATCTGTCTGCCTGTCTGTGTGTCCGTTTGTCCACATGTATGTATGTTGGTCTGTCTGTCCATTCGTCCGTCCATTCGTCCGTCCATCCGTCTGTCTCTCTGTCTGTTTGTTTGTCTGTATATCCATCCATCCGTCCATCTAGTGAACACTCGAAGTACCGTCATCTCGTCTATTTTTTTTTTCATCACATATTCATCATATACAAGTACCACCATCTAGTGGACATTGCAAGTGGCTACCTACAACTACACATCGAGGACTATTAACCCAGGGCTTAAGGAGCTCAGCCCCTAAAAAGTGTGGAAGAAGAAACTGTTTTGTTTTAATCGTACTACACTTGGCGCTACTTCGGGCTCTTCTGTTTCGTTAGTAAAATGACGGCATTGTTCATTTCCAGGCCTACGCTGGCTGCTCAATTGTCGCTTAGTCAGTGTGATTGATTCTTGTTTTTATGTTTCGCTCGTTTACGAAACAGTACAAAACAAAGTCATCGTAGTTTTGCTCGTGAGAAAGGAATCCCCGTAGCGACGCTTCTCCACGCGTGAACAAAAATGACAGGAAAAAAGTTTGGTGTGACTCATCGAACACGCCTCATTGAATGTGATAGTTTCACAGAGCAGCAGCGTTACAAGAAGGCGCAGTTCCTAAACTCCAGTATGTCAGTTCACTTGCCGTTGTATGCATTTCGAAGTCATTCCAACTCAAACGCACCAAAATATTTCTCACACAAACTCACCAATACTCTGACTCACGGCTCCATCTGAGTATGAGCGAGTCCAAGTGGTTGGATACTTCAGTCCATTAGCCTAGAATTAGCTTTCTGGACCAAGATATCAATATCATTACCTCACCAAATCAGTGCTCTTCTTGGTGTCATTTGACATACTACCTTCGAATACGAATTATGATCTATCTATCTATCTATCTATCTATCTATCTATCTATCTATCTATCTATCTATCTATCTATCTATCTATCTATCTATCTATCTATCTATCTGGCCGCCTACGTCTGAGTGCTCTCACCATCACTCGCTTGGTGAGGGGTGCACCAATATTAGTATGGGCGGGTAAGATATGGTTTGACGAATACGACGCGATGGTCATGACATGAATATTGTCACAATCTCGTCGCGCACGTCGTCAAACACTTTCCAAAAAACAGTGACACATACCCGGGGGCTGGTATGTGCTACATGTGATGAAATTTTATCTCCTCCTCTTCACTATCTCTTTTACTCCCTCATTCCCCTCTCCTTCATGTAGGGTAGCAAACTGGACTTAGTCTAGTTATCCTCACTACCTTTCTGGCATTCTTCCTCTCTTATATCTACCCAAGAGCGACGAGAACACACATGGGTAGTTTCAACGCTTGAGCATTAATAAAAACCTTACATAGGCACCATTGACCGGACAATGCCAAAAATAAATGTTAGTGTTCCAGCAGGAATGGAACCCTAGCATTCTGCATAGCAATCAAGTATTCAACCACAGAGCCACAGCAGGTCTCGGAAATATTTTGCAAATATAACCTAACATTCCTGAAACGTCCATTTTGATTCCAGTGCTCGCTATCAAATTTTTAAACATTACACATGTGCTCCTATGATACTGCCGTCATGTTGGGTTAACGTCAATTGTAGTTAGGCGCCATCTGCTGAGGTTCAATTATGTAGCAGTGATGAGAGCTACCATCCTCGTGAGCCCCAGCGCAAACCACAACTCTTCATATCACCTTCCCGCTTCTGGTGTAGCTAATATCCATGTTGCTGTTGACATCGGTAGGCAACTGCAAACAACTACTGATATAAAACATAAGCGGCTGTTTAACGTAATTCGTGTGCCTGGATTTGTGCATATATTGAGCGCAACTTCATAACGCCTCGCTCAATTAAAACATTAAAACACATTCACCTTGCATCCGCATGTTTCGCATAACATTCATTAATAACATTGATTTCCAAGGTACGTCGGATCTGCAGAATTTGTTTTTGCTACTTTTCTAGCATATATTGTAAGTTGCCGACGCTATCCTCCTCGACCGACATAGCTTGAGCCGGAATCCCCGCCAAAGGCGCCTTTAGGTTCGATTAATTCTTGAAGCAGTGGTGCCACCAAATTTGTGCCTTGAGTGTGAATAGCTGCAAGCGTTTCTTACAGCTCCAGGAAGTAGAATACACAAAATGAGATCCACGTATTTTAGCTAAAAACTTGAAATTTTCTTGCTTATGAACACATCTGTTGGTTTTGGTTTCTGGGCGCCAAGTTGGGCCGTGACGTGCAGCGTAGGCAGCTTGGTCACGTGACCAGGCAAGGCTGTGACGCACGTCACGCTGAGTATCATCTACTCTCACACACATGTAACACAGAAGCACCAAGAAAATAAACACGCCTGCAGTTGTCATGGCTAGCTGCCACAGCTACGAGCGACTTAGCAACTGATGCTTCAAGAGGTCGTTCATGTCACTGCCGATTTCGACTCTCACCCCTGCTGTGTAAATGCGATCGTGGTGCCTTCTTTCTGTTACTACGTAATAAGTGTGAAAGATGGTGATAGTGATGAAAAAAAGGAGAATGGTAGGTATAATAACTAAAGTTGCGTGAACTGAACAGTTCTTCATTGCGGAGAAGTGGAGAAATTAGCAATAAGGAAGGAATATTCCCCGAAAACGGTAAACGCCCATTTCCGTTTGTTGCACGCATGCACACGTGACCATCAATCAAAGTTCATGCAACACTAAGCCCGCAAACTCATTGTGTCAAATCACCGCATGCGGCAGTGCTCTTCGCTTCGTTTGCTTCATTTACAAACAGATAAAACCGAGAAATAGAACGCACTCTTTGATTCAGTACTTCGCTGCTCTTGAAGTGCCTGCCTGACTATATGAAATACGTTTGTTACAAAATTATATGCTATTTTAAGCATATTTTAAATGTTCAAAAGGTTATTTGATAGACATACGGAGCACTGTTCATTCGTTTCTTATTCCTTGCAGGCGCTGAGAAAGGCAGCAACTTACTAAAACTGGCAGCTAATTTTCGAAGCGAATGGTGATGATGGAGCAAAGTTCCTTGAACGATTATGAAATGTCTATGAAACGTTTATTATATGATCCGGTGGTGCCAAGTGGCCGTCGGGCTGCGCCAACAGACGCTGGTCGCGTCGGTCTCTACAGCGCTCGCGCTTTGCTTGCTTAGCGTCGCTGTGTCCGGCGTGTCCGGTCGTGCAAGACGCCACGCGTTCCATTCTGACCGACCCCGTCTCAATGGGCATAGGCGTTCACCGAACACATTTAGAATTTGCAAAGAGACGAACGGATGGACGGACGGACAGGTAGATGGACAGAGCTCGGCCTATTTCAAATCCTTATGCGTGCTGTGAACGCTCTATGCACGGTATGTGAAACACCTGAGTTTCGGTCTGACGACAAGCTACAACAACGACGGCGTCAACGGACATCGTGCGAGCCTGAAAACCTTCGTTCCTAAGTAAGGAATTATAGCGTCAACAGTATATTGCGTAATACAGGTGTAGTAGAGAAGCACGGACTGCTGGGTGAGTTGGTGATCCATTTTAACTGCACTAACCTGTCATTGCATTGTAGAGAGTGCGGCTTTGCACCCTTGTTTGGTGATATGGCAGTCAAAGCTAGATTCAGAGACAAGGTAGTGAGGGTAATTGAAGAGGCGTATTTCGTCAACAAAGCTGGTGATTCATGTGTCGCGATACCCTCCGTTACGTTACTTTCAGCTGAGGTATTCTAGAAGCGCATCATTTATACAATCTGACTGCCCATCTAACCTTTTCCTTCCACCACACGTGTTCTTGTCCACATATATATGTCCGTTTTCTTCGATAAAGTTTCAGCTGTTAGTGTGCACTGTGTCCAGGTGTCTTCCTTTTGTACTCTATTTTTTTTTTCGCGCTACTCAGTTAAGATGTAATCAAGAAATACCGATATATGACCACAAGAAAGTTACCGTTCAGGTCTCAGAAGCTATAGTAACCGACCAAATTGTTACGAGCGTCATCTTGTTTCTCCGTGTTAAAATGCAGGTTTCCGCGTGCGCGTGTCTCGTAAATCAAGCAACACTCATAAATCACATTCCAATTGTCTGTGCATGCAAGCTGTTGAGATCCTTGAGGGAAGTGACAGCTGCTTTTTTTTTGCTTATTGCTATACATTATTGCAAAGCTTTCCCCTACCTCATATTGTTTCGACCTTGCAAACAATTTTTGACCACCACACCTAATGTTCTTTTTCCTACTTCTTTATTAGTCGACTTGCCGCGGTTTCTACTTGTGGAAACACTTAGTTCGCCAGTCATATTCCTCGTAATAAAGGCATCCGGTTATCTAAAAAACGTATACCATACAGCGAATGCACAAGTACCTTTTCTACATGTCATTATGAAGGGTATTTAATGATACCGCGACATCTTAGAGACGAAAGATCGATTGTTACGAAAGATCGATGCTGTGTCGCGGGACGTCGGGAGGGTTATTGCGAAACAGATACCTGCCTGCAGGCCCTGCCCCAGCTTCTTATGTCCCACAGGAGCAAGCAAGGTCGAATTTTGTTGTCATTTATGTACCATTCCTGCAGCCGTTATGAAACATGGGGATATCTACCTTATCAAACCGTGACACTGGGCACCGCCTGTTTCGTCGTATCTGTGCCCCTTATTCATATTGCATCTGCCTGCGGGGGCATAACGCAAAGATATGCGGGTTATATAGGAAAGTGCATATTGCGTTTGTGACATATTAGTTTTCTCTGAAACATCAGTGACACGCGCTTCTCGAGTGGGCCAGCGTTTCGCAAGAAACTGAGAATTGTGGCTCAGTCTCTTTCACTCTTTTTCTTGCGAGAGTCAGAGACCTGCGCTGTATGACCTCCCTGTCCTTGCTTTTACCGTTTCTGCTTGCTAGTTTTGATGCGTGCGCGTTCAGTGCTTGCTTTGTTGTAGCATATGTAGGGCAATGTGTTTACGATTACCCGCCGTGGTGCTTTGGTGGCGAAAGTGTTCCTGCTAAAAGTTCTGGTTCTGTCGGTCAGTGCTGAGCTTCTGTCACTGCGAGGTGCAACAAAATTGGTGAGGGTGGTTTCCGCAATGTTAAAATTCATTTCTATCATATACACATCTACTCTATGCCGGCCATAAAGGAGCTCCGCAAGATATACAATGCGCACTCTTTCGCACACGATATACACCGCATAACTGCACTTATGCCCCACCAGCTAAAGATAGAAGGGACACCACGAGACACTTTTTCAGCCCATATACAGGACGACACCACCACTCACAGTGCTCTGCCACGTATTTTACAAGCGCTTTTCCCAGGGGATCTCCGGGATGATTTCCTCCACCGCAAGGATTCTTCGCCGCACCACACGAGATTTACTTCCACCACGTGGTTCAAATCTGCCCGGCGGCCTTACCGGCCATGAAGAGGTGGTGTTGCGGAGACTTCGTGTAGGGGCGGCACTTAATCCATATGTCACATATACCTGACCACAGCATCTGCACGGACCATTTGGTGATACTTGCCCATTCTGTACCACTGAAGCGTTACGGCTGCAATTAAGCACTTGCTATGGACATGGCCTGGCTTGAACCAGATACGTGGGCTTCCATCCGACGCCTTCGCCGCGGTGGTCTAGTGACTAAGGTACTCGGCTGCTGACCCGCAGGTCGCGGGATTGAATCCCGGCTGCGGCGGCTGTATTTCCGATGGAGGCGGAAAAGTTGTAGGCCCGTGTGCTCAGATTTGGGTGCACGTTAAAGAACCCAGGTGATCGATATTTCCGGAGCCATCCACTACGGCGTCTCTCACAATCATATGGTGGTTTTGGGACGTTAAACCTCACATATCAATCAATACATCCGACGAGACTACCAAACTGAGATCATCAGAGACCACCAGACTGAGCTGAGTAAGTTGACAGGTACTCATTCTAAAATACAGGCCCTGCAAACACGGACTTATGAAGATACACTACAAACGCCTCCTAACAACTGAAGTAAAGGGGCACGAAAACTTATCTGCGTAGGCCAACGCAAGATACGAAGCTATCAACCTGGCACGTGCGGCTGTCTACAATAAAGGTAACTCTAAAACTATTCGTTTTCTTTCTTGCACACGTAAGTTCGCGTTTAGCTCACGCATACGGTATAGACTATTATCGATATGCCATGTCTCAATCACCGGACGCGCTTCTTCGTTCATACGCCGGTACAAAATAATTTTGGCACAAACTTACACTCTCATGTCATGTCTCAATCACCAGACGCACTTATATGTTACTATGCCGGTACAAAACTAATTTTGGCGTGAACTTACACTCTCGGCCATCCACTCAAATCGCCCGAAAAGATCCCTCATATAAATTGTGGCGTATTTACCAGTTTCCCTGCAAACGTCATACCCGTCCCAACCACGTGACAATGTCATGGCGTAATCACACAAAAATGTGACTTCCTAACATGTTGGCGGACTTAGGAGGAAGTGTGACACCACTTAATCATAATAATAATCATAATAAACGACACCTTCCCAAAGGGAACCCTGATGGGATGCGAAGCAGCAGCGTTACGCACGGCGACTGAGAAGGTGATTCAGCGAAGGGCGTGCGGCGCTTTCGGCATGTTGCCGATGACGACGACGTCGAGAATTCACCGGCTTTGGCCTTCCGCTGTTGGCGCTTGCACTCGGCTTCCTTGACTCGCGTCTCATCGGTGCTCGCCGCTTCCATTCTCGTATGCGATCGGCACGCTTGACACGCGCTCCGTCGGTGTCGTTGGTCTTCTAGTGCTGACACTTGCGTTTGGCTTTCCTGGCTTGCGCCTCGTTGGTTTCGCAGGTGCGACTTCGTCATTCGCAAATGCTATGAGCTCTGCTGACTCTCGCAACACCGGCAATGGCCGGGTTAGCTTAGGCGCATGTTTCGGAAGGCGAAAGAGCTTCGTTTTCCGGCGTCCTCTCCATCGCAGATAAACGAGCCTAAAGAGTGTTCACCCGATGTGCGCTCGAACGTTGTGAGTGGTGGAGAGAGTGAAGCGAGAGATAGGTTACACGCGGCAATCGCATAACAGGAGAGAGAGAAAGTGACGTCACCGCGCTTTGCGAGGAAAGGCGGGACCTACTTGGCACCGTACCCACACCTGTGGCAAGGGAACTGTGGGGCGGAGCTTCGGCACGGAGACACGGACGGACAGTGTTACACAGGCGAGTAAAAGAGCTGCTTCGCATTTAATAATAATATTATTGTGATAGCAATTATATCGACAATATCAGCTAGATTTTGCCACCGGCGTCAGCTTCAACGTTGGCGTCACCATCACTCATGGTATATGTATACGTATCTGTATATGCGAATACGCAAGAAAGAAAAAAATCTGAAAAAAAAACTTAGGCACGCGGAATCGAAAGTGGAACCTCTGAGTAGTAAATGCGAGGCATTAACCACTGAGCCACGGAGAAACACTTCCTTCGACGGTCAAACGGCAAGCAATTTATATCTACCACTTACCTCTGGCGATGTTCATCGTGAAAGGGGGGGGGGGGGGGGGGACTATCGTGTTTTCAGCATACTAACAAGGTGGCGCAGTGGGCGAATGCTCTGACCTTTCACGTGCACTTTGCCCCACAAAGAAGAGAAGGTGGATGCTCACTCGTGCGTATTATCTCGTGGTGGGGAGGATCATACGTCTTGGCTGGCCTGCGACTTTCACCGGAATGATTATGTTGCCGGGCGCATGTCACTGCAAACGTTGCACAATCTCCGTGTACGAAAACAGCGTGCTTTTCAGATTCAGCGAAGTAACAACTGAGACGCTTATTCGCGTTCATCTGTACCTGTGAGTACGTTTCGTACGTTAATTTGTGTGTGAGAAACGCGGGCTATTCTGCGCGTGACCTTCGAATTTGTTGCTATTGCGTTCATTGCTTCGGCTTTCCGGCATAGCTGTGACTTTATTATTATTATTATTATTATTATTATTATTATTATTATTATTATTATTATTATTATTATTATTATTATTATTGTAATATCTGAGGTTTCACGTTTTAAGATCAGGATATGATTATGAGAGATGCCACAGGGGAGGACTCCCGAAATTTTGACCATCTGGTGTTCATTAAAATACACTGACATTGCACAGAACAAGGGCCTCTATGACCACCACATCAAATATGACAAGGCCCGCGTCTACGAGTTGGAGATCAATTACTATAAGCGGCTTTCTGTGGAATTGAGGCTCATCCAGGAGGAGACAGCTGCTAACTGACCCGGTCGACAGGTGTACTAAAGCCCAATAATGCTGCTGTCTCACCCATACTATGGGTAACCATGGTTACCGACAGCTACACGGCATACTTAACAGCAATTGGTCTCCTAACCATGATTACCGCAAACTGCTGATTTCGTGAGAGATTGACGTGAGTGCGAAAATGGTTATTTTAGATTTGATTGAGTTTTTTATATTTAATGCACATACCACACTGTGGCCCGAAAAAAAAAAACATTGCGTTGATACTATCTCCTTTAAAAAGCAAAAAAATATCGAACATATTCGACACAGAAAGCCATATTTAATTGCCCGTCGTTCTCAAAAGTTCACTACGACGTAGCACGTGAATATTACCATTCCAAAGAAAACATTTCATGTTTGCGCGGTAAAAAGTAAACCAACATTATCTGAAAACTGTAGAGTGAAAAAAAGTACTTTTAACATATGTATAAAGATGTGAAATTTTAATATAGTTTCATACGAATAAAATAATATGTTCAGCCGCTTGGCTGGGGAGTTTATTATTTTAGTATATATTTTCGCCCAGCCAGGCAGCCACCCAGCCAGTGCAATATGTTCGCAAATCTAGTTTCTACATTATAGCTGCTAAAACGTTAATACGTGGCTTATCGACTTTGTTTTGAAAATAAATTTTGCTTTTTTTTTCCTTTGTGTAATGACAGCTACGTTTCTACTTACTGAACTCCTTAGCGAGCGAGGCTGATCTTGAATACTGTGGCGTAAACGCTCGCTTGTTACCGTAATTATACATCCTAATGTGAGCTAAAGTTGTATAAGCTTAGACGTTTTTTTTTTTTCTTCGTGACTAGGCCATTAAAGCATTTTTTTCACTGCTAAATGTTTCTACAGCATCTATTTTTCTAGTACAACCCCGCCGTCAAAATGGACCTTCTTCGCTTAGGTATCGTATGGGCACATACATGGTTTTTGTAGGCAAAGCATGACGACAGGTGCAGGCTAAGAGATATCTAGTGTCACGAACGTGCAAATGTTCACACACACAAACACACGCATACATCCATGCCCCCCAAAAAGAAAAGGTGTCCATGCAGGCTTTCGCGATTGTGAACTGGCGCGTGGTGGATAATGTCTGAGGCCAATGAAAACCAGTTTTGATTTCGATGATGTCCACGAGAGTTCCTGTTAGGACAGGTAAAGGCCGATCAGTGTAAATGTCGAGAGCGATGCTTTTTTGCGGACAGAGTGAATTATTCAATCTCATGTCGTGTATAATGTCACATGGAGAATAATGGCTTCACCATGTGCCACAGAGACTCTACGGGCATCTTTCTATAACATTGATAAGGTCCGCCACACTAAGATTGCATGAATAATTCTAGTAAATTGAGTATTTTGGGTATATTCATTGCTTGGGTTACACGTTTGATGTGAATCATAAATTTGACTCGTATCTAAAAAAATCTTATTGTGTGTTCCTGCTACAAAAACAGATTGATTAAAGCTTAGCATTATGGATAAACGGCAGAAGTAAGGTTCCTTACCTTTATCGGTAGCGGTAATGGTATCGCGTTACCTTTTTTTGAAAACAACGTAGCCCGGTAAAGCGTTCCTTATTTGTTTGGTTAACGAGTAACGTATTTAGTTACTTTCTTTAGGTAACGTATACAACACTGCAGACTGTCAATACCCTTTGGCACATACGCGCATACCACACTGCCTCTGGTACAATAGCACGTACAACACCTGACTGGAGTAAAGGATATGACGACGTATGCGATGATAATGCCACGTTCCTTCCTCAAGTTTTCTTATCCCTCCGTTGGCCGCTATCAGTGCAAGTGGGCTATAGTAATCTGACTCTCTATTCACCAGGCACAAGTTCGCCTAAATAAACAGTTTGATCTCAACATACAGTTTCCTGTCTTCGGCCACCGTCACGACCCCGTGACAATATCTTCGTGTAATGCATGTCATGATTAGACAGCCATATTCATGTGAGAGAGGGGGAGACTGCGGAAAATGCAGAAACACATAGAAATAACGGACAGTGTCGAAATACAGAGTGTTCAAAACCTCTTCCTTCTGCTGCATGCGCGTGTCTCCCTATAGTAAGAAAAAAAAAAGCTAGAAAGACGAGGACCCAAAAAGCATGAACGTGCACGGCCAGTGTTGGTGCCATGCGATCATTTCTCTTGCGGTCTCATGATTCCTGCCGTTCGACTTTGCAGACGCAACAGCAACTTCCCAAAGCAAATCCCTCCCCCAGCTGTGTTTACTAGGACTAGGATAAAATTTTCTACTCTAATAAGCGGACAAAACACAAATCTCATCTCGCTTTAAGACAATAACAAATCACACAGTTCGACTAACAGCTGAAAGACAAGCTCATTCATCGTGTTGCGCAATTGTTTCATTAACAGTGGCTTTGGTAGCTATCCTTTTTGCTGACAATTAATTACTACAAAGGTGGATAAAATAGATAGATTAGCGGTAGTTGTAGCAACTTGCCGGTATGCCTGGAACAATACGGTATAACTGCACTTTTTTAGTTTTGCTACGTTGCTTTCCCACACTGTTTACAGCCCTGAAAACAGGGAAGAAAGAATGAAGCAAACAAGATTTGTTTAGACAGGTAGCATGCACTTTTGTCTGCATTTCTTGCTAACATCGGTGATGCTCTTACTTCCGCCCATTTTTGGGGGGCTGATGAAAGCACGCTTTCAAACTGTAGGATAAGCATGGCTGAGTACGCTTAGGCAATGTTTACACCGGAGCTGAAGAAAGAAGACTTGGTGAGCATGGTAATTCATGCATGCAAGGCGCGCTACTAGACATTGCTGCATTCTTTTTTCGGGACTCTGGGCACCATCTTTGTAGCTCATTTCAGCTTCGTTGTTGACATATTTTCTGTATCGCTTAGGCAACAACAGCTTGTCAATCTTTAAACTTCCATCCATCAGTAAACTACCGGCGTTTCGCTTCGTTCAACTAAAAGTAATGTCTCCCTGTTCTTTCTGTGGACGTAATGTGCCATCGCACGAATCTTTGCATACTGAACTGGGCTTGACATGACCCGTATACACACTCTTTCGTTGATTTTTCCTTCAAATTTGCACACATGCCTGAGAGAGTGTTCGTTCGAGAAACATTAGGTGTCATTTTTTTAGTTTGGCACCATAGTGCTTTTGTCTACTTTGTGCGACACCTATGTCAACATTCGTCTTCGTCAAGCTGAGAAAACTTTTGGACGTGCCAGTGATAGTTGATGAAGAGAAGTTCCTTTAACCAAGTACTGACAACATGTTAAACTTTTATAGTTGAGAGAGGTCCTGGTTCTGTGTCTCTTTTTTTTTGTTATGTTATTTTTCCTAAGTATGCTGGAGGAGTTACCATGAGTGTATAGTTATATTTACCTGTACAGTGGATAAGTAGTTATGACAATCAATGAAAAATGACCACTTTTACACAACACGGGGCTTAATTCGTTCTATTGACTGTCGCGTGAAACGGCAGCTATTCGTAACGTCTTGCTTCTTGTGAAGATACTGGTAAGGAGCTCCTACGTGGTAATTATCATGGGGAAAGGCTCAAGTGACAAATTACGTGATATCCTTCAAGAAAACAAGACAGGTGTAAATAGTGGTACAAAAACACGTTACCTGCGTTAATGACGCCATTATGTGACAACATCATGACCTCTTAGAGGGCTCAGTATTGTCACCTTATCATGACGCCGTAACATGAGCTTCCATGATTACGTCATCACATCACATGTTCGCGTGGTCAAAGGTGAGCCTACCCGGATGAATTCAACACCCTGTGAAGTGCAAAAAAGCCAGAGTGGGATGGGTTGGGCAATGGAATTGACTATAAATGCCAAGATAATTTGGCATTCACGGTCACTGTCAGAAACTTTAGTCACAAATTGTATATCTTAAGCCATTACCAAGCCATTATCACCATCAAGTGTGACATTCTGGTGAATTTTGAAAACTCAGATATGATTACGTCACTTCATCATTGGGGCCAGGGCACGGTTCCCAAAAAATTGTGGTTTCTAGCAAGAACTAGAAATAGAGTGTTTATTATGCCTAAAGATGTGGAAAATTGTCCTTGAGAAAATATTTCGATGTAAAAAAGGCCCTAAAGTCGCTGGGCGACTGCCATTTTTTCATGGTGCCTTTGACGTCCCGTGCCGTAAGGAGTAGTGCTGTAGTTTTCTACTACCGCTTCCGCTGCTGCAAATCGTTCACTTTCAATGTCCTGCAGTAGAAAGCCCTATCTCCATGTCAAACGCAGCTGACGACGAAACAGTATCATTCGCCAGATTCCAGACGCTCTTGTTCAGCTGCTTGTTCAGACTCTTGTTCTGATTCCCGACATTCAGCTTCTTGTTACGTCAGGTCTCCTGAGAGTTTCAGTGCTGCCCGACTTTCCGCTCAATCGCGTGTTTGTAAAAATATTAAATAATAAATTAAGTGCTCTACGAAAGCGCTAAAATTCTCTCAGCTTATTTGTGAACGCTCAAGGAATAAGTCACATTGCACAGTTTGCGATATAAAGTTGGGTGTCATGGCCCCTTTAATGCTGCTTGTCACACGACCTTTTCCCATATTCTAAAAACTAATCCAAATGTGCATAACACAGATTATCTTCCGTCCTCCACATCAATTTGGTACACACAAGCTGGATACCAAGCGCAGCTCTTATTCATATCTCCTCAAATTTGCAGATGATTGTGTAATTTACCGCGAAATAAACAACGAATATGATAACCAATTTCTACAGTCAGACCTTGACACTGTCTCAACCTGGTGCAATAAATGGCTTATGACTCTCAACTCCAACAAATCTAAATGCATGTCAATAACCTGGCGATCTATTTCTCCCCCCTGTACCTACAGAATTAACGCCGTTCCCCTCCAGCATGCCTCTTCATATAAGTACCTCGGCGTTTACATTACCAACAATCTATCTTGGCACACGCATGTTACCTACATCTGTAATAACGCTAACCGAACGCTAGGATACTTACGCCGCAACTTTTCTCGCGCTCCGCTGTCCCTCAAAATTTTATTATACCGATCACTCATTCGCCCAAAGCTTGAGTACGCGTCCGCTATATGGGATCCCGTGCAGCAAAATTTAATTAACGCGTTAGAATCTGTTCAGAACCGCTCAGTTCGGTTCATTTGTTCTAATTATTCTCGTACTGCTAGCATATCAGAAATGAAATCTAACCTTGACCTACCCAATTTAACTGTCCGGAGGAAACTGGCGCGACTGCATTTTTTTCATAAGATATTTTTTCACAATCTATCAATGAAGCGAGACCTCATTTCACAACCGTCATACCACTCATCGCGCATTGATCATCAGCATAAGGTTGCCATTCCGTTTTGCCGCACCAAATTCTTTTCAGCAGCCTTCTTACCGAAAACAGCCGCCGATTGGAACCACCTTCCCTCTTCCGTTGTATCAATAACAGACCCTTTGTTATTCAAGACTGCAATTTTTCAGCAATGCTTGTAACTATACGCAGTTTCCATTATCTATCTTTGTCTTGTATGTGCTTGAATTCTTATACATTTTTAGTTGACTTATGTTGCCTTCCTGATTTGCGCATCTGATACTTGTTTTTTTATTTTGTCTTTTTTTCTTGTGTGTTATATATGTTGTACCCGCCCCCTCTGTAATGCCCTACGGGCCCTGAGGGTATTCTAATAAATAAATAAATAAATAAATAAACCGTTGTTGCACTTCTTCAGAGCAGTGGAAATACTCCTGTTCACCGCTATATGTCATTCAATGTTGTGTTGCAATAACAATTAGCTAATGGACACTCTCGGGCCATCTTTTTCCATCATCTTTATCGTTGCCACCACGTCCTGTAAATATATATATATATATATATATATATATATATATATATATATATATATATATATATATATATATATATATATATATATATATATATATATATATATATATATATATATATATATATATGCGTGACTGGAACGAGTACTTCAATTTGCGTGCGAAAACACAAAGTAGAGTGATTGCAAAACACACAAGATCACCGTTATGTTTTAAATTTCGCCTAGACGTAATGCACTCGAATACTTCTCACAGGCACATCGAATTTTCACAGCATTTGTTCACGAACTACCAACATCTCTAGCAAATAAAAATAAGCTTACTGTATGTATCCTCAATCTGGCATGTACTTTTTCATTTTCTCTTTTTATGTTGGAATGTGAGCAAACGTAATCACTTAACGATTTTGTGACTACATGTACGGAGCGAATCTACTTAGACTTCAATCCTCAGACACAGGATCTTAGAAAGCTCATCTCAAGACTGTGTCGCCTCAGAATGAGATCGAAGGAAGTTCAATTACCGGCGAATCAGATTGCTCTTCACAATCACACACACAAAAAAGTAGGAGCCCAGACTGATTGGTGAAAGCTGACACCATGCTTTTCTCATTCAATCAGGGTGTCTTGTTCGCTCGCGTCTCTCTGGATAACCAGGCGCATTCGTTTTGGTCTTTAATCTTTCTTTATCTCTTCTTCTTTTTTCGGCAGAGGCATCGAATGAACATTACTGGCGTGGATAGAAGGGGTCCATATAAATTATCAGTGTGGTGTTCGAATGAGAGTCACGGGCAGAATAGCGTAGCTGCACTTAAGTTCAAGAAAACTGGCGTACGAAATTGACGTGGACTTTTTGAAACTTTCTCCGGGTTTACGGTATGTTTGAGTTCCATCAGAGTACATGGCCTCGACAGGTAATACTGTTTGTAACAAAATGTCAGGCTTTAAAGTGGAAGAAGACAAGAAAGCTCTGAGATAGCTGTGCGCCCTTTTTAATCTGCTTGCAGAATTATGAATATGAACTAGCTATTCTAAGAAAATTTACTCATAACCCATATGACAAAAGTTAGAAGAATCGGTCTGCCATCAATTCAAATAATGTGTTTGATTCACTGCTGCCCGTGAATTTGTTTTAGTCCAAGCCCGTTCTTGGATACGAGAATACTCTTCTTTTGGAGAAATATTAAGAGTACAAACCCCTTTCAATTACAGCAAGGCGGCAAGTTGGGCTAGTTGGATTACGTTCATAATTGAAAATTTTGTTGAAGCGCACTAAAGACGGACGGACAGAAGAGGCTGACAAGGACATCGCTTGCTCTCACAACTGAAAGTTTATTAAACAGCAAAGGTATTTAAAGCGGATACATGCTCTTTCGCGCATGTGCATCAGAACAGGGTGTAACAGAAACCATTCTTGTCAGGATTACAAAAAATTGTACATATTATGTCTCATATGCTATATTTTACAAGTACTAGGTGTCGAGATACGCGTACTTTTTATCATGCAGTACAATCGTAGCTTAGCTAACACAGTCATGTCCCCTCTTTCGGATGTGGTAATATTCAACTATCTCACGTGTTAGCAGAATGTAGTCCATGTCACAGCTATGCCTTCAGCATTAACATTCAAGATTTGTTCTACTCCATACCTCACGAGAAAATGATGGTATCCGTAAAGAACTGCATTACTATTTAAAATGACAAAATAAAATTTTGCGAAAACACACGTGTCAACGTAGAGTCATTCCTGGAGCTGCTGTCGTTTTATTTAAGGTCTACTTTTGTTTCATGGGAAAGTAAGCCTTTCATTCAGCGATCTGGAATATGTATAGGCTCATCAGTAGCGACTATCCTTAGTAAAATATTTTTGAGTAAATTTGACAGGGGGATCGAGCAGCAGTTTTTTGGAATTGTTAAACATGTCTTCAGGTATGTGGATGACTTCCTGATATTCACAGAAGGCATTGATCCTTCCAGAGAGGTAGTGAACGCGTTAAAGGTGTTTAGGGAAAGTAGCATGGACCTTGAGTTCACTACCGAGCAGCCTAAAAATTACGTGTTGCGATTCTTGGATTTAAAATTGGAACTTGGTGGGGAACAGATTTGCTGGTGTTATCAACCAAGAAGTCCCAAGCCAGTGCTAGATTACACGTCTGGGCACTCCAGTTTGGTAAAGAGCGGGATAGTTAAGTCTTGTTTTATTTCAGCTTTGCAGAAATCATGTGGACATCTAATCAACGAGAGTTTCAAGAGTCAGGTGGAAAAATTCCAGAAGGCGAGTTACCCGAAACAAGTAGTTTTCTCAGTGTGCATGGTCCTAGCCAGAGAAATAAAGGGCAAAAAACAAAGATCTAGTTCAGAGACAGTCCAGCAAAGGAAAATGGTTGTCATTCCATACGTGCACAAGTTGGCACACAACTTAAAGCACGTTGGAAATAGATACAGCGTAGACGTGAAGTTTTCGGCAAAAACCAAACTAGCAAGCTTGTGTCCACGCGTTAATAAGCCCATAGGTTCGAAAGCTTGCTCCATAAAACACAGAAACATGTTCGTGAATTGTATAAAAGGAGTAGCATACATGACGCCATTTTCTTGTGGAAAAGTCTACATAGGCCAGTCAGGAAGATGCGTGAACGACTGCCTTAGAGAACATCGCGCATCGGTTAAGGCATCAGGCAACAGTCATCTTGCAGATCACTGTAGAAACTGCGGATGTTATACTGTGTTTAAAGAAACAGAAATATTATTTCGACCCAAGGATAAGCTAACACGTGAGATAGTTGAATCGTACCACATCCGAAAGAGGGGACATGACTGTGTTAGCCAAGCTACGATTGTAATGCCTGATAAAGAGTACGCGTATCTCGACACTTAGTACTTGTAAAATATAACATATAATACATAATATGTACATTTTTTTTGTAATCTTGACAAGGATGGTTTCTGTTGCAATTTGTTCGATGCACATGCGCGAAAGAGCATGTATCCGCTTTAAATAACTTTTCTGTTTAATAAATCTTCAGTTGTGAGAGCAAGCGCTGTCCTTGTCAGCCTCTTCTGTCCGTCCGTATTTAGTGCGCTTCAAAAAAAATTTCAATTATGAACATTTCAATTAACTGTAGATAATACTCATAAGATCTTTTTGCTTTGTGGATGACAAGACAGGGACGAGTCAGGGACTCTACAAGACCAGTGGTGTTGTGCACCACCTGTCCTGTAGTCTCCGCTTCATCCTCGTCCCGTGATCCGCAGCGCAACAAGACCTCATGAACCGCCACAACCTAGCCCAATTTCTAGCCCAGCTAAAGTGTATTTAAGACGCTGCAATTCCATTTTCCATCGGTATGTGGAACCAATAATAACTCAGGGGAAATTTGGCATTCCATCTGCGAATACAAAAAAAAACTATTTTTTTTCCTAGCTTGCTCAAGAAGTGATTAAGTTTAAAGGCTACGGAAAGGAAGAATCAAACTTGGCATTAAAAAATGTTGCCAAACAAACTGAAGCGTGAACAAAAAGGCACTGCGGGGCTTCAGGAAGTAACGCATGCGAGACGAAACGCAAAAAGGGGAAGTGAAATTTTCAGAAGAAGTAACCAATAAAAAGCAGCCGTCAGCTCGAAGAGATATATTTACCATTTTTATATTACGAGAACCCTCTTATTCATGTCAACTTCTATTCACCAGAAGCCTTGCGCGCCCTCCTGGTGGTTTTCCAAGACATCGCAACGGATGCTCTGCATCGCACTGGTTCCACAGAGTCAGCGGCAGGAGAAATGGCCCGGCGCAGAAATTGGCCGGTTATTGAATCTCCTTCGTAGTTCTGCCCTAGTTTTTCAGGCTACACGTGGCACCGTTGTAACCACATGCCCATGTAGAAAGCTGAAACAGAAGGCACAAAGAAGACAGCAAAAATAAAACTAAGCCATAAAGTACCACCATGCTTGGCATCAAAGCTGTTTTAGAATTCCTCCTGATTTCTAGATCAAAGAGATGCCTTACTCTGGATGTGCTTCCGAGGAGAAAACATGCATGTTCAGGCAATAGACGCACGTTTCAATTGTAACAGCAGCAGCTGCTTACGCACCGAAATCAGGGTTTCTCTGTTTACACATCCGGTCGAGCGTGTTAGAGAGGAAGATTTTTTTACAAGCGATATAAGTGTATATGAACGTGAGTTACCTAAATAGCAAGTAGTCGCCATGAAAGCAAGTCTTAGTTCGCCGGGGTAAGAACATTCTGTTACACTACAGCAGACTCCAATAAGTAGTGCTTAAATTCATACGCAACACAGACGACAGGGCATTCATATAATAAGCGTGTACACATTTAGGCGAACTGATATTTGAGCAGGGTTGTTGGTATTCATTCAGAAAACAGCGCAACAACTCAAAGTCGAAAAATAGAAACGGCAGGACAGGCCCTAACTGACAACTACGTTTATTGGAAAGATCACAACTTTTCCACAAAAAATATTGATAAGAACATTCAACTGAGACAAACAAATAACAAAAGACAGGAACAAAAAATTATTCCTGGGTAGCTATGAGCGTAGCTTGAGTTTTACCTTAAATATATAGCTCCATGGAACATGCCCTGATTCCGTCTTAAGTGTAGCTCCATGCACGAACAGAAAGCGATTTCCGTTCGTGCAATCACTTTCTGTTCATGCAGTTCTCGTGGCTTCGTTTACCAAACCACCCATGGTGTATGTGTTTGAGGTAAGAAAATAGGGATTCCCCAGCACGAGAAGACTCCTGTTAGAAAGATTCGGGGTGCTATTCTGGACACTGTCTAATTCCACCATATTGTCAAATTTTGTAATGACGGCAATTTAAGCCAATCAGAGAGGTCGTAGCAGCTCACTTAGCCAATTAACATCGATCATTGGCGGAATCTGACAAGATGGCGGAATTCTACAATGTCCAGAATAGCACCCTCGCAAAGGCGGTGGGCGGCATGCGCAGTACTTTTAACGCGATAGCATTTTAACGCAAAAGCGTTAAAAAACTCGCTTAACGAGAATGCCCACGTCAGCGTTAGTCTCGGTATCGGGGTCACGTTGACGCTCGAGAGCGAGAAATCATCATTTTGTCCATGACTAAAAAAATAAAAAGGATACTAACGAAATAAACATTAGGAGTTTCCGAATCCGCATGAGTATTCAACGAAGAGCGTCTGCGTCATAAGCAGGTGTTCTACCACAGAGCCTCGAGATTTGCTGAAATTGCCTTCGAAAAAAAAAACACTATATGAATGTTATGTAGAGGAAGGAGTCTCCATAACGCATCACATACTGCGTTGCAGGAGCGTAGGTTCGCGCCAGGGGTCGAAAGATGTGAACTGAGCAAGGAGTGGGTGTTCTGAAAGCCCAGCCATCACAAAGCTCTGAGGCATACTTAATCATCAGAACCAGAACCATCTACAATGTGAACAGCTGGGTAGGTACGCGTGTTACCCTATGGAAGCGTAGTGGGCCATTCGCCGATTCGCAAAAGAAATAATCATGGCGCAGCTGCACTGAACAACTGTGCTTGCAATAAGCATTCAATGACACTTCGAAACGGCCATGGTAACACTCACAGTCGTTCATTTCCTTACGGCACGTTTGAGGCATGCACCAAAAATCAATTGATTGATTGACTGATTGATATGTGGGGTTTAACGCCCCAAAACCACTATAATATTATGAGAGACACCGTAGTGCAGGGCTCCGGAAATTTCGACCACCTGGGGTTCTTTAACGTGCAACCCGATTTTGAGCACACGGGCCTGCAACATTTCCGCCTCCATTGGAAATGCAGCCGCTGAAGCCGGGACTTCATCCCGCGACCTGCGGGTTAGTAGCCGAGTAACTTAGCCACTAGACCACTGCGGTGGCGCTGCATCAAAAACCGAAGCAGACAAGCAGTTTAAAAGGCCATGCGCACGAGGCCATGTGTACTCTTGAAAGCGAAGCTCAAGCGCCCTCCTATTTTTGCTGCGCTTTATCAAGTTTCTGCTTGCTGAGGCTGTTCATACCATGCCATCTGCAATGAGCTTCATGAGGTTGTCACCTCCTTCAGATGCAGTGACGAAGCGCCCGGCGGAGGAGCCACCTCTCGTTTGGTATGGCAGTGGTGCCCTGTCTCGCTCGTCTTTGGTGCAGAGCCGTATATTACCGAAGCGTTTTTATCGGTTTTAATTTTGTTATTGCCAATATTTGCTGGCCATTTATACAGGGTATATTGTTTTAGACCTTGTTCATTTATTTTAACCTAGCTTCTAGCATTGCAAGTTTCGCTTTGGTTCTGTATTGGCCCCTTGATTTTGAGTGTGACTATGTGACATCAGACACCCGATGCACCAGCCGGGCTTCTGAAGTGCTACGCACATAAAAATTTTCTCATCCCATCTTAACAATTTTAACGACTTATTTCAGGCAGAATTGAACATTAATGACAACAGAAACCACTGAGAGATACGTACGATGAGTAATAGTTTACCTTTTAATGCAATGAAATGTTGTTCACCTGAAAGTGTGAGAGAGTTGTTCTCTTCTCTTTACAACGCATGAAAATGAGAATACAGAATTTCAGAGCTGTACACTGATGGTCGGAAGAAACGTCGCATCGAAAGGAATTGTAAACACCTGTCACAGTCTCTTTATACGGGGCTTTTCTGAAAATATAACCATTGACCCATTAAACCACATTGAGAAGCGCATAACTTATATATAACTGTTCGATCTATAACTATTTGTCGTGCAAGAACTTTTAAAGATGGTCACGAGATGTTGCATTAGTGTGCTTATTAGAGCATGCACCACAACAAAACAGTAGTAAACATTTTGTTACAAGCTTACTTTCCATTGATGCACTACGTCGGTTTCAGAACTACCCAAATGAACAGATAGGCATGCCGAAACGACGAAAAGAGCTCGCTCAACGTAAGCGTACGGTTGCTCAATAAGAAATTATAAGAGCAAAAATTTCTGTTTTTGGAAAAAAAAATTTTATTCAACCATAAAACAGTCTTAGTTTCCCTGCGAAGGTGGAGCAATGAATGCGATTGCAACAAGTTGTAATGGTAAACGAAGTGAGGCTGGCAGCTATTAGGGATCCAATCTCACGCAACTCTACGAAACGGTAGTTTAAGAGAATACGGCCGCTTCAGGGACACTCTTCACACATACCCTAGGCGTTGAGAGGGCAGCACGCCAAAGGGTATGCGACCCGCCCGCTTTTTTTATTTCTGATCTGATTTAGGAAGGACATAATGGGAGCGCATCAGCCACCCTCGGTCTTCCTCTATGTTAGAGCCTAGGCAATGACCGCAATGCATCCTGGGCAGTATTGGCGGGATTTTCGCTTCCATCGGCGACAGACGTGCGTGATTAAGGCGGTAAATCACATCCGAATGGTGCGAATGCAGAAATATAATTTCTCTTTGATCTTTTGTGAAAATAGTTTTTCGGCTCTCGTTCAAACCAGTAACAACTATCTCGTGTGCGTGTCAGCAAAGGTGACAATAAAGACGACAGACAAGATTATGCAGGCTAATATAGACAAGAAACCAACGCTAAGAAATGAGGAAGTCATGTAGCTTTTGTCGCAACCGTTTCATACCTAATGCCGTTAGCGTAAGCGCATGAGTTCTCGCAACTTCTTTTTCCTCCTTTCTCTCATATTTAAATACTCATTTTTCATTGTAATGCGTACTTAAACTAACATACGCTCATCTTATCAACTTGGTTATGTTCCACATTTTTAGAATATTTTCATACTGCTTGTGGACGTCGTCTAATTTTGTAGCACACCATAATCAACCTATGAAACCTCGCGAACCCATTAGGATATATTTTGCATTGATATATTTCGGATTTATTAAGCTGAGAGAGAAGCTTTTATTTACATGAACTTTTGAGCATTGCTGGTAGCGCGCGATGTTTTTTTTTTAATATTTAGAGCTCTAGCTGAATCTTCCCATTTTTCCCGCCGGCTAAAATTTCTCCTTTCCGCAACCCAGTATGAAGCCGCTTACGGCCATCGTTAGAATTTCGGATGTTGAATGAATATCAGTCATCATGAATCAATGAAGCAGCAGCTGTCCCTCTTATTCCACGTGTTTCGCTTCTAACTTAGTACTGCCTTTACCAGGGACTGCTCATCGTGAATACTTTTTCGCGTGCTATTGTATACGTAAATATACGATGAGCGCTGTCATCTATAAAATACGAGTGCGACGGAGGCAAGGTAAGAATTGAGTTTAAGCGTTGTGGTGTCCTCATGACTTCCAATATCTTCTGTCACAGAGGCTTTTTAGAGGTATTATTGCCTATCTTCACTCGACCACCCGGCGATAAGTGTGCCAAAACTCGTGAAAATGGTGACTGATCACATCCCGAAGAATTAGGTGACGAAATAAGTGAAACAGATCACCTTGCCGCAGTCACAGTTCCGATCTGTTTTAAAACTTATATTTGTCGGGATACTGTTTCGAAACCGCTATCTCACAGAAAACGATGTTTCAGGCATTCTTCACTAAACATTTATTGCACGCATTTTGCCACTGCACTGTTGTGAGCTCACGTGTTTCATCGTATGTGAAACTTCAACCAGTAGAGCTATCTTCCAACACTATAGTTATAGAAACTTGAACACAATATATAGAAGACTAAAAAGCATTCCTGCTTCTTGCTCTAGCAGTGCGATATATATATATATATATATATATATATATATATATATATATATATATATATATATATATATATATATATATATATATATATATATATATATATATATATATATATATATATATATATATATATATATATATATATATATATATATTAGGGAATAAAGTGTATACCTAAGTGCTCGTTTTTCCGTGTTTTAATACAATATTAATGAGATCTAACAGACAGTAATGCCAAGGAATGTACAGGGAAAGTTATTAGCAGCAATGGACTGTAAATAAAAAGAAAGAAAAGTGGATGAAAAATAACCAGTCGTGAGCAGGAATCGAACCTACGACTTTCGAATAACGCGTTCGATGCTCTTTCCACTGAGCTACCACAGCGGCCTTTCCTCCATCCACTTTTTTGGGTTTATATGTGAATTTAGAATTAGGAGTGACAGTCACCGCCATCTATAAGCCAAGCGACGAGTGTGAAAACACTCTTCTATGCGCATGTTTGACGTCACGTAGCACGTGAACTTATTATGAGCGGGTAGCTGAATAATAGTCCCTCGTATACAACCTAATGACACCAAGTCTGCCAGTACGAGACCACCGTTTAATGAAATAAGGGAAAGAAGTGTATACCTAAAGGCTCGTTTTGCCGTGTTTTAACACAATGTCAACTTACCCTGTACATTCCTTGGCATTACTGTCTCTTTGATCTCATTAATATTGCGTTAAATATTGTGTGGCACAAGGCTGTTCTAAGTGTGCTGCACGCTTTTCATGAACGACAGTATAGGCGCAACGCGCTCAATTTCCCTGCTGCGTTTTTTTAGGGGCAAAGCTCCTAAAGCGGCACCCGGTCGTACCTACCTCGTCTTACGCTTTGACCTGCAAAGGGGTGCCAGTGGGAGATTTCTCCTGTGCGTTGTTGAACAATAAAAAATTCACAGCGTGTGCGTTAACTAAAAGCTGAATTCTCCTGCCTCTCATTCCTCATCAGCAGCCATTGGCATGTACCTTGAGCACTATCTGACAGGAAAGGGTCGCTACGTTATACTCGCTGGGCGTAACCTCCTTGGCTTTAAAAAGGTTTAGGGAGCGTTGGGCCGCAGTGCCATGAATACAGTGAACTAGTATATACCATGAACTCAATGTGGTTAAAGGTCGGAAGTAGACACGAAGCGCAAGCCGTAAGAAAGTGTGCGTGTGCCACCTCTTGTCTAGTCTTTGGAATGTGTGCTTGATGGCGGTGCTTGTATACGCGGAATACATGATGAAAAGATGCGAGATGGTGGTACTTGCAGTGCTGACTGATGAATGGACACACACACAGATGGATGGACGCACGGATGGCTGCATGGACGGACGGACGCACAAACAGATGCACGCATGGACGGGCGGATGAACGCACGGACGGTCACACAGACAGACGCGTGGACGAACGGAAGCAAGAACGAATGGACGGACGGATGCTTCACCCCAGTCACCTTGCCAATTCATTCCCCCCGTGGATATGCTGCCATTGTTTTCCATGTGCTGGCCCGAGTAGGAGGCCTATATGAGATGCGTCGTTCGCAGAAAAAAACAGCAGCTTGACCTCGCCGTGGTGACCCAAAGAAATACTTGCCGCACTTCTGGAGTATGTGCACGCAACCTGTACAAAGCACGCACCAGCGGAAAGGAAGTGGGCGCGGTATACAGGAGTGCTCCGGCAGTGACGGTATGCGCAAGTGATACGCCTCATGGAACTATGCGACTGTAGGTGAAGCGTTTCAAAACTTCAGTGGTAGAGCATCGGACGCGTTATTCGAAGGTCGCAGGTTTGGTGCCTGCCAGTGCCAGGTTATCTGTTCGTTCACTTTTCCTTCTTCACATTTACATTACAATAATTATCCTAATATCTCCTATGATGCATTTTTCTTGCATCGTACTCAGTTAGTTCTCAGTAACACTGTGTCCACCAAAGAAAAAAACGAGCCCTTAAATATACAGTTAATTCCTTCACGTGCTCTGTAGCTTTAACGTAAACTTTCCCATGAAAGCGAACTCGTACAAACACTCCGGCCACGAGCAGAGTGCGCACGCACGGGTTAACACACCCGATAAGCGAAAGAATAAGTGTTCTTGGTAGGAGACGCGCACGCATCGCAACGAGCGAGGCGACGACCGTTACAGTGTTCCCTTCGTGCCATATGGCTGGTCATGACCAGAACACACTTAATTGCTTCCGAAGTCTGCTTAGCAGGTGTACTTTCAAGGTCTACCAGTGGTAAATAGTTCGTATAAATAGCTTGCCGATAGTGTGCTAAAGAACGTGAACTAGCACCGCGCGCTGTGGAGGAAGTGGTTCTGGGTCCATAGGTTTGATTCCCGCTGACAGAGCTTTTTTTCTACTTTTCTCTATCATCTGTTAGTGTACGTTTTAAACGGGTATCCGTGCCGGAAATACGTCTACGTCAGTGAAGTCTCGGTGAAAATAGGCATAAAGCGTTTTTATGTTACAAAAGCACACTAGCGATATTTGGGAATGAATGAATGAATGAATGAATGAATGAATGAATGAACTTTAAAGTCCGGCAGTTTTCACTGGGGTGAGGTGGGGGAAAGGGAATTGACCCCTGTCTCTTCCCACACTCCATCGATTATGATGGCGGTGCCTCAGGTGACCGCTCGAAGTCCTTCGGACTCGGGTGGCATCTTCAGCTTGCCGTACGGCTCAAAGCTGGTCAGCCAGCTCGTCGCTGGTGAGTGCCACCTCCCAGCGGAAGCGCAGCTGACGCCGCCAATCGGCAACAGTGACCGCAGCCGCGGCAGAGGCTGGCCCCTGCCCTCGCGTGGTTAGAGTGTACTAGCGCGGTGGTAGCAGCAGCAATTGGCCTCGGAGTTCATCCCTGCCTAACATGCGTCGCGAAGGGAGCGGCGGCAGTGACGTCAACTTTCCCAGCACACTCTCAAAGCTTGCGCCACAGTGTGGCCCTTTCCCCGCACGCTTTACACGCGTCCGCCGGGTATATGTGAGGATAACACAGGCGTAGGACCGCCGGGCTGGGGTACGTATTTGTCTGTAATAACCCCAGAGTTACAAGCCTGTATTTTGTTAAATTTGTTGTGTGACAGTGGGTATTTGCGTCTGTTTAGTCTGTAATGTTGTGTAATGCCGTTGAATGTGGTAAGGCGATCACCCCATGACCATTGCAGTTGTAGTTGTGTGGATAATGTCATCGCCCCGCTTTCAGAGGTGAAGGCGGCCACCGAATCGGCCGCGGCTCAGAGAGTCAGATCTCGAGCCGCAGTGTGGGCCGCCTGGTTACCTGTGAGCGGGATGCTGGTGTGAGCTGGGGTCCACATAATGAAGACATTCGCATTTTCAGTTTCAGATTTGGGAGGAAATCGATATTTCTATTCAAACAAATACAATCAACTTTCAATTGTACAAAAGTCGGTTGAACGATCATTTCAAAACAACAAGCTTCTGGGAAATTCCCGGTGGTTTCTTATGCAAAATCGATTCAATAAAGATTAGTGCTATGCAGCACTGTCGCGGCCGATGTGTGTCGCCCCCATATTGCCCATACATCAGCACCGGTGTAACATCGCTTCTGCATAAAGACCCGCCAATGGAAAGCGGCCGCGTGGAAGACAGAAACGAGTCACATGCACTCAAGAACATGCTCCATTTGCGCAAGAAAAGGCAGCCCGTTGAAACCCAAGACATGTTCTATGTTTCTGACGAGTTGTCTCCTTCGCGAACTTTAAACATGCCTTCAGAATCAATGAACATATAGGCCCAGCATACCAACTTCAATAGCTGCCCAGAGTTATCAGATTAAGAAATCGTTTCTAGTGTTCATCCGCAACCCAACAAAAGAGAGCTCGACAAAATGCCGTAATGATTCAGGCTGTTTCAAATTGAGCCATATACTATACATGCCTTCTTCGTCATTTTTCTTTGAGGTCTTGAGCCAATAACTGCTACTTATGTACGCGATCGTGCGCTTAGAAAAAAATGTTTAACGATTCGTGTACTTTGTAATCAACTATGGGAGAGCACCATGCAAGCCGTCCCGCTACAAAATGTAATAACCTTTAAGGTTTGTTTAACAAGTTCATTGTGGGGCATGTGTCGTTGGACGATCCAGCGATAATGTTTCAAGAAGGAATGTTTCAAATTTAAGCCTTTACCGTAGAGATGTGCATTTGTGCCTTTAATTTTAGATAGTTAATTCGAGTGCCTTGGTGAATTTCATCGAGGATGGTGACATCAGTGCTAAGCCAAACATAATGCTCTAGTCAGTAACGACGAACTTTTAACTCACAATATGCATAGTATGAATCAGTGGCGAGTAGTGAAATTTGCACAATTTCTGTGGCACATAACCATTTTTGATGCACCATGACCACGGCATGGCATGCTGACAAGCCGAGAACCTAACCCCCGTATTCATAAATGCTCCTTGAATTGAACTTGACTTGAAACCGCATTCAATGAAGAGCGTTTGAAACGTGTCTGTGCGTTTGTGCTGCCTTGGCGCCGCCTAAAAAAATGACAGCATATCTACGGGGTGAATGATGGAGAATGGGGCGAAGCATCCGTCCGTTCATTCGTTCTTGCTTCTGTCCCTCCATGCGTCCGTCTGTGTGACTGTCCGGGAGTTCATCCACCCGTCCGTGTGTGCATCAGTTCGTGCGTGCGCACGCCCATCCATGCGTCCATCCCTGCGTCCATCCATGTATCCACCCCTGCGTTCGTCCATGCATCCATCCGTCCGTGCAGCCATCCATGCGTCCGTCCATGCATCTGTTTGTGTGTCCGTTCGTCCATTTATTCAACACCATCTCGCATCTTTTCATCATGTATTCCGCGTATACAAGCACCGCCATCAAGCATACATTCCAAAGACTAAACAAGAGGTGGCACACGCACACTTTCTTACGGCTTGCGCTTCGTGTCTACTTCCGACCTTTAACCACCTTGAGTTCATGGTATATACTAGTTCACTGTATTCATGGCACTGCGGCCCAACGCTCCCTAAACCTTTCTAAAACCAAGGAGGTTACGCCCAGCGAGTATAACGTAGCGACCCTTTCCTGTCAGATAGTGCTCAAGGTACATGCCAATGGCTGCTGATGAGGAATGAGAGGCAGGAGAATTCAGCTTTTAGTTAACGCGCACGCTGCGAATTTTTTATTGTTCAACAACGCACAGGAGAAATCTCCCACCAGCGCTGCCTTGCAGGTCAAAGCGTAAGACTCGTTACGCACTACGACTACGACGAGGGACGAATGGTTGCCGCTTTAAGGAGCTTGCCCCTAAAAAAGCACTTTATGTAAAAGGAACAATAGGGGTGCTGACAATCTTGAAGCTGTGTAGTGGGCCTTGTGGCCTACCTTAGCGAGCACTCGGGGAACCATGCCGCAGTAAGCGAGCTTGAAGATTTAGTGTATCCGTTCGTCCAAGATATGCAATTGCTATTTAGAAGCAGTCGGTGAAACTATACGGTAGGGTTATACTGAGGCGCTTTACCGACTACGAAGCCTTGAAAGCAAGTTCCCGTGTTACGTGAGTGTTCTTCAAAGAATAATAGAGCTACGCAGAACATTCAGAAAAGCAGCGTATTCTTGTCTACGTTTCTACGGAAAACTTATGGGAGGTATAATGTAGTTCCATTGTTCGTTATTGCAAGAATAGTTTTCTCGTTGCCTGGTTTTTATCTGCGCTACCAGATGGCGCCACTCATTACTCCACTAATGTTCATGTTTTTATTGACCTGCTTGAACGAAAAACTGAATAAGAAAATTTAATTCTTATGCAAATGCACGTGCAGTGCCTAGAATGGGATGCGTAGCCTCGTGTTCACGTGCAAAGCAACATTTCTACCAAACACACCTGCGAGGCCACAAGCATCTTAAAACACATTTCAAAACTGGTAGGAGGAATAGATACCCCTTATATAGAGCGCTTCATCTGTGCTCTCATAGCTTTTTCATATAGCAAATATACATTTTGGGGTGTTTTTGCAAACAAGTGGCTCCACAGCTGAACATAATTTGGGCATGTTAAATGGACGTCGTACGAGTCGATTTAGCCATGTGATAAGTACCCATACAGCGCCAGTCGAACGAAATACAATTAATCGGTGTTTGTATTCTCGATCATCAATCATGCTGTGTTGCCCTGCTCTCAATGTTTTTCAACAGTTAAGATCTATGTTTGCAGAAGCTCAAAGTGTTTTTGAAGTCCAAGAGTGCTCAGTTTATTACTTCTATAAATAGTGGTAATATGCGTTAGGATGTGAGCGAAGCAAAAAAAAATATGTGCGCAGCCCACTAAGTTAGTCAGCGGAATATCTTACATATACCCTAGGAAAAGCCAGGCGGCTTTTTTATTACGAAAGTCTCAAAGGTGAAAAACAAAGAGCTATCCGTTTTGTCCCAGAGAACCACTTCGTAAGAGTTTGGCTTGGGCTGTGCCTGCATGCTGAGACAGAAGTCTGCGATTATTTATTCGCGTGCATTTTCGCGAGCACATGCTGGTTAATCAGGCAGAGATGAAAGTAGAGGGAACGTACACCACCAGCTTCAAACTACTTTGATTTCCTCCAACTCCTATCTCTCGCAGTACTCTATGAAGCTAGTGACTGAAGCACTGAGACAGCATTACACCCGCACTCTTTCAGTATGAGAATACGTCACTGTCGACTTGAAAGTAAAGAGTTCCTCAAAACAAAAGCATGTCCGAAAGTAAGAAAGAGTGCCACCTTCCCATTTCTGCAAACCTAATACATGTGCAAAGCTGCGCTGCAAAGATTTCGCATCGCAAAGTGTATCTATGGGTAACGTGGTCCCGTAAGATTCATCAGTTTTTCGAGTAAAAGCCCTGACTCTATACTTTTCGACAGACGCGAACATTAGAGATCAGAACTTCATTTTTTTTTTGGTTGGTGTGTCGCTAAAGGCTCTCTTTTGGCTTAATAGCTCCAATGAAGGTTAAAGCAGATTCGGTTAAAGGGCCTCCGGGAATTGTTTGCGATAAACTAGTTAAGCTCATGCGCTCACAAAGCCTGAACTTTTTTCTCCAAAGGACGTGAAAGATTCCGAGCTAAAAGAGAGTTTTTACCACAACAGCAATGTAATAATGGTAATAAGTTGTAAAACATATCGAACCGGTATTGTAAGATGTTCCAAGGTAATGCAATATTTCACAAAAAGGCACCGTCTATGGCGACGTGTGTCGTTAACAAGCATAACAGGTTTGGTAGTTGCGCAGTATCGCCCCGGGCGTCATGCTATGTCAACTGTGTAAAGATTGAGTGTTCGGTTGAAAGCTACTCAGCCATTACAAAGGTTCATAATTTATTGGAATCTATAAGCATCATCATCAGCATCAGCATCATCAGTCATAGCATCAACAACGTGTGCAACTAGGTAAGTATTACACATTTACTCATAGTGAACTGGGTACCTCTCAACTGTATTGCAGTAGGAACCGTAAGAGAATCTAAAATGGCAAATATCACGTGCACAGACGTTCATCTCCTCACGGAACAGTTGAGGTATCCATCCAGACGCGAGTCATTGCAAGCGAATGAAAAAGCACACTTTAATGCGAAGCTTACGTGTTGTGTATCCATCCAGGTGCGAATCATGGCAAGCGAATGATAAAGCACACTTTAATGCAAAGCTTACGTGTTGTCGAAGTTTCTTTTTTTGTTAGGGCTTGGTGTTACCCTGTAATAGGCCGCATACCGAAATAAAGAGCGAAATTGAAACAATATGAGCAGTTAGCCTAATAGCAACCAGCACATTAACATTTTCCACGATGCCTGACCTCCTTTTTGTAAGAACAGAGTTCATCCTAACGCACAATGTAGTGATGTTTACTTCGGCACGTGTAATTTTTCGCCATGACCACTGAAAACACAAAAAATCCAAGGTTTTTTTTATCCTCTTAGCAGCCCTCGTAAAAGGCACAACGCCAGTTGAACAGAATGCGCATGCGTATAACACCGTAATAATGTTTCAGGGTATTTCAGAGAGACTACCGAAACCACGGAGAAAGCTTCCTCCGTGACCAAAACAAAGGAACTTTAGGGAAAGTTTGTTACACTGTCATATTTGCTTCATACAAATAATATAGTTCTAAATATGTGATTTTATCATACTTTTCTTATCCCTTTCAGTTACGGCATACACAATCATGTACACGAATTTCAGAGAAGCTTCACACGCTGCCTGTTCCTTTAATGGCCGCTTTAAATGGCTGCAGGCTTCCTAAGTGGATAAATATTGTTACGGGTAACTTATTTATTAAATTAAATGCGATGCACCGTGCTCGGCGAACAAGATAGCGACAGTTCATCAACAACCAGCCACCAACGTCGTCTGTCTCTTTCTTGCAGCCAGGCTGTGCCGGCTGTTGTGTATCATAACCCCCCGGCGGTAGAAGCACCGTCTCGGTGCTTGAGCAACTCGGATGTCGTAGAAGGAGGGTGATAAGGCTTGAGTCGAGCTATGTGCACGATGTCACTCTAAGGTGACGATGATGACATAGAATCGGCTGGCACGATCTCGTATGTAACGTCAGTCACCTGGCGAACGACGCGGTATGGTCCAGTGTAGCGTGACAGCAGTTTTTCAGAAAGCCCTACACGCCGAGTGGGGGAGCAGAGGAGGACAAGGAAACTCGGTGAAAAGTGCACGTTTCGATGTTGGGAATCGTAGAGCTGTCTTTGGTGCTCCTGTGAGGCCTGCAGGCGGCTGCGGGCGAGTTAGCGTGCGTAGTCAGCTCGCGCGATGGCTTCGCCGGCATACTCAGTGACCGAGGGCAGCAAGGTGTCAAATGGTAGGGTGGGTTCTCGGCCGTATAGAGGATAGAATGGTGAATAGCCGGCAGTGTCGTGACGTGACGAATTATATGCGAACGTCACAAATGGCAAATGAACGCTCCAGTTCTGGTGGTCGGCCGCTACGTATTTAGAAAGCATGTCGGTTATGGTGCGGTTGAGGCGCTCCGTAAGACCGTTCGTTTGCGGATGGTACGAAGTAGCAAACTTGTGCTTGGCAGAGCAAGAGCGCAGTATTTCATCAACGACAGCTGATAGGAAGGTCCGGCCCCGGTCAGTGAGAAGTTGGCGTGGAGCTCCGTGTGCTAAAATAATATCATATACCAGAAAGTCCACCACATCGGTAGCGCTACTTGTCGGAAGTGCTCGTGTGATAGCGTACCGTGTCGCATAGTCAGTGGCGACAGCGATCTATTTGTTGCCTGAGGTGGAGATCGGGAATGGGCCAAGCAGGTCGAGGCCAACTCGAAAAAAAGGTTCAATGGGAATGTCGATCGGCTGAAGGAATCCAGCTGGTAGGGAAGATGGCTTTTTGCGGCGCTGGCAGGGCTCACAAGCGGCGACGTAGCGTCGAACAGAGCGGGCAAAACCAGGCCAAAAGAAACGACGCCGTACACGGTCGTATGTGCGAGAGACGCACAAGTGGCCCGCCAAAGGAGCGTCATGAAGTTGGTTGAGAACAGTCGCACGAAGATGTGCTGGTATGACGGGGAGCAAGTCATGGCCATATGGATCGAGGTTACGGCGATACAGGTTGCCGTCTTTTACCAGGAACACTTGTAGAGATGCGTCGCGAGGCATTGACTCAAGCTTGTCAATGATGATTCGCAGGGAAGCATCCCGGCGTTGTTCGTGGCCAAGGTTGAGTAGCTGCGTCACAGACAGAAGGTCTGGAAAGGTGTCAGTATGGGCAGCCTCTTCCACAGGGTAGCGTGATAAACAATCCGCATCTTGATGTGACCGCCCTGTTCTGAACGATACAGTGAACGTGTATTCTTGTAATCGTAGGGACCAACGAGCGAGGCGTCCTGTGGGATCCTTGAGTGAGGCCAGCCAGCAGAGCGCGTGGTGGTCGGTGACTACTCGGAATGGACGCCCGTATAAGTATGGGCGAAACTTGGCGACTGCCCACACAAGAGCGAGACACTCACGCTCCGTGATTGAATAGTTGCGCTCGGCTGTAGATAGCAGTCAGCTTGCATATGCTATAACACGGTCATGTCCGCGTTGGTGTTGCAATAGCATTGCTCCGATGCCATGCCCACTAGCGTCAGTTCGAACCTCCGTTGGAGCTAACGGATCGAAATGAGCTAAAATGGGTGGTGTTGTAAGGAGCGTCGTGAGCTGGGAAAAAGGTGAGGCTTGATCAGCGCCCCAGAAAAACGGGGTGTCCTTCCTCAGGAGGTTTGTGCGTGGGCATGCAATGATGGCGAAGTCTTTAACAAACCGTCGAAAGTAGGAGCACAAGCCCACAAAACTGCGAACGTCCGTTGTTGACTTCGGAACAGGAAAGTCCGTGACGGCGCGAATTTTCTCGGGATCCGGGCGGACTCCTGCGGCATCGACGATGTGGACAAGTACGGTTATTTGACGACGAGCAAAGTGGCATTTCGACGAGTTCAGTTGAAGTCCGTCTCGACGAAAAACTTCAAGAATCGCCGATAAACGCTTGAGATGGGAGACGAATGTGGGCGAGAAAACGATAGCGTCGTCTAAATAACATAAGCAGGCTGACTATTTAAACCCTTGGAGCAATGAGTCCATCATTCTTTCGAATGTGGCCGGCGCATTACAGAGACCAAAGGGCATAACTTTGAAGTGATAAAGCCCGTCAGGAGTGACGAATCCGGTCTTCTCACGGCCCATCTCGTCCACAGCGATCTGCCAATAGCCAGATCAAAGGTCGATAGTGGAAAAATACGTGGCACCGTAAAGACAGTCTAAGGCATCGTCAATTCTAGGCAATGAGTAAACATCTTGCTTTGTAATTTTGTTGAGATGCCTATAATCTACACAAAAGCGCCATGTTCCATCCTTCTTTCTTATCAGGACGACAGGAGAAGCCCAGGGGCTACAAGAGGGCTCGATTATGTCTTTTGCAAGCATCTTTTCGACTTCCTGTTATATGACTGTGCGCTCGGACGCGGAAACACGGTATGGACGTCGGTGAATGGAACTCGCGTCACCAGTATTGATGCGATGAGTAACAACACTCGTTCGGCTTAAAGCCGTGCTGGCGAAGTCGAAAATGTCACTATAGGACTACAGGACGTGACGAAGGGCTTTCGCTTGATCAGGAGCGAGGTCTGATGGCACCATGTGGTCAACGTCGACGCCCGATGAACGTGATAGAGTTGGTTCATGGTCTGAGGTGCAGCAATTATCCACTCTGAAGGGTTCAACCGTATGGTCTTGTAGAGCAGTAATTTCGGCCAGGGAGATACCTTGTGGAAGAATTTGGGCAGTGAGGGCGAAATTGACAATAGGAAGGCATGTGCGGTTGTCAACGATTGTCAAAAAGGTGTGCGGAACAGCGACGCCATGTGTAAGCATCATGGCATGAATTGGGGCCACCATGTAATCGCCGTCAGGTACAGGTGGTGTAGAGACGAGGTCGATATGTGTGACACAGTTAGGCGGAAGGCGTGCTAGGTCAATGCAGCAAAGCCGACTTTGGGGTGGGTTGGTCAGATCAGAAAGTAGAGGCATTTCAAGGTCAAGACAGCCGGCTGAACAATATATAAAGGCCGAGTGAGCGGTTAGAAAATCCATACCTAGAATAACTTTATGAGGGCAATTTTCTATAACGGTGAAAAGAACAACAGTGCTCCTATCGGCGATAGTCACACGGGCAGAGCACATGTCAATAATCGCGGCAGTTCCCCCGTCGGCGACTCGAATGGCTCGGTTCAAGGCAGGTGTGATAACTTTCTTTAGGCGGCGACGAAGAGCAGCACTCATTACGAACACATGCGCGCCGGTATCGACCAACGCGCGCACAGGTACATTGTCTAAAGTAACGTTCAACAGATTCCGGGTGGTCGGTAATGTTACACGAGGATTTCTTGCAGAGGTCGTCGTCAATGCAGCTTCACCTCCAGAAGCTGCACTGCCTAGTTTTCCGGTCGGGGGCGCTGCAAATAGGTCGGAGAGGCAGGACGGCGTTGTAGGGGTGAACGAGATTGACAGCGAGCAGGGGATGGTGAGCGGGCGTAGCGAGGTCTCGTCAGAAGTGCGGCAGAATCAGAGGATGTGGTCGGCATAGGGGAATAAAAATCAAATGTCGAGGACGACTAGTGGACAGAAGTGGTCTGGGTAGGAGGCCCATAGTGTGCCGGCGGAGCCCAGTGATTGCGGCAGTGGCGAGCAATATGACCGACACGTCGGCAGTTGAAGCATATGGGCTTGTCGTCCAGTGTACGCCATTCGGACAAATTGCGCTGTCGAGAGTAGTTGGAACCAAATCGAGGAGTGGAGGGACGATGATAAAGCGGCTCTGCAGAGTAGACTGGTTTAATGGGGTTTAGGCCGACGTTCGATGATTCTTGACGAACAACGGCTTGTATCAGTGAGATTGTGGTCGGTGAAGGATCAGACGTTGGAAATGGAGTAGCTACTGGTTGGGCTGCCTTTACCTCGCGACCAATGATGCGGGTGAGGTTGTCACATCGGGGAACTGGGCGGACGGCGTCATCACAAGAGGAAGTAGCAGCTGTGTTCGGCAGGCGCATGATGCTGTGGGTGACGCGGCGAATTTTAGCCTGTTCTAGACGGCGGCATTCTGTCAGGATCGTGTCGATGCTCGTGACATTATTAAAAACCAGCAGGTTGAAGGCATCGTCAGCAATCCCTTTGAGGACGTGATTAACTTTTTCTTTTTCTGACATGCGCTGGTCGACCTTGCTACAAAGCGCCAAGACGTCAAGAATGTATGAGACGTACGATTCAGTACACGTCTGGACGCGAGTGGCGAGAGTCTTCTTGGCAGCGAGCTGACGACCAGATGAATTGCCGAAAAGATCACGGATCTTCGATTTGAAAAGATCCCAGCTTGTGATTTCGGCTTCGTTAGTTTCGAACCATGTCCGCGGCGTGCCGTCGAGGTAGAACACAGCATTGGCGAGTATGAGCGTGGGATCCCAGCGGTGGGTAGCACTGACTCGCTCGTGCCGGTGCAGCCAGGAGTCGACGTCAATGATACCGTCAGCGGAGAAAGTTCCAGGATCCCGCAGGGGTGGCAGGGTGACGTAGGTTGATTGATTGATTTGTGGGGTTTAACGTCCCAAAACCACCATTTGATTATGAGAGACGCCGTAGTGGAGGTCTCCGGAAATTTTTACCACCTGGGGTTCTTTAACGTGCACCCAGGGTGACGTAGGTTGTCGACTCGGATCGAGAGACCGGTGGGGATGAGGCACTGGCAGTTGAAGTAGCCGAAGAGTCCCCGGTGTTGCGACCGCTGCGCGTCTCCATCGAGGTACGGGAGTCGTCCACCTCCACCAATATTGTTACGGGTAACTTATTTAATAAATTAAATACGATGCACCGTGCTCGGCGAACAAAATGGCGACAGTTCATCAACAACCAGCCACCAACGTCGTCTTTCTCTTTCTTGCAGCCAGGCTGTGTCGGCTGTTGTGCATCAATATCAATCGCTTAATTTTATTTTCCTGCATATGGCTGCAGATGATGACTTTATTGGAGACACAACCATGTTCTACGATCGTTCGCCGTGCCGCGTTCCAGGACCAACGTGAAAAGTATTTTTTATGCACTCGCAATGAATACAACTCAAAAAAAAGAAACTGCATTCATTTCGGGTCAAATAGTTGATTCCTTTGATGCAATTACTGAACCTGACTGGTGGCAGAGTAGGAACATTATCATATGCACACTAATTAACTTCAAATACTGAAATTCATAGAAAAATCATTCCTTCATTTTCTTTCTTGGAATGAAATGCTGAGTGCCTTTGGAATATGTGACGCGAATTCCCCGCGTTTATTGTAGTCCATCTTAATTCGTGACTAAAGGGATTATGCACCAATAATCAAAACTCAATATTCTATTCACATACATTCCTCTCTTTTTCGTTTTCGTTTTTGCAATGTTTGATGTAGTCGACCAGACACAGGCATCGCTGTCACATATATTATATATATAAATATATAAATGTATGTGACGTATGAAGCGATGGTTAGGAGAAGTAGATGAGGAAGAAGAAGTCAGAGTAGAATAAACATGGCGTATGAGCCAGGCCACGTCTCCCACTCATCATAGCGTCACACGAGTCGACAAAATTGTGTGACGTATGAAGTGATGGTTAGGAGAAGTAGATGAGGAAGAAGAAGTCAGAGTAGAATAAACAACACATAATAATATTCATTTATATGTGTATGCAGATGACATTGATTTCTTTGCGACAAACAGTGATCTGCAATTACTTAATCAGACATTACAGAATTACCTAAACATGATAGAGGAATGGCTTGAAAAAATTGAAATGTCTCTAAACGTAAACAAAAGCGCGCTTCTAGCGGTCTCGTTCAGGGATCCTGTCAACATCTCCTTGATGTATGGCACATAGCAGATTCCCCAGGTGGATTCACTCAAATACTTAGGCATCATATATAACAGCTCGTTAAATTGAAAAAGCCACATCGATCACATTGCATCCAAAGCAACACGAGCTATGGGGTGGTTACGCAAGCTCAGCAACATAAAAAGGGGGTTGCGCAGAAATACATTCGTAATGCTCTATAAAATGTACATTCGTCCTATCATGGAATTCGGCTGTGTCTTATTTTCGGGCAGTGCGACATATAAAATAAGACCGCTATTACTATTAGAAAGGGAGGCTTTACGACTGTGCCTTGGACTGCCCAAGTTTGTTGCTAACAATGTGCTATACATGGAAGCGCGTATACTGTCATTGTTGAATAGATTCGAAATGCTTACTATCCAAACATTTTTAAAAATATACACTGTGCCCCAGAGAGCATCGTTTTATGCTTTTATTAAAGAACCAAGCTTATTTTTTAAAACTTGGTGGTCACGATTCTACTGCCCACAGATCTTGTTCGTTCAAGCGCTGCTAGAACCACTAAACGTCAAAATCAAACATATTTTCTCAACAAGAAACTTTAATTTAGATCTTAAGATATAATTTGAGAATATTTATCCCTCTAACGCAAAGCAAATGCCATTGCAATATTTAAATGATCGGCTGCAGGATTACTTGGCACATGTGAACATGAACAACATAATTGCGACTAATGCATCCTTATCAAATGAAAAGGCTGGGGCAGGTATCTTCTCACGTTCCCTTGACTGGTCCTTTTCGGTTAGACTCCCAGATTACACACCAATATTTATAGCAGAATTAATTGGTATTGTACTGGCACTACGGAAACTTCCTTTTGGCGAATCGGAAGCAGTCGTAATTACAGATTCTTTTTCAGTATGTGCTGCTCTGTCTTCAGGAGCCAACTTAACACTTATGCACATGTTTCGACAACTCATACCGACAAACTTGAAAAAACTGCAGCTCTTATGGGTACCAGGTCATCATGGCATATATCTCAATGAGATGGCGGATGCACTAGCCACAGTATCTCTTAGCGGTCCCCTTATCCCGATTTTGCCTGATACGGCTTACGCGACAGCAATAAGGTTTAGAAACCTCTGTTTGCGTGAATACGACTGCTACTCATTGGATAATTATCGAGATTTCGCACTCCTAAGATGCCGCTGGAATAGACAGTGGTGTGCCACACGGCACTTGGAAGTTACTTTTACAAGATTGCGTTGCAGATTTCCGCAACTGAATTATTATTTGCATAAAGTTGGTCTAAAGGCGTCACCTTTATGTCAGGCTTCCCAAGAAATAGAAACGATAGGTCACTTCTTTTTGTTCTGTCGCCGATGTTCTCATCAGCGGAAAAGATACCTGGTAGCTCCACTTGAAAAATTGGGATTAGAATTAAATGTGGCAGTAATTTTGTCGTTTGGGAGCATTAAATACGGTTATAGCCACAGGGACGTTTGCTCTGCGGTATTTGAATGCATAATTGAAACAAAGCGATTGCCATGTTAATCTGCCTATATATATATATATATATATATATATATATATATATATATATCATTTTAGACCCACCATTACCTCTGTCTCAAATCGCATCTGATAGCCTGCATCGCTCCCTGCTCAGATATACTCCTTTTTCGATTTTCGGCTTTTCTTTCTATATTTTTTTCAGCCCAAAATTACGTTTTGTTTGAAAAACCATTAGCCTTTTAGTTAAGATTCTGCCACCCGGTTCTTGGCCGATCCCCTTTTGTGGGTGTGCGCCAGAGTATCAAGGATCATCATCATCATCATCATCAACAACATGGCGTATGAGCCAGGGCACGTCTCCCACTCTTCATAGCGTCACACGAGTCGACAGGATGGAGACCTGCCTGCCCCTTCATCAGTCACTCATCATCGACGCAGTTCCCCAGAAGACACCCTGACCATACATTGACTACCGAATCATCACCTAGAAGGACAATGACCAGCACCATGACAGAACCATCGGCTGACCTCGACATCCCCAAGTACACTGGATCAGCGGACGACGGACCCGTACAGGACTGGTTCAACCTATTCGAGGTCCACGCCGCCGCTGCATCCTGGTCGGAACGGGAGATGATCATCAACTTCACTGACTACATCTCCGGTGAGTCATTTAAGTTTTACCTCACACACATATTTGAAAATGACGAGTCTGGGCAAAAGATAAAAGAAGAAATGATCACTCGTTTTAGCGGCTATGACATAGACCCACTTATTGCCAACCATCTCAAGAAAACCCGACACTATCGTCAATTCTCTAAGCAATCATCGAGCATTCGAAAGCCCAACGTGAATCGACAACTGCCACAAGACAAAGTCGCATATTAGTTTACTTACAGAAGACCGTGCGTATTTTGGAAAAAACAAAACCATCGAGCGGGCCTCCCTTCTGCACGAAAGTCGGCATTTTCGAAGTCATCGCTCCAGCACTTGACTCGAGACGTTTCTCAACCACCTGATGTCCTTCACTGTTCGTCTCGCATGCGTGGTCCACCACCTGGGTTTTCATCACGCGGTTCTTCAAGCACTCCTAGTACTCACCACTTGCCTTATAAGGACGCCGTATTCATGGTAGATGACCTGGCGCATCGGGAAAATACCTTGTCAAGCCGCTGTCGTTCCGAAAGCCACTGTACTTCAGGAACGCGTAGCTCAACTCTCCCGCAAAGAAACAAACATACGGAATCGCAACCACGTCAAGCCATGTTTCCGGCGATGTCATCCTCGGCAACTGAACCAACCCAAAGTCGAAACAGTATGGAGACACCATTGAATGCAAGTCTCGTTGATAAAAACGAAAATGCATCTACTGCTTTCCTTGACACAAATAATGCTTGCAATGCACTCGTAAATAACGCTGGGACTACCGACAGCGTCTCCTTCTTCAACGACGATGACCAACCACAATTTTCTCAGCGCCATCACCACACCAAGAGAAGACGACGACGAACGAAAACTTCAAACCATCCACAGACAACCGCACCCAGTTGTCACAGTCAAATGCAGCCTTTACGCATTGACCAACCTCCTGCTTTTCCGTCGCGTGGATCTTCGGTCGCTCACAACGCCCACCTCGCGTCTCACGCGTTCACTATGGTCGGAATAGAGCGGAGAAGGTCCGAGCATACTCAGTCAAGCCCGTCAAATACAGTTCAGTTTCATGCGCCAGAAGAGCTCGCATCGTTCGTTCCACAGAAAGACAGTCATTCAAAATTAAAATATGACCAAACCGATCGTTCCGCAGTGTCGCTGTCGAATTCCTAGCCACCTGAGAGCCCAACCCACACAGGAGGCTCAGAAGGATCAACTCTCAAGCACTGCTCTGTGCCAGAAACATCCATCAAAAAAAGGCGTTGCAAGAGCCTCAGCAGATTTTTCTGCCAATTCTGGCGCACTATCTTCATTGCCTGACACAAATCGCTGGTCACGTCAACCTACAAAGAAAAGCGGGCTCGTGGTTCCAAAGGAAGTCCACCTCATCAGACAGTACAACATCAGCAATGCAAACAAAAGCAACAGGAGGAACCCCAACAGCTAAAACGCCCACACCAACATCGGCAACGAACAACTAAAACTACATCGCAAGGATACTTGCAGCCTGAAGAGTGTCGTGATCAACATACACTAAAAAAAAAGACTGATTCCGCATCTGAGCTATCTTCGCAGAAAGAAAAGCCAAGGAACTTTTCTGCACCAGCGTTCAAGACTGCGCCTTCGGTCTGAACATCTGCGTCATCACCACAGAAAACTCCCAAAAAGCCACAAAACAACCGCTTGTGCTCTGCAGGAACACAAGCAGCACCTAATCAGCCACGATCAACGGACGCGCAAATTGCATGCACGACGTTTGTATGACCCACGACAAAAAATGCGATGCCTACGAAACATTCAATCCTGCAAAGCGTTCCAACCTCGTTCGTTCTTTGCAAGAATACCGGCTGTATTTCTATCTGTTTCCATGTCCAAAGCGTTTTTGTGTTATCCAGGACGCAACCACGAGCCTCGCTCACCAGAGCTCCTGCGTTAACCGGACTGCTGCACTTTCCCCTGAAGTCTTTGAAAGTTTACGTAACTCCCCTGGAGCAGAGAACCAATTGTGAATTATTGACATTTGTAACTTTTTAACCTCTAATTGTTAACTTTTTCTCGTTCGTAATCCATGCCTTCTTTCGGGGGGAGAAGGAATCGTGTGACGTATGAAGCGATGGTTAGGAGAAGTAAATGAAGAAGAAGTCAGAGTAGAATAAACATGGCGTATGAGCCAGGCCACGTCTCCCACTCATCATAGCATCATATATATATATATATATATATATATATATATATATATATATATATATATATATATATATATATATATATATATATACTGTCATCTGATTAACAACAAACAGCTACTCTGACAGAAACGACGAATGGCATATGTCCGCTTCACAGTCAGACGAACTCCACCGTTACTCCCCCTTGCACTCCACATAGGGACACGTTGACACGCACGTGTGCGTCATTATAGAAAGAAGTAAAGGACAACCACACTAGACTAGCCGAGCGTGACTTGAATCGACCCTCGCCTCAGAATTCGCGACCAGGAAGGCATGGCAGAGAATGCGACGCTATAGGATAGTCTCTTCTGGGACACTCTGACCCCTTTATTCGCTCGAGTTGTTTCGTGCTAAAGTACTCGTATACCCCGAAGGAATCGTGGCTGCATCCGTAAGGCTTGTTGCTGTATGCATAAAGTTTATGCACCTTCGCGCGCGCACGGCGTTAATTCTACATTTCTTTACTGAGAAGGCCTCCACCATCCAGCAATCTTATTTGTGTGAAAAAAAATAATGCATCTAAAGAAGCAGCTAGAATATATACATTCAAAAAGAAAACAACCACGCTTGGGATATATAATGAATATTGAAAAGTGCGCTCGCAAGGTGGATCACATAGTCTGCAGATGAGCCCACTTGAGACGGCCTAATAGAGATTGATGCCTACGCTGGGCAGTTCGTTAAGTGTGGTCGGAGGAGTGTTTTCTCGCAAAGCAATTGCAGCGTGACCCTGTTTTGGGGCGATGATTCTCGCAAAAAAGTTTTAAATTGTAATGAATTGGCGAAACGGGTTGAAAATTTTCAATGCATCTATATATAGGGCACGAGAGAAGTTTCCCAGCTATGCTCTAAAGATAGGCAGAAGCCATTGGTTTAATTGAATATATTGCATGGTCCTTACACTGTTCACCTATTGTGGTTTTTAAACTTTATTCAGCACGCCGGGCATTATCTGCGTATTGAATACGTCAGTTCGTGTATAGGCAGCCTATACAGTGCTTGCCTGCGTAAAAAGCTTGGTGGCGCCGAGAATAAACCTCAAGGCTGCGTCTGCTATTTTCGCATAAAAAATGTGCGACCCTTACATCAATCTACCAGTAACTCTTGTTGTTTTGTTCAACTACATTGTTCAATAACATTATTCAATTGCGTCGTTGTGGTCAATTGCGTATCACTTTGACTAATTATTCCTACATTCATCCACACAAGTTGTTTTAGGCGCGTAAATTGCTCGTTCAATAAACCTCTAAGATTCATTCAACAAATCCAGTAACAATAGCAAGTGCTATATCCTTGGTGCGTGACTGCATTGTGGCGGCGCTGCGAACCACGCCTGTATGACGTCAGATAGGATATTCTCGCGCATTCGTCTGCTACGAATACACTGCGCCGTGTAAAAGCGACTGTCCGGGTAGAACTCAACAACGAAGCAATTTAGATGGTTATCTTGTGTATAGTGGCGACTGACACTCCTCGGACAAGTGGGAGTCAGCTTTTGACGTTCATTTTAGAAGCACGGTACCTTCTTCCTTAAAATAGCAGTCGCTTGTGCCCGTACAAGGGCTACGCAATAGCGAAGTACTGTTCTGCGCCTTTATTTCACTTTATTGCACGCCTTACTTGAAGCAACGACGACGAGGAGTGTACTTGCTTCGACTACACATGCGGAAACAGGAGAGCCGGCTTGTTGCACTACACTCCAAAGCATACACAGGCTAATAGCCGTGCGCGGAATCCTCGGTTACAGGGGGGAGGAGGGGATGTGGCATTGTAGCGCCTTCCTTCTTTCGGTCGGGGGAAAGAGACGCGCAGCGATGCTTCGCAATAGATAGCAAATTGGCAAATAAATAATCACGTGCTACTTACAATGTCTTGTCCTGCGCTGCCTTCGTTGAAAGGCTTTCCAGGAATAAAGGTGGAAAGCATAGGCGAAACAATTCTTGGAATGTAACACCTGGCGGTGCGGGTGTCATTTTATCACCCATAAACATACGTGGCCATAACCAAATGACAACATGTGTGGTCCGTCAAGCGCTGCCGCAGCCTATTTAGGTGTATACCCCTGCTAAAGCAAGAAATTTATGAATTGTTAGAAAGACTAGAAAACACTAATAACTAGGGCTTCTGATGTGCGTTGGGGAAAGTTTATTTGTGTACTATTGGGCCGGCGTTGGGTAAAGTTTGCTCTTCGAACAAGGACTCCGACCCGGCGTTTTATCCCCCTCTTGGGTTAACAAATGAACCAGTGATGTGATTATTCGGAACACTCATACGGCTGAGCGCGCAAATTTGGACGACGCTGCCAAAAATTTCTCTGTGAGCTTATGTAAAAAAAAAAATTGATGGAAGTGACCTGTCGCACTATAGTGACCAGATGTTTCAGAGGAACCGTATAGTTAAGCTAGTAAAGCTAGTTCAGAGAGTTAAATGCTCAAATGTTTGTAGTTAACTGGAGAAGTCTGCTCGGTGTATACGCATAGTTAATGAAGGATGGAGATGAACTTCTTGTATTTTGGATGTCGGGGATTAAAAGAGCAGCATAAATCTTCGCTTAGTTTAAGTACATGCTAATGCAAGGGAACAGCGGATCTCGTGTGCACATGCCTGACAGTGGATGTCTCCGAGTCGATAACGCAAGTGACCGGGAACGGCCTCGACTTTCAAGAGCACAACGCGCTTTCTTACATAGCGTAAGGCGTCTGCACGTAGCCTGTATCAGTTTTTTTTTTCTTTTTTCAACGTTATTGCCGAGCGCATGTCCATCACAATCGAGCGGAAGAAACTTTCGCGATGACAGCAGCGCAAGCTTCGTAATGACCCTACATTTCGCTCAGTTAGTGAACCATGAACGCTTTTGCACCGAACGTAAACTTAGCGTTAGTATTTTGGAGAGTGTTCAACGGTAAATAGTGGAGCCCACTCTCTTCCGCGGCAGTTTATTAGTTCAAAAGATATCGCAACACTAATCTCATCTAGCGCTTGGCATAGTCCTTTTCATGGGATCTTGTACTCGCCGCTGGCATCTTTTCATTTCTTAGTCGGTCTTTTTGTTGTCATGACACGTACTTTGTTTGCATGAATGCATGTCTACTGTTTTTTCTATCACGGATTCGACCCGTCGTGTAGGTCCGAAGTTTGCACCTCCGTTTGCTTTGTTGGCGTGGTGATGGCCGTAAAACGGAATAGTCTACTGTTCTTCGAAAAGTGCTACAGTCGACACACTCGAACGAGGAAAAACCAAGTTCTGCATGCATGCAGTCTTGCATACTGCATGCAGTATCCCAAAAAGCCCACTAAGTTGGATATCGAAAAACAAGGTTGATATCAGGACCACAATACACTTCCGCTGCCCGACGAGTATGCGTGCATCTGCGTACGAACATATAGAGGTGCGGATCATTAAGTGCGGATCACTTTATGGTGCCAGGCTGCTTTCCTATGCTGATATCAGCGCTTGGCGAAATGCAGGCAAAACCATATATAACAGAGCCAGTGGACCAATAGCTCCCCTAGAAGAACAAATGGGAGTTAAAGGGACATTAGAAAGCGATGCTATTCGTGCATCTTTAAAGTACAGCTTCACTATCCCGAAAACACCACTCTTACCGTGACACGACACTCAGTAAAGGAGGAAACGCGCGAAAAAAATTAATGTGGGTGGCGACGCCACTTCCAGATCCCGCGCCAAACACCATGACGTAGAAAACTTTGAAGGCGTCTACTGGGCCCTACGTAGTTTCCGATCGATAAAAATGAAGTACATTGTAATGTGTTGGTGCCGTAGACCTAGCAAATAAAATTTTAGGAACATTCTTTGAGCCAGTGACGCGAAAAGACAAGCAAGATACACATTGAAATTAGTGACGTCATACACATAAATTTCCGTGCGCAATTTAAACATGAAACTTCCATTCGGATTTCTCTGCTATAATAATGAACCTATGATAGTGAAACATATGGTATAAAAGTTCTCATAGTACACTTTGTAAATCTAAAGGAAGAGATTGTTCCTGTTTATTGTCTCTTCAACAATCGATAATGTCCGTATATAGTCTAAAACTGGCATGTTGAATTGAATGCGCTTATTGTGTAGTTCAAGGATATTGGATGACTTCTGTAATGGTTATTAGCCCTTCGCCCTACGCTGCTTACGTTGGTGTGGATTTCTATGTAGACGTATTCGTCGAGGAGCGCAAGTATCGGCGGCGTCCGCAGGCGTCATTTTAGTTCTTGAGGTGCTTTTTCCTGCGGCGTTTCCCACTTGAACTGGACATCGGTCCTTGTAAGGTTAGCGAGTGGCTCGGAAACGTAGGCGATATTTCTGACAAACCGCCTGAAATAGGCGCACAGGCCAAGAAATTGGTGCACGGTCTTCATGTGGTGGGTGCTGGTGGAGGAGGAAGTGGAGAATGAAACTTTATTTGGGAAAAAATGAAGAAGGGGAATGCAGGCAATTGTGGTCGGGCCCTCAGACCAGGACTCCGCCGGCACGAACGGCTTGCTGGGTTTGGTCAAGCAAAGCTATTTGGCTCTGCTTGGCTTCGTCCGCAAGCCATGCCTCCCACTGCCTGTGTAACATGTGTGGATGGTTAGTAGCGTGTGGACTGTGGATCTGTGTGCACCTTTTGATGCCCTCCAGTGTTACGTGGCTGAGTGTCGGTGTGTCTGAACACCATGGACACGTTTCTCTAAATTGTGTGGGATATAGAATACTTAGGTGGCACGAATTTGGAAAGCTATTGATTTGTGTGCGTCTCCAATACCTGCTGGGTGGCGGGAAGGCGGCTATTTAAGCTGTTTTCCGCGGGTCGGGGCGAAAGCCAGCCTTGCTGATGACGTGACCTAGAAACAAGAGCTCCTCGTATTCCAAGTACGCGTATGCCAACTACGTTGTCCAAGTACGCGAGACAAATCGGCCACTTTAATCTTACCAGTACTGTAGTTGATTTGATTGATATGTGGGGTTTAACGTCCCAAAACCACCATATGATTATGAGACACGCCATAGTGGAGGGCTCCGGAAATTTCGACCACCTGGGGTTCTTTAACGTGCACCCAAATCTGAGCACACGGGCCTACAACAGCCAGTACCGTAGTTATAACGCGTTGAAAAGTCGTAGGTGCAGAGCAAAGGTTGAAAGGCATGACCTTCAACTCGACGAGGCCATGTGGTGTTAAAAACGCCGTCTCCTCTCGGTCCCTCTCATCGACATCTGTTTGCCAACAGCCAGTCTTGAAGTCCGTCGACGAAAAATACTTCGTCTTGTGTAGTTAATTCGGGGCGTTGCCTATCCGTGGGAGTTGATCAACATCCTATACTGTGACTCTGTTCCGGCGTCGACAATCCCCAAAGAAACGTAGGGTTCCATCTTTTTTTCTTTACTAACACCACGGGTGACGCCCCACGGACTCTTAGACGGCTGGATGATGTCGTCACGTAGCATTTCGTCGGCTTGTCTTTTTAGGGTCTCGCGTTCGAAGATTATTCCAAATATTGCACGTGGCAATATATTTTGTGAATAGTGTACTGTGCAAACAACTCATCATTCACGTAACGATACTAATACTAATCTCCAGATTGACTGAAATCTAAACGCCAATTCTAGACAGTGATCTTGGTGGCCATGTGGGGTGCATCACACGCACAAAGAAAAAAAACTACGCTTCAGACTAATTCATCGTGCACGTGTAGTTTATGAAGATACGTATCAATAAAAATTACGGAGAGAGGCACGTGTGAGCCGCAGGCCGCGTGTTGAGACGCCTATAGAGTGAAACACAGCATAAAGGATGAGGAAGAAAGAAACAGGGAGGGAGGATTAAGAAAGATAAGAGATAGTTATAGATAGAGAACGACAGAAAGAGACATAAAGATAACGTGACAGAAAGAAGAAGGGAGCAAACCAAAAATTGAGAGTGAGACAGAGATAGCAAAAAAGAGAAAGCGAAAAAGACAAAAAGATAACTATATATATATATATATATATATATATATATATATATATATATATATATGCTCACAGCTATATATATATGCTCACATATATATATATATATATATATATATATATATATATATATATATATATATATATATATATATATATATATATATATATATATATATATATATATATATATATATATATATATATATATGCTCACAGCTGGTAATTTTTTCATCCACTTTTCTTTCTTCTTTATTCCTATTTACATTTCATTGGTTCTAATAACTTCCCCTGTACATTCCTTGGCATTACTGTCTGTTATATCTCAATAATATTGTGTTAAACCACGGAAATACGAGCCCTTAGGTATACACTTCTCTCCCTTATTTATATATATATATATATATATATATATATATATATATATATATATATAGTTATAAACTTCGAGAATAGTGCAGTATAGGAAACAAAACAATAAAATATTTATTTAATCCTAACAGTTTCGGCTGGTGGACCAGCCTTCTTCGGAGGATGTAAGTGAAATGATACAAGTTCCCGTAGCAGAGGGTCACCCTCACAGTTTAAAGACCCTCCAAAAAAAAGAGAGAGAAAAAGACAAGCGGGCGAACGAGGTAGCAACAGACAACAAGAAGCAGAAGAAGGAGAGGAACTAGAAAGGAGCGACGGAGAGCCGCCGGAAACGAGCGGGTAATTCTGGCATTGTTACTTGGTATAGGTAAGACGCGCCGCCAGCGGAGGCGACCAAGAAAAACGGAAAAATGTGGAACATGTTGCTGCTTACTCGCATCCCACACATGGATCGAGTTTAAGTTCACGTGGTTCGGCGGCTGGCCCGTGGCATCGGGCCACACACACACACACAAACACACACAAGAAGCATACGACCCGCTCCAGCTTTCGGAATATAATGGCCACGTTGGAAAGCTAATGTGCCCTCTCCCCCTTCCTCCACCTGCCCTCTCTTGCAGAAAAATGTACAACCAGTCATACTGAAAATAAATAAATGGGTATTTTTGTAAAGGATGAAAATATATTAAAAAATATATAAAAATAAATAATACTAAAAAAGTACTCAGAAAGGAAAATAAAGTCTAATAATACTAACACAATCCGTTTGGTTCACGTAGCATCGAATTCGTTAAGTTTCGCTATATTGACCAACTTGCGTGTGCGACTTCACGTATTTATAAATAAATTAATTTATTTATAAATACGTGAAGTCGCACACGCAAGTTGGTCAATATAGCGAAACTTAACGAATTCGATGCTACGTGAACCAAACGGATTGTGTTAGTATTATTAGACTTTATTTTCCTTTCTGAGTACTTTTTTAGTATTATTTATTTTTATATATTTTTTAATATATTTTCATCCTTTACAAAAATACCCATTTATTTATTTTCAGTATGACTGGTTGTACATTTTTCTGCAAGAGAGGGCAGGTGGAGGAAGGGGGAGAGGGCACATTAGCTTTCCAACGTGGCCATTATATTCCGAAAGCTGGAGCGGGTCGTATGCTTCTTGTGTGTGTTTGTGTGTGTGTGTGTGGCCCGATGCCACGGGCCAGCCGCCGAACCACGTGAACTTAAACTCGATCCATGTGTGGGATGCGAGTAAGCAGCAACATGTTCCACATTTTTCCGTTTTTCTTGGTCGCCTCCGCTGGCGGCGCGTCTTACCTATACCAAGTAACAATGCCAGAATTACCCGCTCGTTTCCGGCGGCTCTCCGTCGCTCCTTTCTAGTTCCTCTCCTTCTTCTGCTTCTTGTTGTCTGTTGCTACCTCGTTCGCCCGCTTGTCTTTTTCTCTCTCTTTTTTTTGGAGGGTCTTTAAACTGTGAGGGTGACCCTCTGCTACGGGAACTTGTATCATTTCACTTACATCCTCCGAAGAAGGCTGGTCCACCAGCCGAAACTGTTAGGATTAAATAAATATTTTATTGTTTTGTTTCCTATACTGCACTATTCTCGAAGTTTATAACTTTTATTACGGTAGCCGGAAGAAACTCTGATCATCTATTTCATCTATATATATATATATATATATATATATATATATATATATATATATATATATATATATATATATATATGATTGATATGTGGGGTTTAACGTCCCAAAACCACTATATGATTATGAGAGACGCCGTAGTGGAGGGTTCCGGAAATTTAGACCACCTGGGGTTCTTTAACGTGCACCCAAATCTGAGCACATGGGCCTACAACATTTCCGCCTCCATCGGAAATGCAGCCGCCACAGGCGGGATTCGAACCCGCGCCCTGCGGGTCAGCAGCCGAGTACCTTAGCCACTAGACCACCACGGCGGGGCAATATATATATATGCAAAGACTACTCAGCGCATGGGAAAATATAGAGAAATGTTGGAACAGGTTGCCCAGCGAGCGGTGACAAGCCCGTGCTTCGCTGTGCCGAGCATTGCGCGACTTAGTGCCAACTTCCTTCATACTTGTAAATATTTTAAGATTTACCGAGGTTCCTAAGTGCATTTGCACGAACCTCCCACTTTCGCCGTTATATACAATTCAAACTATCAATGAGCAGCGAAGTCTTCCAGACTTTATTGGCGAGTTATGCCTTGTGCTAGTCCCTTTTCCACCAAAATTGGTTCATCACTCAACCGTAGTACAGTGAATTGACTAAATGCAGTATTTCCCCGTCAATTATAACGTTGAAAGACGTTAACAGTGGCTTAGCTTGTCTGTGCCAGGATATGTAGCGTGTGGTACGTGTTGACGGCAGACGAACCACAGGTGCATGGAAGGACAAATGGATGGACGTATGGACGGACGAACCATGGACGGATGGATGAACAGACTGGTGAGCTCGCTATTTCAGACGAGTCAAGCGCTAACCCACACGTTAAACGTCACTTCACGAGCTTTTAGGCCTTTTACAGCGCACCAGTGGTGCACCGTATGACATCACTGCTCCTCACACGTGAACTGCGGAACTGCTCACCTTAAGCATCGAACGAGAGCATCGAACGCGTTATTTGAAGGTCGTAGGTTCGATTCCTGCTCACGGCTGGTTATTTTTTCGTCCACTTTTCTTTCTTCTTACTACATTCCTTTGGTTCTAATAACTTCCCCTGTACATTCCTTGGCATTACGGTCTGTTAGATCTCATTAATAATGTGTTAAAACACGGAAAAACGAGCCCTTAGGTATACACTTCTTTCCCTAATTTCATTAAACGAGGGTCTCGTACTGGCAGACTTGGTGTCATTAGGTTGTATACGAGGGACTATTAATCAGCTGCCCGCTCATAATAAGTTCACGTGCTACGTGATGCCAAACATGCGCATAAAAGAGTGTTTTCACACTCGTCGCTTGGCTTATATAGATGGCGCTGACTGTCACTCCTACTTCTAAATTCACATATAAACCCAAAAAAGTGGATGGAGGGAAGGCCGCTGTGGTAGCTCAGTGGTTAGAGCATCGAACGCGTTATTCGAAGGTCGTAGGTTCGATTCCTGCTCACGGCTGGTTATTTTTTCATCCACTTTTCTTTCTTCTTATTTACATTCCATTGGTTCTAATAACTTCCCCTGTACTTTCCTTGGCATTACGGTCTGTTAGATCTCATTATTATTGTGTTAAAACACGGAAAAACGAGCCCTTAGGTATAGACTTCTTTCCCTTATTATATATATATATATATATATATATATATATATATATATATATATATATATATATATGTGTGTGTGTGTGTGTGTGTGTGTGTGTGTGTGTGTGTGTGTGTGTGTGTGTAAAAATTTTGCAATGCGAGAGGACAAGTTATGGTGTTTTATAAAATCAGGCTAGCGCAATAGGTATTCTGTAAGTTGCATGATTGATTGCAAGAGGAGCGAGAAAGAACTTGAATCTTCGTCACATGCACTTGTTAAGCTTTGTATCACTCCCATCGGCTCTGGGCTCTGTTTAAAAATTCATATACATCCCAGGATTTCATTTATCGCCATGAACAATCCTGCCACATTTACCTCAGCCACACCTGCCTGGAACACTCCTATCAGAGTGTCACCTTTCTCCCCAAGTCATGCGTGACATAGCACAAACCAACACGTCTTGTACATTATGGTTCCCTGCACTGTTTACAAGAGCAAAGCGATTTCACGTGCCACTTAAGCACAAAAAGCAGACACGGCAGGTACAGCAGTAAACGAGAAATATAAGATACAGACTTCATATGCATCACCTATAAACGTGTTTAAGTAAGTACGAAGTACAAAACGTTTAAAAGTATCCCTACTTTGAGGCTATGACTTGCCACTGCAAGTTATAAAGCTAATAACCACCATTGCCTCGTATTTACAAAATGTTGTCACGTGCTCAAAAAAAAAACGAAGTATCCATTCATCGTGTTAGGCTTATTATTAGCGAAGTTTGCCAGAAAATGGCAAACCACCATTTACGAATGCAACATTTTGTATTTTGCGCGCAATTAAGGGTAGCGTGAAGCTCAAACGTCAATCTATCTAGCCATTTCTTAACAAAAGATGCAATCTCGCGTGTAATCCATGTTGCACTTTCCTAAAGGCATATATAAGTCACAGTATTCGTTGCGGCTTAACGCTATGTATTTGCTTGTTGGCCTTTCTTACCTTTCGCGCATGAAACGACATAATTCATCCTCTGATCGCGGAGTTCCCTTAGTAAATAAAATCTTCTCATTATTTCCAGAATTTCCCATTACGGGTTCTATGTTTTCTTTACATATGCATATGTAGATTTGTTCTTTCAGCACGGTATTCATTGAAAGTCTAAACTTATCAAATTTTCGCTCAAGCCTTCCCTTTCATACAATTTCTTCTACTCGATCGCCATTTGATTGCCTTGAGAGCAAGGCCTTTTAAAAGACGAGTGGTCCATTTAAAGGACTGTCGGCAAAATCTCTGCAACGTCAGCTCGTAAGTCAGGGGCGCCGAATGTGAAGAAAATGGCTAAATTTTCAGATATAGTACTTGTACACTGTTGTTCAGTGGGGCAGTATTTTACAATCGTCCCAGATGGAACTTGCTAAGGAAGCCAATAGAACTAATATAAAAAGAAAACGAACTGATACTTTATGTATAAGGTACTAGTGTGCGTTTCAGACTGCATTGCACGTTGTCATTCCTAATATCAGTGTATGTTTCAAAATTGACTAGCGCACTGAATTTTCACATAGTCTTACGCATTCATTCTTGCACATGTCAGATCCTTTTAAAGCGAAAGGTTTCGACTCAGAAAAAAAAAACATATGCACGCATTCTTATACCAGAGAATCGAAACCATGGCAAAAAGGGTGAGATAGAAACTTCCGATAAAAAAATGGCAGATCCCACATACATGGTAATCGATGATATGCAAAGCACGAATGAGAAATGTTGATATGTAACTTTAAAATCAGCACAACCTTAGGAGGTGGAAGTAACTGATGCCGTACACGACTTCCGTGCCATGATTATCATGTTTGGATGTGTTGTTTACCATCGTCATCTATTCACGTCACGTAATACCAAATTACTGTATGTGGAGCTAGCGAAACACCGTGAGCACGTTATGTGAGTCTGTGTTGTTGCCATGTTCTTACATGACACGGGTGTCAGGATCATCATGTTTGCACCAGCCATATATTTCGTCATCTATTGACGTCACATAACACCAAATTCGGTATATGTGGAGCTAGCAAAACGGCCGCAAGCGCATCATGAAGGGCCCAATATACTCCTATGTAGCGTTGGCGCGCACGCGCACTGTACACAGCAACGCAACGTAAGCAAAACGCGAGCACTCTATAGTCTAACGCCAGGAGCTACCAGCGTCCGTCGGCGCGGCCCAACGGCAACCGGCGCAAAATGCGACCTGCTGGATTTCACGCCGATGCGTTACCCAGACAACACTGCGTCTCCCTCTTTTCGTGACGGAGGGACGCCGGACGCACTGAAACGCGCATGCGTCAAAGCAACACAGCGCAGCGCGCGCCTGCCGTATATCACAGGACCGGCACCTGGCGTGGCAACGCCAGCGTGACGCGACGAAATGAACTCTGGCGAGCACAAGCACCTTGTCACGTTGAATTGTATTGGCACCTTGACTGCGGCACGTGGTCATGTTCTCACACGCATCTCATGATTATCATGTTTGCACCAGCCACATACCTTCTTCTCCCATTGGCGTCACGTATAATACCAAATTAGGCAAATGTTAATCTAGCCGAATGGCCGCGAGCTTATCAGTTTGGCATGAAGTCATGTTACATGCCACGCTCGTCATGAATATCATGCTTCGACGTGTCATTTACCTATGTCGTCCCTTCGCATTGCGTAATACCAAGTTTGGTACATATGAAGTTAGAGAAACGGCTGTGAGCGCATCATGAGCGTGGCATGTAGTCATGTTGTTACATGACACGCATCTCATGATTATCATGTTTTCACCAGTCACATACATTCATCATCCATTCACGTACTGTAATTCCAAATTTGGTATATGTGACACTAGCGAAACGGCCGCGAGCGCATCATGAGCCTGGCATGTAGTCATGTTGTTGCATCATACGCATGTCATGATTTTCATGTTAATGTCTGTCGCTTGTGTTCACCATGCAATCATGCCATGCCATACCAGTTTTCAACTTGCCATGTGAACGAAATCACCGCAAGAGCTGCAGGAGCGTGAAATGTAAATCATGACATTTATGACACATATCATGTTTTTCATGTTATGACTAGTCAAATGTGTTCGTATACAGTCATGTTATGCCATACCAAGTTTGGTATCAATACCATTATCGAACTGGCCAGGAGACCTAAAAGTCGTGGACAGACAGACAGACAGACAGACAGACAGACAGACAGACAGACAGACAGACAGACAGACAGACAGATAGATAGATAGATAGATAGATAGATAGATAGATAGATAGATAGATAGATAGATAGATAGATAGATAGATAGATAGATAGATAGATAGATAGATAGATAGATAGATAGATAGATAGATAGATAGATAGATAGATAGATAGATAGATAGATAGATAGATAGATAGATAGATAGATAGATAGATAGATAGATAGATAGATAGATAGATAGATAGATAGATAGATAGATAGATAGATACGCTCAAATCCACCGAAGTTCGCTAAGAAATGCTTCGAATTCAATAATTATCAAGCTCAGTGCAAAGTTAGCATTAAAACGTGACAGACTGCACAATTTCGAAGTGCTAGAATGCTTTGACAACCTCGTACGAACACAACATTCTGCTAAGTTATGCTACTGAATCATCCTGTTAAATTATCTTTGCCGAAAATGAAACAACTGCCTTTTACGAAACAGTTCAAACAAGAAAATGGTGAAACCGGTAGAAAAAAGAGAACTTTATGTAAAAAGAACAATAGGGGTGCTTATAATCATGAAGCTGGGTAGTGGGCTTAGTGGGCTACCTTAGCGAGCACTCGGGGAACCACGTCGCAGTAAGTGAGCTTAAAAAATTCAGTGTAACCGTTCATCCAAGATATGCAATGACAATTTTGAAGTGCCCGGTCAAACTATGGTGTGGTTATACTGAGGCATTTTACCAACTACGAAGCAAGTTCCCGTGTTACGTGAGTTTTCTGCAAAGAATAATAGAGCTACGCAGAACATTCAGAAAAGCAGCGTGTTCTTGTCTACGGGTCTACAGAAAACTTAAGGGAAGAGTAATGTAGTTTTACTGTTCGTTAATGCAAGAATAGTTTTGTCGTTGCCTGGGTGGTCTCTGCGCCACCAGATGGCACCAGCAATTACTCTACCCATGTCCATGCTTCCATTGACCTAATTGAGCGCAATACTGGCAAACAATATTAAACTCTAATGAAAATGCACATGCAGTGACCTAGAATTATATGTGCAGCCTCGTGTTCACGTCCTAAACAACATTTCTACTAAACAACCCTGCGAGACCACAAGCATCTTAAAAAACATTTCAAAACTGGTAGGAGGAATAGATGCCCCTTATATAGATCACTTCATCAGTGCTCTCAAAGCTCTTTCTTATAGCAAATATACATCTTGAGGGGTTTCTGCAAACAAGCAGCTCCACAGCTTAACATAATTTGGGCACGTTAAGTGGAAGACGTTCGAGTAGATTTAGCCATGTGTTAAGTACCCCTAGAGCGCCGGTCGAACGAAATACATTGAATCGGTGTTTGTACTCTCGATCTTCAATCGTGTTGTGTTGCCCCAGCGCTCAGTGTTTTTCAATAGTAAGGATCTATGTTTATAAAAGCTCAAAGTGTTTTTGACGTCCAAGAGTGCTAAGCTTATTACTTCAATTAGCAGTGGTAATATGCGTTAAGATGTGAGCGAAGCAACAAAACATAATGTGCGCAGCCCGCGAAGTTAATCAGCGGAACATCTCACATATACCCTAGGAAAAGCTAGACGACTTTTTTTTATTACGAAAGTTTCAAAGGTGAAAAACAAAGAGCTATCCGGAAGATGGTGCATCCGTTCTGTCCCAGAGGACCACTTCCTAGCAATTTGGCTTGGGCTGTGTGTCTGCATGGTGGGACAAGAGTCTGCCATTATTTAATTGCATGCATTTTCGCAAGCACATGCTGGTTATTCAGGCAGAGAAGAAAGTAGAGGGAACGTACACCACAAGCTTCAAACTACTTTGATTTCTTCCAACTCCTATCTTTCGCAGTACTCTATGAAGCTAGTGACTGAAGCACTGAGTCAGCACTTACACCCGCACTCTTTCAGTATGAGAATACGTCACTGTCTACTTGAAAGTAGAGTTCCTCAAAACAAAAGCCTGTTCTAAAATCAGAAAGAGTACCACCTTCTCATTTTTGCAGACCTATTACAAGTGCAAAGCTGCGCTGCAAAGATTTAGCATCGCAAAGTGCATCTATGGGTAACGTGTTCCCGTAAGATTCATCAGTCTTTCAAGTAAAAGCCCTGACTATAAACTTTTCGAGAGACGCGAACATTACAAATCAGAACTTCATTTTTTTTTTTTGTCTCGCTAAAGGCTCCTTTTTGGCTTATTGACTCAAATGACGGTTAAAGCAGATTTGGTTAAAGCCCGGGAAGCGTTTGCGATAAACTAGTTAAGTTCATGCGCTCACAAAGCCTGAACTGTTTTCTCCAAAGGACGTGAAAGATTCCGAGCTAAAAGAGAGTTTTTACCAAACCAACAATGTAATAGTGGTAATAAGTTGTAAGACATATCGAACCGGTATTGTAAGACGTTGCTAGGTTATGAAATATTTCACAAGAAGGCCATATACAGGCGCTGTCTATATGACGCTGTGTGTCCATAACAGGTTTGGTAGTGTCGTAGTATCCCCCAGAGGCCATGCTATGTCAACTGTGTGAAAATGAGTGTTCTGTTGAAAGTTATCCAGTCATTACATTGGTTCATAATTTAAAGGAATCTATGAGCCTCGTCATAAGCCTCACCATCATCATCAGCCATAGCATCACAACGTGCACAACTAGGTGGTTATTACACAATTCCTCACGGTGAAATGGGTTCCTCTCAACTGTATTGCAGTAAGCACCGTAAAAGAGTCTACAACAAACAAGTCCACGTGCACAGACGTTCATCTCCTCACGGAACAGTTGAGATATCCACTCAGACGCGAGTCATGGCAGGTGAACGAGAAAGGATACTTCAATGCGAAGCTAACATTATGTCAAAGTATCTTTTTTTTTTTTTTGGTTAGGACTTGGTGTTTGCTTTTAAGCGACCACATACCAAAACAAAGAGCGAAATAGAAACAATATGAGGAGTTAAGCCCAAACTCCATAAGCGCGAAAATGCACGCGACAGCGACGAGCGACGCGACGTAGATCGGCGTCGCGCGATCAGTCGCTAGCGCAGGCAAACCTCATTCACGCGACGGCTTCGGCGAGCGAATTCCACTGTTGCTGGCATGAGGCCGTCAACTCGCACCAAGAAAACCGCGTAGCGAGCGGTTTCCAATTTAAAAATAAGATATATTGTTGTGTAATGGAACGGAAAGTGTTTATTATTGCCTTGCAGCATTTTTATATGCGCATGCGTAATAAACATTGCGTTATTTCTTGTTGCGCATACGTGACTCGGGCAGGGTCACGTGCACCTATGTAGCCTTCGTCTTTTCCCGTTTTTCGCTATTGGCTGCTTGAGCCCAGCACTTCCGGGCGATGAGCGACGGTTTCCAAATCTGGAGAACCGAGCGATCGCGCGAAAACGAGCACGCGACACGTCGCGCGAACGTCCTGTTTCGTCGCTCATAGCGTCGCTCGTCGCTGTCGCGTGCATTTTCGCGCTTATGGAGTTTGGGCTTTAGCCTAATAGCAACCAGCATAATAACGTTTTCCGCGATGCCTGACCTCCATTTCGTAACAACAGAGTTCATTCCAACGAATAAGGTAGAAATGTTTGCTGTGCCACGGGTGATTTTTCGCCGTAACCATTGAAAACAAAAAAATCCAAGACTTACTTATCCTCTTAGCAGCCCTCGTCAAAGGCGCAACTGCAGTTGAATAAAATGCGCATGCGTATAACACCATAATAATGTTTCAGTGTATTTCAGAGAGGCTACCAAAACCACGAAGAAAGCTTCCTCCGCCACAAAAAAAAAGAAACTTTGGGAAAAATAAGTCACACCCTCATATTTGCTTCATAAGAGTGATACAATTCTGATAATGTGATTTTATCGTTTTTTTTTCTCATGCACTAATAATCAAAAAACAATATTCCATTCGCATACATTCCTCTCTTTCTTGTTTCTCTTTGCAATGTTTTATTGTAGTCAACCCGACACAGGCATCGCGGTCACGTATATGAACCCTCATGAGGGACTCAGTGCATGATGGCACTTACTACATACATATGTAATGTCGCCCGATTAAAAATGAACAGCTACTCTGAAAGAAACGATGAATCACCCACGTGCACTTTACAATCAGACGAACTCTACCGTTACGCCCCTCCCCCCATTCTTTGCACTTTCCAAAGGGTCACGTTGACCCACAAGTGTGCGTCACCATAAAAAGAAGTAAAGGAAACGACACTAAACTAGCGTGACTTGAATCGACCTTCGCCTCTGTATTCGCGACCAGGAAGGCACGGCAGAGAATGTGACGCTATAGTAAAGTCTCTTTTGGGACACTCTAACCCCTTCATTCGCTCGAGTTGTTTCGTGCTCAAGTACTCGTATACACCGAAGGAATCGTGGCTCCATCCGCAAGGCTTGTTGCTATATGCATAAAGTTCCATGCACCTTTGTGTGCGCATGGCGTTAATCCTGCATTTTTTTACCGAAAAGGCCTTCACCATCCAGCAATCTTGTTTGTGTGAAAAAAAATAATGCCTCTAAAGAAGCAGCTAGAATATATACATTCAAAAAGAAAACAACCACGCTTGGGAAATATAATGAATATTGAAAAGTGCGCTCGCAAGGTGGATCACATAGTCTGCAGATGAGCCCACTTGAGACGGCCTAATAGAGATTGATGCCTACGCTGGGCAGTTCGTTATGTGTGGCCGGAGGAGCCTTTTCTCGCAAAGCAATTGCAGCGTGACCCTGTTTTAGACCGTTGATTCTCGCAAAAGAAAATTAAAGTGTAAAGAATTGGCGAAACGCGTTTAAAATTTGCAATGCACCTACAGGGCACGAGAGAAATTTCCCAGCTACGCTCTAAAGATAGGCAGCAGCCATTGGTTTAATTGAATATATTGCGTGGACCTTACGCTGTTCACCTATTGTGGTTTTTAAGCTTTATTCAGAACGCCAGGCATTATCTGCGTATTGAATACGTCAGTTCGTGTATAGGCAGCCTATACAGTGCTTGCCTGCGTAAAAAGCTTGGTGGTGCCGAGAATAAACCTCAAGGCTGCGTCTGCTATTTTCGCATAAAAATGTGCGATCCTTACATCAATCTACCAGTAGCTCTTGTTGTTTTGTTCAACTACATTGTTCAATAACATTATCCAATTGCATCGTTGTGGTCAATTACGTATCTTTTTGACTAATTATTCCTACATTCATCCACACAAGTTGTTTTAGACGCGGAAATTGCTCCTTAAATATACCTCTAAGATTCATTCAACAAATTCAGTAACAATAGCAAGTTCTATTTCCTTGGTGTGTGACTGCATGGTGGCGGCACTGCGAACCACGCCTGTATGACGTCAGATGGATATTCTCGCGCATTCGTCTGCTACGAAGACACTGCGCCGTGTAAAAATGACTGTCCTGGTAGAACTCAACAACGCAGCACTTTAGATGGTTATCCCGGGTATAGTGGCTACCGACGCTCCTCGGACAAGTATGAGTCAGCTTTTGACGTTCAGTTTAGACACACGGTACTTTCTTCCTTAGAACTGCAGTCGCTTGTCTCCATACGAGTGCTACGCCATGCTGAAGTACTGCTCCGCGCCTTTATTTCACTTTATTGCACGCCTTACTTGAAGCAACGACGACGAGGAGTGTACTTGCTTCGACTACACATGCGGAGACAGGAGAGCGGCGTGTTGCACTACACTCCAAAACATACACAGGCTAATAGACGTGCGCGGAGTTCCCGGTTACAGGGGGGAGGAGGGGATGTTGCGTCGTAGCGCCTTCCTTTTTCGGTCGGGGGAAAGAGATGCACAGCGATGCTTCGCAATAGACAGAAAATTTACAACTAAATCATCACGTGTTACTTAGGAAGCTTTGTCGTGCGCTGCCTTTGTTCAAAGGCTTTCCAGGAATAAAGGTGGAAAGTATAGGCGAAACAATTCTTGGAATATAACACCCAGCGCTTTCGGGTGTCATTTTATCATCCATAAACCTACGTGGCCATAACCAAATGACATCATCTGTGGTGCGTGAAGCGCTGCCGCTGCCTATTTAGGTGTATATCCGTGCTAAAGCGAAATATTTATGAATTTTTAGAAAAACTAGGAAACACAAATAACTAGGGCTTCTGTTGTGCGTTCGGGAAAATTTATTTGTGTACTATTTGGCCGGCATTGGGTAAAGTTTGCTCTTTGAACAAAGACTCCGACCCGGCGTTTTATCCCCCTGATGGGTTAACAAACGAATCAGTGATGTGATTATTCGGAACACTCATATGGCTGAGCGCGCAAATTTGAACGACGCTGCCAAAAATTCCTCTGAGAGATTATGTAAAAAAAATTGATGGAAGCGACCTGTCGCACTATAGTGACCAGACGGTTCAGAGGAACCGTAATAGTTATTCTAGTAAAGCTAGTTCAGCTAGTTAAATGCTCAAATGTTTGTAGTTAACTGGAGAAGTCTGCTCTGTGTACGCATAGTTAATGAAAGATGGAGACGAACAGTTCGTACTTTGGATGTCAGGGATTGAAAGAGCAGCATAAATCCTCGCTTAGTTTAAGTACTAGCTAACGCAAGGGGACAGCGGATCTCTTGTGCCACCTGACAGTGGATGTCTCCGAGTCGATAACGCAATCGACCGGGAACGGCCTCGGCCTTCAGGAGCACAACGCGCTTTCCTACATAGCGAAAGGCGTCTGTACGTAGCCTGTAACAGTTCTTTTTCTTTTTTAGCGTTATTGTCGAGGCCATGTCAATCACAATCGAGCGAAATGAACTTTCGCGGTGACAGCAGCGCAAGCTTCGTAATTACCACACGTTTCGCTCACTTCGACAACCATGAACGTTTTTGAACCGAACGATAACTTAGCGTTAGTACACTGGAGAGTCTTCAACGATAAATTGTGTGGCCCACTTTCTTCCGCGGCAGCTCATTAGTTCAAAAGATATCGCAACACTTATTTAGTCAAGCGCTTGGCATAGTGTTTCTCAAGGGATCTGCTTTTACTCGCCGCTGGCATCTTTTCAGTTCTTAGTCGGTCTTCGTGTTGCCATGACATGTATTTTTGTGTGCATGAGTGCATGTCTACTGTTATTCCAACACAAATCCGACCCATCGTGTAGGTCCGAAGTTTTTGCTTCTCCGTTTGCTTTTCTGCGGTTCTTCGCAAAGTTGGTGACAGTCAACACACTCGAACGTGGAGAAACAAAGTCCTGCGTCGCCGCTGCATACAGCATCCCAAAAAGCCCACTAAGTAGGATTTCGAAAAACAAGGCTGATATAAGGACCATACTATATCCGCTTCCGGCGCATGACGAGTACGCGTGCATCTGCGTTCGAACATCTCGGGGTGCGGATCATTAAGTTCGGATCACTTTATGGTGCCAGGCTGCTGTCCTATGCGTCTATCGTCACTTGGCGAAAAGCAGGCAGAACCATATAAAGCGTACGCAGGGGACCAATAGCATGTCTAGAAGAACAAATGGGAGTTAAAGAGACACTATAGAGCTACGCTATTTTTCGCGTATCATTAAAGCACAGCTTCACAAACCCGAAAACACCCCTCTTACCGAGACACGACACTCACTAAAGGAGAAATCACGCGAAAAAAAAAAGTGGGTGGTGACGACACTTTCAGATTCCCGTACCACACATCATGACGTAGACAGATTTGAAGGGGTCTACTGGACCCCACGTAGTTTTCAACCGATAAAAATGAAGTACATTGTAATGTATGGGTGCCGTAGACTTAGCATACAAAATTTTAGAAAATTTTCGTCGAGCCATTGACGCGAAAAGACAAGCAGTATACACATTGAAATTAGTGACGTCACACACACGTGAATTTTGGTGCGCAAATTAAACGTGAAACTTCAACCTTCATTTTCTACGCTATAATGATGATTGTGAAACATGTGATATAAAAGTTCTCAGAGTACGCTTTGTAAATCTGAAGAAAGTGATTGTTCCTCCTTAGTGTACCTTCAACAATCAATAATTTGCGTACAATGTCTAAAACTGGCATGTTAAATTGAATGTGCTCACTGTGTAGTTCAAGGATATTGGATGACTCCTGTATTAATTATTAGCCCTTCACCCTGCGCTGCTTACGTCAACGTGGATTTCCATGTGGGCATATTCCTCAAAGTGCGCAAGTATCAGCGGCGTCTGTGGGCGTCGTTTTAGTTCTTGAATTGCTTTTTCCTACGGCGTTTCCCACTTAATCTCGACATCGGTCCTTGTAAACTTAGCGAGTGGCTCGGAAACGTGGACCAAATTTTGGACGTACTACACGAAATAATCGCACTGGCCAAGAATTCAACGCACGACCTTCTTGTCGGTGGGTGGTGGAGGAGGAAGATGAGGAGGAGGAGAAGGAGGAGGAGGAGGAAACCTTATTCAGGAAAAAAATTGACCCCGTATCTGCATGTTGATGTGCAATGTCCAAAGAAGATAGAGCTTATGGAGACGCTATGGTCTTTACAATTACTTATGCGTTTTCTAGTAGAAGACGAACATACAGAATATATACGTGTTGTCATGTTACCTCAGATATGCGCAATAATTGATTTTTGATTGACAACCACACAAGTATGAACGCTGACTTTTCAGCAACATTGATGGGCGCTGCGGATGGGGTCGGCCGTTTGGCGTATCGGCTGGTGCCGTTTAGAGTACCCTGTACAGTTGAGGGTTGACAAGACAGACAGACAGACAGACAGACAGACAGACAGACCAAAATTTTTGCGTCGAAGGACCCCAAAAAGGACTATCGTCGTTAAAAAAAAAAGAAGGTGAATGCAGGCAGTTGTGGTCGGGCCTAGAGCACTGCACGGGCCCGGCCCGGCGGCCGGGCCGGGCCAGGCCGTCTCAAGCGTTTTCGGGTGGGCCCGGCCCGGGCCCGGGCTCGAAAGTGTGGGCGTGGACCAGGCTCGGGCTTGAAGCCACGGTCCTGGGCCGGGCCTGGGCTTCAGGCTGCGGGAGCAATAAAGAGTTCGTTTTTTTTTTTTTTTTTGCACCGAGGGTACCCTAAGAAGGACTATCGTCTTTAAAAAAAATTGGCAGCATATCCATAGAGTTAATGATGTAGATTGGGGAGAAGCATTCATCCGTCCACTTGTGCTTGCTTCCGTCCATCCATGCGTCCGTCTATGTGACCGTCCATGCGTCCATCCGCCCGTCCGTGCATGCGTCTGTTTGTGCATTCGTCCATGCGTTCGTCCACGCATCCGCCCCTGCGTCCGTTCATGCGTCCATCCACGCATCTGTCTGTGTGTCCGTTTGTCCTTCTATTCAACACTCCAAGTACCACCATCTCGCATCTTTTCATCATATATTCCCCATATAGAAGCACCGCCATCCAGTGGACATTCCAAGGACCAAACGAGACGTAGCACACGCACACTTTCTTACGGCCTGTGCTTCGGGTCTACTTCCCACCTTTAACCACCTCGAGTTCATGGTATATACTAGTTCACCGTATTCGTGGCACTGCGGCCCAACGCTCGCTAAACCTTTCTAAAACTAAGGAGGTTACACCCAGCGAGTATAACGTAGCAACCCTTTCTTGTCAGATAGTGCTCAATGTACATGCCAATGGCTGCTCATGGGGACCGCAACGTGCGCGTTAACTAAAAGCCGAATGCTCCTGTCTCTTATTCACCATTAGCAGCCATTGGCATGTACAATGAACATTATTTTTTATTGTTCAACAACGCACAGAAGAAATCTCTCACCGACACCACCTTGAAGGCCAAAATGTTATATGTGTACGTTACATACTACAACGGCTACGAGGGACGACCAGGTGCCGTTATAAAAAGCTTCACCCCTAAAAGAAGGGGAATGCAGTCAGTTGTGGTCGAGCCGGTCGGGCCCTCAATCCAGGCCTCATCTGGCACGAGCGGCTCGCTGGGCCTGGTCAGGCAAAGCTATTTGGCTATGCTTGGCTTCATCCGCAAGCCATACCTCCCACTGCCTGTGTAACATGTGTAGATGGTTAGTAACGTGTGGAATGTGGACTTGTGTGCGCATTTTGGTGCACTCCAGTGTTATGTGGCTGAGTGTCGGTGTGTCTGAACACCATGTACACGTTTCTCTAAATTGTATGGGATATATAATACTTAGGTGGCACAAATTCGGAAAGCTATTGGTTTGTGTGCGTCTCCAATCCCTGCTGGGTGGCGGGAAGGCGGTGATTGAAGCTGTTTTCCACGGGTTGGGGCGAACGCCAACCTTAATTTTTTGCTGATGACGTGACCTAGAAACAAGAGTTCCTCGTATTCCAAGTACACGTATGCCAAGTACAATGTCCAAGTACGCGAGACAAGCCGACCACATTAATCCTACCAGTACTGTATTTATAACCCGTTGAAAAGTCGCAGGTGCCGAGCAAAGGTCGAAGAGCATGGCCTTCAGCTCGAAGAGGCCGTCTGGTGTTACAAACGCCGTCCTCTCTCGGTCTCTCTCGTCGACGTCTATTTGCCAACAATTACTTGAAGTCCATCGACGATGAATACTTCGTCTCGTGTAGTCAATGCAGGACGTCGTCTATCCGTGGGAGTTGATTAACATCCTTTTCTGTGACTCTGTTGTGGTGGCGACAATCCACACAGAAACGTAGGGTTCGGTGTCCCGCCCCCCCCCCCTTTTTTTTTTTCTTTAATACATGGGTGACACCCCACGGACACTTAGACGGCTGGATGATGTCGTCACGTAGCATTTTATCGACTTGTCTATTAAGGTCCTCATGTTCACGGATTATTCCGAATATTGCACGTGGCAATATATTTTGTGAATAATGTTTTTGTGAATAATGTGTGCAAACGACTCGTCATTCACGTAACGATACTAATACCGATCTCTAGATTGACTAAAGTCCAACCACAAATTCTAGACAGTGATCTCGGTGGCCTGGTGGGGTGCATCACACGCACACACACACACACAAAAAAAAGAAACTATGTTTCGGACTAATTAATCATGCACGTGTAGTTTATGAAGATACGTATCAATTAAATATCACGGAGAAAGGCACGTGCGAGCCGCAGGCCGCGTGTTGAGACCCATATAGAGTAAAACATAGCATATAGAGAATGAGGAAGAAAGAAACAGGGAGGGAGGAATAAGAAAGATAAAAAAGAGAGAGTTAAAGAAAGAGAAAGAAACAAACATGCACATGGATAACTTGATAGAAAGAAGAAGGGAGCAAACAAAAAAGTGCGAGTAAGACAAATATAGCAAAGAAAGAAATTAAAAGCGAGAGAAAACAAAAGTAGAATTAAACAGACATAAAAACATGAAAAACACATAAAACAACGAAAAAGAAAGAGAGAAAAATATTACTATATATATGCAAAGACCACCCAGCAGCTTAGGAAAATATAGATAAATATTGAAACAGGTTGCCCTGCGAGCAGCGATGGGATCGTGCTTTTCTGTGCCAAGCATTGCGTGACTTAGCGCCAACTTTCCTCATACTTGTGTATATTTTAAGATTGAGCGAAGTTCCGAAGTGCATTTCGACGAACCTCCCACTTTCGCCGTTATATACGATATAAACTGTCATTGAGCAGCGCAGTCTTCAACACTATATTTACGAGATATGACTAGTGCTAGTCCCTTTTCCACCCAGATTGTTTGATCACTCAACCGTAGCACACTGAGTTGACTAAATGCGGTATTTCCCCGTCAATTATAACGTTGAAAAACGTTAACGGTGGCTTAGCTCGTTTGTGCCAGGATATACAGCGTCAGTTTGCGGATTGACGGTCAGACGAACCACAGATGCGTGGGCGGATTGACGGATGGACGTGCGAACTATCGACGGACGGATAAACGGGCTGGCGAGCTATAGAGTAGGCGCTGGTCAAGCGCTAACCCACTAGTTACACGTCATTTCACGAGCTTTGATGCCTTTTACAGCGCAGTAGTGGTGCACCGTATGACGTCACTGCTCCTCACGCGTGCCCTGCAAAACTGCTCACCTTAAGCTACGCGAAACTCCTCAACATCGACCGGTGTAGCTTACGCTGTACAAAATGCCGTTATGCGCTGCGCGGGAAGTTATTAACGCCGGCGCTGTGTTATGATACTGCTGCTATCTTGTTCTTTTGTTGATAACACGAAACATTGATCATGGCTTTACTCAGAATGGGCATAACGATTGCCGCGTGAACATAAATTGCGCTCAACGATACGATATTGTTGGGAGAGTGGGGGTGGGGGAGAGACGCGCACATCTTATGGACCACAGCATGCCTTCTTCGCGCTTGCGCAAGTATAGTAGAATTTCATGCATGTTTTCCAACTCGGAAACAACGCATATAAGCTGAACAGCAAACAAAAGCAAGATACTGCGCGTTGCCATGCTACAAGCATTGGCATGTACAGCTGGATTCTGTGTTTACGCGGCCCTTAGCGAGAGGAAGAGTGGGTAATGCCATCGGCACACCGATGAAAGTGAAGGTGAAGCATACGGCAAGACTCCCACTGTTGTGAGTCATGTATTATTTCACACACACGCAAATATATATATATATATATATATATATATATATATATAGGTGTGTGTGGAGAGGGGGGGTCTTGTTATCAGAGCCGTGAGGCCCGATTTGCGCACGAAATGAAGGTGTTCCCAAAGAAAACTTAAAAAACCTAATCAGAAATTAGCAATGCGAGAGGACAAATTAGGCTGTTTTTTTTTTAATCAGAGGTTCCGCAATAGGTATTCTGTAAGTTGCATGATTTATTCCAACAGGAGAAAGAAAAAATTTGAATCTTCGTCCCATTCACTTGTCAGGTTCTGTACCACTTCCATCGTCTCTGTTTACAAATTTAGACATAGCCGATATTTTTTCTGTTTCTTCTGGCTACTCTACCAGGCAGAGACATGACCTCACCATAACCCCCTTTCCCACACACATTAATTGCTTTAAGTATTCATTTTTTTCTCTCACCATAGTCGAGTGGAACAAACTAACTAATGCAATTGTTTCAGCACCCTCATTGGCATTGTTTTCCTCGAAATTAGAAAGTGCACTAACCAGTTGAATTGTTGAATCGTATTACATACCACTGTACATGCTTGTATAATTGTAGTCTTCTATTTTTTATTGTATGATATTGCCAGTTGAAGTTTGTATTTGCCCTATAGACATTGTATAACCTGTATATATTATATGACATTGTACTTGCCCTTTGTTCATGACTAACTTCATGTACCACCCTGCTAAAATCACCAAAGGTGATTGCAGTATCTGTAAATAAATAAATAAATAAATAAATATATACATCCCAGGATTCCATTTATCGATATGAACAATCCAGCCACGTTTACCTCAGCCACAGCTGCCCGGAAGACTCCTATCAGAGTGTCAACTTTCTCCCCTAGTCATGCGTGACATAGAACAAACCAACACATCTCGTATAATATAGTGTCCAATGCAGTGTTGACAAGGGCAAAGCAATTTCAGGTGCCACTTAAGTACAAACAGCAGACCCGGCAGCTACAGAAGCAGAGGAGAAATATGAGATACAGACTTGATATGCATCACTTGTAAACGTGTTTAATTAGGTACGAACTACAAAACATTTAAATGTAATTCTACTTAGAGGCTATGACTTGCCACTGCAAGTTATAAAGCTAATAACCGCCATGGCCTCGTAATTGCAAATTGTTGTCATGCTCCTCAAAATAAAAAAAACGAGGTATCCATTCATCCTGTTAGGCCTATTATTATCGAAGTTCGCCAGACAACAGCAAATCAGCACTTATGAATGCGCCATTTGTATTTTGTGCACACTTTAGAGTAGTATGAAGCTGAAATGTAAATTGATCTTGCCAACAAAAGGTGTAATCTCGCGTGTCATCCACATGGCACTTTTCTAAAGGCATAAGTAAGTCACAGGATTCATTGCGGCTTAACGCTATGTATTTGCTTGTTAGCCTTTCTTACCTTTTGCGCACGAAACGACATAATTTACCCTCCGTACGCGGCGTTCGCACAGTAATTGAAATCTAAGTTTTCCATTAAGGGTTCCATGTTTTCTTTACATACGCACATGCAGATGTAGTCTTTCAACACGACATTCATTGAACGTCTAAATTTATCAAATTTTCGCTCAAGCCTTCCCTCTCATAAAGTTTCTTCCGCTCGATCGCCGTTTGATTGCCTTGAGAGCAAGGTCTTTTAAAAGACGAGTGCTCTATTCAAAGGACTCAAAGATAAGGGAAGATTGCCTCCGCGTCCCCTGCAGCTGTCGGCAAAATCTCTGCAACGTCAGCCCGTAAGCCAGCGGCACCAAATGCGAAGAAAATGGCTAAATTTTCTGATATAGTACTTGTGCGCTCGTTTTCAGTGGAGCAGTATTTTGCAAGCGTCTAAGATGGAACTAACCAAGGAAGTCAATAGAACTAGTATTAAAAAAAACTAACTGCTATTAAGGTACTGGTGTGTGTTTTAGACTGCATTGCACGTTGTCATTTCTAATATCAATGTATGTTTCAAAGTTGACTTGTTCACTGCATTTTCATATTGTCTCACGCATTCATTCTTGCACATGTGGGATCCTTTTAGAGTGATAAGTTTTGACAGAAAAAAAAACACATGCACGCATTCTTATACTGGATAATCGAAACCATGTTAACAAGAGTGTCATGAAAACTTCCGGAAAAAAAAATTGGCAGATCCCACATACATGGCAATTGATGATATGCAAACACGAATGAGAAATGTTGATATGTAACATTAAAATCAGCACAACCTTACAAGGTGGAAGTAAATGATGCCGTACACGACTTCCGTGTCATGATTATCATGTTTGGATGTGTCGTTTACTTTCGTCATGTATTCACATCACGTAATACCAAATTTAGTATACGTGGAGCTAGCGAAACAGCCGCGAGCACGCTATATGAGCGTGTGTTGTTGCCATGCTCTTACATGACACGCGAGTCAGGATTATCATGTTTGCACCAGTCATATATTTCGTCATCCATTGATGTCACATAACACCATATTTAGTATATGTGGAGTGAGCAAAATAGCCGCGAGCGCGTCATGAAGGGCCCAATATACTTCAATATAACGTTGACGCGCGCGCACGCTGGGCACAGCGACGCAACGTAAGCCAAATGCGAGCACTCTATAGTCTGACGCCAGGAGCTACCAACGTTCATCGGCGCGGCCCAACGGCAACCGGCGCGAAATGCGACATGCTGGATTTCGCGCCAAAGCATTACCCAGACAACACTGCGTCTCCCACTTTTCGTGACGGAGGGACACCGGACGCACTGAAACGCGCATGTGTCAAAGCAACACAGCGTAGCGCACGCCTGCCGTATATCGCAGTACCGGCGCCTGGCATGGCAACGCCGGCGTAACACGACGAAATGAACGCCGGCAAGCACGCTCACCACGTCACGTTGAAATGTATTGGCACCTAGACTATGGCATATGGTCATGTTCTCACATGACACGCATCTCATGATTATCATGCTTTCTCCAGTCACAGACCTTTTTCATCCATTGGCATCACGTAATACCAAATTTGGAAATTGTCTAGTCTTATGTCCGCGAGCGCATCATCAGTGCGGCATGTAGTCATGTTGTTACATGACACACATGTCGTGATTATCATGTTTTGATGTGTCATTTACATATGTCGTCCGTTCGCGTTGCGTAATACTGAGTTTGGTACATGTGAGCTGGCGAAACGGCCGCGAGCACATCATGAGCATTGCATATAGTCATGTTCTCATATAACACGCATCTAATGATTATCATGTTTGCACAATTATCATACCTTCGTCATTCATTCATATCACGTAATACCAAATTGGGTATAAGTGAAGCTAGAGAAACGGACGCCAGAGTATCATGAGCGTGGCATGTAGTCATGTGGTGACATGACACGCATCTTATGATTATCATGTTTTCACCAGTCACATACCTTCGTCATCCATTCACGTACTGTAATACCAAATTTGGTATATGTGACGCTAGCAAAACGGCTGCGAGCGCATCATAAGCATGGCATGTAGTCATGTTGTTGCATGACACGCATGTCATGATTTTCATGTTAGTGTCTGTCGCTTGTGTTCGCCATGCAATCATGCCATACCATACTAGCGTTGCAACTTGCCATGTGAACGAAATCACCGCAAGAGCTGCAGGAACGCGAAATGTAAATCATGACATTCATGACATACATATCATGATTTTCATGTTATAACCAGTCAAATGTGTTCTTCATACAGTCATGTTAAGCCATACCAAGTTTGGCATCGATACCATTATCTAAACGGCCAGGAGACCTAGAAGCCATTGGTGGATAGATAGATAGATAGATAGATAGATAGATAGATAGATAGATAGATAGATAGATAGATAGATAGATAGATAGATAGATAGATAGATAGATAGATAGATAGATAGATAGATAGATAGATAGATAGATAGATAGATAGATAGATAGATAGATAGATAGATAGATAGATAGATAGATAGATAGATAGATAGATAGATAGATAGATAGATAGATAGATAGATAGATAGATAGATAGATAGATAGATAGATAGATAGATAGATAGATAGATAGATAGATAGATAGATAGATAGATAGATAGATAGATAGATAGATAGATAGATAGATAGATAGATAGATAGATAGATAGATAGATAGATAGATAGATAGATAGATAGATAGATAGATAGATAGATAGATAGATAGATAGATAGATAGATAGATAGATAGATAGATAGATAGATACGCTCAAAGCCGCCGAAGTTAGCTAAGAAATGCTTCGCATTTAATATTTACCAAGCTAAGAGCAAAGTTAGCATTAAAACGCGACAGACTGCATAATCTCGAAGTGCTAGAATGCTTTGAGAACCTCATACGAATACAAAATTCTGCTAAGTTTTGCTACTCAAACATTCTGTTATCTTTACCGAAAATGGAACAACTGCCTTTCACGAAACAGTTCGAAAAAAAAATGGTGAAACTGGTAGAAAAAAAGAGAACTTTATGCAGAAACAACAATAGGGGTGCTTATAATCATGAAGCTGGGTAGTGGGCTTAGCGGAATATCTTAGCGACCACTCGGAGAACCACATCGCAGTAAGTGAGCTCAAAATATTTTGTGTATCCGTTTGTCCAAGATATGCAATGACTATTTTGAAGCATCTGGTCAAACAAGGGTAGAGTTATACTGAGGCGCTTTTCCAACTACGAAGCCTTGAAAGCAAATTCTTCTGTTGCGTGAGTGTTCTTCAAAGAATAATAGAGCTAGGTAAGACATTAAAAAACAGCGTGTTCTTGTCTACGTTTCAACGCAAAATTTAAGGGAGCTATAATGTAGTTCAACTAATCGTTTATGCAAGAATAGATTTGTCGTTGCCTGGGTGGTCTTTGCACCACCAGGTGGCACCACGAATTCCTCCACCCATTTTCATGCTTCCATTGACCTGATTGAACGCAAAACTGGCAAGGAAACTTAAACTCCTAAGAAAATGCACATGCAGTGACCTATAATTAGATATGTAGCCTCGTGTTCACGTCCTAAACAACATTTTTACTAAACATTCCTGCAAGACCACAAGCATCTCAAAACACATATCAAAACTGGTAAGACGAATAGATACCCCTTATATAGATCACTTCATCAGGGTTCTCAAAGCTTTTTTGTATAGCAAATATACATTTTGGGTGGTTTTCGCAAACAAGCGGCTCCACAGCTTAACATAATTTGGGCATGTTAAATGGACGACTTTCGAGTTGATTTGGCTATGTGTTAAGTACCCATAGAGTTCCGATCGAACAAAATACATTTATTCGTTGTTTGTACTCTCGATCTTCATTCATGTTGTGTTGCCCCTGTGCTCAATGTTTTTCAATAGTTAAGATCTATGTTTAGAAAAGCTCAAAGTGTTTTTGAAGTCCAATGAACTAAGTTTATTACTTCAATTAACAGTGGTGATATGCGTTAGGATGTGAACGAAGCAAAAAATGTGCGCAACCCGCGAAGTTAGTCAGCGGGACATCTTACATATACACAAGGAAAAGCTAGACGAATTTTTATTACGAAAGTTTCAAAGGTGAAAAACAAAGAGCTATCCGGAAGGTGATGCACCCGTTCTGTCCCAGAGGACCACTTCGTAAGACTTTGGCTTGGGCTGTGTGCCTGCATGGTGGGACACGAGTCTGCCCTTATTTATTCGCATGCATTTTCGCAAGCACAGGCTGGTTAATCAGACAGAGAAGAAAGTAGAGGGAACGTACACCACCAGCTTCAAACTACTTTAATTTCCTCCGACTACCATCTCTCGCAGTACTCTATGAAGCTAGTGACTGAAGCACAGACAGCACTTATACCCGCACTCTTTCAGTATGAGAATACGTCACTGTCTACTTCAAAGTAGAGTTCCTCAAAACAAAAGCATGTTCGAAAGTAAGAAAGAGTGCCACCTTCTCATTTTTGCAGACCTATTACAAGCGCAAAGCTGCGCTGCAAAGATTTAGCATCGTAAGGTATATCAATGGGTAACGTGTTCCCGGAAGATTCATCAGTCTTTCGAGTAAAAGCCGTGACTGTGAACTTTTCAAGAGACGCGAACATCAGAGATCAGAACTTCATTTTTTTGTTCGTGTCTAGCTAAAGGCTCTCTTTTGGCTTAATGACTCAAATGAAGGTTCAAGCAGATTCGGTTAAAGAGCCCTAGTAGGGTGGCCCTTCTAGCCACCCTAGCCCTGGGGAAGCGTATGCGATGAACTAGTTAAGTGCATGCGCTCACAAAGCCTGAACTTTTTTTCTCCAAAAGGACGTGAAAGATTCAGGGCTGAAAGAGAGTTTTTACCAAACCAACAATGTAATAGTGGTAATAAGTTGTAAAACATATTGAACCGGTATTGTAAGACGTTCCGAGGTTATGATATATTTCACAAAACGGCCACATACAGGCGCTGTCTATGTGGCGCCGTGTGTCGTTAACAGAGATAAGAGGTCAGTTAGTTGCGTAGTATCGCCCCAGGCGTCATGCTATGTCAACTGTTTGACAATGAATGTTCGGTTGAAAGCTACCCAGTTCTTACAAAGGTCCATAATTTATTGGAATCTATAAGCTTCATCCTAAGCATCACCATCATCAGTCATAGCATCAACAACGTGCGCAACTAGGTAGTCATTACACATTTCCTAAGAGTGAAGTGGGTACCTCTTAACTGCACATGCTGTAAGCACTTTAAGAGAGTCTACAGCGTCAAATGTCACGTGCAAAGACGTTAATCTCCTCACGGAACAGCTGAGATATCCACCTAGACGCGAGTCATTGCAAAGGAACGAGAAAGCACACTTTAATGCGAAGCTTACGTTATGTCGAGGTATCTTTCTTTTTTTTTTTTTTGGTTAGGAGTTGGTGTTTGCTTGTAATAGGCCACATACCGAAGCAATGAGCGAAATAGAAACAATGAAACAATATGAGCAGTTGGCCTAATTGCAACCATCGCATTAACATTTTCTGCGATGCCAGACCTTCATTTTTTTCATACTAACGCATAATCTAGACGTTTACTACGGCACGTGTGATTTTCGCCGTGGCCGTTGATAACCCAAAATCCAAAATTTCCTTGTCCTTTAGCAGCCTTCGAAAAAGGCACAACTCCAGTTGAGCAGCATCCGCATGCACATCACACCGTAACAATGTTTTAATGTATTTCAGAGAGGCTACCAAAACCACGGGAAAAGCTTCCTCCGCGACAAAAACAAAGAAACTTTAGTGGAAAATAGATCACACTCTCATATTTGCTTCACACGAGTAATATCATTCTAATAATGTGATTTTATCATTCTTTTCTCATGCACCAATAATCAAAACTTTAATCCATTCACAAACATTCCCCTCTTTCTCGTTCCCTTTTTGCAATGCTTTAATGCACAGTCCACCCGACACTGGCATCGCTGTCACGTATATCAACCCTCACGAGGGACGCAGTGCGTTAATGCAATTACTATATCGATATGTACTGTCCCCTGATTGAAATTGAACAGCTACTCTGACAGAAACGATGACTGACCCATGTCTGCTTTACAGTCAGACGAACTCTAGCGTTACGTACCCCCCCCCCCCCCCCCCCCAATCCTTTGCACTTTACATAGGAACACGTTGACCTACACGTGTGCGTCACCATAGAAAGAAGTAAAGGACAACGACACTAAACTAGCCGAGCGTGACTTGAAGCGACCTTCGCCTCTGTATTCGCGACCAGGAAGGCATGGCAGGGAATGCGACGCTATAGTAAAGTCTCTTCTGGGACACTTTAACCCCTTTATTCGCTCGAGTTGTTTCGTGCTTAAGTACTCGTATACCCCGAAGGAATCGTGGCTGCATCCGCAAGGCTTGTTGCTATATGCATAAAGTTTCATGCACCTTTGCGCGCGCATGGCGTTAATCCTGCATTTCTTTACTGAGAAGGCCTCCACCATCCAGCAATCTTATTTGTGTGAAAAAAGTAATGCATCTAAAGAAGCAGCTAGAATATATACATTTAAAAAGAAAACAAGCACGCTTGGGATATATAATGAATATTGAAAAGCGCGCTTGCAAGGTGGATCACATAGTCCGCGGACGAGCCCACTTGAGACGGCTTGATAGAGATTGATGCCTACGCTGGGCAGTTCGTTAAGTGTGGCCGCAGGAGTCTTTTCTCGCAAAGCAATTGCAGCGTGACCCTGTTTTGGGGCGATGATTCTGGCAAAAAAGTTTTAAATTGTAATGAATTGGCGAAACGGGTTGAAAATTTCCAATGCATCTATATATAGGGCACGAGAGAAGTTTCCCAGCTATGCTCTAAAGATAGGCAGCAGCCATTGATTTAATTGAATATATTGCGGGGTTCTTAGAGTGTCCAGCTTTTGTGGTTGTTTGGCTTTATTCAGAACGCCGAGCATTATGTGCGTAATGAATACGTCAGTTCGTGAATAGGCAGCCTATACATAGCTTGCCTGCGTAAAAACCTCAAGGCTGCGCCGAGAATAAACCTCAAGGCTGCGTCTGCTATTTTCGAATAAAAAATGTGCGATACATACATCGATCTACCAGTAACTCTTCTTTTTTGTTCAATTACATTGTTCAATTACATTATGTAATTGCATTGTTGTGGTCAATCACGTATCACTTTTACTTATTATTCCCACATTCATCCACACATGTTGTTTTAGACGCGAAAATTGCTCCTTCGAAAAACCTCTAAGAATCATCCAACAAATTCACTAACATTAACAAGTGCTAATTACTTGGTCTGTGACTGCATCGTGGCGGCGCTGCGAACCGCGCCTGTATGACGTCAGATAGGATATTCTCGCGCATTCGTCTGCTACGAAGACACCGTGCCGTGTAAAAACGACTGTCCTGGTAGAACTCCACAACGGAGCAATTTAGGTGGTTATCTTGTGTATAGTGGCTACTGAAACTCCTCGGACAAGTGGGAGTCAGCTTTTGACGTTGAATTTAGAAGCACGGTACCTTCTTTGTTAAAACAGCAGTCGCTTGTGTCCGTACAAGTGCTACGCATTAGCGAAGTACTGTTCCGCGCCTTTACTTCACTTTATTGCACGCCTTTCTTGAAGCGACAATGACGAGGAGTGTACTTGCTTTGACTATACATGCGGAGACAGGAGAGCCGGCGTGTTGCACTACACTCCGAAACATACACAGGCTGATAGGCGTGCGCGGAGTTACCGGTTACAAGTGGGAGGAGATGTTGCGACGTAGCGCCTTCCTTCTTTCGGTCGGGGTAAAGAGATGCACAGCGATGCTTCGCAATAGACAGAAAATTGACAACTAAATCATCACGTGCTACTTACAAAGTCTTGTCCTGCACTGCCTTTGTTGAAAGGCTTTCCAGGAATGAAGGTAGGAAGTATAGCCTAAACAATTCTTGGAATATAACACACAGCGCTTTCGGGTGTCATTTTATCATCCACGAACATACGTGGCCCTAACCAAATGACAACATCTGTGGTCCATCAAGTGCTGCCGCTGCCTATTTACGTGTATACCCGTGCTAAAGCGAGAAGTTTATGAATTGTTAGAAAAACTAGGAAACACAAATAACTAGGGCTTCTGTTGTCCGTTGGGGAAACTTTATATGTGTACTATGGGGCCAGTGCTGGGTAAAGTTTGCTCTTCGAACAAGGACTCCGACCCGGCGTTTTACCCCCTGCTGGGTTAACAAACGAATCACTGATGTGATTATTCGGAACACTCATATGGCTGAGCGCGCAAGTTTCAACGACGCTCCGAAGAATTCCTTTCAGAGCTTATTAAAAAAAGCGATGGAAGCGACCTGCCGCACTATAGTGACCAGACGGTTCAGAGGAACCCTATAGTTAAGTTAGTAAAGCTAGTTCAGCGAGTTAAAAGCTCAAATGTTTGTAGTTCACTGGAGAAGTCTGCTCTGTGTGTACGCATAGTTAATGAATGATGGAGACGAACACTTCGTATTTTAAATGTTGGGGATTAAAAGAGCTGCATAAATCCTCACTTAGTTTAAGTACTAGCTAACGCAAGGGGACTGCGGATCTCGTGTGCACATGCCTGACATTGGATTTCTCCGAGTCGATAACGCAATCGACCGAGAACGGCCTCAGTTTTCAGGAGCACAATGCGCCTTCCTACATAGCGGAAGACATCTGCACGTAGCCTGTAGCAGTTCTTTTTCTTTTTCAACATTATTGTCGAGTCAATGTCAACCACAATCGAGCGAAAGAAACTTTCGCGGTGAGAGCAGCGCAAACTTCGTAATGACCATACATTTCGCTCAGTTAGTGAACCATTAACGGTTTTGCACGGGACAAAAACTTAGCGTTAGTATACTGGAGAGTGTTCAACGATAAGTAGTGTAGCCCACTCTCTTCCGCGGCAGATTATTAGTTCAAAAGATATTGCAACGCTAACTTCGTCTAGCGCTTGGCATAGCGCTTCCCATGGTATCAGCTTTTACTCACCGCTGGTATCTTTTCAGTTCTTAGTCGGTCTTCGTGGTGTCATGACACGTATTTTGTGTGCATGAGTGCATGTCTACTGTTTTTACATCATGAATCCGACCCGTCGTGTAGGTCCAAAGTTTTTGCTTCTCCGTTTGCTTTTCTGTGGTTCTTCGCAAAGTTAGTGACAGTCAACACACTCGAACGTGGAGAAACAAAGTCCTGCGTCGCCGCTGCATACAGCATCCCAAAAAGCCCACTAAGTAGGATTTCAGAAAACAAGGCTGATATAAGGACCATACTATATCCGCTTTCGGCGCCTGGCGATTACGCGTTATCTGCGTTCGAACATCTCAGGGTGCGGATCATTAAGTGCGGATCACTTTATGGTGCAAGGCTGCGGTCCTATGCTGCTATCGTCGCTTGGCGAAATGCAGACAGAACCATATAAAGCGTAGGCAGGGGACCAATAGCATGTCTAGAAGAACAAATGGGAGTTAAAGAGACACTAGAGAGCTACGCTATTTTTCGCGTATCATTAAAGCACAGCTTCACAAACCCGAAAACACCCCTCTTACCGAGACATGACACTCAGTAAAGGAGAAATCACGCGAAAAAAAAAGTGGGTGGGGACGACAATTTCAGATTCCCATACCATACACCATGACGTAGACAGTTTTGAAGGGGTCTACTGGGCTCCACGTAGTTTCCAACCGATAAAAATGAAGTACATTGTAATGTATGGGTGCCGTAGACTTAGCATACGAAGTTTTAGAAAATTTTCGTCGAGCCATTGACGCGAAAAGACAAGCAGTATACGCATTGAAATAATGACGTCACACACACGTGAATTTCGGTACGCAATTCGAACATGAAACTCCAACCTTGATTTTCTCTGCTATAGTGATGAACCTACGATTGTGAAACATATGGTATAAAAGCTCTCAGAGTACACTTTGTAAATCTAAATAAAGTTCTTGTTCCTTAGTGTACCTTCAACAATCAATAATTTGCTTACAATGTCTAAGACTAGCATGTTAAGTTGAATGTGCCTATTAAGTAGCTCAAGGATATTGGATGACTTCTGTAATGGTTATTAGCCCTTCACACGCTGCGCTGCTTACGTCGGTGTGGATTTCCATGTAGGCGTATTTAAGGTCCCTAGATGAAACAAGTTTCCAAGGTAGCGACAACTTTCCCTTTCCTCTTCGCCTATGTTCCTGAAGTGCCCCCTAGAAGGTTTAAAACTTTCATCCAAAAGCGAATGTTTGGCTTCTGTTGCTACGGTGAATAGATGTAAATGAAACAAAATGGAACGAAATAAGACGTAGAATAAACAGTTACCTTTATGAACAAAAACGGCACAACACAAGAGCAAGCGGGATGTGCGTTACTCAACCGGCAACGTAGTGCAGTTCTATACCTTACACCACTAGCCATGGCGTCTCGCGTAGTACATTTTAGTTCCACGGCCGCGGTGTTTCGTCCAGTTCTAACTAGTCCACTTCTCCGATTGTGTTTTGTTCGTGCTGTGACACAGTGAACGTGCTTCTTGCTAGATCTTGTAAGTGGCCACAGGGCGTGACGTTGTGACGATTGATTACAACCGGCTTGTGCACACGCAAGAAAAAAAACTACGACCAGACTGGTACAAACACTCGTCCAGCAGCACTGCGATGACGTTTTTTTTTTTAATGTGCCCATTCGGACAATCGTGATGCCAAGTGATTCTGATGCGGTGCTGGGAACTTCCTGAAAAGTGATAGGTCTATGGGTGAGGTGTCTCGAAGCAGCGCGTTTCGGCTCAAGCGGGAACTGGTCAAGAGTGAAAGGTTTTTGAAGAAGCGTTGATTACAACCTACAGCTGCTCTGTATACGTGCATACCCACATGTATTTGTACCAACTGGCATGCACTAGACACGCATTAGACGCGCACCTGGCGTTTCAATAAAAACCGACAAGTGAACTCACTTCGCAGATCCGCGTCGACATACGTTGACGGAATTGCACGAAAGCATTCGCGTGAAATGGTTCATAGTTGCACTTCATGGTGCGCTTCATCTCGAAAAGCACGAGGTGAATGGAAGAGAGCGAAACCATTTTCTGTTGTTTACGGCAACGCAGCATTGCTGAAAAACGCAGATGTTGCATTGAACGAGCATGGCGAAACAATCTTGGTCGACTTAGCGCACACCGAAACGCTCCTCTTCATCAGTTTATGTTCTGGCTACGATTTTGTCTTTGGTCACAGCAAGAATCCGGCTGGAGCCATATGCGCATGCGTACTCGTTTTGAACCTTTGCATAATAATAAATAACACCACAAGCCATTTGCAAGATCACGTGCAAGTAAAGCACCAAATAAAGACGCGGATGGAAGAGAAAAAGAGGAGTAATCGAGAGAGTGCGGAGGACGGCTCGAGGACAATGAGTGACGCTACCTTGTTTCATCTATGGACCTTAGGGGTATTCGTCAAAGTGCGCAAGTATCAGCGGCGTCTGCAGGCATCATTTTAGTTCTTGAACTGCTTTTTCCTGCGGCGTTTCCCACTTAAACTCGACATCGGTCCTTGTAAAGTTAGCAAGTTGCTCTGAAACGTGGACCAAATTTTTGATGAACTAGATGAAATAATCACACAGTCCAAGAAATTAACGCACGAAGTTCTTGTCGGTTGTCGGTAGGTGGTGGTGGTGGTGGTGGTGGTGATGGTGGTGGTGGAGAAGGAGGAGGAGGAGGAGGAAGAAACTTTATTCAGGAAAAAATTTGGCCCTGTATCTGCATGTTGAAGTGCAAATGTCGTCGAAAGGCGATAGTCTTGCGTGTGGAGAGAGTGAAGAAAACATTTATTTGATGTTCTGCGCAAAAAAGTCAGTGAATGGTATTCTGGAGGCGCTGCGTTAGAGTGCCTCGAGCGTGCAGCGGAGGCGAACGAGTGCATAAAATCACGTCACACGTGAGACATGAGCGCCATCTGACAGTTTTCTTAAGAAACAAAGCGCGCGGCTCTGAGACGGGCGTGCGCGCCCATCTCAAGTATGATAAGCTGTAGAACGCAAGGCGACGCGTAATTGCACCACCGTCTCGTCTTAGCAAAGCGTAGGAAACACTCGCCTTTTCGTGCAAGCGTTGCATGGTCAGCGCAGCGTGATAAATGCTACGTTCTTTAAAATTACCGATGCCTTTTCTAGAAGACGCACATACTGAATATACACGTGTTGTTACGGTGCCTCAGATAAGCGCAATAATTGATTTTTAATTGACAACCACACAAGCATGAACGCTGAGTCTTCAGCAACACTGGTGGGCGCTGCCGATGTGGTCGGCCGTTTGGCGTATCGCCTGGTGCCGTTTAGAGTACCCAGTACCGTTGAGGGTTGACAAACAGACAGACAGACAGACAGACAGACAGACAGACAGACAGACAGACAGACAGACAGCAGACAGACAGACAGACAGACAGAGACACAGACAGACAGACAGACAGACAGACAGACAGACAGACAGACAGACAGACAGACAGACAGACAGACAGATGAAAATTTTTGCGTCAAAGGTCGCCGAGAAGGACTGTCGTCTTTAAAAAAATTGGCCCGGTATCTGCATGTAATCTGCAAAGTCGTCGAAAGACGATAGTGTTGCGTGTAAAGAGAGCGAACAATTTATTTGATGTTCTGCGCAAGAAAATCGGAGAATGGTATTTTAGGGGCGCTGCGTTAGAGTGCCTCGAACGTGCAGTGGAGGCGAACGAGCGCATCAAGTCACGTCACACGAGAGACATGAGCGCCAGCTGGCAGTGTTCTTGGAAAACGAAGCACGTGGCTCTGAGACAGGTGTGCGCGCCGTCTCAGAGGTGATAGGATGTAAAACGCAAAGCGACGGGTAGGTTCCACGAACATCGCGTCTTAGCAAGGCGTTAGAAACGCTCACCTTTTCGTGTAAGCGTTGCATGGTAAGCGCAACGTGATAAACGCTACGGTCCTTAAAATTACTTATGTATGCCTTTTCTAGTAAAAGATGTACATGCAGAGTACATACGTGTCGTTATGGTGCCCCAGACTTCCGCAATAATTGCTTATTGACAATCACACAAGTGTGAGCGCTAAACCTTGAGCAACATTGGCGGGCGCGGCGGATGGGATCGGCCGTTGCAAGTACCCGGTGTTGTTAAAAGTGGACAAACAGACAAATGCACAGACAATACATAGAGACAGACCGACAGACAGACCAAATTTATGCGTCGAAGGACCCCAAGAGGAACTACCGTCTTTAAAAAAAAAGAAGGTGAATGCAAGCAGTTGTGGTCGGTCCTAGAGCACTGCACAGGCCCGGGCCGGCCCGGCCCGCGGGCCGGGCCAGGCCGTCTGAAGCGTTTCTGGTGGGCCCGGCCCGGGCCCGGGCTCGAAAGTGTGGGCCTGGGCCGGGTCTGGGCTTCAGGCTGCGGGAGCAATGAAGATTTCGGTTTTTTTATTTGTGGTTGACACATACGGTACAATCTGTAAGTAAATAAAGATATTTGTTGCTCGCGTCCTTCGTTGCGCCTATGAACGTGTCGGCCGACTTGTATGTGGCTGATTTGATTGATTTGTGGGGTTTAACGTCCCAAAACCACCATTTGATTATGAGAGACGCCGTAGTGGAGGGCTCCGGAAATTTTGACCACCTGGGGTTCTTTAACGTGCACCCAAATCTGAGTACACGGGCCTACAACATTTCCGCCTCCATCGGAAATGCAGCCGCCGCAGCCGGGAATCGAACCCGCGACCTGCGGGTCAGCAGCCGAGTACCTTAGCCACTAGACCACCGCGGCGGGGCGACTTGTATGTGGCTATTCTTCTGGTCAAACTGTAAGCCGTAAATCACCTTCAAAGCGTCACAATAATTTTAGCTCGGGCAGTGAGGGAATTAGGAAGAAATAACTTGTCACAGACATCGCAAGCTAGTAACTGTCTTGACGAGGCCCACACCTGAACTTGTCCTGAAGCATTTTAAGGTGCAGGCGCGTGTAATTCGCACCATCCGGAAAATGAAGGCCCTACCGCTTTGCGGCGACCACTGCGAGATTTGGTAACTCATCATGCGAGAGCAAAAATAAGAGGCACGCATGGGAAGAAGCGTGTAAGAATGAGAGAGTAAAGACGGTCTCGTTACTAGGCGACACCCGGCTAGGCGGAGCATGCGCAGACCGCGGTCCGCCCATAAAGAACCTCATGCAAGGAACTGCTTCATGTGTAGCGTGGGACCCGGGTCGCCATGTACTGAAAAAGAGAGAGAAAAAAAAGAGAAAGCTTCGGATGTTGTGTCGTAGCTCGGCAGAGCACACTGATGCTTTTATTGTGTTGGTTACTGGCGTTCTATAGTTCGTAATTTGTCTCCTCTACATATGGCACTATGAATGCAGCTGTATTGCGAGACAAGCTCGCTGCCGGCGAGCTTAAGCTCGTCTCCAAGCAAGCTAAGAAAAGCCAGGTTTGGAAACAATTCCTGCAAGTTGTCGATGTGCACACCTTATCACCAGCAGGACATGTGCAGTGCAAAAGATGCAAAGCTTTCTTCGCATATGATGGTGGGAAGACAGGGACGTCACATCTGAACCTCCACAAGTCCAAGGCTGCTGGTGACACCACTGCCATTTCTTCGTTCTTCACTGCGAAGAAACCCCAGGTTTCATGTACCGTTAAGGGGAATCTGACGGCTGCTTGCGTGATGTGGTGCGCTAAAGATATGCGGTCATTTGACGTTGTTTGCGTTGATGGATTCCTAAATGTTGCCGATGAACTGGTTGCTATCGGTGCCAAGTACAGGAGCATATCCGCGAGGACCGTGATTTGGCATCCTACGACGGTGTCTCGCAGGGTGTCCGAAGTTGCAAGCGAACTCCGAGAAGTGGTGATGCCTGAGATTGAGTCGGCGATGAAGGAAGGTCGCTGCTCGATGACACTCTACATGGGGACCAACGACCACAAGAAAATTGCCTATATCACTGCAACGGCGTACTATGTAAGTGTAAAATGGGAACTGATGAGCCTTGTTCTGTTCACTAGTGACTTTCCCCCCGAGAGAAAAACGGGAGAGAACATCCGTAAGGAGATTGTACGATGGAGTGCTAAGTTGGGGATTGATGAAGGCATGTTGAGCAATGTGGTGTTCGTGACAGGCCAGGGTGCCAATATAATTAGAGCGCTGCGTCCGTATGCGAGAATGAACTGCTCTGCGCACGTCCTGAACACCGTTCTTCGGAACGCATTTGATGACAAATACCTCGCTCAGAAACTTCCCGACCTTTTGGAACAACGGCAAATAGTGAAAGCTGTCGTGACTTTCTTAAAACAGAGCGGACTGACGAGCCAGATACTACACGGTGTGTGCCAGGAGATATGTACGCGGAGGAATTCAAAGCTCGTCATGATCAAGTCCGTGCTAAGTCAGTACGATGTGATAATGTGATAAAGAGCCTCCTAGATTCAAGGGGAAATCTGCTCTTGGGAGCCGTCAATAAGGCTTTGTTGACGGAGGTCGCCGAATTCTTGGAGCCCTTCAAAGAGGTTAGCGAAAAGCTTGATCAGGATAAAGTGGCAATGCTGCCCCTTGTACTGATGTACTACACAAAACTGAAGAAGCACCTTACTGCTGATTCGACAGACTCACGAGAAATGTGCCAGCTCAAGTCGAGGACACTAGAATTCCTTCGAATAAAACTGCCCATAGAAGAGCTTCACAAAGTGCCAACGTTTTTGTGGCCGCCTTTCCGCCATCTCCGCGTTCTTGGTGAGCAGGAGAGAAAAAGTGTTCATGACAGAGTACGCGAATTGCTAATCGATGTACATATGCGCTTGCCACAAGGAGAAACGAGCACAAATCAATCTTATCATGAACCCCCAGCGAAGCGTACGTCCCTTGACGAATTTAAGGAGTGGCGCGATGCTGCGGAAACTCAACCAGCCAACAGTGAGCTTAGCAGTTACCTTCGGGACAGTGACTCATGTGAGGACGTTGAAAAACTGCTTAAATGATGGGAAGCCCATCGTAGGAAATACCGCGGGCTTTCATTTCTTGCAAAAAAAAAGTACTTTGCATCTCATTCACGAGCGCCAGCAGCGAACGCAATTTTAGTGCAGCTGGGTACGTACTCCAAGACAGGAGGACCTGCTTGAGGCCGGAGAGCTTGGACAACTTGCTGTTTTTGCCCACGAACACGTAGATTTTTGCCTTTTTCTGGCCTTTTCGCACACGTATTCCTGTGGCATCGTTTTCAAGTGCGGTCTTTTTGTGTCATTGACAGTTATTTTAAGCGTATTTTCTATCTCTATTTCACAACTAAGGGTGAAACCATTTAACTGAAAAAGCATCAAGCATGTTGTGTAGTAGCTTGATTATATAATTATAATGTAAATGGCAAGGTCGTTTACATGACGGTGTTGGAATACGAAAAATATATACTTCATCTGCTATTGGTGGCTCTTCACAATATATAACGTTAAAGTTTTTTTATATTGCTGCAAGAAAATATTAATCAGGATCCTCTTAAAAATGTGTAAATAACGTTTCTAACGCGAGTGTATGAAAGAGAATCAACGGAAATGTCACGGGTTTGATTCTTTTCGCTTTTTCGTGTTAGTTGTACACTTTTCAATAAATTTTGTGGCTATGTTTCAGTTTCCCTATACTGCTATTTTAATGTGACATATAGGCAACATTTCATCTATATTCCTTGCTCACAAACCACGCTATGAGTACGAGGCACGCTGTATCGGAGACCGGATAAATTCCGACCACCTGAAGTTCTTTAACGTGCACCTAAAGATAAGTACACGGGTGTTCTTGCCTTTCACCCCGTCAAAATGCGGCCGCCTTTGTTGCGGTAATTGCAACCACGTCCTGCTACTTAACAGCAAGACAGCTAAACCACTGAGTTATCACCGCGGGCAAAGCAACATTTCAACGCATGTGCACACTGAATTTTCCCTCTGATTCCCCGCTGCAAAGCGAAAAGCATCATTGATAATATAGTCAACAACTATTATTCTCTAGTGGGCCCGGGCCGGGCCTAATCATAAGTTTAGCAAGTTTAGCAATGAACACCCGTGCCTGGGCTGGGCCCGGGCTTGGAACCTCGGGGTCAGGCCGGGCTTGCGCTGGGGTAGGTCATGTACGGCCGGGCCCAGGCTCAGCTAGCGCTTCATAAAGCGGGCTCGGGCTGGGCTCGGGCCATAAAATCAGGCCCGTGCAGTGCTCTAGTCTGGCCCTCAGACCAGGACTCCGCCGGCACGAACAGCTTGCTGGGTTTGGTCAGGCAAAGCTATTTGACTATGCTTGGCTTCATCCGCAAGCGATGCCTCCCACTGCCTGTTTAACATGTGTGGATGGTTAGTAACGTGTGGACTGTGGTTCTGTGTGCGCCTTTTGATGCCCTCCAGAGTTATGTGGGTGAGTGTCGGTGTGTCTGAACACCATGGACACGTTTCTTTAAATAGTGTGGGATATAGAACAATTAGGTGGCACAAATTTGGAAAGCTATTGGTTTGTGTGCGTCTCCAATCCCCGCTGCGTGGCGGGAAGGCGGTGATTGAAGCTGTTTTCCGCGGGTTGGGGCGAACGCCAGCCTTGCTGATGACGTGGCCTATGAACAAGAGCTACTCGTATTCCAAGTACGCGTATGCCAAGTATGTCATCAGAGTACGCGAGACAAATTGGCCACTTTAATCGTACGAGTACTGTATTTATAACGCGTTGAAAACTAGCAGGTGCCGAGCAAAGGTCGAAGGGCATGACCTTCAACACGAAGAGGCCGTCTGGTGTTACGAACGCCGTCTTCTCTCGGTCTCTCTCCCACCGACGTCTATTTGGCAACAGCCAGTCTTGAAGTCCATCGACGAAAAATACTTCGTGTTGTGAAGTCAATCCAGGGCGTCGTCTATCCGTGGGAGTTGATTAACATTCTTTTCTGTGACTCTGTTCCACGCGGCGACAATCCACACAGAAACGTAGGGTTCCGTCCTTTTTTTTTTTCACTAATGCACGAGTGACACCCCACGGACTCTTAGACGGCTGGATGATGTCGTCACGTAGCAATTTATCAACATGTCTGTTTAGGTCCTTGCGTTCGCGGATTATTCTGAATATTGCATGTGGATTTATTTTGTGAATAATGTACTGTGCAAACGACTCGTCATTCGCGTAACGATACTAATACTAATCTCAAGAATGACTGAAATCTAAACGTCAATTCTGGACAGCGATCTTGGTGGCCATGTGGGGGGACACACGCACACGCACAAAAAAGAAGATAGGCTTCAGACTAATTATTTATGCACGTGCGTGTAGTTTATGAAGATACGTATCAATTAAAAATTACGGAGAAAGGAACGTGCGAGCCGCAGGCCGCGTGTTGAGACCCATTTAGTGTAAAACATAGCATATAAAGAATCAGGAAGAAAGAAACAGGGAGAAGGAATAAGAAAGATAAAAAAGAGATAAAAAAGATACGTAAAGAAAGAGAAAAAAACAAACATACACATGGATAACATGATAGTAAGAAGGGAGCAAGCGAAAAAAAGTGCGAGTGAGACAAAGATAGCAAAAAAGAAATAGCAAGGGACAGAAAAAAGGTAGAAATAAACAGACACAAAAAACATAGAAAACACATAGAAGAAAGAAAGAGAAAGAGAAAAAAGATAACTATAGATATGCAAAACCACCAAGCTGCATAAAAAATATAGATAAATATTGGAACAGGTTGCCCAGCGATCGGCGATGGGTCCATGCTTTTCTGTGCCAAGCATTGCGTGACTTATTGCCAATTTCCCTCATACTTGTGTATACTTTAAGATTAAGCGAGGTTCCGAAGTGCATTTCGACGAACTGTCATTGAGCAGTGCAGTCTTCAACACTATATTTACGAGATATGTCTAATGCTAGTCCCTTTTCCACCCAGATTGTTTCATCACTCAACCGTAGCACACTGAATTGACTAAATGCGGTATTTCCCCGTCGATTATAACGTTGAGAAACGTTAACGGTGGCTTAGCTCGTTTGTGCCAGGATATATAGCGTCAGTTTGCGCATTGACGGTCAGACGAACCGCAGATGCATAGGCGGATGAACGGATAGACGTACGAACCATCGACGGACGGATGAACGGGCTGGTGAGCTATAGAGGAGGCGCTGGTCAAGCGCTAACCCACTAGTTACACGTCATTTCACGAGCTTTGAGGCCTTATACAGCGCACTAGTGGTGCACCGTATGACGTCACTGCTCCTCACGCGTGCCCTGCAAAACTGCTCACCTTGAGCCACGCAAAACTCCTCAACATCGACCAGTGTAGCTTATGCTGTACAAAATGTCGTTATGCGCTGCGCGGGAAGTTGTTAACGCTGGCGCTGTGCTATGCCACTGCTTCTACCTTGTTCTTTTGTTAATAACATGAAACATTGATCGTGGCTTTACTTAGAATGAGCGTAACGATTGCCGCGTGAACATTAATTGCGCCTAACGATAAGATATTGTTGGGAGAGTGAGGGTGGGGAAGAGACGCGCACATCTTATGGACCACAGCAAGCCTTCTTCCCGCTTGCGCAAGTATAGTAGAATTTCGTGAATGTTTTCCAACTCGGAAACAACACATACAAGCTGAACACCGAACAAAAGCAAAATACTGCGCGTTGCCATGCTAAGTGCATTGGCATGTACAGCTGGATTCTGTGTTTACGCAGCCCGTAGCGAGAGCGAAAGTGGGTAATGTCATCGGCACACCCATGAGTGTGACGGTGAAGCATACGGCAAGACTCCCACTGGTGTGAGTCATGTATTATTGAACACACACGCATATATATATATATATATATATATATATATATATATATATATATATATATATATATATATATATATATATATATATATATATATATATATATATATATATATATATATATATATATATATATTATGAAGTCTTGGTTTGGAAGACCTTTATTAGGCCCGAGGAACCGGCAGCCGACAGCGGAGATGCACGAACCAAGATGATGATGATACGTGACAACGATGAGGATGCGTGAGCAATACATGATAATGATGATAATGTACAGATGAAGAGGATTGGTATACTAAATGCCCACACTGATTCCCCCCTCGTGAAAGCGGCCAGCCTGGCCGCGGCAAGTCAAGGGGACAAAGAACGTCGCATGAAGGGCTTCATACGGGAGACATGGACGACTTCAGTAGTTCGATAACGGCGATCTGCTGGGGCTACAAGTGGCGTCACGCGATAATTTACTGGTGAAGTTTCTTCAAGAACGGTGTACGGCCCGATAAATCGTGGCTGGAACTTGTCACACAAACCAGGTGTGCGAATAGGCGTCAAAAGGAGCACTTCGTCTCCAGGTTGAAAGGATACAGCACGATGCGATTCATCATAAACCAGCTTTCTGTCTTGCTGTCGGGCTTCAGTGTTTATACGAGCACGTTGGCGGCTCTCTGCGAGCCGCAAAACGTATTCCTCTGAAGAGGATGGAGATGAATCCGCATGGCAGGTAAAGAAAGAGACGTCCAGCAAAGAAGTAGGGGAGCGTCCATAAACTAGGTAAAATGGTGAGTAGCCGGTTGTCCGCTGAATAGCCGTATTGTAGGCGAAAGTGACGAATGGAAGAACTACATCCCAGTTCTTGTGGTCTGGTTGAATGTAGGCGGCGATCATGTCAGCAAGAGTGCGGTGGAATCGCTCAGTGAGGCCGTTAGTTTGGGGATGATAACTAGAGGCTGTCTTGTGAGTTGTGCCAGAGGCGCGAAGAAGTTCGTTCACTAGTTGTGAAAGGAAGGTCCTTCCACGGTCGCTGAGCAATACACGTGGAGCACCATGACGCAGTATAATGGCTCGGAGAATGAAGTCGGCAATTTCAGAAGCTGAACCGGTAGTGACAGATGCCGTCTCGGCGTAGCGCGTCAAACGGTCAACGGCTGTTACTATCCATCGGTTTCCAGCAGCGCTGACAGGAAGGGGGCCATAAAGATCGATGCCTACAACTTCGAATGGTGTGGCTGGGCATGGAAGAGGCTGTAGTGTACCGGCTGGAGCAGATGTGGGTAGCTTTCTACATTGGCAGGTAGTGCAGGACCCAACGTACCGAGCTACACTAGTGGTAATACCTGGCCAATAAAACCGACTTCGAAGGCGATCGTAGGTTTTGTGGTAACCAAGGTGACCAGCCGTCGGATGGTCATGAAGTGCTCTGAGGACTTCGGACTGAAGCGATCGGGGTAGAACGGGAACCCAGCGCTGACCGTCAGGATGGTAAATTTTGCGGTACAGCACCGAGTTGTCCAGCTTAAACTGCGAGAGTTGGCGACGGAGCCTCGCATTAGGTGGACGGGAACTGCCAGTGAGGTAGCCTGTAATACGTCGACAGTATGGGTCAGCCAGCTGTCGAGAAGAGAAATCGTGCGGGTCGTCCGAAGGCAGCTGGTCCATAGAGGCGAGAGAGGAAACCGCCGTAGACGTGGACTCCGAGGGCGCGTTGTGCAAATTGATTGCGGAAACCCCGAGTGGAGTCGCTGGTAGTGGGCAGCGAGAAAGAGCGTCGGCGTCACTATGCTTTCTGCCACACTTGTATACGATGGCAAAATCATACTCTTGTAGGCGTAGAATCCAGCGGCCGAGGCGTCCCGACAAGTTCTTGAGTGTCGAAAGCCAACATAAAGCGTGGTGGTCGGTCACAATGGTGAAATGGCGGCCGTGAAGATAGGGACGAAATTTCTGCACTGACCAAACGACGGCGAGGCACTCCTTCTCGGTGATCGTGTAGTTACTTTCGGCTGCTGAGAGGACGCGGCTGGCGTACGCAACGACTCGCTCTCGCGAAGAGTTGTCGCGCTGGAGGAGGACGGCTCCTAAACCGTGGCCGCTAGCGTCTGTATGGAGGAAGGTCGGTGCACCATCGTGAAAATGAGAAAGTACAGGATCGGTCGTGAGGGCACTCTTCAACCTGTCGAAAGCCGATTCACATTCCTGAGACCACTGAAAGGGCGTACCAGAAGCAAGTAGCTTATGGAGTGGTGCGGCTATGGAGGCAAAGTTTTGTATGAATCGCCGAAAATAAGAGGCGAGACCAAGGAAACTTCGCAAATCTTTCGGCTTCTCAGGGCGAGGGAAGCGAAGCACCGCAGCAGTTTTTTCAGGGTCTGGACGAATTCCGTCTTTGCTCACAACATGACCGAGGACCTTGATAGATCTGCTGGCGAAATGGCACTTCTTGGTGTTAATTTGAAGACCAGCGCCCACAAGGCAAGTCAGGATCTCGTCCAAGCGTTGCAGATGTTGAGGAAACGTCGATGAAAAGACAACAATGTCATCGAGGTAACATAGGCAAGTCTTTCATTTCAGGCCACGCAGCACGGTGTCAATCATTCGCTCAAAAGTTGCGGGCGCATTGCATAGACCAAACGGCATAACATTGAATTCGTATAGGCCGTCCGGGGTTGCAAACGCTGTTTTTTCTTTGTCATCTTCGTGCATGGGGATTTGCCAATAGCCGGAACGCAAGTCGAGGGTTGAAAAGAATTCTGCACCTTGTAAGGAATCGAGGGCGTCGTCGATACGTGGCATGGGGTATACGTCCTTCCTAGTGATCCTATTGAGTGCTCGGTAATCGACGCAAAATCGTACGGAACCGTCTTTTTTACGCACCAGAACCACTGGAGACGACCAAGGACTGGTTGAGGGTCGGATTATCTCCCGTTGCAGCATATCGTCTACGTTTTCCTCAATGATTTTCCGTTCGGCTAGGGAGACGCGGTACGGACGACGATGCACAATGGATGTTCCGTCGGTCTGAATACGATGTGCTGTAGCAGTTGTCTGACCCAGGCTGGGTGAATGAACGTCAAAAGAGTTTGCATGCTTTTGCAACAAATCAAGCAGCTGCTGCTTCTGTGAGTCTGTCAAGTCCTTGTTGATGGCTGCTGTAAAGGCCGAGGAAGCAGCATGATCTCCAGGATGGCCTTTAGGGGAGGCAGGGGTAAGAGGCACGATGCACACAGGCTGCAGATCGGCAACGCAGGCGACAGTAGTGCCCCGCGGCAGTAAAATTTTATCTGGTGTGGTGTTCGTAGCAGCGAGGACAGCTGATCCATTGTTGAAGCGAGCCACACCTGATGCGAGAGCTATGCCTTTATTAAGGCAACGGGGCGAAGGAGTGACCAAAATGTCACCAGAGTCAACGTCGTTGGACGAAACAGTGAGTAATTGATGTTCATTTGGGGGTAACTCGATGTCTACAGCAGCGACGAGTCGAAGTGGCCTGTAGGTTTCGTCACAAAGCAAGTGGTCTGTGTCAGTAAGATGGAGGACACGTTGTGCACAACAAATAGCCGCGGAAGCAGATGAAAGAAAGTCCCAGCCTAAAATGAGTTCGTGGGAGCACGGGGATAGCACAGCGAATTGTATATGATGAAGAATGTCGTCGATTAGCACACGGGCAGTACAGAGAGCGGAAGGGCGAATCACTGCTCAGCAACAATATAGTAGACAGAATAACCTAGAAATAAAGGGAGTTCCTGTGATGGAGGGGGAAAACTTGGTCTCCACAATGCAACAGCTTGCCAGCTACCTGAAAGTTGAAATCAAAGAAACAGATATAGACGTCGTGCACCGAGTGCCATCAAGGAACGCGTCAACACCTAACATCATAGTTAGGTTTCTTTCGAGAGCTGTGAAAGATAATGTTCTGAAGACTGCTAAGAAGCAACGACTTAACACGACAGCTTTAGGTTTTCAGGGCATCGCATCTCCAGTGTACATAAATGAGCACTTGTGTCCGGCAAACAAGGAATTGCTAACAGCCGCTCTAAAGACAAAGCGGGAAAAAAAGTGGAAGTACACCTGGGTAACTGGTGGAAAGATTTTGATGCGGAAGGCGGATAATTCACGTGTGCTTCACGTCACATGTGCTGAGGATCTTTCCAAAGTTGTTTGAGGATTGCCTGCTTGTTTCTGTAACCTGGAGTTTCCTATACTTTTAAATGGCGTTTTCTTTTTCTGAGGTTGAAAACATATGGCTGCAGCAGGATCATTTCGCAGTATTACATTGTAATATTCGCAGCATAAAAAAGAACTTCGATCATCTGCTTTCGTACTTATCACAGCACTCGTTTAAATATGATGTCATCGCTATAACTGAAACTTGGCTTCGAGAAAGCGAATCAGTTCATTTACCCGGCTACGTCATGCTTTCGCAACCTAGAAACAGTGCTACACGAGGAGGGGGTGTGGCGCTATTTATCAAAGACTGCTTTAGTTTCGTTCACCTTAGCAATAGCTCATGCTGCAGTTCATCGGCAGAGACTCTTTTTATTCATCTTCAGAATGGTGTCATCATCGGTGTAATATATCGTCCACCAATTTCCAGTGTGGCTGATTTCATTACTGTGATGGAAAGTACCATGATACCCATTGTGGCCTCTAAAGCACCTATTATTGTCTGCGGTGATATTAACATAGACGTGTCTGGAGATACATGTGATGATTACGTGTTTTTGCTACAATCAGTTAATCTGAGAAATGTTATTTCATCACCCACTCGCATAACAGACCACTCGGAGTCGATTATTGATCACGTGTTGTGTAACGCTGACCTGGATGTATCGGCAGGCGTATACGCTGTTGCTATTGCGGATCACAATCCCACCTTTCTATTTTTACCCCAGAAATACATTTGTGCTCCTGCCATACCTGCCATTAAACGAACAACACGTGTCGACTATAATTCCGTGCAAAAACTACTACAAGGAACGAATTTTGATGCCCTCTATGATGAAGACGTGGACGTCGAGTGTGATAACATTGTAAAATGCATTATGGATGTCATTGAACGATCAACGCGTAGCTGTTCGCGCCGAAATTATGACCATGCCATATGTCCATGGATGAATAGAAATATACTTGAGGTTTTGAAGCTGAAAGATTTTTACTACGACAAATGGAAAAATAACAGGAGCAATGAATACTACCATCAAAATTTTAAGCTTTACAGAAACAAGTCAGTAGCAATGATAAGAAAATCCAAGAAGTGCTACTATACCAACCTAGTGAAAAAAAATGATGGTAACACGAAGAAAATATGGCAGATTGTTAAAGACGTCACTGGCATGGGTAGCAAAGAACGCATTACACCTGATAATCCAACTCGTGAAGTGGCCGACAACTTTAACGATTACTTTACTAATATTGGTCTCAGCCTTGCGAGGAAGTTCCCTACTCATATGCAGAATTTAAATGCACCCTGTACTGTTACCAATAATTTTGATTTATGTGATGTAACTGAGGATGACATCCGACAAGTAATTAATAAGTTACCAGGGAACAAGGCAGCTGGACATGACGCCATATCATCAAGGATTTTAAAGGAGAATATTGATGTATTGTGTGGTCCCTTATGCCATATATTTAATCATGCATTTTCCTCTAAAACTTATCCTAGTATACTTAAGACCGCCAAAGTAATACCAGTGTACAAATCTGGTGATCGGAATCTTCCGGACAGCTACAGACCAATATCTGTTCTGAGTAGTATTAACACTACGCTTGAAAAACTAATTTCGTCGCAATTAAGGCGCTTCCTGGGTGAACAGAATGTACTTTGTCCCCAGCAACACGGCTTTGTTGCAAACAGGTCCACTTCAACCGCTGTTTCGATGCTTACGCAATATATTAATTCCGCGCTACATGAAAACAACATAGCAATAGCAGTATTTTTAGACATACGAAAGGCATTTGATGCTATTAGTCATTCCATTTTACTGGAAAAAATGCATTCTTATGGGATAAAAGGTAACTCGCTTGATTTTTTTTCTAGTTATCTATCGGCACGCAAACAAAAGGTAGTCATTGGTGACATCAAATCATCCTACGGTTATATTAAATGCGGGGTGCCACAGGGTTCAGTTTTGGGCCCTATATTGTTCTCTCTTTATATTAATGATGTCCCGCGATCCCTACAAAGGTCAAGGGCACTGATGTACGTGGACGACACTGTTTTAGTTTTCACAGGACACTCCTTAGCAGATTTACAAAATGACGCGATGACCGATTTATCGAACATTTCGGAATGGTTTGCCAGGAATCAGCTGACTGTTAACTGTACTAAAACAAAGTATATGGTGTTTCACTCTCGTAGGAAACATATTGACGCTGAATCTCTTAACCTAACAATAAACAACACTCCTATTCAACAAGTTCCTTGTTTTAAATATTTAGGCGTCACTTTTGATGAACACTAACACTGGCATGAGCAAGTACAAAGTGTGTGCGCAAAGCTAGCCTATGGCTGCTATTCTCTAATAAAAGCTCGCCAATATTTTCCACAAGCTATACTCCGCACACTCTACTTTTCATTGTGTCATTGTCACATAGGTTACTGTCTGGAATCGTGGGGTTTGACGTACAACAGTTATCTAAAAAATCTTGAACGACTTCAAAAGCGTACACTGAAAATCATAAGCCAAGGTGAATCAGTAAGTAATATTTTCCAATCACAACGCATTCTCTCGGTTCCGATGTTGCGTGACTACAAAATTGCTGTTTCAGTAAATAACATAATTAATAGAAATTCACCTTTGCCTGCTGATCCTTTTTCAATTCCTAAACGCAATACGCGACATGCTTCGAATGGTAATTTCAATCTGCCCAAATATTTTAATGTTTACGGAGAAAGACTGATACAGTTTAGTGGAACAAAAATATGGAACACGGTCCCCCTAGAGATTAAAACGGCACGTAATTTCAGCATGGCATGTAAATCATTTTTTTCTGTGGAGTCAAGACATGTAAGCATGTGTGTGTGATTCGATTTTCATTGTATTTTTTTTAATAAGTGCCTATGTATAGAAACTAGCTGCAAGCTAATAAGTATGCATATCTGCAAGAAAAAATGTATTACTGTGTTGTTGTTGTTACCTCAGAGCTGACCTGTACACTTTTTTATGTTGCACATTGTATTGGACCGTCCACTAGCCACTTTAGGCTATCGGTCCAAATAATCCCTGTAATTGCATATATCTATTTATGAAAATAAAGCTTCATTGATTGATTGATTGATTGATTGATTGTTCCCTGGGCTGTAACCAGTGTTGGTCCATCATAAGGCGTCGTGACTTTTCGAAGACGGGTACACAAATCAGCACGAATAATAGAAAACCCAGCCCCAGTGTCCACCAAAGCATCAACGTCCACTCCCTCAACTGAGACTGCAATCATATTGTAAGGGCGCGCTGGAGGAATTGGAATACTGTGTTGGAATGCAGTTTGTCCTCCAAAAACTGCATCGCTTAGTTTTCCGGACGCCGATCAGAAGCGAGGGAAGCAGGCTGAAGAGGAGAAGAGGAGCGACGGTAGGGCGATGGCGAACGGCGTCGGGTTGATCGATGATTACTGCGCAGTTCACCCGATGCTGGCGGAGATGGAGACCGACGCGGCGGTGACGAATAACGACGGCCCTGGTACAAGGCTCCTGCGGTATAGTCTCGTTCGCGTATGTCGTACCCTCGGCGCTCATCTTGCTGGCGCTTGCGGCAAAAGCGTGAAATGTGACCACGATAGCCGCAATAATAGCACGTAGGGCGAGTCGATCGATAAGGAGGGTAGTAGCTTGTGTTAGACGCACCGGGAGAGAGAGCAGTGAGAGGGACAGATGATGGCTCAGGCGGTGGTGATGGAAAGCTCGTGGGAAAGCTTCTGGGAGGTGTGGCAGCAACCGACGCGTACGTTGGTGGCGGCGACGTCGAGCTGACGGTGCCTGATGGTGCGGCGACGGCATGCGAGAACGATGGGAGAGTGCGAGCGACAGTGGGCTGCAGGTGGGCCATGTGGGTCATGGACGTGAGCTCCTCCCTGACGACATCCCGCAATGACCTTGAAGAAGACTGAATGGGACACACTGAAGGTAGTGTGAATCCCATTGATTCTAATTCTTCGCGTATAATCACCCTTATTGTGTCTCGTAGGTTTGGATCCGCCGTAATACGGGCCGCGTCACTGTCCGGTTGTAGGCGCATAGACTCGAGTTCTTCGAGGCGCTGACAGGTTGTCGCAACGTCAGCAACAGTAGCTGGATTCTGGATTGCAAGGGCATTGAATGCGACGGGTGCAATCCCCTTAAGAAGCTGGCGTACCTTGTCTGACTCTGTCATTGGGGTTTCAACTCGGCGGCAAAGTGAAAGGACATCCTCGATGTAGGATGTATACGACTCCCCGATGTGCTGTTTCCGAGCCGCGAGAGCTTTCTTTGCTAGAGCCGAACGAACAGTCGGTGTACCAAAGACTTGGCGAAGCTGATCTTTGAAGGCTGACCAGTCGGGGATGTCGATGGAGTGGTTGAGGAACCACGTCTTCGCGACACCCGTGAGGTAGAATGACACGTAATCCAGTTTGTAGGTATTATCCCACCGGTTAGCAGCGCCGACACGTTCGAAATCGTCCAGCCATTCCTCCACATCTTCCCCGCGCATACCGGCGAAGGGATGGGGCTCACGCTGGAGGCTGTTAATGACGTGGAAAGGCGCGGCACGCGGTGGCGGAGTGGGAACGGTTGCAGCACCGACCTCTTCTTGGTGCGACATATTTCTGGACACCTGGCCCAAGCGGCGACCTGAACGTAGCTCCAGGGGGTAGAGTCGTCGAGAGGATGACGAGGGATCTAACAGCACGCTCCACCACGTATGAAGTCTTGGTTTGGAAGACCTTTATTAGGCCCGAGGAACCGGCAGCCGACAGCGGAGATGCACGAACCAAGATGATGATGATACGTGACAACGATGAGGATGCGTGAGCAATACATGATAATGATGATAATGTACAGATGAAGAGGATTGGTATACTAAATGCCCACAATATATATATATATATATATATATATATATATATATATATATATATATATATATATATATATATATATATATATATATATATATATATATATATATATATATATATATATATATATATATGTGTGTGTGTGTGTGTGTGTGTGTGTGTGTGTGTGTGTGTGTGTGTGTGTGTGTGTGGAGGGGGGTCTTGTTATCAGAGTCGTGAGGCCTGAAGTCCGCACGAAATGAAGGTGTTCACAGAGAAAAATTTAAAACCTAATCAAAAATTAGCAATGCGAGAAAACAAATTAGGCTGTTCTTTTTTTATGATCAGGGGGTTCCGCAGTAGGCATTCTGTAAGTGGCATGATTGATTGAAACAGAAGAAAAAACTTGATTCTTCATCCCATTCACTTGTTAGGTTCTGTACCACTTCCATCAGCTGTGTTTACAAATTTGTGTACATCCAAGGATTCCATATATCGATACGAACAATCCTGTCACGTTTATCTCAGCCACAGCTGCCCGGAAGACTCCTGTCAGAGTGTCACCTTTATCCCCAAGTCATGCGTGACATAGCAGAAACCAACACATCTCGTATAATATAGTGTCTAATGCAGTGTTGACAAGAGCAAAGCAATTTCAGGTGCCACTTAAGTACAAACAGCAGACGCGGCAGCTACAGAAGTAGAGGAGAAATATGAGATACAGACTTAATATGCATCACCTGTAAACGTGTTTAATTAGGTACGAACTATAAAACATTTAAACGTAATTGTACTTAGAGGCTATGACTTGCCACTGCAAGTTATAAAGCTAATAACCGTCATGGCCTCGTAATTCAATTGCAAAATGTTGTCATGCTCCTCAAAATAAAAAAAAACGAGGTATCCATTCATCCTGTTAGGCCTATTATTATCGAAGTTCGCCAGACAACAGCAAATCAGGATTTATGAATGCGACATTTGTATTTTGTGCACACTTTAGTGTAGTATGAAGCTGAAATGTAAATCGATCTTGCCAACAAAGTGTGCAATCTCGCGTGTCATTCACATGGCACTTTTTTAAAGGCATATGTAAGTCGCAGGATTCATTGCGGCTTAACGCTATGTATTTGCTTGTTAGCCTTTCTTACCTTCTGCGCACGAAACGACATAATTTACCCTCCGTACGCGGCGTTCGCACAGTAATTGAAATCTAAGTTTTCCATTAAGGGTTCCATGTTTTCTTTACATACGCATATGTAGACGTAGTCTTTCAGCACGACATTCATTGAACGTCTAAACTTATCAAATTTTCGCTCAAGCCTTCCCTCTCATAAAATTTCTTCCGCTCGATCACCGTTTGATTGCCTTGAGAGCAAGGTCTTTTAAAAGACGAGTGCTCCATTCACAGGACTTAAAGATAAGAGAAGATTGCCTCCGCGTCCCCTGCAGCTGTCGGCAAAATCTCTGCAACGTCAGCCCGTAAGCCAGCGGCACCAAATGCGAAGAAAATGGCTAAATTTTCTGATATAGTACTTGTGCATTCGTGTTCAGTGGAGCAGTATTTTGCAAGCGTCCAAGATGGAACTAACCAAGGAAGTCAATAGAACTAGTAATTAAAAAACTAACTGCTAATAAGGTACTGGTGTGTGTTTTAGACTGCATTGCACGTTGTCATTTTTAATATCAATTAAAATCAGCCCAACCTTACGAGGTGGAAGTAAATGATGCCGTACACGACTTCCGTGTCATGATTATCATGTTTGGATGTGTCGTTTACTTTCGTCATGTATTCACGTCACGTAATACAAAATTTAGTATACGTGGACCTAGTGAAACAGCCGCGAGCACGCTATATGAGCGTGTGTTGTTGCCATGCTCTTACATGACACGCGTGTCAGGATTATCATGTTTGCACCACTCATATATTTCGTCATCCATTGATGTCACATAACACCATATTTGGTATATGTGGAGTGAGCAAAATAACCGCGAGCGCATCATGAAGGGCCCAATATACTTCAATGTAGCGTTGACGCGCGCGCACGCTGGGCACAGCGACGCAACGTAAGCAAAATGCGAGCACTCTATATTCTGACGCCAGGAGCTACCAACGTTAATCGGCGCGGCCCAACGGCAACCGGCGCGAAATACGACATGCTGGATTTCGCGCCAAAGCATTACCCAGACAACACTGCGTCTCGCACTTTTCGTGACGGAGGGACGCCGGACGCACTGAAACGCGCATGTGTCAAAGCAACACAGCGTAGCGCAAGCCTGCCGTATATCGCAGTACCGGCGCCTGGCGTGGCAACGCCGGCCTAACGCGCCGAAATAAACGCCGGCAAGCACGCTCACCACGTCACGTTGAAATGTATTGGCACCTATACTACGGCATATGGTCATGTTCTCACATGACACGCATCTCATGATTATCATGCTTTCACCAGTCAAAGACCTTCTTCATCCATTCGCATCACGTAATACCAAATTTGGAAATTGTTAACCTAGCCAAATGGCCGCGAGCGCATCATCAGTGCAGCATGTAGTCATGTTGTTACATGACACGCATGTGATTATCATGTTTGGATGTGTCATTTACATATGTCGTCCGTTCGCGTTGCGTAACACTGAGTTTGGTACATGTGAGCTGGCGAAACGGCCACGAGCGCATCATGAGCATTGCATATAGTCATGTTCTCATATAACACGCATCTCATGATTATCATGTTTGCACAATTATCATACCTTCGTCATCCATTCATATCACGTAATACCAAATTTGGTATAAGGGAAGCTAGAGAAACGGCCACCAGAGTATCATGAGCGTGGCATGTAGTCATGTTGTGACATGACACGCATCTTGTGATTATCATGTTTTCACCAGTCACATACCTTCGTCACAAATTCACGCACTGTAATACCAAATTTGGTATATGTGACGCTAGCAAAACGGCTGCGAGCGCATCATAAGCGTGGCATGTAGTCATGTTGTTACATGACACGCATGTCATGATTTTCATGTTAGTGTCTGTCGCTTGTGTTCGCCATGCAATCATGCCATACCATACTGGAGTTGCAACTTGCCATGTGAACGAAATCACCGCAAGAGCTGCAGGAGCGTGAAATGTAAATCATGACATTCATGACATACATATCCTGATTTTCATGTTATAACCAGTCAAATGTGTTCTTCATACAGTCATGTTAAGCCATACCAAGTGTGGTATCAATGTCATTATCGAGGCGGCCAGGAGACATAAAAGTCGTAGGCAGATAGATAGATAGATAGATAGATAGATAGATAGATAGATAGATAGATAGATAGATAGATAGATAGATAGATAGATAGATAGATAGATAGATAGATAGATAGATAGACAGACAGACAGACAGACAGACAGACAGACAGACAGACAGACAGACAGACAGACAGACAGATAGACAGATAGACAGATAGATAGATAGATAGATAGATAGATAGATAGATAGATAGATAGATAGATAGATAGATAGATAGATAGATAGATAGATAGATAGACAGACAGACAGACAGACAGACAGACAGACAGACAGACAGACAGATAGACAGATAGATAGATAGATAGATAGATAGATAGATAGACAGACAGACAGACAGACAGACAGACAGACAGACAGACAGACAGACAGACAGACAGACAGACAGACAGACAGACAGACAGACAGACAGACAGATAGATAGATAGATAGATAGATAGATAGATAGATAGATAGATAGATAGATAGATAGATAGATAGATAGATAGATAGATAGATAGATAGATAGATAGATAGATAGATAGATAGATAGATAGATAGATAGACAGACAGACAGACAGACAGACAGACAGACAGACAGACAGACAGACAGACAGACAGACAGACAGACAGACAGACAGACAGACAGACAGACAGACAGACAGATAGATAGATAGATAGATAGATAGATAGATAGATAGATAGATAGATAGATAGATAGATAGATAGATAGATAGATAGATAGATAGATAGATAGATAGATAGATAGATAGATAGATAGATAGATAGATAGATAGATAGATAGATAGATAGATAGATAGATAGATAGATAGATGTAGTTCCACTAATCGTTAATGCATGAATAGATTTGTCTTTGTCTGGGTGGTCTCTGCGTCACCAGGTGGCACCACCAATTCATCCACCCATGTTCATGCTTTCATCGACCTGATTGAACGCAAAACTGGCAAAGAAACTTAAACTCTAATGAAAATGCACTTGCAGTGACCTAAAATTAGATGTGTAGCCTCGTGTTCACGTCCTAAACAACATTTCTACTCAACATTCCCGCAAGACCACAAGCATCTCAAAACACATTTCAAAACTGGTAGGAGGAATAGATACCCCTTATATAGATCACTTCATCGGGGTTCTCAAAGCTTTTTTGTATAGCAAATATACATTTTGGGGGGTTTCTGCAAACAAGCGGCTCCACAGCTTAACATTATTTCGGCATGTTAAATGGACGACGTTCGAGTTGATTTGGCTATGTGTTAAGTACCCATAGAGTGCTGATCGAACAAAATACATTTAATCGTTGTTTGTATTCTCGATTTTCATTCGTGTTGTGTTGCCCTTGAGCTGAATGTTTTTAAATAGCTAAGATCTATGTTTAGAAAAGCTCAAAGTGTTTTTGAAGTCCAATGAACAAAGTTTATTACTTCAATTAACAATGGTAATATGCGTTAAAATGTGAACGAAGCAAAAAATGTGCGCAACCCGCGAAGTTAGTCAGCGGGGCATCGTACATATACACTAGGAAAAGCTAGACGAATTTTTATTACAAAAGTTTCAAAGGTGAAAAACAAAGAGCTATCCGGAAGGTGATGCACCCGTTCTGTCCCAGAGGACCACTTCGTAAGAATTTGGCTTGGGGTGTGCGCCTGCATGGTGGGACAGGAATCTGCCGTTATTTATTCCCATGCATTTTCGCAAGCACAGGCTGGTTAATCAGACAGAGAAGAAAGTAGAGGGAACGTACACCACCAGCTTTAAACTACTTCAATTTCCTCCGACTCCCATCTCTCGCAGTACTCTATGAAGCTAGTGACTGAAGCACTGAAACAGCACTTACACCCGTACTCTTTCAGTATGAGAATACGTCACTGTCTACTTGAAAGTAGAGTTCCTCAAAACAAAAGCATGTTCGAAAGTAAGAAAGAGTACCACCTTCTCATCTTTGCAGACCTATTACAAGTGCAAAGCTGCGCTGCAAAGATTTAGCATCGCAAGGTGTATCAATGGCTAACGTGTTCCCGGAAAATTCATCAGTCCTTCGAGTAAAAGCCCTGACTGTGAACTTTTCAAGAGACGCGAACATTAGAGATCAGAACTTCATTTTTTTTTTGTTCGTGTCTAGCTAAAGGCTCTCTTTTGGCTTAATGACTCAAATGAAGGTTAAAGCAGATTCGCTTAAAGACCCCTAGTAGAGTGGCCCTTCTAGCCACCCTAGCCCTATGGAAGCGTATGCGATGAACTAGTTAAGTGCATGCGCTCACAAAGCCCGAACTCTCTTCTCCAAAGAACAGGAAAGATTCCGAGCTAGAAGAGAGCTTTTACTACACCAACAATGTAATAGTGGTAATAATTTGTAAAACTTATCAAACCGGTATTGTAAGACGTTCCGAGGTTGTGAAATATTTCACAAAACTGCCATATACAGACGCTGTCTATGTGGCGCTGTCTGTCGTTAACAGACATAGGAGGTCTGTTAGTTGCGTAGTATCGCCCCAGGCGTCATGCTATGTCAACTGTTTGACAATGAATGTTTGGTTGAAAGCTACCCAGTCCTTACAAAGGTCCATAATTTATTGGAATCTATAAGCATCATCATAAGCATCATCATCATCAGTCATAGCAACAACAACGTGCGCAACTAAGTAGTTATTACACATTTCCTAAGAATGAAGTGGGTACCTCTCAACTGTATTGCAGTAAGCACCGTAAGAGAGTCTACAACGGCAAATGTCACGTGCACAGACGTTCATCTCCTCACGGAACAGCTCAGATATCCATCCAGACGCGAGTCATGGCAAGCGAATGAAAAAGCAGACTTTAATGCGAAGCTTACGTTATGTCGAGGCATCTTTCTTTTTTTTTTTTTGGTTAGGACTTGGTGTTTGCTTGTAATAGACCACATATCGAAGCAAAGAGCGAAATAGAAACAATATGAGCAGTTAGCCTATTAGCAACCATCACATTTAAATTTTCTGCAATGCCTGACCTTCATTTCGTAACAACAAACTTCATACTAACGCATAATCTAGAGACGTTTACTGCGGCACGTGGGATTTTTCGCCGTGACCGTTGAAAGCCCAAAATACAAGATTTGCTTGTCCTATTAGCAGCCCTCGTAAAAGGCACAACTCCAGTTGAACAGCATGGGCATGCGTATCACACTATAATAATGTTTCAGCGTATTTCACGGATGCTACCAAATTCACGGAGAAAGCTTCCTCCGCGGCCAAAACAAAGAAACTTTGGGATAATTAGGTCACACTCTCATAATTGCTTCATACGAGTAATATATATTTTAATTATATGATTTTATAATTCTTTTCTCATGCACCAATAATCAAAACTCATTTCTCCATTCACATACAATCCTCTCTTTCTCGTTCCCTTTTTGCAATGTTTGAATGTAGTCAACCCGACACAAGCATCGCTGTCACGTGTATCAACCCTCACTCCGTGCATCATGGCACTCACTATATAAATATGTACTGTCATCTGATCAAACATGAACAGCTACTCTGACAGAAACGACGAATGACCTATGTCCACTTCACAGTCAGACGAACTCTACCGTTACCCCCCCCCCCCCCCCCATTCTTCGCACTTTACAAAGGGACACGTTTACCCGCACGAGTGCGTTCCCATAGAAAGAAGTAAAGGACAACCACACCAAACTAGCCGAGCGTGACTTGAATCGACCCTCGCCTCTGTATTCGCGACCCGGAAGCCATGGCAGAGAATGCGACGCTATAGTAAAGTCTCTTCTGGGACACTCTAACCCCTTTATTCGCTCGAGTTGTTTCGTGCTTAAGTACTCGTATACCCCGAAGGAATCGTGGCTGCATCCACAAGGCTTGTTCATAATGTTTCATGCACCTTGGCGCACGCACGGCATTAATCCTGCATTTCTTTACTGAGAAGGCATCCACCATCCACCAATCTGATTTGTGTGAAACAAAATAATGAATCTAAAAAAGCAGCTACAATATATACATTTAAAAAGAATACAAACACGCTTGGGAATTTTAATGAATGTTGAAAAGCGCGCTCGCAAGGTGGATCACATAGTCCGCAGATGAGCCCACTTGAGACGGCTATATAGAGATTGATGCGCACGCATGGCTGTTCGTTAAGTGTGGCCGGAGGAGTCTTTTCTCAAAAAGCAATTGCAGCGTGATCCTGTTTTGGATCGATGATTCTCGCAAAAAAGTTTTAAGTTGTAATAAATTGGCGAAACGGGTTCAAAACTTTGAATGCACTTATAGGGCACGAGAGAAGTTCCCCAGCTGCGCACTAAAAATAGGCAGCAGCCATTGGTTTAATCAAATATATTGCGTGGTCCTTACAGTGTCCAGCTATTGTGGTTGTTTGGCTTTATTCAGAACGCCGAGCATTATCTGCATAATAAATACGTCAGTTCGTGAATAGGCAGCCTATGCAAAGCTTGCCTGCGTAAAAAGCTTGGTGGCGCCGAGAATAAACCTCAAGACTGCGTCTGCTATTTTCGCATAAAAAATGTGCAATCCTTACATCATTCTACCAGACTCTCTTGTTGTTTTGTTCAATTACATTGTTCAATAACATTATTCAATTGCATTGTTGTGGTCAATTACGTATCACTTTGACTAATTATTCCCACATTCATCCACACAAGTTGTTTTAGACGCAGAAATGGATCCTTAAATACACCTCCAAGATTCCTTTAACAAATTCAGTAACAATAGCAAGTTCTATTTCCTTGTTGTGTGACTGCATGGTGGCGGCGCTGCGAACCACGCATGTATGACGTCAGATAGAATATTCTCGCGCATTCGTCTGCTACGAAGACACTGCGCCGTGTAAAAACGACTGTCCTGGTAGAACTCAACAACGAAGCAATTTAGATGGTTATCCCGTGTATAGTGGCTACCGACGCTCCTCGGACAAGTTTGAGTCAGCTTTTGACGTTCACTTTAGATGCACGGTACTTTTTTCCTTAGAACTGCAGTCGCTTGTCTCCGTATGAGTGCTACGCCATGCTGAAGTACTGCTCCGCGCCGTTATTTCACTTTATTGCACGCCTTACTTGAAGCAACGACGACGAGGATTGTACTTGCTTCGACTACACATGCGGAGACAGGAGAGCCGGCGTGTTACACTACACTCCAAAACATACACTGGCTAATAGACGTGCGCGGAGTTCACGGTTACAGGGGGGAGGAGGGTATGTTGCGTCGTAGCGCCTTCCTCTTTCGGTCGGGGGAAAGAGATGCACAGTGATGCTTCGCAATAGACAGAAAATTGACAACTAAATCATCACGTGTTACTTACAATGTCTTGTCGTGCGCTGCCTTTGTTCAAAGGCTTTCCAGGAATAAAGGTGGAAAGTATAGGCGAAACAATTCTAGGAATGTAACACCCAGCGCTTTCGGGTGTCATTTTATCATCCATAAACCTACGTGGCCATAACCAAATGACATCATATGTGGTCTGTGAAGCGCTGCCGCTGCCTATTTAGGTGTATACCCGTACTAAAGCGAAAAGTTTATGAATTCTTAGAAAAACTAGGAAACACATATAACTAGGGCTTCTGTTGTCCGTTGAGTAAACTTTATTTGTGTACTATTGGGCCGGCATTGGGTAAAGTTTGCTCGTCAAACAAGGACTCCGACCCGGCGTTCTATCCCCCTGTTGGGTTAACAAATGAATCAGTGATGTGATTATTCAGAACACTCATATGGCTGAGCGCGCAAATTTGGACGACGCTGCCAAGAATTCCTCTCAGAGCTTAGTAAAAAAAATTGATGGAAGCGACCTGTCGTACTATAGTGACCAGACGGTTCAGAGGAACCGTAGTAGTTAAGCTAATAAAGCTAATTCAGCGAGTTAAATGCTCGAGTGTTCGTAGTTAACTGGGGAAGTCTGCTCTGTGTATATGCATTGAGTGATTCCACGAGAGATCGACACGGGTCCAAAAGTTGATATTTCAGATTTCATTGAGTATTTTATATTTCGTGCACCTCTCACCAGGTAGCCGCGGTCACGTTTACTCGCGTTTGAAGCTTATTGCCGCTTTTCCGTTCCGATTTCTAGATTTCTCAACTTATCAGCGCATTCTAGAAAAGCTCTAATTTGTACCCCGAATATTGTCGCTAAAAACAAAATAATGCAACATGTTTTTTCTATATTACTGTATGATGGCCTTCGGTTGTCTATTTACGAGATTTTAAGTAAAATCGAAGATGGATTTTTTTATTATTCAAATTTCAGTGGAGTACACTTTTGCCAATATGAGAATTTTGAGGCAATATATAAAAGTTTACGTTTTCCCTACGGCAGCAATAATTTATGTACCTAATGAACACACTATACTCTTAAAACGTGCCAATTTTTAAAACGCTGCTTGTATTACTTTCGGAGACAAAAATGGGGAATACGTAACTTATTTTACACTGTCGCAAAATTAGACATTTTTAAAAGCTATTTTCTTCAAGTCTGCAAACTTGAAACCGTATGAATTCATTCTTCATTAGACATACATATCATGTAAAAAATATCTTCCTTGAAACAAAAATATTTGTATTTTTATAGCATCTGCAATTTTCGAAAATGACAGGTGACGAAATTGGTGCCTCCATGTTGGTGAAGTTTGATATTTTTTTTCTCATAAGGTATGCCGTTAATCATGAAACGAAGTTGACTTTCGGGCTACCTGGAAAGAGGTGCACGAAATTGAAAATACTCAATGAAATCTAAAATATCAACTTTTGGACCCATGTCGATCTCTAGTGGAATCACCCATAGTTAATGAAGGATGGAGACGAACAGTTCATATTTTGGATGTCGAGGATTTAAAGAGCAGCGTAAATCCTCTATTAGTTTAAGTACTAGTTAACGCAAGGGGACAGCAGATCTCGTGTGCACATGCCTGACAGTGGATGTCTCCGAGTCGATAACGCAATCGACCGGGAACGGCCTCGGCCTTCAGGAGCACAACGCGCTTTCCTACATAGCGGCAGGCGTCTGCACGTAGCCTGCAGCAGTTCTTTCCCTTTTTTGACGTTATTGTCGAGCCCATGTCAATCACAATCGAACGAAATAGACTTTCGCGGTGACAGCAGCGCAAACGTCGTAATGACCATACATTTCGCTCAGTTAGTGAACCATGAACGTTTTTGCACCGAACGTAAACTTAGCGTTAGTATACTGGAGAGTGTTCAACGATAAATAGTGTAGCCCACTCTCTTCCGCGGCAGTTTATCAGTTCGAAAGATATGGCAACACTTATCTCATCTAGCGCTTGGCATAGTGCTTCCATGGGATCTTCTTTTACTCGCCGCTGGCAGCTTTTCATTTCTTAGTCGGTCTTTTTGTTGTCATGACACGTACTTTGTTTCCATGAGTGCACGTCTACTGTTTTTTCTATCACGAATCCGACCCGTCGTGTAGGTCCGAAGTTTGCGCCTCCGTTTGCTTTGTTGGCGTGGTGATTGCCGTAAAACGTGTACTGTTCTTCGCAAAGTGCTACAGTCGACACACACGAACGTGGAAAAACTAAGTTCTGCATGCATGCAGTTCTGCATACTGCATGCAGTATCCCAAAAAGCCCACTAAGTAGGATATCGAAAAACAAGGCTGACATAAGGACCACAATACGCTTCCGGTGCCCGACGAGTATGCGTGCATCTGCGCACTGTAGTGGAGCATACCCACTAACGCGTATGCGCCTTCAAAAAAGAACGAAGAACCCCGTGCTCTGATTGCGCGAGAACCTGTGCCGCCTTTGCCAGACTTGCCGTTCGCCCATTTTCCGTCGCGACCTCGTTGCGACTCCTCAGTTCGAATAAACATCATCGAATTTGGTGGAGGCTGCTGAGATCCCTAAGCAGACCTGGAGCTCCGCTCTCGCAAGTTGGCCGAAAGACCACTGTACAACATGACTGACGCAGTCGCCAACCAGCCCACCCCAGCACAGCCAGCACCATCGGCTGCCCCGTCGACCTGCCCCAGTGCTACTCGTCAGCGGGACCCACCAATCTTCAGCGGCAGTGGTGAGCAAGACGTCGAAGACTGGCTCTCCTTGTACGAACGCGTAAGTGCCAGCAACAAATGGGACAACGACTCTAAGCTTGCCTATGTTATCTTTTACTTGGCTGACGTCACCAAGCTATGGTTCACCAACCGCGAAACCACCATCGCCAACTGGTCCACCTTTAAGACCCTCGTGACCGAAGCGTCATGAAGCTTATCACGTCATGAAGCTATCATCGATTGTTCCCGTGCCAAAGTGTCCCTTGTGCCAACATGCGAATTTCCACCACCCGACCGCTCTCCTCTGCTCTGCAAACTCATCGCTGACGATGACAACACCTTGCCTCCTGAAGCTTCGGTCCCTATTAGCCTTTCATGTATGGCACAACCTGACGGCACGGTGGTGTTTACGCCATCTCCGGTTTTTACTGAACGCAAGGGCATAGTTCTCCCATTTGCTGGTCTTACAATTGCGTCTGGTTTATCCGTAATGCTGGTTACCAACCACTGCAACTACCCCATTGGCTTACTTCGTGGTGAAACGTTCGGATATGTGCAACCTGTCGACCATATCGATGATAATATTCTTCCCGACGAAACGCCATGTCACATTGCTGCAATCACTCATGCGTCTGAGCCATCAAGTTCGTCAGCCTTTACAATGCTATTGACGCAGACCTTCGCCTCTCGCATCGCCGCCAACTTGTTGCTCTCCTTAACAAGTTTCGTTCTTCTTTTGACTTTCAAGAACCTGCTTTGGGCCGCACCACGACTATCACTCATACTATTGACACCGGCTCACATTCGCCTCTGCGACAGCGTCCTTACCACGTTTCCGCCGAAGAGCGCGGCGTCATTACGGAGCAAGTAGATGACATGCCTAAACATGGAGTCATACAGCCTTCTCAAAGCGCTTGGTCATCACCTGTGGTTCTGGTAAAGAAAAAAGATTGCACCGTACGATTTTGCGTGGACTATCGCCGCTTAAACATTATTACGAAAAAATATGTCTACCCGCTAACGAATAGACGATGCTCTTGACTGTTTACACGGCACCGACTACTTTACATCCTTGGATCTGCGTTCTGGGTATTGGCAGGTGCCAATGGCTGAATGTGATCGCCCTAAAACAGCCTTTGTAACGCCGGATGGCCTATATGAGTTAAAAGTCATGCCATTTGGGCTCTGCAACACGCCTGCCATATTTGAGCGCATTATCGACACCATCTTGCGTGCCCACAAGTGGAAAACCTGCTTGTGTTACCTGGACGACATCGTAGTCTTTTCATCTGATTTCTCGACACATCTTGCTCGCCTCCACGAGATTCTGACGTGTCTAACTTCTGCAGGCCTACAACTTAACTCCAAGAAGTGCCACTTCGCAGCGCGAAAACTAACCATCTTGGGACATGCCATCACAAGAGACGGTGTTCTTCCGGATCCCGATAAGCTTCGAGCTGTTGCTGACTTCCCGTTGCCCACATCACTGAAAGCCCTAAGAAGTTTCGTCGGTCTCTGCTCCTACTTTCGTCTCTTCGTGCGCAACTTCGCGTCCATCATCGCACCTCTCACGAGTCTGCTTTCCAAGTGCAAAGGCATATCTGCATGGTCACATGCATGTGACGACGCATTTCGCCAGCTGCGCCGCCTGCTGACCTCACCATCTATTCTTCGTTACTTCGACCCCGCTGCTGCCAGAGAAATTCACACCGATGCAAGTGGCATCAGTCTTGGTGCAGTTTTGGCACAACAGAAAGGCACCCAAGCTGAATACGCAGTCGCCTATGCAAGTCGCGCTCTCAAGAAGGCTGAATTGAATTACTCCGTGACAGAGAAGGAGTGTTTGTCCATAATCTGGGCGTTGACGAAGTTTTGCCCGTACCTTTACGGCCGTCCTTTCGACGTAGTCACAGACCACCACGCTCTATGTTGGCTATCCACCTTGAAAGACCCGTCCGGACGCCTGGGGCGTTGGGCACTTTGATTGCAAGAATACGACATCTGTGTCGTATATCGTTCCAGTCGCAAGCATGCGGATGCCGATGCACTATCGCGATCACCATTAACACCAGATGTGGCTTCTCTGTCACCCATTTTTGCCACCTTGTCACCAATCGACACCACTGACATGCTTTCGGAGCAGCGTAAAGACCCATACCTTGCATTGCTACTCGACTACCTTACCGATCCGTCTGCTGTCCCTTCTACGAGAGCGCTACGCCGGCAAGCAGCCCACTTTTCCGTGCGAGACAACATTCTGTACCACCGCAACTATATGTCTGGTGGTCGGAAGTGGCTCCTTGCTGTTCCAACTCACATGTGGTCAGACATCTGAATGAATTTCCATGCAGATCCCCAAAGTGCTCACGCAGGTGTCCTGAACACCTACGAAAGGCTGCGCCAACGATATTACTGGCGAGGAATGTATCGCTTTGTGCAGAAATACGTTCAGTCTTGCATCACTTGCCAACAGAACAAGACACCTCCGCGGCAACTTACTGGCATGTTACAGCCACTCCCATGCCCGGCTCGCCCATTCGACCGCGTGGGTATCGACCTCTATAGCCCCCTCCCATATAGTCGCTCTGGAAACCGGTGGATTATTGTCGGCGTCGATCATCTGACACGCTACACTGAGACTGCAGCTCTACCGGCAGCGACCGCCCACGAAGTTGCACTCTTCATTCTCCGCCATGGGTCTCCACGCGAATTACTCAGTGATAGGGGTCGAGTGTATTTGTCGGAGGTCATACAAGCTATTCTCGCTCAATGCAACATCATACACCGGAAAGCTACCGCATACCATCCACAGACGAATGGTCTCACTGAACGGTTCAACCGCACACTTGGCGACATGCTGAGGATGTACACCTCCTCCGACCACACTAACTGGGACGCTGTATTACCATTTGTTACCTTCGCTTATAACACCGCGACGCAAGCGACTACCGGTTTTTCCCCATTCTTTCTGTTGTACGGCCGCAAACCATCCCACCCACTCGACACCGTACTCCCGTACCGCCCTGATGCATCGGAGTGCTCCCCGCTTTCGGAAGTCGCCAGATACGCAGAAGACTGCCGTCAGTTGGATTGGTCTATGGCAAGTGAGGCTCAAGGTCTACAAAAGAGCCGACATGACGACGTTCATCACATAGCGCCTACGTTTCGTACTGACTCTCTTGTGTGGCTTTGGGTGCCCCCGCACGTTCCTGGCCTTTCTTCTAAGCTTCTGGCCCGGTACTATGGTCTATACCGTGTCATTGACGCAACCTCGCCGGTGAATTACATCATCGAGCCCCTAACACAATCGCCAGACTTCTGCCGTCAAAGACGTGAGACCGTACATGTCGACCGTCTCAAGCCCTACTACGACCCCCTCATTGTGCCTACTCCCTTAGTCGCCAGGATGGCTACTCTTCAACCCGGGGGTATTGTAGTGGAGCATACGCACTAACGCGTATGCGCCTTCAAAAGAGAACGAAGAACCCCGTGCTCTGATTTCGCGAGAACCTGTGCCGCCTTTGCCAGACTTGCCGTTCGCCCATTTTTCGTCGCGACCTCGTTGCGACTCCTCAGTTCGAATAAACATCATCGCATTACGAACATATCGAGGTGCGGATCATTAAGTGCGGATCACTTTATGGTGCCAGGCTGCTTTCTTATGCTGCTATCGTCGCTTGGCGAAATGCAGGCAGAACCATATATAACAGAGCCAGTGGACCAATAGCATATCTAGAAGAACAAATGGGAGTTAAAGGAACATTAGAAAGAGACGCTATTTTTAGCGTATCATTAACGTACAGCTTCACAATCCCGAAAACACCACTCTTACCGCGACACGACTCTCAGTAGAGGAGAAAACGCGCGAAAAAAATTGTTGTGACGCCAATTTCTAATTCCAGTACCAAACACCATGAAGTAGAAAATTTCTAAGGTGTGTACTGGGCCTTACGTAGTTTCCGATCGATAAAATTGAAGTACATTGTAATCTGCGGGTGCCGTAGTCCTAGCATTAAAAATTTTAGAAAATTTCTTTGAGCCAGTGTTGCGAAAAGACAAGCAATATACACACTGAAATTAGTGACGTCACACACACGGGCATTTTGGTGCGCAATTTAAACATGAAACTTCAACTATGATTTTCTCTGCTATAATAATGAACCTATGTTAGTAAAACATATGGTATAAAAAAATCTCATATTACACTTTGTAAATCTAAAGGAAGTGATTGTTCCTGTTTAGTGTCCCTTCAACACTCGATAATTTGCGTATTTTGTCTAAAACTGGCATGTTGAATTGTATGTGATTATCGCATAGTTCAAGAATATTGAACGACTTCTGTAATGGTTATTAGCCCTTCGCCCTACGCTGCTTACGTTGGTGTGAATTTCCGTGTAGACGTATTCGTCGAGGTGCGCAAGTATCGGCGGCGTCTACAGGCGTCGTTAGGGAGATTTAGAATTGCGCACCGCGAGCCCTTGTGGTGCGGTCACTGCCACTGCGTATGCATCGTAACGCGAGTCGGCGTACGCATTCGTAGACCGCACGCAAAAATATTCGAAATTGCGTGTGATGAAGGTGACCCGCATGTGGCCCGCAAGCGCTGGTTTCGAGGCTACGGTGTCGCTGCGATCGTGCGTTGCGGATCGCTGCTGGGCAAATGCTATTCTAAAACTCATATGGCGCCCGCTACGCCCGCAGTGCTTGCAAACGGTACTCTAAAACTCCCTATTTTAGTTCTTGAGAGGCTTTTTCCTGCGGCGTTTCCCACTTGAACTCGACATCGGTCCTTGTAAGGTTAGCGAGTGGCTCGGAAACGTAGGCGATAGTTTTGACGAACCACCTGAACTGGACGCATAGACCAAGAAATTGACGCACGGCCTTCTTGTCGGTGGGTGGTGCTGGAGAAGGAGGAGGAAAAACTTTATTCGGGAAAAAAAAAAGGTGAATGCGGGCGTTTGTGGGCGGGCCCTCAGTTCAGGACTCCGCTGGCACGAGGGGCTCGCTGGGCCTGGTCAAGCAAAGCCATGGCTCTGCTTGGCTTCGTCCGCAAGCCGTGCCTCCCACTGCCTGTGTAACATGTGTGGAAGGTTAGTAACGTGTAGACTGTGGATGTGTGTGGGCCTTTTGGTGCACACCATTGTTATGTGGCTGAGTGTCAGTGTGTCTGAACACCATGGACATGTTTCTCTAAATTGTGTTGGATCTATTATACTTGGGTTGCACGAATTTGGAAAGCTATTGGTTTGGATGCGTCTCCAATCCCTGCTGGGTGGTAGGAAGGTGACGATTTAAGCTGTTTTCCGCGGGTCGGGGCGAACGCCAGCCTTGCTAATGACGTGGCCTAGGAACAAGAGCTCTTCGTATTCCAAGATCGCGTATAAGTACGTCGTCCAAGTACGCGAAACAAGTCAAGTCAAGCTTATTAAGTAGTACAGTTGAGTTACATGGTTAGCGTTATTGCAGCAGGAGGTCCCAAAGTTTTAGAGAAACTGACAGGGGGACCTCCGATGGCTACATGGTTGGGGTAATTACAAAAAATACAGCAATAGTATACGGACTTGTGAGTAATAATGAATAATCATGATTAACAATAAAAATACGATCAATACACAACATAATGGTAATACTCACTATTGAAAAATAACAAGGAAATAGTCAAAAGCAAGTGAAGACAAAAAACAATATTAATGAACTCTACGTGATAAATGCAACACGTTTCGTTATCAGTGTTATCAATTATACAAAGGCAAATTGAAGTAGTGAAATAACACAGAACTGTGGAGAGCTATTAACAGTTAATTACACAAATCGGATCAGCTGATTAATTCCTGAACGTAATATTTCTTACTGGGCGAAGTGAAAATATGGATGTTATGCGATGATTTCAATTCGAAAGGCAATGAATTCCAAATGGCTATTCTAGTAAATAATTTTGAGAACTTGCCGTAGTTTGTCCTTACGGCCGGCAAAAGAAGATTATTGCACTGGGAAAACCGGGTGATGTTACCATTAGTTAAGTGACGATGATCAATGCATGCAATACAAATGTCATGCGTCTACTGTGCTAATCTGTCATGCCAGTCTACTGTGCTAATTATTTGCACAAACTTGTCCGCGTCGAATCGGCGTTTCGTAAAGATGTCACTGGCCTTGGTATTTTCGGAGCCCAGAATGAAAAATACGGGATGATGGTCTGTAATGCTATGATCTATTACACCTGCAACGTGTTCAGTGGAAATGTTGGAGATGAAATGATCTATTAGGATATTTGAACCTAGTCAATCGTTTCTAGTTGGTGCTGAGATATGCGACGTAAAGCCATAGCAGTATAATTAGTTGATATATTCTAAGCACGATGCACTATCAGGATCAATAATGTTTATATTAAGATCACCACATAAGACAACGTTTTTATTTTCCCTCACTAGGTTATTAGGAATGATGCTTAACTGATTACAAAAATCGGAATACGACTATGAATGTGACCGATAAATGGAAGCTATAATAGTACTACGGCTATTCAATGGTATAACACTATGGTTGAATTCAAGCCAAACTGATTCACATAAAATATTGTTGAAGGTTATGTCACTACGGCGTGTGTAGGTTAAGGATGAGTTGACAAATATGGCACTACCGCCACCACGACAGAGCTCCCGATTACAGTATTCAGAATAATAACCTGGCAATCCGTACAAGTTATCCTCATTACCAGACAACCAAGTTTCAGATAAACATATGACAGAGAATAAATGTTTAAGCAAGGAAATCAACGCAACAAGGTCATTCTGGTGCTTTGTAAGACTGCGAATGTTTAAGTTAAGTAGTGATAGGGATGGTGACTTCTCGAGAAGCAATAATTATGTTTGCTGGCAGTCGGCCACTTGATCGTACCATTACTGTATATATAACAGGTATAAAAGCTGCAGGTGCCGAGCAAAGGTCAAAGGGCTGACCTTCAACTCGAAGAGGCCGTCTGGTGTTACAAACGCCGTCTTCTTTCGGTCTCTCTCGTCGACGTCTATTTGCCAATAGCCAGTCTTGAAGTCCATGGACGAAAAATACTTCCTCTTGTGTAGTTTATTCAGCGCGTTGCTTATCCGTGGGATTTGATCAACATCCTTTACTGTGACTCTGTTCCGGCGGCGAGAATCCCCACAGAAACGTAGGTTTCCGTCCTTCTTTCTTCACTGACATCACGGGTGATGCCCCACGGACTCTTAGACGGCTGGATGATGTCGTCACGTAGCATTTCGTTGGCCTGTCTCTTTAGGGCCTCGTGTTCTCGGATTATTCCAAATAATGCACGTGGCAATATATTTTGTGAATAGGATACTGTGCAAACGACTCGTCATTCACGTAACGATACTAATACCAATCTCCAGATTGACAAAAATCTAAACGCCGATTCTAGACAGTGATCTTGGTGGCCATGTGGGGTGTATCACACGCACACAAAAAAACTATGCTTCAGACTAATCATGAACGTGTAGTTTATAAAGATGCGAATAAATAAAAACTTACGGATAAAGGCACGTGCGAGCCGCAGGCCACGTGTTGAGACACATATAGAGTGAAAAATAGCATAAAATAAGGAGGAAGAAAGAAACAGGGAGGGAGGAATAAGAAAGAAGAGAAAGAGATAGTTAAAGATAGAGAACGACAGAAACAGACATAAAGATAACATGATAGAAGCAAGTAGGGAGCAAACAAAAAAGTGGGAGTGAGACAGAGATAGCTAATAAGTAGAAAACGAGAGAGAAAAAAAGTGGAATTAAGCAGACTCAAAAAAGCTTGAAAAACACAAAAAAAGAAAAAAGAAAGAGAAAGAGAAAACGACAAAAAGATAACTATATATATGCAAAGACTACTCGGTGCATATGAAAATATAGAGAAATGTTGGAACAGGTTGCCCAGCGAGGGGTGACGGACCCGTGCTTCGCTGTGCCGAGCATTGCGCGACTCAGCGCCAACTTCCTTCATACTTGTAAATATTTTAAGATTGACCGAGGTTCCTAAGTGCGTTTGCACGAACCTCCCACTTTCGCCGTTATATGCGATTTAAACTCTAAATGAGCAGCGCAGTCCTCAAGACATTATTGACGAGATATGCCTTCTGCTAGTCCCTTTTCACCCAGATTGTTTGATCACTCAACCGTAGTACACTGAATTGACTAAATTCGGTGTTTCCCCGTCAATTATAACGTTGAAAAACGTTAACAGTGGCTTAGCTCGTCTGTGCCAGGATATGTAGCGTGGGTTACGGATTGACGGTAGACGAACAACAGATGCATGGAAGGGCGGATGGATGGACGTATGAACGGATGAACCATGGACTGATGGATGAACAGACTGGTGATCTCGCTATCTCAGACGAGTCAAGCGCTAAACTACTGGTTACACGTCACTTCACGAGCTTTTAGGCCTTTTACAGCCCACCAGTGGTGCACCGTATGACGTCACTGCTCCTCACTCGTGCACTGCAGAACTGCTCACCTTAAGCCACGCGAAACTCCTCGACCTCGACCAGTTACGCGGAGTGGGAAGTCGTTAACGCCGGCGCTGTGTTATGCCACTGCTTCTATCTTGTTCTTTCGTCAATAACATGAAACATTAGGGAAATTTAGAATGCCGTTTGCAAGAGCTGCGGGCGCTGCGTGTGAAGCGGGCGCTATTAAAGTTTTATAAGGGCGCTTGCCCTGCTGCGAACCGCAACGCACGATCGCAGCGACACCGTAGCCTCAAAACCAGCGCTTGCGGGCCACATGGGGGCGCCATCACCACACGCAATTTCGGATTTTCTGCGTGCTGTCCGCGAACTCTAACGCCGACTCGCATTACGACGCATTCGCAGTTGCAGCGACCACACCGCAAGAGCTCGCGGTGCGCTATTCTAAAACTCCCTATTGATCGCGGCTTTATGCAGAATGTGTATAACTTGTAGGTCCGTGTACTCAGGTTTGGGTGCACGTTAAAGAACCCCAGGTGGTCGAAATTTCCGGAGCCCTCCACTACGGCGTCTCTCATAATCATATGGTGGTTTTGGGACGTTAAACCCCCCAAAACAATCAATCAATGTGCACAACGATTGCCGCGCGATTATAAATTGCGCTCAACAATACGATTTTGTGGGGAGAGTGGGGGAGAAACGAGCACATCTTATGGACCACAGCATGCCTTCTTCCCGCTTGCGCAAGTACAGTAGAATTTCGTGAATGTTTTCCAACTCAAAAACAACGTATATAAGCTGAACACCAAACAAAAGCTAGATACTGCGCGTTGCCATGCTAAGTGCATTGGCATGTACAGCTGGTTTCTGTGTTTACGCAGCCCGTAGCAAGAGCAAAAGTGGGTAATGCCATCGGCACACCGATGAGAGTGAAGGGGAAGCATACGGCAAGACTCCCACTGTTGTGAGTCATGTATTATTTCACACACACGCATATATATATATATATATATATATATATATATATAGCGTTGAATTCATTGACACGTCCACGTTTAAAATTCACATAGATACACAATAAGAACTGGCTGGGGAGATAACTGTCGTGGTAGCTCAGTGGTGGAGCATCGAACGCTTTATTCGAAGGTCGCACGTTTGGATCCTGCGCATGGCAAGTTATTTTTTCACCCCCTTTTCTTTCTTCACATTTACAATTTACATTACAATTGACCTGATAACTTCCCCTATACTTACCTTGGCATTATTGTCTGTTATATCTCATTATTATTGTGTCTAAACATGAAAACACAGGCCCTTAAGTATACACTGGTTTCCCATATGTATATATATATATATATATATATATATATATATATATATATATATATATATATATATATATATATATATATATATATATATATATATATATAATATCTGTGTGTGTGAGAGACAGAGAGAAAGAGAGAGAGGGCGGTCTCGTTATCAGTGTCGTGAGGCTTGAAGTCGGCACCAAAGGAACGTGTTCCGGCTAAAAACTTAAAAACATAATAAAAATTTGAAAACGCGAGAGGACGAATTACGTCGTTTTATAAAATCAGGCTATTCCGCAGTATGTATTCTGTGAGATGCACGATTGATTGCAAGAGAAGCGAGAAAGAACTTTAAACTTCGTCACATTCACTTGTTAAGCTCTGTACCCCTGCCATCAGCTCTGGGCTCTGTTTAAAAATTCCTATACATTCCAGCATTCCTTTTATCGCCATGAACAATCCTGCTACATTTACCTCAGCCACAGCTGCCTGGAACACTCCGATCAGAGTGTCACCTTTCTCCCCAAGTCATGCGTGACATAGCACAAACCAACACATCTTGTACATTATTGTTCACTGCACTGTTTACAAGAGCAAAGCAATTATATGTGCCACTTAAGCACAAATAGCAGTAAACGAGAAATATGAGGTACAGACGATATGAATCACATGTAAACGTATTTAAGTAAGTACGAACTACAAAACATTTACACGTATCCCTACTTAGAGGCTATGACTTGCCACTGCAAGTTATAAAGCTAATAACCGCCATGGCCTCGTATTTACAAAATGTTGTCACGCTGCTCAAAAAAAAAACACCGAAGTATACATTCATTCTGTTAGGCTTAATATTAGCGAATTTCGCCAGACAATGGCAAACCAGCATTTACGAATACAACATTTGTAGTTTGCGCGCACTTAAGAGTAGTGTGAAGCTCAAATGTCAACCGATCATGCCATTTCTTAACAAAAGATGCAATCTCGCGTTTAATCCATGTTGCACTTTCCTAAAGGCATATATAGGTCACAGGATTCGTTGCGGCCTAACCTTATGTATTTGCTTGTCAGCCTTTCTAACCTTTCGCGCACGAAACGACATAATTCAACCTCCGTTCGCGGCGTCCGCTCAGTAATTGAAATCTTCCCATTATTCCCAGAATTACCCATTACGGGTTCTATATTTTCTTTACATATGCATATGGAGATGTGTTCTTTCAGCATGGTATTCAATGAACGTCTAAACTTATCAAATTTTTGCTCAAGCCTTCCCTTTCATACAAATTCTTCCACTCGATTGCCGTTTGATTGCCTCGAGAGCAAGGCCCTTTAAAAGACTAGTGCTCCATTCAAAGGACTCGGAGATAAGGGAGGATTGCCTCCGCGTCCCCTGCAGCTGTCGGCAAAAATTCTACAACGTCAGCCCATAAGCTAGAGGCGCCGAATGTGAAGAAAATGGCTAAATTTTCTGATATAGTACTTGTGCACTGTTGTTCAGTGGGGCAGTATTTTACAAGCGTCCCTGATGGAACAAACTAAGGAAGCCAATAGAACTAATATAAAAGAAAAACAAACTTTTACTAAGGTACTAGCGTGTGTTTTACACTGCAATGCACGTTGCGATTTTCTAATATTATTATATGTTTCAAAGTTGAACAACACCCTGCATTTTAGCATAGTCTCACGCATTCATTGTTGCACATGTCGGATCCTTTTCAAGCGATAATTTTTCATTCAAAAAGAAAAAAACGCATGCACGCATTTTTATACTGGAGAATCCAAAACATGGCAGGAAGGGTGAGATGGAAACTTTCGATAAAGAATTCACAGATCCCAGGTAAAGTGGGAATCGATGATAAGCGAAGCACGAATGAGAAATGTTTAAACGTCACTGTAAAATCAGCACCACGCTATGAGGTAAAAGTAAATGATGCCGTACATGACTTCCGTGTCGTGATTATCATGCTTGGATGTGTCGTTTACTTTTGTCATCTATTCAAGTCACGCGATACCAAATTTAGTATATGTGGAGCTAGTGAAACGACCGCGAGCACGCTTTGAGCGTGGTTTATTGTCACGTTCTTACATGACACGTGTGTCAGGATTATCATGTTTGCACCAGCCATATATTTCGTCTTAAAACTCCATTTAAGCAGCAAAAAAAAAAAGTTTTTCAAGCAAGCAAGCACTCCGGTTTGGCCGCATTGCGCATGTTCATGATGATGGCTCGAAAGTGCGCATTATACCATTACTAATGCTTGCCGCTTTCGCGCTTCAATTGGCGGTCATAGCTCCTTGCCCGTGGTGTCCGCTTTTAGATTGATTGATATGTGGGGTTTAACGTCCCAAAACCACTATATGATTATGAGAGACGCCGTAGTGGAGGGCTTTGGAAATTTAGACCACCTGGGGTTCTTTAACGTGCACCCAAATCTGAGTACACGGGCCTACAACATTTCCGCCTCCATCGGAAATGCAGCCGCCGCAGCCGGGATTCGAACCCGCGCCCTGCGGGTCAGCAGCCGAGTACCTTAGCCACTAGACCACCGCGGCGGGGCTGTCCGCTTTTAGGATTCATGGTAAGTGGGCGTTAAAAAAGAATGGTGATCTTATCCAGTCGACAAAGCTCATCTGCAGTTCACGAATATTAAAAGAATCGAATTAGATCAAGATTATATTCATGGTGCAACGAACAATACTCCACTTACACACAGGAGCGCAGCGCAGAGGAAGCACGTTCACACTATCTGCCACACACATCAAGATTGCGGGTGGAAAGGTGTCAATTGAGCGAGACACAGAGTGCGTTGTTAAGAATTTGCTGTGTCGCGATGGTAGCAGTGGCGAAGAGCAGCGAGCCGTCCAGTGGACTTCGCTGAAGCCTTAAGTGCCAACCACTGGCACGCGTACGCTCGCGTCTACGCGCGATGGTAGCGGTGGCGAAGAGCAGCGAGCCGTCGAGCGGACTTCGCTGAAGCCTTAAGTGCCAACCACTGGCACGCGTACGCTCGCGTCTACGCGCGATGGTAGCGGTGGCGAAGAGCAGCGAGCCGTCGAGCGGACTTCGCTGAAGCCTTAAGTGCCAACCACTGGCACGCGTACGCTCGCGTCTACGCGTCAAAAGCGTCAAATTCGCCTCTCGGCGTCGACGTCGGAGGGGCATACGCGAGCAGAAGCGAGGGATCAAGCCGGGCTTGATATTTCGCCTCGCGTACGCTACGTCACCACGCGTACAGCGGCGCCAACCAACCAGAGGCCGCGCGCCAACCAACGAGAGGCCGCGATGACTCCGAATGCTGTGTCTAATGGCCGCCGCTTCGAAGGCACAGCCGAGTGCTGAAAGCAAGCATGAAAACTACTCCAAACGTTCCTGAATGACCGCTTCGTAATCTAGAACGACAACGAAACGACTGCGAGTGCTACCAGCGTGACACGGTTTCGTGCCGAGTTCGAGCGACGCCGACAAATCCACCAAATGCCGGCACCGGTCCCGAGTGCGATCGTCGGCCGAGCAAAAACATCGCACAGACTACTGGAGCATGTCGGTGTTCTTGTGCTTTGATTTGTGATTTTCTGTGCTAAAAATAAGTGTGAACAGACTTCGAGGTTCGAAGCTTTGAGCGCGAGCCCTCGCCTACCGCGGAGGCAATTCAGAGCGGTGTCATCTGGATCCAGCGTAGGCCTCTACCGTCTAATTCGTATGAACCAACACATGCGAGGAACATCGGCTGAGAAAGATCTACAGTAGTTTCCGTCGCAACATAGACACCGTATACGACGCCCAAAACATTGCGTAGTGCACACGGAGGAGTTTTTATCTGCACTGTGTTTGTTTTCAACATCGGTATTCATCATCGCTGAAAACGAACCTCGCACTAGCCAACACATTTCCGTGATGTGAAAACGAACGAACCTATATAAGTGTATTCGCGAATTGTATGACGCGGAAATATTTGTTGGCTTCGGTGCTAATCGTTTTCGTGTGTTGCCAAGCTAATAACAAGCGTGCGCTGGTTGGTAGCAGTGACATGTGACTTCGTGTCGGGTACCAGCGACGCTGACACATTGAGCTGTCAGCGGTCTCATTTCCATTCACGTACAAGACAGAAACTCGAGCGTGCGTTGCTGTGGTGATCGAAAAAGAAAGTTGCATGATTAAGTGCTGCTGGTATTGCCTGCTATTTCACTTCTCGCTTGTTCTGCTTCTCGGCCACGCTCAGTTGCACATACATTGTTTGGAGGCATTCTAACATACACATTCTTAATTTATAGTTCATTCTCTTACTCATAGCTGTAGGCATACGATGGTGCTTCTCCGTCGTTTTACAGTTCACTATAATATAACACGCGTTTTGTTTACAGCTAGACAGATAACTGAAAACCTTGTGAGAAGCGCCTGATTTGAAATTAGCTGCACGATGACACAATATTAGGAAGAGAAGGTCACCACATGTATGCACAGAAAAAATGAAGGTGCACTAGTACTGTACTGCACTTTGTATAGAAGAAATGCAAAAAGTACCTCATGTGACTTATGAGATCTTTCAGAACTGCGCATGTATTTATCTCTTCCTCTATACTGTAATGAGCTGAAGAAATTATTAGATGGTTTCAAACATTGAATCTTTGTATGTGTTTCCAAGGACTGCTTCATTTCTTTTCAGGTTTTTAGTATACACATTAACTTGGACTATATATGCATGCACTTAAGCACATTCAGTTAGGCTATGTTAAGAAACTTGCCAAAACTTCTGTATGGTGCTCTGGTGCAATCCTATGACCGGTATCTGTACGATCAAAAATTTTGAGCATGCTTTATTGCATTCTAGGGTATTTTGACTATTTATGACATGGGAAAGCCACAGTGCTTGGCTGCCGTCTCAAAACCAATTTCTGTCTCATCAAGAAGTGTCAGATGCACTTTGTAGATGTTAAAAGATATTGAAACTAGCAGCAAAGTGCAGAAACCTCCAACAGAGCACTGATCTGCAATGACAGTCCAGCCTAGAAGTCATTTGTAGTGCTCTCCACCACGTTCAAATAAAGTTGTCGAACACTGGAATGATCTACTTGGCTTTGTTCGTGATACCAGTGTGTCTGACTTTTTGGAGGCACTTGTATCATATTAATGTTCTGTAACTCTCATTTCTTATTGGGGTGCACTCAGGGGGTAGTGATATTTATTTACGTTGGCACACTTACTGTGATATCACTGTTTAAATGCTTTCATTTTGAATATATGTACACCACTTCTCCAGTAGCCTCACATTGGGCTGCCGTATTTGAAAATAAATAAATATACCATCTGAAAGTGTTCCACGCTGTGCTTGGTTCCAATCTGATCACTATCTGTTGCATCATGAAGTGTCAGGTGTGTTTTATTGCATTGGAGAACATTTTGACTGCCTTCCATACAGGGTTCAGTTCCAGTATTACGACCGATATCTGTGACTTCATGAAGAGTTGGGTACAGTTTGTCGTTTAACAGAATACTTTAACTATAGACAACATCCAGAAGTATTCCATACAGGGTTCAGTTGCAGTCCTATGACCAATATCTGTCTTATCATGAGGTTTCAGGTACAGTTAATTGCGTTAAAGCATATTTTTACCACAAAAAATGCCCAAAGGCATTATATGTAATGCTTGGTTCCATTCCTATGACCAGTATCTGTTGTATCATTAAGGGCGAAGTGCGGTTCATTGCATTAGAGGATATTTCCGATACGCTTATCATTCGAAAGCCCTCTGCACAGTGTACAATTACAGTCTCATGACCTAAATCCGTCACATCATGAAGAGTAGGTGTGGGTCGTTGCATTGGAGAACATTTTGATTGCAGACAACATTCGAAAGCCTTCTATACAGGGTTCAGTTCCAATATTATGACCGATATCTGTGACTTCATGAACAGTTGGGTGCGGCTTGTCACTTTAGAGAATACTTTGACTAAAGACAACGTCCAGAAGTCTTTCATACAGGGTTCAGTTCCAATATTATGACCTATATCTGTGACTTCATAAACAGTTGGATGTCGTTTGTCGTTTTAGAGAATACTTTGACTAAAGACAATGTCCAGAGGTCTTGCATTAAGGTTTAAGTTCTAATATTATGACCGATATCTGCGACCTAATAAACAGTTCGGTGTCATTTGTCGTTTTAGAGAATACTTTGACTGAAGACAATGTCAAGAAGTCTTCTATCAAGGATTCAGTTCTAATACTATGACCGATATATGTGACTTTATGAACAGTTGGGCGTCATTTTAGAGAATACTTTGACTAAAGACAACGTCCAGAAGTCTTCCATACAGGGTTCAGTTCCAATATTATGACCGCTATCTGTGACTTCATGAACAGTCGGGTGTCGTCTGTCGTTTTAGAGAATACTTTGACTAAAGACAACGTCCAGAAATCTTGTATTAAGGTTTCAGTACTAATATTATGGCCGATATCTGTGACTTCATGAACAGTTGGGTGTCGTCTGTCGTTTTAGAGAATACTTTGACTAAAGACAACGTCCAGCAGTCTTCCATACAGGGTTCAGTTCCAATGTTATGACGATATCTGTGACTTCATGAATAGTCGGGTGTCGTTTGTCGTGTTAGAGAATACTTTGACTAAAGACAACGTCCAGAAGTCTTGCATTAAGGTTTCAGTTCTAATATTATGACCGATATCTGTGACTTCATGAACAGTTGGGTGTCATTTGTCGTTTTAGAGAATACTTTGACTAAAGACAACGCCCAGAAGTCTTCCATACAGGGGTCAGTTGCAATAATATGACCGATATCTGTAACATCATGAAGTGTCAGGCACAGTTAGTTGCATTAGAGCACATTACGACTATGGAAAATGCCCGAAGGCATTCTACGCAGTATTTGGTTCCTATCTTATGGCCAATATCAGTTGTATCAATAAGAACCAGGTGTGCTTTGTTGCATTAGAAGATATTTCGAACACGCACATCAGCCGAAAGCCTGCTACTCTGGCCTCAATTGTAGTTTTATGACTGACTTAAATCTGTCAGATCATGAAGTTGCAGGCGTGATTATTAAGTTGACTGATGTAAAATATGTTGTGTAAGTATACTGAAGGTACCAGCATATGCAAGATATTGTTGGCAACTTTGGTAGTGCAGGTATAGAAAGAAACCCGGTGGTTTGTAAACCTGATCAGGAGGGCAGCCACGCCTCATTCACCGCAGAGAGGAGGGGGGGGGGAGGGAGCTCAATGTCAACTCCATATGTTAACATAATAGGGAGGGGGTGCTAAGTCAGTCCTGGGGAGGGGCACTGGGACAAATTTTTGCCCTCCCCCCTCCTTAAGGAGAACCCTGCACACGCCTATGATAGACGTACAGTATGCTAGACGTGAATGTTCGTTCGCGGGAGCGGCGCACGCACCGATGTTGATTTCTGGTGCATACCGCTGTAGTTACTTTGGGCACTGAAATGTCAATTACTTCTAAAATAGCCTAAACTCTGGTGGTTGAAGCACTATCAACTTGTTGACGTGTTCTCATATCCTCTAAAACATACATTCCCGCTCCAGTTGAGAACGTGCCGTTCTGTGCTGAACTTGAACATTTCTAAGCCAACATATCAAGCAACATTGTGCATCGGCCTTGGACGCGTGGGCGTCAACCCGGTCGACGCGTACGTGCCAGTAGTTGCGCGCCCTTTTCCTCCACAGGCGCGACTATACGCTTTTGACGCGTAGGCGCGTGCATACGCGGGCCAGTGGTTGGCACTTTAGCACGAAGGCGACGCAGGGAGGCAATCCGTTTTGAAAACAGCAACAAGAAGGAGCATTTACTGTAGCAGGTTGTCGTTTGTACAGAAGCCGGTCAGCACGACAACGTCGGCTGGGGCAAATCCTCTAAACATGGGGATGGCATGGCCTTAAATAGCGTTTTTGGACTGTTCTGCGAGACCAGCTCCCCGGAATGGCACAGTGGCTCGGCTGAGGAGACGCAGCCATACCCGGAACTGCAAGGTTGTTCGGCGGAGGAAGCGACGTTATCCCCGGAACTGCACGGTTCTCCTGCACGGAAGGCGGCGCTGGGAGGTGGGAGATAGTTCGTCAGAACAGCGCTCGATCTCGTGAGACGTGCTTCCGAACGAGGAAAATGTCTGTGGCATAACAGCACCCCCGCCGCCAGACAAGGCATCCGGAGTTTTGAGCCGTCAGCGCGGCTGGGAAGGAGGGATGCTGGTTGACCGTCGGTAGCCGTTCCGCTCTCTCCGCCCGTTGAGACTGTCATAGGCCTGCGGAGGTTCACTGGAACGACGGAGTCGAACACAAAGCCGAACCACTCTGGCCAAAGCAAGCACCCTCCAAATGCTGATCAAATCGCCAGACCAGCAGAAACCAAACGTTTCCTCGAGATTACGCTTGGCTAACAAATAGCATCACGAGCAACGAATCTCGGGAGAAATACACAATGCCAACACTTCTTCACAGTGCAGGACACTGCTAAACCAAACAGAATTTTTGTTTTCGTGAGCGATTCTCGATTGTGACCCGGGCAGATTGGGGACGATCGAAGCTGCTGAGGTTAATTGGATTTGGCCCCGAATCTACAGTTTAGAATGCCAAGAACTACCGAATCACGCACATTTGCGTCGCCTGCAAGCATAAGATTGTCAAACTTGACAAAGTTCATCCTCGTACAAGCTCTCACTTCAATGAGCTCCGCCAATGATCATCAAAACAAGAGAATGCACGCTTGAAAAGTAAGAAACTAAGAATGAAAATCAAACTTGCGTGCGTTATACAAAACAAAGTTAACCAAGACTGACGTGCATAATAACACGTAATGCAAAACATAGAAGGTATCTTAAACAGGAGCTTTTAGTATGCCTTCTCTGTTAAAATATAACACACTAACTGTTAGCTTTCGAAATATTATGAAGACAAAATTAATCAAGCAAACATATGAATATCTGCTTCTCCGATGACAAGGAAAGTAAAACTTACAAACATTTTGACTCATTCCTTGCTCATCGGCAGACGACAAAACTAGAAAAAGTTATTTCAAAACTAAACACAAAGTACACTCTTGGTATTGGCAAGGCAGCACTCTCTCAGACGAACTCTGGGGAGTCGCGCACTCCACAGCTTTCGAGGGTTGTGGTCTGGACAATGGGACGACGAACCAACTTGTTCGTCGTCCCAACAATTGACGACGAACCAACCAAAGACGAACCGACTTTTGACGTACACCCACTTAACTCGAAGAAATGGGCATCTGCACTGCGTCGTTTACCCCTCCAGTTCGACCAGTGACCCTCTCGCCACGGTGAAGAATGACAGCCTTTGTTAAAGCTCAGGCGTACGCGATGCTTCTTCACGTGATTGCCTCTACGTGGCATTGAAAAAGATGAGACCAGGCGAAGATCTCAGCGTCCGAATTTTCCTGAAAGTCGATTTTTCTTGACGCGCTTCCCGCCTAATCTCGATCCTCGTGATGGTCTGAGCTTCAAACATTTCCTAGAGAGCCCTGCCGCGATCCTACACTTAGCCGTGAACATGGCGTCTCGACGGATGATGTCATGGCACCTAACAGCAGCTTTAGCACGCTTGGCGCCCGTCGTCTTTACCACGTTACGCTTACGCCGACGCCTCTTTCTGTCGGGACTTCTCGCAATACTGGCAGCCTCGACACACTTACTTCCAAGTGTGCTGCCTTTGACAAGTACTTCCGAAACTCCATACTGGTTATCTAGCTTATCCTCGGGCCCGTTGCTAGCTTCCTCTGCTTGGGACAGAACGGGAGTCCCGATGCCCTTAAATGCAACTAACGCGCCTAAAGAGCTTTCGATCGGTGGGGGTTTATTGCTGTCGTGGTTAGCCCTTGTTCTCTGCCCTTCGAAGTCAGCCTCGTGCTCTCTTTCAAGAGCTTTATTCTGTAGCGCTTTATCTCGCGCATCCTGCTCAATATTTTGTCGACATGCGTGAACCTCTAGCGCCTTGCGAAGCGACTCGTCGTCAAGCTCTTTTTGACGCGATGCATCTTGATCATGTGCGCTGGGAAGCGGCTCCGTCTCTGGCGCTTTACGATGCGCTTCGGCGTCCTTAGCTGTGCGATGGGCCTCGGTTCCTAACTGCTCGCGATGTACCTCAGCGTATGGCTCTGTCTGACGCACTTCAGCGTCCTGCATTTTGTGACGGGCCTCAACGTCAGATACCTCGTGACTTTCCTCAGCGCTTCGCTTTCTCTGACGCACTTCAGCGGCTTGCGCATAGCAACGAGCCTCGGCGTCTTGCACTTTGCTTCTGTCCTTATCATCTAACACTTTCCAGTGAGCGACATCATCAAGCGCCACGTGGCGGGCCTCAGCCTCAATCGCTTCACGTCGCGCCTCATCCTCACGCTCTTTTCGGCAGGCGTCTACCCTTAGCGCCCTTCAACGCGCTTCAGCGCTGTCTCTATCGCTCCGACTTTCCCAGTCAGCAGGACTCGAAAGAAAAAAAATTCCTATCAAGGCATATCTAGCATGACTGAAGTCTCCTGCTTCCTCGAAGGGTAAGCACTTCAAAACATGCGCGATCTTGCTCGGCAACAGCGTGGCGAGCTTCTCCACCCAAAGGTCGCGGATAACACCTACAATACAGCAGACAACTTCAAAATCATCAATAAAATGCACGATGTTCTCGCTTGTCTGAAAGTTGTGGAGCTGGCGTTCCGCTTGCTGCCACTTAAGTGCTTGAATTTTACGATCAAGCTCTCTCATTTTGAGTGCATGCTCTCTCCTTTTGCGACTTTCCTCGGCCTTCCATTTTTCGTGCCTTTGAGCTTCGAGCTCTTCGCAGCTTTGCTCGGCCTTCTGCTTTTGCTCACAAATGAGCTCACAAATGAGCTCCCAAAACTCGTCAGCCTCATCGGCAGTCCCATTTTCTGCCCGCATCACCTCGAAAATCGTTTCCTTTGTTTTAGCGGACCCGGCGGAAATCCCCATAGCTCCCCAAATTTCGAGGAGGTCCTCCAGAAGGTATTGCTCCATCGCGATCTCGTTCCTCATGATGCTTTGCTACTGATATTCACCGTACTCTAAAACTAATCTCATGGTTTAAAGCACGTGAATAGTAAATTATGACCAACGAAACGAAACAAAACACTCTCCTATCATCTGCCTGTGCTAGAGTGGTCTGGCGAAATGAACGATAAACGTTGGGCACTCACTCAACCAAAGTAGCCGACGAAGGTCCAACTCGTGGCTGCTGTCGAACAGTGTCGTGGGTGTCCTCGGGCCTGCATGGATCCGCTCCAACTTTCCAGCCGTTGAAGTCGAGGTAGCGGGTCCCAGAGCAGTAAAACGTTGAGCGCAGGGGTAGCGTATCCCAGCGTATTCAAACGCTAATATCAGGTTGGTCGTGCTCGAGCTACCAGGGGTCAGATCCGGCGTGCCAAACGTAGGGTAGCGTATCACAACGTAGCCAAATGCTATCGCGGCGGTCGTCTTCGTGCTCAGAGATTCGATCAGACTTGCCAAACGTAGGATATCGTATCCCGTAGCTGCCAACCACTGTTAGGAATTCGCTGTGTCGCGATGGTAGCGGTGGCGAAGAGCTTGATTGATTTGTGGGGTTTAACGTCCCAAAACCACCATATGATTATGAGAGACGCCGTAGTGGAGGGCTCCGGAAATTTAGACCACCTGAAGTGCTTTAACGTGCACCCAAATCTGAGCACACGGGCCTACAACATTTCCGCCTCCATCGGAAATGCAGCCGCAACAGTCGGGAATCAAACCCGCGACCTGCGGGTCAGCAGCCCAGTACCTTAGCCACTATACCACCACGGCGGGGCTAAATTGAGAGAAAGCCAGGGAGGTCAACTAGAGTTGTAGCATCCCGTTTGCTATCCTACACCAAGGCGAGAAGAAAGGGGGAAAAAGATGAGAAAGAGGAACAGACAAAGTAGCGACCTTCAAGGCGTAATGTTCCTGGAACCCTTTGATAACTTTTCTTTCCCTCTCTTGACTCCGCAGCTGCACTTCCCTACCCCCCGCCTGAGCTCCCGGCTCTCCCGAGGGTCTAAGAGCGTCACAAACTTCGGAGAAGCGTGGGAGTTTTCCTCGCAGATCGTTTACGGCACACCTCGCCGTCCTCTAGTCTTTCGGTGACAATCAAGCCTTGTCCACGTCTGTTCTCTCGTGGACATTGCTGGCGGCATGCAATAGAAGGTCTTCCGCCTTCTCTGGCTGCCTCGGACTTTCCCGACAGGTCGACCGTAAAAAGTTTTTACGATCGCTTCCCTGTTTGGCAAGCGCCGCCTGTTAATTTTTTTTCTTTGATCAGTTCTACTGTTTTCAACGTTTTTGGTCACACCACGCATAACACGAACAACATATAGACGACAATACCAAATGCATGGTATTTCTTTTCGTTGTGGCACCATGGGACAGCCTTTTCTTTCAAAAAAGCCTTGACCACCATCTGGTCAGAGCAGCCAGTACCACAATTCAGGAGAGGGTATTTTATATTTCGTCCAGTGTAGAACCATCTCAAGGATGCGTTTCAAAAAACTCATCTCAGCTACGTGAATATAGTGTTTTCACGTGATTCCTGAAGCGCGAGAATTTTATAAATATCTCGAACGTGCGGCCTCCACAAGTCCCGATCGCAAGATGCCAAGAAACTCGCGTTCTTAAATGGTTTTTGCCTTCGTTTTTATCTCAATACGCTGCGACGATGTCTTTAGTCTTGAGAAAGTGATGCATTATTCTGAATAGTAATAAAGGAACTATAAAAATAGCTGTACATTTGCCTCTCAAAATACTGATGTACATCGCATCTAAACGTAGGCTCAGAGAGTTCTACTTTACGGTATCGTGTGCCGTAAACATAAACACATGAATTCAACGACGGTTATGGTAAGTGTAGGCAATGCATAATTCATAAGGCTTTTGTCTTCACGCTGGTTGCGGCCGGAGAAAGCGTACTGAAATTGCGAGCATAATCATCTGGTTTTTTAAAAAAATTTAATTTACCAGTTTTGGGTATTTTACACACGTACTGTAATTTAACAAAATGGTTTGCTGGTCTAGTTAGTACTTAATTTTACACTACCTTTGCTGCAACATGTCACAAGCTGGCTTTCTTACTACTCAGTTGGGTCTTCATATGCTATAAGACATACCTTCTAATGAAAATAAAGTACTCTGTTCACCTTTTATAGTTCTGTCTTGCCACGTATATGAGTCAATTTAGAGAAAACACATCAACCCACTTAGAGAATTATCTTAATTACATCGGAGAGCCATGTGATGTGAAGTCCCTAGATTTTTTCCTATCACTAGTAGGAAAAAATCTAGGTTTTTGTTGTGACCCTCACAAGAGTTAACGTGTCTTTTTAAAGACAGCCATTTGCGTGGTAACTGAAGACTCCCCGAAAAGAGTCACACGTACTCTTTGTTTTCATTTTAATGCAATAGCGTTAAACAGCTCATATCGCCGAAAACCCGCCGCCGGTGTCGGCCCCGTTGGTTGTGAGCGAGCAATCGTCTGTGCGTCTGTGACCGAAAAAGCAAGTTACCGAGATAGCCGCGGGAGGCCGCTACATGTGCACGCGTGTGCGCATGATCACACAGGGAAAAACCGCGCAATAGAAAAAAAACAAAGTGCTCAAAGTCTAGTGGCGTGGTTGTTTCTTTGCCCTGACATCCTTCCCTGCTTAGCTTCCAGCGCTTTCGTCGGACGAGAGAAGAGAGAATGCAATTGCAGCATGTGACACACTTTTGTAACTCCACTCGCACTGGGCAGATTCTTAAAATTTTTGCGGCGTTGAATTTGTGAGACAATAAGCTCTTGAAGTGAATTCATTCAATCATTACTTGATAAAGTGTTTCAGGGCCCCTTTAAACCATTTTGTTCGACGGGTGTCACGACGAAAACAAGGCCATTCGGCGATAATAGCGCTCTTGTCCAATCTACTGCGTTCGTGTTTCTGTGCGTGCGTGTGTATGTAGGAAAACATATAAATAAGTGTGCACTCAGCGGTTGAAGGGGTGCACTGGGGGCCGGATTTAACTATCGCGTTCAACTCCTAAAGGCGAAGCTTAAGGGTCCCCCAATTTTTTTAGTGTGTATGTGACGAAACCGGAAACATATACAAATTGTGTTTTACGAGGGTGAGAATACCGACTGAACGTTCTGAGTTTTTAGCCAGCCCGTTCAATCGCGGAGAGGTTACGTCATCGTGCTTCACTTCCCGCCGTTTTGACGGATTATTCCATTCAGACACCTATTTCTGCCAGTAATGACTGCCACAGGAGCAATGATGAGAGTATTATCTTAGCATCGGTGATATATCCCCGTACATTATCTTACTCTTCTCACTTTACAGGCAGTGGTTTCCATTCAAATTTAACCAACATTGAAAGTGTTGTTACTTGCACTGCTCAGTCTCACGTTACTTGCACTGCTCATTCTCACGTTACCTGAACTGGCTAACCTCCCTGTCTTTCCTCTTTCAATACTCCTCCTCACGTTACCTAACGTTTAAGTTTAGCTGTATTTATTCAATTGTCTTCGACGTTTCTTATAGCGAGCTTGATGCCATTTGCCATGTATCAGCGCTGCAAGCGCAGCGCCCGTCAAGAGCGTATGCCTGTGCTTTCCCACGCTTCAGGAGTTTCCAAGAGAAGCTTTTTTTTTCTCTTTCTATCCTTTTGCCGACAGCGTGTGGCGTCAGCTGGCCCAGAGCGTGACACGGAGCGGTGACCAATAACTGGGCGATCAGAGCGTCTTGGAAGAAAGCCGGGAGTGCTGGTGAAAATGGTGATGCCTCCCGAAGGAGATCGCAGAGACGGTCGAGAGATGCGTATGTGCGCGGGAAAAGGAAGACAGCCGGCAAAGGGAGAGACACGGAGGATGTCTTCGTATCTGAGTGGTGGGCATCAAGGAAATGGGCTGGGACTGCGGAGACGCCGGACGCGCTTACATTCGTGCTGAGGGCGCATTGGCGTCGGCGCCGTCTTTGATGTGCTGATGACGAAAGGAACAACAGTCGTCGTCCTGTTTTCTCCATCATTTTCTCGCCACGGGATGTGCATGTCGCTAAAAGACGTACTCGAGACCTAGCCGATATGCCAAGTCATGAGCTGGCAAACATCGATGGAGAGTTGAGAGCACTATTGCCCCGACGTGCGAAACATATTCACATCTATTTTCACAAATGGTGACTTGAGTAATACTACAATAATGAGAATTTTTAGCTTTTCCTTCCTGCTTCGGAAGTTTTGGCCATTGGGTGTACTGTAAAAAATAGCCGTGTTTTAACGTCGGAACTGACCATGAAGATCAAAGACTGAGATCTGTTTCTCGAAAAATGACGGAAGTGGACGTATGACAACATTCTTGTGTGGCGTTTTCAATAAAACGGCGGGAAATACCGTAAATGTGCACTATAAGTTTTGATTCCTGTGCTCATTCCGTAAAAGAGAAGAAAATAACGTCAAGCTGATGTATTTTGTCACGTGGTGCGCTAGCATCCGGGAAGCAGGAAGCAACGCCTTTGGCACTTTTGGACTCGTCGGCAGCGGCGGTGGTGGGGCGTCTTGCGATATTTTGTGGTTTTTGTTCGCGCGTGGTGATTCGTTAACTTACACATGCCACTGCATTTGGGCGCGGTGTGATGCCATCCACACGTTCTGTGCAAGCCAGGCATCTTCACGGAGAAAGCGCCTGTGTGTGGCGATACAGAAAATATATTTACAGAGCCTCCGTGAAACGAAGCCTGCTGTTTTTTTGTTAATTACAGAAATCTTTAGGCACCTATTTACTGGCAAGTTCTTCTGTGAACTGAGGAGGAGGAGGAGGAATAAACGTTTATTTTTCGAAACGGTGCAGCTGTGTACGTTCCGCGTCCACCTTAGGTGGGAGGTCTCCTCATTCCAGGACCCCTCTGGCCTTCGCTGCCTCCTTGGCCCTGGCGACGAGACGTCGTTGTTCGTCCAGGTCCTCGAAGGCGAGCGCGACCTCCCACGTTTCGAGAAGGTGTTCGTTTTCTTTAACAGCGTCGCAGGTGTTCGGCGGAGGTGATAGATCTGTATTTGTTTTGCATGGACACTCGGGGATCAGGTGGGCTAACCAGATTAACCGAGGCAGCTCATCTATTGAAGCAGAATACGACTTCCGATTACGTAGTCTACTATAGAATATTATCTTCCGGGAAGGCGTATTCGAGTCTGATGATCACATGAACAGATGGTTACATTTATTACACATCAGACATACTAACATTGCGTGCTGCAACGATAAAATGTTTGTGTAATTTTTGGCACATACTTTCCTTAACTTTCATCAAGTTTCAAGCAATTCCGCATCGTTTCTTTTATCCTGGCAGTTTTGTGCTTCGGTCATCACAGTTACGAAACGGGAAGATAGAATGAGTGGACAGACTGGGAAGAATGCGGAAGCAGCGACAGAGAAATGCGGTTCACCACTTGTGTTGCATTGTAACCCTCATGGTTTGGGTGATCCGGATTCATCCTTTAAGTGCACAGGAGCTAAACCTACAGTAATTATAGTCGTATAAAGGAGGTGCTTACACTTCGCAACAATGGGGTACGAGAAAATTCGAGAAACAATTCAAAAGAGAGAGACGGCGGCTGTCCACAGAAAATAACGGCCTTCCAAAGGGAGGGGGGTGTTGATTTATTGCACCCAGTACCTTCTTTTAAAATGTCGCTAGCTTGCTCTAAGAGACCAGGCAAGTGTAAGTACATATGGCTGGAAGAAAAAAAAAAGGCAATTCGAGAAAAAGATAACTCGCTAAGTACTAGAATTACATTGGTCTAAACCACGATATCCAGACCATGAGGCATGAACTTTGCTCATTTTTTTTTCATAAAAGCAGCAGGAAATCTATGAGCCAAAACTCGTATTAAAAACTGCGAGTTCAGAACAGCTATAGAAATAAAAGAATAAAAATAAACTTATTCAGTATTTATAGGCCATTCCCCCCAGCTTTACTATGACATATAAATTGGAATACATATGCAGACGCTTAGGTCCATTGGCAAACACCCATTCTACGAAATCAGCAAAAAACAGTACAGTTTTTTTTTAATAAAGGAACTAAAAACAAGACAACTTTTGCGTCGACCTTGTAACACACTGTCATCTTCTCGTCCTATTAGCTGTAGTCTTGTTTGTTGTTCTGCTCACAACATCATGACAACGTTAATACTGGTATAATCAGCCATATGCGATTGCTTTTATTTTTTAAGTATGTTACGTATTCAGTGCGTGTATAGATATCAGAAAGGTTTATAAGCTAATTCAATACAGTAAACGTACTGTCATGTTTCCTCACATTGTTAGTTCGTAGAGCTGGTTCTATAAACCAATTGTCGGACAGAGGAGAGACTAAAGGTACGTAGTACTGCAGTTTGACTTAGCGAAAGTTAAGATTTTCCTAAGCAAGGTATCGTGTTTTTTTTAAGTTTAACAGCTTGCGTTATCACATTCATGTCATCCATCTTAAGTGATGATTATCTAACGCAATATATTTCACTTTTTCTGCGTGCCCATTGTTATTCTTGCCACATTCATTCACAGTTGAGCACAAGACAGCAATGTCCCCAATGCAAGCTAGGTAACTATCTGTCCATGTTCATTCTTCATAATTATTTGATATAAAGAACAAGCCAATTGTGACGGCTAACAAACGCAAATAAGTTCGCCTAAATGTGCCTCATTACAAGGCACAACCACACTATTCAAATCCAACAAGAATGCATAGAAATATTGCATCTATTTGTTTTTCCGATACCACCTGCTGCCTTTTAGAATGCACGCAAAGAATGAGCACGTAGCCTTTGAAAATAGAATAAAATTTTCCTAATAGAAACGACCAACACGACAATGCTGATACCAAATAAAGCATTGAATAAAGATTAACCATATTTTTATGTTCTAAAGACCATGTTAGAATAACGTATATAAGAAATGCGATGTGAATATTCCTGCCATGCTTTTTCTTTTATTATTTCCTGCGTCGTCGTCACTCTGGTTTGAGATGGTACGCAGTAAAGTAACACATAACAACGAAAAATAATAAAGTACTCAAAATGCCATAAACCTCATGGTCGCGTGCGACGCAGTTTCTTTTTTAACGGAGATGCTCACTAATGCGCTTTTGAAGTGAACATCATGACACTCGCTAAAACTCGAGCCAGGTAGAAACGTTTGAGTGCACATCGCACAGCTTGTTTTAAGGCTGCGCACATTATGAATGCTAGCGTAATGAACGAGAGGATGGTGCTATACTACACTTTGCAATTTTCCAAATCAACCTTTGTACAGACTAGAAGGGCAGTGGAGGTTCGCTACACATGAGAAACGGCACACCAAGAAAAAAGACTCTGAAAACTTGAAAACCGAAAAAGGAAGTTGATTTACTGCATTATTTATACACACGGGCTGAGTTTCATGTCAAGTGAGAGTTTTAATGATGATTTCATGTAGGAAGAGAGGAATTATTTTTTTTTGTCAAGCATGTGTGTCGCATGATCTGAAAAACTGAAATAGAAGCTAAACGAGAGAATGTAAAAACCGATTAGCTTACTTTCCAGAAGCAGGAAGTACACTTCTACGGGTGAGGTTAACACAGAGAGAGAAATCCACAAACGTGGCACGAAGAGGAAAATGGAAGGTTGGCGTAAGAAGTTCGTAAATGGTGGGTGTCAGCAGGATGCGACGTTTTCAACAAGCGGCCTTGCTTTGAAAAAGACAAGTCCACTTGTCGTAACGACGGCTGCAGCTCCCATCCCCTGTTTACGTATTTCTCACCAAAAAAATAGAAAAGAATGTAAGAGGCAAATAAATTGGAAATTAGTTATGTGCACGAGTCATTGCTTTCGAGTTTTTCGCGCTCATCTTCTATAGTGGTATACACCTAAGGCAGCACACTTTAGGCTAGTAAAGTGTGGCCTTTCATATATATATATATATATATATATATATATATATATATATATATATATATATATATATATATATATATATATGCCTGCACATTGGAGAAGGAAGGAAAAGACGAGGCACCGAGCACAGCCAGATTTCAAAAAGTAGTGCTACAATCACAACATTTACGAAAATAAAAGTTATCAGAAAGCAGCAAAGAAACCAGTAAACAACGCACATAAAATAAGAACACCTAATCTATTATTATTATTATTATTATTATGGTTTATTGGCGCATGGGCAATGTTTAGCCAAAGAGCGCCATAAAATGCGAAATCGTAACAATTGTCGGTGTATAACGCTAGTATGTAGGTATGTGGGCTATGATAATGTTACGAGGATGTATAGAGGCCTGAAATTCCGCGCCGTAATGTGGGTAAAACACATAGATACTAAAATCATGAGAATGACGTGACGCTTGAAGTGAGAATGAATGACAAGCGATCGTAGTAATAAAAGCATAGAGAATAACAGCATGACTACCTTATCAACAACCCTTGTGTCCAAGGACCTCTAGGCAGGTGCTTTTTAATGTAGTTACCGCAGCAGCAACCTCCACTTGGAGGTCGTGCTATGGATTGCCTCGAAAGATGACGTGAAAACTATTTCATGTCTTTAAAAATGTGAGCAATGATTGGTACTTAAAAAGTAGCTCTCTACCTAAGACCATTGACGGATGCAGTGGTATTTGATGTTGGTGGAGAAGTTTTTTGTCTACGAGCATCCAATTCCTTCATCATCAGCCTGATTACGTCCACTGCAGGACAAAGGCCTCTCCCATGTTCCGCCAGTTGACCCGGTCCTGTGCTTGCTGCCGCCAATTTATACCCGCAAACTTCTTAATCTCATCTGCCCACCTAACCTTCTGTCTTCCCCTAACCCGCTTCCCTTCTCTGGGAATCCAGTTAGTTACCCTTAATGACCAGCGGTTACCCTGTCTACGCGCTACATGCCCGACCCATGTCCATTTCCTCTTCTTTATTTCAACTATGATATCCTTAACCCCCGTTTGTCCCCTAATCCACTCTACTCTCTTCTTGTCTCTTAAGGTTACACCTACCATTTTTCTTTCTATTGCTCGCTGCGTCGTCCTCAATTTAGGCTGAACCCTCTTTGTGAGTCTCCAGGTTTCTGCTCCGTAGCTAAGTACCGGCAAGATACAGCTGTAATATACCTTCCTCTTAAAGGATAATGGCAATCTACCTGTCATAATTTGAGAGTGCTTGCCGAATGTGCTCCACCCCATTCTTATTCTTCTAGTTATTTCAATCTCGTGGTTAGGCTCTGCGGTTATTACCTGCCCTAAGTAGACAGTCTTTTACAACTTCCAGTGCACTATTACCTATCTCGAAGCGCTGTTCCTTTACGAGGTTGTTGTACATTACTTTCGATTTCTGCAGATTAATTTTAAGACCCACCTTCCTGCTCTCCTTGTGTAACTCCGTAATCATGAATTGCAATTCGTCCCCTGAGTTACTCAGCGATGCAATGTCATCGGCGAAGCGCAAGTTACTAAGGTATTCTTCATTGACTCTTATCCCTAACTGTTCCCATTCTAGGCTTCTGAAAACCTCCTGTAAGCACGCGGTAAATAGCATTGGGGAGATTGTGTCCCCCTTCCTTACAACCTTCTTGATTGGTATTCTGTTGCTTTCTTTATGAAGCACTATGGTAGCAGTTGATCCCCTGTAGATTTCTTCCAGAATGTTTATATATACTTCATCTACTCCCTGATTCCGCAGTGTCTGCATGACGGCTGATATTTCTACTGAATCAAACGCCTTCTCGTAATCTATGAAGGCTATGTATAGTGGTTGGTTACACTCTGAACATTTCTCTATTACCTGATTGATAGTATGAATGTGGTCAATTGTTGAGTAGCCTGTTCGAAATCCTGCTTGTTCCTTTGGTTGATTGAATTCTAGTGTTTTCCTTACTCTGTTAGCAATTACCTTTGTAAATAGCTTGTATATTAGAGAGAGCAAGCTGATCGGCCTGTAATTCTTCAAGTCCTTGTCATCTCCTTTGTTATGTATTAAGATGATGTTAGCGTTCTTCCAAGACTCTGGTACCTTTCCCGTCAGGAGACACCTCGTAAACAGGGTGGCTAGTTTTTCTAACACAATCTGTCCTCCATCTTTCAGCAGATCTGATGTTACCTGATCGTCACTAGCAGCTTTGCCTCTTTGCATGCTCTTTAAAGCTTTTCTGACTTCTTCTATCATTACTGGTGGGGTGTCATCTGGGTTACTGTTAGTTCTTATAGTATTGTCGTGGTTGTCTCGGCTACTGTACAGATCTCTGTAAAACTCCTCCGCTATTTTAACTATCCTATCCATATTGGTAGTTATTTTGCCTTCTTTGTCCCTTAGTACATACATCCGACTTTTGCCTAACCCAAGTTTCCTCTTCACTGCTTTGACGCTTCCTCCGTTTTTCAGAGCGTGTTCAATTCTCTCCATGTTATACCTTCTTACATCGCATACTTTACGTCTATTAATCAACTTCGAAAGCTCTGTCAGTTCTATTTTGTCTGTTGTACTTGACACTTTCATGATTTGACGCTTCTTAATTAGGTTCTTCGTTTCCTGGAAAAGCTTGCCAGTGTCCTGTCTAACTACCCTGCCTCCAACTTCCACAGCACACTCCGTAATAATACTCGTCAGATTATCATTCATTGTATCTACGCTAAGGTTGGTTTCCTCACTAAGAGCCGAGTACCTGTTCTGCAGTGACACTCTGAATTCCTGTACTTTCCCTCTCAGTGCTAGCTCATTGATTGGCTTCTTGCGTATCAGTTTCTGTCGTTTCTTCTTCAAGTCTAGGCGAATTCGAGACCGTACCATTCAATGGTCACTGCATCGTACCTTGCCAACCACTTCCACATCCTGCACGATTCCTGGGTGTGCAGTCATTATAAAGTCTATTTCGTTCTTATTTTCTCCATTAGGGCTCCTCCATGTCCACTTGCGGTTTTCTCGTTTTCGGTAGAAGCTATTCTAAATCCGCAAATTATTGCGTTCTGCGAATTCTACTAGTAGCTCTCCTCTGGCGTTTCTAGTGCCGATGCCATAATCTCCTCCTGCCTGGTTTCCAGCCTGCTTCTTCCCTACCTTTGCATTAAAGTCGCCCATCACTATAGTATACTGTGCTTTTACCTTACTTATTGCCAATTCCTTATATTCAACTAAAATATGAAGCATGCTGAGTGGGTCGCCACATGTCACATACGGGAGGATCACCACCGGACAAAAGGCATGAATGAGTGCTGTAGGTGTGTCCTATTTGTAGCCTTGTGAGTGTTGGTTGAATGCGGCATCACCTTGATATCTGTGGCCAAGTTACAAGGCTCGGTTTGATAACACTTAATTTATTTCGTGTTTGCTTATTCTATGAAAGCTGCCAATACGCCCTGAGCTTCTGTTTTACGAGGTGTCTCTCAGTTCTAACGCAGCGACAACCATAGATGTATTAGTGTTAGCGTTGTCGTGAGCTGAGGAGGACGCAATACAACTTGTTTGTGAGTGAGTAAGCAGTGCATAAAAGAGAGTAAAGCGTCAAAAAGATGGGATTTTTATGTTTTTGAGGGTTTCGAAAGTCTTTATAACTCTGAGAGAATCACTGAACATTACCGCACGTTGATTTTTAATTCCTTTTTGTGTTTAGTGGCCACAAGTATTGCACAGGCTTCTGCTGTAAAAATGCTTGAATTAGAGTGTAGAGTGCCATAATCTGAAATGAATGGACCAACGACCGCATAGGACACGCCACTATCAGACTTGGAAGCATCTATAAAGAATTCAGGACAGTTATATTTGCGCTGCAGTTCGAAAAAGTAAGTGTGCGTATGTGCTATAGGCGCATGCTTCGTAAAGTCTACAAACGATGTATCCCTGTCTAGGGCCTGCCACTGCCATGACGGCAGACGTGAAGCGGGAGTCATCAGACGGTGTTCAAGAAGTGGTACACCCGTTTCTTCAGCGAGGCTCCTCACACGAAGTGAGTAGGACTGTTGAAACGACGGACGGTTCTCGAAAAGCGTATAACTTGACAAGTCGTTGATAGTCGTGTGTGAAGGGTGTTCTTTGTCTGAATTCGTTTTCAATACTATATAAAAGGCATGTGCGTTCTTTGCAATTGCAATGACCACTCATTGGATTCAACATACAAACTCTCCACGGGACTAGTGCGAAAAGCACCCGTAGACAGACAGATGCCCAAATGATGAACTGGGTCAAGCTTTTTCAGAACACTTGGCGTAGCAGGCTGGTATATTACTGCCCCATAATCCAGGCGCGTGCGTATGATGCCTTCATAGAGATTGACCAGACAATTTCGGTCAATCCCCGACGATGTGCGTCAGAGTACTTTCAGAATGTTCATTGTTTTGACACACTTGTTTTTAATATACTTGATGTGTGATGTAAATGTGAGTTTGGAATCCAGAATTAGGCCTAGAAATCGATGCTCGTCGGCCTTTGCAGGTAACCGCTGCCCATACAAGTCTATTTCGGATTTGGGTCGAGGCCTCTCTTTCTAGAAAAGAATACACAGGTGCTCTTCTCTGGACGTAACGTGAAGCCTTTTTCGTCCGCCCACTTAGACACTTTCTTCAGACAGACCTGAACATGCCGCTCGCACACTGCAAGACTATAGTATATGACCTACAGCCTACCTCCACATATGCGGAATAAGATGTGTTATGTGAAATGCAGATTCGTAATGAGTTCATTTTTATAATAAAAAGGGTGCCACTCAGGACACCACCCTGTTGTACTCCCGTTTCTTGAATAAATGGTCTGGATAAGACATTCCCAATACGAACACGCAATGTTCGCTCGGATAAGTAGCTCTTTATGATATTAAACATATTGCCATAGATACCAATGTCTGACAGATCTTTAAGGATGCGGTAGCGCCATGTGGTGTCATGTGCTTTTTCCATGTCGAGAAACACGCAGAGGCAGTGCTGTTTGTAGATAAACGCATCGCGGATGTGTGCTTCAATGCGTACGAGATGGTCCGTAGTAGACTGGCCCTCTCTAAAACCACACTGAAAAGGGTCAAGCAGTTTGTTGGTTTCTAGAAAATGCATAAGTCATTTGTTTATCATTTTCTCGAACACCTTGCGCAAGCAGTTTGTAAGTGCTATTGGACGGTAACTTGTAACTGAAGAAGGGTCCTTGCCTTACTTTAAAATGGGCACAATGGTCTCTTTCCACGTGGACGGCAGCTACCCGGCCGCCCAAATAGTGTCATACAGGGCAAGTAAAGTGATTTCGGTGTCATCGTGAAGATGTTTGAGCATGTCATACATAATTCTGTCCGTTCCCGGCGCTGTGCTGTGGCACGCATTCAAGGCCACCCTAAGTTCGGCAATAATACATGGGGTGTTATATTGCCCGTTTGTTTTAGACTTCAACTCAAATGTTCTGTGTTCTGTCATTTCTTTATATTTTAAGAAAGATTTTGAGTGGTGCGCGGAACTAGGGATGCGCTCAAAGTGCTTGCCGAGACTGTTGGCCTGTTCCTCCAGTGTGTTTCCTTGACTCACCAAAGGCAGGGCATGTGCTTGCTGGCCCTTAAGAGTTCTGAGGCTACTCCAGACTTTCTTTTCATGAGTGTAGGATTTAATGCCAGAGAGAAACTTGACCCAACTTTTCCTTCTTGCCTGACGTCATGTTTCTCTACCCAGTGATTTCACTTTTTTTTTTTAATTCGACTAGGTTTTCTGCATTAGGATATCGGTGCAGGATTCCCCAGGCTTTATTTTGTTGCTCACGCTCATCCCTACAGTCCTCGTTTCACCAGGGAACACGTCATTGACACGAGTGACCATTTGTTCGCGGGATACGCTTTTCAGCAGCATCAAGACTAAATGCACGAAGAATGGTACTGCGCAATCGATGTCATGATTTGTGATAAAGTCACGAGGTAATAGTGTTGATTCCTTGAACTTCTCCCAGTCAGCAAATGCTATTTTCCGTTTGGGTATATGAGTAGCAGGGTCATGTGACCTTGTCCAGTTTAACATAGCAGGAAAATGCTTACTGCGGTATGGATTCTTGACCACGTTCCATTCTAACTCGGTGAAGAGAGACGGAGAACCAAGCGCCAAGTCTATCGATGAATATGAGTTGTGATGAATGTTGTAATAGGTAGGTTGTTTTTTTATTGAAGAGGCATGCTCCGGAACAAATGAGGAATTGGTCTATCAGTTGGCCCCTCGCATCGCAGCGGGCGTCCCCCCCACAGAGTGTTGTGAGCATTGAAATCACCAACAACAATGTAGGGTGCCGGCAGCTAATCAATGAGGTGATGGAAGTATCTGCTGTTAAGGTTGTAGTTTGGTGATGTGTATAGTGAGCGCGCAGTGGCCAGTTTGTCAAATAGAATGACGTGGACTGACACTGCTTCGAGTGCCGTCTGGAGATTAAGAGGTTGGCAAGGCACAAATTTTTCTGCTATTATAGCTACAACACCAGACGAAGCAGTAGCTTCATACCGGTCCTTGTGGAACATAGCATATTGTCACAGAAAGTTTGTAATGGCTTCACATATGTCTCTTGGACGGACAGCACCTTGGAATTGTGTTTGTGTAAACGTTCGCTAACGTCATGTAGATTGTGGAGAAGACTCTTAGCATTCCAGTGCATTATTTGTGTAGCCATTTTGAGTGAGCTTTTGTGCTGTGCGTCGAAGTAGACAACCTTAGCTTACAAGGTCTTTCCAAACCCCCTAATAGATGGATTTTATATTCTGGCGGGCTCCTTATAGCCACGCCGATCTTTCTGTGTCTGAGGTGCCGATAGACTTTGCGTTGTGTCGATGATTTCGGCAGAGACGCTGGACGCCCGTTCGCGGTGTCCATGTGCGGGCGTGAGAGATTTGGGGCTCCCTGCCTTGGCAGATGGCCCGGGAGCTGCACACCCAAAGGCCTGCATGTTCGTTGGCGGCGGAGCAGCACGGACTGCTTCCGCTGCAGGAGTGGATGATGTTGCGGGGTAGAGGTTGCTCGCGGACCACTGTGCATGAACCGTGCAGATGCAGAAGGCCGTTGTGGCGCCTCCCCCGTGCGTGCGGCATCGGCATAAGAAGTGAGACGAATGAAAGTCTGTTTCGTGCTTATTTGTATGAGATGTTTTTGTTGACTTTTAGTGTTATAAACTCCTTCTCTCTCTTCCACACACATAAGAGCGAGAATAAGCAAGGTGATTTCCGTCACAGTTAGAACAGTGCGGATCAGAAGTGCATATCTCGACTTCATGTTCTTGAGATACATTTTCCACGTGACATGCGGTCACGGCCGTTCTGCAAGCTGTGGCCAAACTTCTGACACTTGAAGCACCTGCAAGGGTTAGGTATATATGGTCGGATGCGCATCCTTATGTACCCTGCTTGGATATGCTCTGGGAGTGTAACAGTATCAAAGGTGAGGATGAAGTGATTTGTTCGTACTTCCTGGTCATTGCGCCTTATTTTGATTTTTCGCACTTGGATGACATTCTGATCTTTCAGTCCATTAAAGAGTTCAGCCTTTGTGAGGTTTAAAAGTTCTCTGTCGGATATCACACCACGGACTCTGTTCAAAGACCAGTGGGCTATTATAGATATAGGAGTATAGCGCCAAAAGATGCCAGAGATTTCAACTTGTCATACTGGGCCTTGTGCTTAAGTTTAAGAAGAATGTCCCCACTGGTCATTCTTGTGGCTTTGTAATGAGTTCTGATGGTGTCTGTAAGACTCTTTGAGGCTAAAAAAAGTTACAATGATCTTGCTGTTGTCAGGACATTCAGTGCGGATGATGTGAAAAAGTGAAAATTTTCAGTGTTCTTTGCAAGAAAGCGGAAGCTTACTTTGGTGCGCACTCTTTTAGAAAGAGGGTGATTGTGAAGGTGTGGGAAAGAGGTTGAACCCATAAAAAATGTTTGTTTTTGGTAGCGAGGCCAGCCACCCTCCATCGAGCCCAACATGGGGAGGCTGCAGAAACCCGCAGGTATTGCAGACGTCTGCTGAACGAAGCTACTATAACTCGATATAGCATATTCAAGGTTGGATACTGTACACCAAGTTAGCCCTTGCCGCCAGGAAAATCAGAAGTAATTGAAGACAAGAGATGACAGGAAAGATTAAAAGAGAGAGAAAGACGAAGATGTGGGGAGAGAGAGAAAAATAGGAAAAGGCGACTGCCGGTTTCTCCTGGGTGGATCAGCCCAGGAGTGACGTCTACGTGAAGCCAGGGCCAAAGGGGTGTGTTGCCTCAGCCGGGGGCCCTTATGGTCAATCCACCCGGCGTCGTCTCAACCCCTAGGATCCTCTTTTCCCCGGACATGGCTCAGCCACACACGGCTAGGTGCGGGAGAGGTCAAAACCCCTGTTAGCTCGGGTCCGTGGTGTCGCTACACACCAAACGCCTGCTTTCGAAGACGCCCCTGTGGGGAACACATAATGTATACCGCAACAAACAATGCACACTACATGCGTCTGCTGCGACAGAGAAGTGCCACGGCCGCTTTTTCATCCAGCGGCCATAGTATTGGTTACACGCTTTCAACGCAATACGCGAGTCCACCATGAGAGCGTAGTGATTACGGGGCTTGGCTGCTGACCCGAAAGTCATGGGTTCAAATCCCGGCCGCGGCGGTCACATTTCAATGAAGGCTATGCGCTACAAGGCCTATGTACTGTGCGATGTACGCGCACGTGAAAGAATAGCGGAGCCCACCACAACGCGTCTTGCCTCATAATCATGTTGTTGCTTTGGCACACTATTACGCGATGCATGGACTGTACCCACACAGTACGTAATATATGCTAATCTAGCTATGCTAATCAACGAGTTAAATGAAAATGTATTATTAGTCGGCTGGAATCTGCCAGGGTTCGACAATGATGTGATGTCACTTCCCTGACAGGTCATGCTATATTTTAATGACAATAAAGGGCGAGAAATACTCAGCGAACTGAAGATTATTCGGCACTTATGATCCGGGAAATAATAATACGTTATGCCTAATATACATGGAAAAAAACAGTGGCACGTATTTGTACCAATACATAAAGTGGGTGGTTTAACGTACTATAACTTCGTAGCGTGCCTGAGGAACGACTTGGCAGAAACTATCTGAATAACTTTTTACAGGTCCACGTTCTCTAACGCGTACTTAAAGTTGAGTACATGAAAGCCCCCTCTGTTCTTTTTTTTTTTTGCATTCGGTCTACATGAGAGTGCAGCTTTTTACTATTGGTATATCCGACCCGTGACCTTGCTTAAGCTGCAAGCCATCCTCTCGATTTAGTTCAGGCGGATAACGACAGTACAGCATTGATTGATTGATTGATTGATTGATTGATTGATTGATTGATTGATTGATTGATTGATTGATTGATTGATTGATTGATTGATTGATTGATTGATTGATTGATACGTGGAGTTTCATGTCCAAAAACCACCATATGATTATGACAGACGCCATAGTGGAAAACTCCAGAAATTTCTACCACCTGGGGTTCTTTAATGTGCACCGAAATCTCAGAACACGGGCCTACAACATTTCCGCCTCCATCGAAAGTGCAGCCGCCACAGCCGGGATCCGATCCCGCGACCTGCGCGTCAGCAGCCGAGTACCTTAGCCACTAGACCACCACGGCGGGGCGACAGTACAGCCAACGTACATTTAAGAACTCAAAGCCATCTATGTCAGCAGCTGCCCAAAAGGAGCATAAATGAGAAAAAGTGGCAATTTAAAGGGACACTAAAGAACAAAGCGGTTTTTCGCAAATTCATCTTCAGCATAATCATCATCATTATCAGCTTGACTACGTCCACTGCAGAACAAAGGCCTCTCCCATGTTCCACCAGTTAACCCGGTCCTGTGCTTTCTGCTGCCAATTTACACCCGCAAACTTCTTAATCTCATCTGCCCACCTAACCATCTGTCTCTCCCTAACCCACTTGCCTTCTCTGGGAATCCAGTTAGTTGCCCTTAATGACCAGCAGTTATCCTGTCTACACGCTACATGTCCGGCCCGTGTCCATTTCCTCTTCTTGATTTCAACTATGATATCCTTAACCCCGTTTGTTCTCTATTCCACTCTGCTCTCTTCTTGTCTCTTAAGGTCACACCTACGATTTTTCTTTCCACTGCTCGCTGCATCGTCCTCAATTTAACCTGAACCCTCTTTGTAAGTCTCCCAGGTTTCTGCTCCGTAGCTAAGTACAGGCAAGATACAGCTGTTATATACCTTCCTCTTGAGAAATAGTGGCAATCTACCTGTCATAATTTGAGAGTGCTTGCCAAATGTGCTCCACCCCATTCTTATCCTTCTAGTCACTACAATGCCATGGTTCGGCTCCACGGTTATTACCTGCCCTAAGTATACAGTATTTTACAACTTCAAGTGCACTATTACCTATCTCAAAGCGCTGCTCTTTTCCGAGGTTGTTGTACATTACTTTCGTTTTCTGCAGAATAATTTTAAGACCCACCTTTCTGCTCTCTTTGTCCAACTCCGTAATCATGAGTTGCAGTTTGTCCCCTGAGTTACTCAGCAATGCAATGTGATCGGCGAAGAGCAGGTTACTAGGGTACTCTTCATTAACTCTTATCCCGAACTGTTCCCATTATAGGCTTCTGAAAACCTCCTGCAAGCATGCGGTAAACAGCATTGGGGAGATTGTGTTCCCCTGCCTTAAACCCTTCTTGATTGGTATTCTGTTGCTTTCTTTATAAAGCACTATGGTAGCAGTTGATCCCCTGTAGATTTCTTCAAGGATATTTGTATATACTTCATCGACGCCCTGATTCCGCAGTGTCTGCATGACGGCTCATATTTCTACTGAATTTTGCATATTATTAATGTATAATTACACAATCCCCGAAACACTATTCTTACCGCGGCACCATGCTTACTAAGTAAAAAAATATGCGAAAAGAAAATTAGGAGGAGACGCCACCTTCGGATTTCCAAAACAAACATCACGTCATTGATTTTAAAGGCGTTTACTGGGTCATAGGTAGCTTCTAATCGATAAAAATGAAGCACATTGTCATCCGTGGGCAACATATACCCAGCATATACAAAATTTTAGAAAGAATAATCAAGGCAATGTCATGAAAATATAAGAAACTACATTTTGAAGTTTTTGGCGTCACGCGCGGAGATTACGGCACAAAATTTAAAAAATGAAATTTCAAGCTTAATCTTCTTCACTACAAGTGAACCCATGACAGAGGGACTTATATGACATTAAGAATTTCAGAGTTAAGTTCGTCCATATAAACCAAGTCTTTTTAATGACCTTTTAAACAAATATGATTACCGGAAGAGCAATTGAGTAATCATAAGAAGCTTGGCTATGGCTGATGCTGGTCATGCAATCAAGTATAAATGCATTCTAGATTACTTCAAGTGGCGCTGCAGTGCTGAGCATGGCTTTCGGAGCACGACGCCACCATGGCAGCGAATGTGATATCATTTAGCAATACTGTGTGTTTCTGGTGCCATCCTTTACTATACACCACTGCCCGGCAAGATAGTATGCTTTAATTCGTTACCAAAGAAGCAAAGCCTGAAACGGGACGTGATTCTCTGCTCACGGTGCTCTTATTGCAACACACTACATATTACAGAAAATTGCATTTTTTTTAACATTGCTTAACCAAAGCAACTCAAACTTCCAACTGCTAGCTCTTTAACGGATGCCGGCATTCGGACGCACGTATCTTTTTTTCTATATTTTATGTTGATTACATACACGTATTGAGTGCCATGCCAGTTCTCGCGAATATTTCGAGCGCTCGAAATTTTGTCGAAATAAGTTCAGGTTAAGAACAGGTAGGGCTTTCGGAGCCCGCTCTGCACATTCCTGACGCAAATAAAGGAGCGTGATGTAGGCGCTGTATGCTTTCATTATCACAGACGGATGAATGCGGGCGCACTCGATAAGACGTACTGCGTGCTTTTCATTCAGCGCTTTGCGAACGCATATATCTCGAGATGCTGAGCGGAGACGGCGTCGATGCACCCAATTGATTTTCCCTCTTTTGTGAACGGGAACATTCATGCAGCACACATTCGCGTCGTTCGTGTGCTTCCTTATATATAGTTATTTCCTCAGAAAAAGAGAGTGTGAGTCTTAGATACAGGTATGGAAGCCCCTTGTTGGGCTGGTTCGCAAATCTCAATATGCACTCAGCTGGCTTCATAGCTAACGAGATACTATGAAAGCGCTATTTCGTTTAACCTCCCGCAATCGAGTGCATCAACTGCTGCGCAAGTTAAGCCATGATGTTGGCATTGCCTCGAAGTTTTGCGGAAATCAACGCCGCTGAATTCGCTGAAATAGAAAATTTAGGTGTATATATATATATAGCTGAGCACAATAGGAATTTAAATAATGCAATAAGTTAGTTCTTTGCATAACGGCAACACAGTAGCAGTGATATAAGCAGATTTCCGGTAATGGAGAACGTCATCGTGGGCAGCGAGAAAACGTGCTTGAGGAGCAAACTTTTAAAACGCAGGGGCAAATTTTCACAATAAGCTTTTAAAAAATTTTACTATTTATACAAAAATCAGAACTTCGATAACTTCAAAAGTAGTGTGTGGGTAAATAGCAGTGTTTCTGTATATCTTGTAATTTTTCTCTTGGGACTGTTTACATATTCAAGTACTTTACAAAAGCTACCAAAACCTCTTCTTGGTTATTCCACAGTATTTATTGCAACTTTCCGATTGCTGCGTATACTAACCCATACCTTTATGACGAATCAATGTCTCAACATTGAACTGTGTTGCCATCGAACTTTTCAAATACTTCTTTTTACCCGCCCAATAAATTTATCTGCTAGTAGGAGGGATCGTTGTGCGTGCGCTTGCCGATTCAGGATCCGCCGTTTCTGTGGCTGGAGAAAAACTGCGCCGCAATTTGAGTAGAAAATCACGTCACTCCCCAATTTCGACGTTCATTTGAAGTTTTCCTCATGTGGATTGCGTCTTTCATCGGGATGGAATCGGAGATACGTTCACGTTGAGAAGTGCAGCGCTGCATCTGATAGAGTCCTTCCTCGCGACAGACGTTTCTCGAAGAAGTTGGGGAAAACGCGTTTTCAGTGTTCGGTTGAGTTATGCATTCCAGGTGGCGGAGAAGTTCGTATTATTAAGGCGAACGGGAAGGGCGAGTGAAAGTGCGCGAGAAGCCAGAGTCGCGGGTATAGGGCTTACGAAGGACCGCGGGAAAACATCCTCATGGGCGCTGTTCCAGGCCGCCACACTATTACGGCCACATGCCACGCCCGATTTGCATCACGAATGATGATGGATGTTTCTCGGGGTCCCTGTCGGGAAGAAGGGGGGACTCTTAGGGCTTTTTTGACTGCATGCTTGCCATTACGGCGTCAGAGACGCGTCTGCTGTACTAACGCGTTTTTATTTCACAGAGTCAACGAAAGCAATAAAAAACAAATTGCAGCATTGTGGTCAAATGCGAAATGTAATGTGCGGAAATTTTGGTTTTAAGAATGTATTTTACGAACTGAGTTGAGTCAAGCAAATCTTCCTCACATTATGGTCCTTTTCCCAACTACAGCGTCCTTCGGCTGTTGAGATAGGGACCTAATAATAGCTGTATAATAGGGTCCACAATAACAAAGGGACAATTACCTTCCCAAAATTTGTCTACTCCTGAGACAAACAACCTGCAGCCTCACTAAAGACAAATGTTTCGATGAAAAGTCTAAAAGTTACGACTTATGTTTAATAGAAACTTGCAATAAATTATGCATTCTATCATATTTGGGAGAAAATAGGAGATTTTTAATATTATCCCACCGCCTGCAGCATGGTACAGCATTCCTACACAGGCTAAAACGTGCGTCCAGCCAAGACCTTGCGGCCAACCGGACGAAGATGCTTCTCGAGTGCGATAATTGTATGTCTCAACGGAAAGTATTACAAGCAAGCTTGATACTTTTAGATTGGAGGCCTTTCACATTGAAGAAAATACTGGATCCATGGCCAACTGCATGTCTTCAGAAAATAGCGCTTGTCGCCTTCAATAGGTTCTATGAAGAATCAAATATATTATGGGGATATTGACCTTCTACATACGATGTTACCTCTTCGTTCATACAAAAGGAAATGTGTAATACTGGGATGATGCATTTGATTTTACGTGTAACCATTTGTCTCACTGTGAACTGACCTTGTGTGTGGAGCTTCTGATAAAACACTTGTGTACATATAAACCTACTAGCCGTATCTGAGCTCTCCTGTGAAGTTCGGCTGTACTGTACTTCTACATCTTCTACTGCGTTGCATTTTGTGTTATTCTTTTCCTACTACATATTTTGTCTTCTAAGTGAAAAGGGGTAGCTGGTGCCACCATATTGACATCAACCTCTCCTATTTCATCACTTCAATTAAAAAAAGAACACAGCAAGCAGCAGTTTATCGATATGTACCAATATCCCCTTGGCCCATTCACACAAACAGTCACGATTACTGGCATTGCGCATCCATGCAAAGAACTGCGACTACCAAAGTGTGATTGAGCGTAATTGCTAAAATCATTTATTTTTTTTTTGTAGAAGAAACGCGCAAATGTTATTTTTTATACGTCGCATTTAGCTGGGTTCTACATATATACTTCAGTTAGTCACACAAACAATCCCTGGTGGGATAGCAAGGTTGAACAGTAGAAGTGCCTCAGACAGGCTGTCCGACGTTTCGATAGGAGGACCTATCTTCGTCAAAGCTGGGTCATCCTATCGAAACGTCGGCCATCCTGTCTGAGGCAATTATACTGTTCAACCTGACTATCCCACTACGTGTTTCCGTCTGTCGGCTCCCATATAGATTTTCGGAACAATACCAGGTAAAACTCTAAAGCCTGCCATTGGCAAACTATCACTGATCTTTGATATAAGTGCTCGTGCACTTATATGCGCTATTCCTAATACATTGCGTAATATGCAATTGACACACCAGGCAGCATATTACGATATCTTCAACTGCCCTGCAGAAGAGGCGAGGACCCGCTGGTAAAACTCGCAGGAATGCGCACCTCTTTCTCTCTTGCTGAAGCTTTGATTGGTCTACTCACCAGTGCCGTAAAAGCTGGTGCGTTTCAAGGGCAAGACAATTTTTTATGCACTTGCGCATCGCAGACACGACTGGTCACGACTACGGTGTGTTCCCTTTTGTAAAATGCCTGTAATATCTTTGAAGAAATGCAGACGCAAATCCGATAGCACTTTTTTGGTGTGGTGCGAAAAAATGGCAAGATTTAAGTAAGTTCCCCGCTTCCTGAAAGTTTGTCAGCGTGGCGTATACCAGCGTAAAAGACACGGGAGGTGAAACCGGAAGGTACCGGCTACTTACAATTTATTTACACTACGAACTGTCGAATGAATATTTAATAGCGAAGATTTGTTTCCAAATTCCTCTCCCGCTCTTTTTTTATTTGCGAAAATTTACTTTAAAGCTGGCGATTGTACCAATCGATGCCAACGTGAAAATTTTATTAGAACCTGCAGAAGCTTACTCCACCCGGAGCACCGCGTGTTAAATTATTTCTTTATTTGCGTTTTTAAGCCATGGTGAGCAGTCTTCTTGCTGTTTCTCTGACAAGTGAGAGTCAGGTTTTTTTTTTTTAACTTGATATGTGATATAATCTCGTATAGAAAGTTCTTTTCGTGAGACAGCCCTGATTGAACAACTTTCTTTGTAATGTCTGCTGTTGGACAACCTTGATCCTCTACAACTTTTATTCGAAGAAAAAAAAATAAAGAATGTTTATAACCAACAACGTACCTAACCGGCTGTTCCTAAATCATTTGAACCTAGTTCATTTTCTTCAAAGCGCTGAAGCTCCACTTGCACACACAGTTTATACATGGGGATTCCTCCTACATAAACACATTGCGCATTCCGTTTAACTACGGGGATTCCCGAGGTATTGAAAGAGATAGGCTGATACCCCTGTCACACGTGGCAACTGAAGTGCACTTTGAGCTAAACTACTTACGCTCACAAAGTGTAATTTTGGCCGTCCGCTGCTACACGGGAAAGTGAAGCGTACTTCGGAAATGGGCAGCGGCAATGGACAGATCTTTAGCACAACGTATAATCGTTACTTGTGCACCTGTGTCTCATCATCAGATGACGTTGTCTTCGTGGAAGTAGCACTGTGGCACACGCCATATCAAATTATTAGAGAACAACACACCTACACATGTGCAAGTGGGTTTGGAAGTAAACAACGCGACAGACGCAGCCATTGCACAGCATGTGCTGCCGCATCCCTCTAGCGGACGTGGCCGCAAACTGCCTGACGGTGAGAGTAACGATGATTTTGTTGTACTTTGTGACTTGATTTAATGCACAGCAGTATTCCTCATACCAAAAACAATTATTTTAGTTAAGTATGAGCGCTGTTTTAGCCAACAGCGCATTTCTGTACAAGCCACTGGTACCTGGCTACACACTTCGTCGCAGCCATCGCAGCGAAGTGAGGTGTGGAAACACCCTAGCGGGTAAGTGTACTTAGCAGAGAGTCACACTAGACTTTCTCGTGCGACAGCGTGCAAACGATACTCGCGGCGAAGTGTGCTCGCTCAAAATGCACTTAAGTTGGCACGTGTGACAGAGGTATAACCCTTTCTGGTGTTTCAGAAATTCTGATGTCTGACACATGCCCTTCTGGCGTATGTTTCTTCAAACGAACGTGAAAAAGATCGTTATACGACCCGAAGTACCACACACTCTTCATCAAATCAATGCGCATTACCTTTGGTGCTGCTTTTTCTTTTTCTCTAAATTTTGCTATCTATAGTAATGAAAATTTGAAAAGTACGTATTCTCAGATTTTCAAATTCCAACAGGAAACCGAACGTAAACTGAAACGATTCCTTCTACCCCGGCATGATCTACTATATCAGCCGCTCAATGTGTTCTCACCGTAACCATTCAGCATAATGAATTCCCAAGTGTGGTTCGCTAAATTTTCCGTTGAATTCTCAAAAGTTTAGGAACCTCGAGGATGTACTTTTCACACGTTGAGGACAGATAACGTCTGAACAATTCGAAAATTCGGTCAGTTTGCTTCATTTTTTTCGGACATCTTTTAGCTGCAGTTTATAAATCAGTGCAATCTAACAAGCACCTAAAATTACGATATTATTGCGGTAAGGCACTCGAATGGCGACAAACTTATCGCAGACGATCCTTTAACTTTTTCCACCTTATTTAATGCCACCCTGGAAATCGAGATTGTCTTGTAAATAAATCATGGGCTGGAGAGAACCATGCAAGAAAAACACTGTCCACTCTCGGATGGTGAAATGGCCTAAGCCATGTAGAAGTACTCTATAGAGCCCTTGCGAGAGCATGCTTTCTAGATAGCGCAGAAATAAATGTCACGAAATATGCAAGAACAAATTTTTGCTACCCCACCCCCTGTAAGTCAAAAGTGACAAATGGGAACATTCTTTTGACGCGAGTAAAAATTTTAGGAAGGGAAAGCTAAAGAAAGTTTTTTTTTTTCGAAGGAAATAAAACAAATGATCAAAAAATATCAGAGTCGTAAAGAAGATGTGCTGGTCTGCGCAACACTTTTTCCGATAAGGGAGACAATACATCATCGGGCTCCACCTTGCGTGAACTCTTGCGCGTATACTTTCCCATTTTATGACGCCTACTTTCGAGGTTAGAGCTGAGAAAATCTCTCGAACACTGAGTAAGAGTATCGTGAAAAGACGCTTGAAGAAAGATTGTTGTGAAAAAGTTTTACTTGGCGAACAATGGGCACACTCAGTGGTATAAATATCCCATATTATATCGCTTTGCGATACGGAGTTTCCATTTGGACCCACGAATCACATTGATTATACAACAATCCCAGTTATTTCTAATAAAATATACTATACTTTATTCTAACGCTCCACTAGCTGTATTGTTAGCCTCAAGAACCTTGACATGAAATTATGTACATTTCACCCTTTATTGGTGGTCGATCATAGGATCATGATGTGGGTCACAAATGCATTTAACTAGACGTCACCTAAATATCAAGCTTTGCCAAACTAAAAGATCTGCATGACTCGAAGGCCTCTATCAGTGTACATTATAATAGCTGTTTTTATGCAGAGATTTTTTTTGACAGCACGTAACATTTGTGGACTTACTCGCGCTTCTTTGTGGTTAAAGTTGCATACACTTTATCTGTGAACAGGTGCACTGGTTTAAAATACCACGTTAGGCCCAAAACACGAAAACCTCATAAGAAAAATCACAGCAGTTATTCGTATAAAGGTTCACTCAAGGTTGCTCCGTTTTATGGGCATCTAGGAAGCAGTAAAACTGTGCAGAATATAATGCCTAGGACGCTATTTCATTACGTGGAAGTAGCGCGATTTTTTTGTAACACTCGCACTGTGCTGTGTCAGTCTATATTCAGCGCTATGTACGCCACTGTATGCGTATGAATATTCAGCTGCAAAGCCACAGTCCGGCTAACTGAAAGCAGCGATATACGACAACGAAGAGGATAATCAGCTTTCTAGTTTCGCAACAATGCGGTAATAATTGTGACAGGCTGTAAGTAGGCATTCTTGCGCGTGAGATGAAAAATATTGGAACCGAGTGTGTGACCATGGAGCACGCGTTTCGACAAGGTGGTCTTGCGTAGTTCTAGGCAGCAAGTGGGTATACCTTAAACACGTGTACGGGTATTTTGTACCTCCATCGTCATCGTGACTTCCACCTGTTTTGTGCATGTTCAAATACAAAAACACACGTCAAGTGTTTTTGAGCTATCAAGTGTCTCCTTAGGCCGGTTCGCGACAACAGAAACTGAAGCAGCTCCTAGCATATCATAAAAATTAAGGCAGCTTCACCCTAAGGATACCAATGAGCCCGAATCGTGGAGTTGGGCAGCCTTCTTTGTTTCTCTTCGGTTTTCTTTTTCTTTCCTTTACTCTCTTTCTTTCTGTATATTCCAATATATCCCTGCCTTTCTCTTCATTTCCGTTTATTTCTATTTTTCTTCGTATATTTTACCTCTCATTCTTTTCCAATTTCTCGCTTGCTTTCATTTTTTTAACAGTGGTTTCATTCGAAGTTCTGCACTCTTAATATCATAGCCAAGGTGCTCGAAGAGCAACAGTGCGCTCAGCATGCTGCAGATGGCTCTGCAATAAGCGGTTGTGCCTGCGTTGTAATGGTATAACTGTCGTTCAAGCGCACTAATAAATGGAAATGCACTTGAACGACAGTTATACCATGCATATTCAACTAGCCTAACTTTCGATTCTGTTGCGCGTTAATCGCCGTCAGGCTCTCGGAGAACAAGAGCCAGAATACCTCTGTTCTGTGTGAGCGTGCGCTACAGCTGGCTATGGAATGTGTTGTTTTGTCTGCGTTACGCCAAGCGACATATAACTTCGGTCTTTATTTTATTGATTTTGCCATACTGTCATTATGCAATATCGTTTCAGTTTATACGCAAAATCGACTTTCAGTGTGATCTTTGTTGACGCCGTGACCGAATTGAAATCGGTCATAATTTGTATTCATAACTCTGGAAGTACGTTAGCTTTGATCCTACTACTCAAGCTTCCTTTGTCTCTTTGGACGATACAACGTTCTAGTGTGTGATAAATTCTCTTAATACAACTGACAAAATCCCGTATTACTCTGTAGCATAATGAAGTGCGCCAAACTACAAAATTCAAAAGAGTGCAATCGTACAACCAAGCCAACATCATGGTCTTTTCACTTAGTATGTACCTCGTCGGCTATAAATTTTTAAATAACTACAATGCTGGCCGACTTTCATCCACGTGTGACGATGTCAAGTTTTAAAAACGTTCTGTTTTTCTTCGACAAATTACTGTCACTAAACAAAGCTAGGCGCGATCTTCACCAAGAGCCCCACATTGAAACACACCAGACTTGCTTCATTTCAGATGGTATGAAATGAAAAACATGAGGCCCGCATGCAGCATATAAGGGCTTATGTTTCAAGTCCAGCCTAAAGTATGTGTACAAGTTATAACCTCAGCAATGAATTTCGTCATAAGCAATAATTTTTTATGGAAAAGATTTATATTTTAAATCTGCTCAGCAGTACTGTTGGCGTAATGTAAGGTATTTTATGGGAGTCCCAACCTCCTTGAGTTCTTAAATTGAAGCTAGTATGTAAACGTGTAAATCTGCCTGCGTGTATCTATGCATGTATACGTGTGTGTCCTCTTTTGCTTTTATTTATCTACCTCTCTCTGTCTTGAGTACAGCCCCTATTTCCCAAACCCTACGCAGGGTAGCAAACCGGTTACTTTTATCAGGTTAACCTTTCAGCGTTTTCATTTTATCTACATCTCTCTCTCTCTCTTTCTCTCTCTCTCTGTCTATACTATCGGAAGACTCCCAAATTTAAACGTAGTTTTAGCATTCCTTCTTTAAATTAGTCTTGAATGTGGACTCTTCACAAAGCTCCTTCGATAGCAGAGCCATGCGGGGAAATCCCACACGGCTCTGCTACCGAGACATCTTTGCCGAGTCTCCTGTAGCTGACATGTGAAGTCTTGCAAGACTTCCAAGCTCTGAAATCAAAAGACAGGAACGCAAAGGGATTATGTATCACCGCAGGGCTGCACACTTCCTCCTCGATGGCCGAGAGACGTGTTTTTGTTTATTTATTTAGTGTGTATTGTAAGGAAACAACTGCTACCTTTGTTCGCAAATGTAAAAGTGGTGATCAGCCTTTTGTTGTTCTTAAAAAAAAACTGTGCCGCAGCGCTTTACCGAAAGCATTGCGATCATTCATCTGCTATGATTTACAGCATGCTATTTTCAAGAAGAAACAGCAGCAGCGTTTGCAAGTTTACCAGTTTGAATGCTAAAAATTATTTTGACAGCCGCCCACTAAATTTTCCGAGTGCTAAGTCCTTTGTCGTTTGCACTAAATGTACAATACAATATAGGCTGCACGAATTCAAAAAAAAGTTGACCATTTTACTTTGGCTGAATTGTGTGACCGGTGAAAGAACGTGTTATTCGTTTCGAATGTGCAGTCCGCTAAAGTTTAATATGTGCGTGCTTTCTGAGCTCACGATTCTGCAGCACAAAGAAAAAGAGTATGAAACATGAAAAGTACCATGGGGAAGGCTTTTGTTTCGTTTTGTTTGCGGAAATGGGAGCTATATTGCTTTATAATTCTGCATCACTTATTTATTTATTTATTTCTAAACCATAATGACAAAGGTACTTAAAAGATTAAACTGAGAAGCAGGCGGTTTAGAAAGCATAAACCGCGAACATTAATAATTCACCCATGCGCTGTTAGATTGCACTTTTCATTCGTAAACTAATAAAGCATTTAATGAAGCTGTAACATAGTCTTTATAGCTGCAAACATAGCGTTATAAAAATAATTGTGAAATGAACCATAAGTAAGTGTCACTGTGTGAAATGAACCCAAGGCCACGTGGCGCGTATCTTTGCTTTCCAAGCAGAGCTCTCTCTTAGTGTCTTAAGTAGCACCATTTCTAGGCACAACAGCAGTGACCACTTCCATAACAGCCTTTCTGTCTTGAAGTAGTGCTGCCCACACAACACTGCTCCGGAAAGTGACACGACGTGTTCCGGTGGCTTGACGTCCCTATAGAAGGCCTTATCTTCTCACAGTCATTTTGGCGCCCGTTTTCTCCTTTTGGTTGCTTTTGCTTTCCACGTTTATTTTGTGCCAAACCCCTACTGGAGTGACTTATCTTATGCCACAGCTTGCGCTAGCTGTGTAAATACATGGCTTCTTGTCCGGAGATATGACTTATCTCCATTCACCGCCATCTCAGAACCGTCAGTGTACGCTCAGCGGCCATGGTATTACCAGCAGTATCTCAGTTCCTTTAACAACTGCAGCTTTATGATATCAGCATCCAAGAGTAGTCGCTGGAATTTGTTTTTTTTTTCTTTATTCATCAATCAAACGTGGATGAGCCATGAAATACGTATTTATTTGCAGTTAAAACAATGAGTATTTAAAGCATTTAAACATTTCAAGCATTGAAGCATGTAATTGCGCATTTTATGCTCGATTTTTTTTTTCTTTTTCTTGTGGGTTTTTCTTTCTACATGTTGTTGGGGTTCTAAGTCTTGACAGTCAAAGCAAACATCAAACGCTGCTTTTCGTAGGAACACTCGACAATCGGGTGGAAGAAACGTTAACGTGTATCTCTTAGTCTCGCCTTCTTTCAAGGCATCGATACTCTTACAAATTTTATTTGTTGTCCTGCATCTTTTTTTTATGTTCCTTAGTATTTTAGAACCTTCTGCAATTCATTTTCGAAAATAAGTTTCCCATCATTATCATTTGTGAACCGCATTTTTTAAAAATACCTCGACTGTCGGGCTATGAATCGTTCGTTTCTTCATCGTGCATTGAGCGAAGTCAAGTTGCTGTGTACATCCGTAAAAACTCAATTACGTTCTCCAAAGAGTAGAGTCACACAATGGCAATCACTACGTGTGTCTATATATTAAAAAGAAGAAGTTGTCGTTTACGCTGATAGGCGCATATATAGCGCCGTCACGTCAACTAGATCTAAAGATATTAAATGGTATATTTGCAACGACTCCAGCACCTTGGATATTGATGGGCGACTTCAACGCCCACCATCCATTGTGGGGAAGCTTCAGGACAAATCGAAAAGGCACGAACCTAGTTGATCTCGCATCAGAGCACGGGCTTCAGGTGCTGAACGACAGCAGCCCTACTTATCTCCGAGGAGTAACTTACAGCAGTTGCCTGGACTTGACATTAGTGTCGCATAGATTTGTCACAAAAGTCCAATGGTTCACAGATATTGAAACACATGGCAGCGACCATATCCCCACGTACGTGACAGTCAGACGTCTAGACGATTCTCCTTCCCCTGGACATTCAAGACTTATTTACTGGGAAGAGTTTCAGATATCAGTGGAGAGCAAGTGCATGCACGAACCGCCGGAATCTATTGAAGAAGTGATTAGTTGTGCAATGGAGACTTCCAAGAAGATATGTTCGATAGAATCGAGACGCACGGCACTCGACTAAGAGTTGGAACAACTTCGAGTGGTCCGCCGACATGCCGAAAGACGATACAGACACACGAAATCTATCCCTGACCTCAGAGAATCCAGACGCATTCAGAAAAAAATCCAGCGTCGAATGCACAAACTTCATGAACAACGGTGGAAGAATTTTTGTGACTCGCTAGACCGTCGAAAGCCCTTGTCTCCCGTATGCAGGACTCTTCGAGGTATTCACTCGCATCCGCAACAGCGTGATCCCTTCGCCTCTCTGGCGCTACATCAACGTCGCTCACAGCTTGATGTTTCTGGTGAATTTTGTGCAAAGATCGCCGGTGACATCTCTATACCGATCGATCTATTGCCACAGGATGTTCCAGTCGCACGAGATCAGCAAATGGAGGTTGCATTCACCATGGAAGAACTTCCTGCGGCATTGAACACATGCAGACGCTCATCGTCCCCAGGTCCAGATGGAGTGACCTATACTGCCCTACGTCACCTAGGCCCGAAGGCACAGCGCTGTCTCCTGGACATTTTCAATAAGTCTTGGCATGATGGAATGGTGCCTGATGAGTGGAAGTGTAGTCGCCTGGTGCCTTTGCTGAAGCCCGGAATGTCTCCAATCGATTTGGCATCACACCGGCCTATAGCACTAGCAAGCTGCGTTGGCAAGGTCATGAAGAGGATGCTGCTTACACGCATAGAATGGTACCTGGAACATTATAACATCTATCCTGATGCTATGGCTGGATTTTGACGAGGTCGGTCTTCAGTTTATAGCGTTACTAACTTAGTGACCTCTGTTCAGCATCAGAAAGCTCAGAACCGGCTGTCGGTAGCTCTGTTCTTAGACGTGAAGGGTGCCTATCACAACGTGACCCATGAGGCTGTTCTCAATGCTCTTGAAGCAGCTGAACTTGGAGGACGTGTCTTTCGATGGGTAAGAAGCTACCTCACAAAGAGATCCATGTTCGTTCTAACTGAAGATGGGTCTACGAATAAGTACTTCACAAGTCGTGGGGTGCCACAAGGCGGTGTTTTGAGTCCGACTCTTTTCAACCTGGTTCTCGTGGGGCTCACCGAAATGCTGCCACAGACGGCTTATATATCTCTCTACGCTGACGATATCTGCATTTGGGCGTCCGGCGTGACACGGCCTCAAGTGCATGCAAGAATACAGAAAGCGGCAACAATGACATCGACATACCTTCGCCAGCAACGTTTTACTATCGCCACAGAAAAATGCGCAGTGGTGGCGTTTACATGCAAACCGATGTCTTTCTACCTATTGTGCATCGATGGCAGATCAATCCCATATAAGAGCACTCATAGATTCTTAGGTGTCATCGTAGATCGTGACATAACCTGGAGCCCGCATATCACATACCTGAAGAAAAAGGTCATTGGCATTAAGAATGCATTCAAGTTTGTCACCGGAAAATCCTGGAGTCCATCCGTGCACTCCATGTTGCAGATTTACACAGCCCTCTTTCTCGGAACTCTCCAGACAGCCTTCCTGTCCTGTCCAACACGTGCAAGACGAATATCCGTGCACTGCAAAGCGTACAAGCCCAAGCGCTTCGGACATGCCTTGGCCTTCCAAGATGATCATCGACAGTGTCAACTATTGTTATTGCACAAGAACAACCGGTCACAACGCATATCATTGTCGAGACGCTGAGAGCGCACATTCGACATTTATCACGGCTACCGTCACATAATTTAGCGTGTTTGACAGCTCGGAGGCCCCATTCTTCGTACTGCGGTATTGTGACAAAACATCAGGACATACTACCGCCTGGCTTCAAACTTGCGATGCATCCAGCAGCTGAGCTATGGAGTCTTCGTCAACCTGACGTGCCCTTATCAGTTCCTGGAATCGTTAAGAAGGCACGCATGTCAACGCTAGCCCTGAAGCTAGCGTTGACATGCCCTGAAAACTTTGCGTCTGTTGGACGAAAGGTACTTCGACCGCATACATGTTTACACCGATGGCTCCACTAATTCCAACAGCTCTACAGGAGCAGTGGTTGTCCCATCTGAAAATGTGTTGCTTCAGTACAAGTTTTCTCACACCATGACGTCGACAGCAGCAGAGCTCGCAGCACTTCAAGGTGCAGTAAAGTACATTCTTCGGCAGCAACCTAACCAATGGGCCATCTTTTGCGACTCCAGGTCAGCCTTACAGTCACTACGGTTTGTTGTGCAGCATGGGTTACACGAACAATCAGTATATCAGATAAGGCACGACTACCACGAAGCGTTCAAGGAAGGTCCCGATATTGTATTTCAGTGGTTGCCGAGTCATTGCGGAATCGTCGGCAACGACCGCGCGGATGAAGCTGCTCGATCGGCTCATGACCAAGACCAGCGCACGCCCATACCACTCTTGAGAACGGACGCTGCAAGGCTACTACAATCACTTGCTCGCCGTATATCTCTCCTACAATTGAATACGCAGGGTTTCTCCAACACGCACCTGTATTCTATCGACCCAAACTTGCAACTTCGTTTGCCATCCGGGCTCCCACGATGCGCTGAAACTTTACTGTGTCGCATGAGGTTGGGCGTGGCATTTACGAATTCGTACTCTCGTCTCCTTGGAATGGCGAGCACTTCGGCATGCAACATCTGCGCCTGCGAGGAAACGCTTGAGCACATTCTATGTCATTTCCCAGCATACCAGACCGAACGACGTATTATGGGAGCCAAGCTCTGTCAGCTGGATTCACGGCCGCTTACAGAAGAGAAGATCCTGGGACCTTGGCCGACGGCTTCCCATATGCGCAAAGCCACGAAAGCCCTCTTGCACTTTTTAAGGACCACCAGACTTCACGACCGCTTGTGAAAGAACTGTGCGAGGCCATGCTGTGTAGTCTCGAGCTGACTGTTTATGCTTCTCTTTCTCACTCCTCTTCTTTTCTATCTCTTTCCGTTCTATTATTTTCCTTTTCTCCCACCCCAAGTGTAGGGTAGCCAACCGAGCCAAGCTTCGCTAACCTCCCTGCCTTTCCTCTCTATTTATCTCTCTCTCTCTCTCTCTCTCTCTCTCTCTGCAATCCAGCTAAGCCACTCCGAATACGACGTTTGGCGACACCTCAGGCTGAAGAAGAGCAGGAATGTGATATAGCTTCAATCGGTTTCTTGGTAAACCCAAGTTAGATAGCGACTTACAAAGAAAGGCGCTTACAGTAATCAAGTGCCGGCAAGTAGTCATCAAACAAAACAAATTACATTCATTCGAATACACTCATTTGAACATTAGCAATTTTTTCTCTGTAAAAGATAACCTATTGTAACTCATCGCAAATCAAACCTGAGTGAAGAAACACGTGTATCATCAAGAGTTGCTGAAATTCACCGATATTTTTCCACTTTATGGGAACTTACGTTGTATGCATCATGGAAACAAATATCATACAATAGCGTTAAGACTGTGAAACTGCCAGCATTGACATACGTATTGAAAAGAAGTGGATAGGGTCAGTATCCACGCCAGAAAAAATTTGGGGTGGAACCAAGAGCTGCAATTTGATCAATTACTGACAGTAAGCCTTCTGACTGGTATTGCTCCTTTCTTTACACCCCCTTATTTACTCTGCTAGAACAAAACCGCCCAAACCACCCCCCTTCCCCCCATACTGCAAATTGTGTTCACTTTTCGCAAAAGGAAATTTAAACCACTTTCCGCAAAGTAGGAACCCCTTTCTAAATTACTTCTTTGTGGACAATGAACTCAATGACACTAATGATGAACAGCTATGTGTTGCTGCGCGAGAAATGGTGTGTCAGTCAGCGACATCTTGTGCCAGGCCACAAGATGTCGCTGTACTGCCCACGTAGAGCAGTGACATCCCCATGACGGCAACACGAAAAGTAATCAAGACGCGTGTCGATGTAGTCACCTCCACTGTGTACAACTGACAGAGAAACGAGATCTGGTAGATGCGAGCCAATGAGATTTCGTTCACCGTCCTGTCATACTTGTCTTCTTTCCCGGGGGCAACCAACGCTCGCTTATTCGCCTTGCGTGTCACGTGATTTCTTTCGTCTCAGTAGGTATGTGTTTTAGGGAGAAGGGATGCTATCAGTCCTCTCACACGTGCCTCGGGGAGGAGACAATTTACACGAGGGAATTCATTTGATGAATTTGTCTGACAGGATACTGCAGTGACGCATTTGGTCGGTATAGATGCCTAACTTGATCCCCCATCTATGTGGCATCGTGCTATTTCGTAAAACCGTTTCTAACTACGCGATATGACCTGTCCTCAAATATTGAGCCAGCTTGTTTTTGTTTTTTTTATTCGTGTGTCATTCAGTGGACAGAGACTTGTATTCCTATCGATAATTTACTGCAGCCCTTCTTTTTTTTTTCGCCTATGAGTAATCAAGGTTGTATTACAATGTAGGATTCCTGTGACCAGGGAAAGTCACCTCTCATGGCAAGCTTTGAATCTGTCGTCTTCGGGTGGTGTTTGCGTTCACGAAGACAAAAATTACAAGTGAGGTCTAAGGCACCGAAGAAAAGTATGTCACTGCTCTGGATTTGCTTTGCACTTACTGAAATAGCGATTGGTCTCCAAGCATATGCTGCTAGAATACCGACCCCAGCACCATTCGACACAAGGGAGTCATAGCACTTTTGAGCCTCTTGAAGATGACTAGCTTGTACGGATGCCTTCAACTGGAAGTGCAACCTCAGAAACTTTAACACATGCACTGCTAATTCAACTCTATCCTTCCCTCCTCTCTTTCTCATTTTTCTAGGTTTTTTTCTCGTTGAACCAGTTTATGAGAGCCAACCGGTCATTTCATTGCATAACGTCCACACCCTCTGCCGTTTTTTTTTGTTGTTGTTGTTGTTCCCTCCCTAGCAAACAATAAGAAGGAGTGAACGTCATATGTTTATGAAATAAGTTATCACGCAGTGGAAAACACAATGAATGGACAAAACATTACTTAGTAATTCCAGAAAATTAAGATATGAGCAGCTCACAAGGCCTCAAGACATTGCTTACTATTTTTTTTACAGAGAACCACTAGAGAGAGACGGGCCATACATAATTCAGTAAGGATTCAATGCGTACACAAGGTTTTCTTCAAATCTTCATTACATTGCCAGCAGCCACAGCAAATAAGAGGTCACTAACACGATGAACAGAGAAAGGGCGCCTTCATTGAGGCGCTGATGCACACTGAACATCGTCGAACATTGAAGGAAACATCTCGAGAGGCACCGCCTCATGCAGTGTATGGTGTGCAGTGGCCGACGAGTCAATAGAGTTTTCCCACTGATCCAATAAATCACCAGAATTCAATTAACGATGTCCTCCGAGACAAGCGTGAACCAATCTAGTGGACAAGCCTCGTCCGTTGGCCCTGCGGGTCCACTTCGACAATGACTCGCCGCACTGCTGTAGAGGCTGAGCAAACCACTCCGTAATTAATAAAACGGGTTTTTTTTTTTGTGCGTCGCCTTAGCCACAGTTTTCTTTAGCATACTAACTAATATACGATAAACTATGCCCCTTCAGGTGAGTGTGTTTATGCGGTCGCTTTTTTGTTCTGACCCATTTCTTACCTCTATCTCTCTCTATTTCTAATCTCATATTTTCCCACCCCAATGCAGCGTAGCCTACCATGTATTCCAATTTAGTTAAGCTTTCTGTCTTCCCTTTCTCTCTCTTATCTTGCGTGACCGCGGGGGGGGGGGGGGGGGGGCACCAAGATAAACAGCCCCAAAGCTCTTCCTAACAAGGCTCACTTGGAAGACTTATAAATATGTGCATCGAAACCAGGTATCAGCACTTAAGCACGCTCTGGTGTGGCATTTCCGTTAGAACTTGGCGATCTTTTCTCTGAAAAAGTGAATTGGCTAGTGTTTCCCGTCAATCATTTTGATATAGCGAGTCATCTACTTCAGTGATGACACATTTCCGCTTGAAGGGCTCAGCCAAGAAGTGAGCAAATCCGAAGTAATAAAAAGTTATAATACGTTCATAATGTTTTTATATAAGCCCTTTTGAAGAGCGGTAGTGCTGCAGGTGTACATATGGTAGCGGCTACTTTTTTACATGAATATTATCATCATTGAATTGCCAATAAATATAAAGTAATTTGATATTGATGTAGTGTAGGTAAAAGCGAAATACAAAGTGCATAAACGGAAGAAAAAATGCGTGACTTGTTTACAGGCAAACCGATATCAGCTGAAATTAGGAATCAACATATTGTCATCACGTCTTGACGTGAATTAAGGTAGTAGACTGGATGTTCAGGTTAAACTGTTTATCGGGCTGAACTTGTGACCACGTAAAACTTAAGTCTGATTAGAACAACAAATTGGCACTGATAGCGGCGAACAGAGCATCAGCCGTCAATGAACTGACAAGCTGCAAAGCGGGTCGGCATTTATACATGGGCCGTCGAATATTCCAGTTTTATCCCTTGTCGTCACGCAAGCTCTAAAATAATCTCGAGCGTTCGCATCTTGCGCGCAATATTAACAGAACAATCTACAATGATTGCAAACCTTCTCGAACAATCAGGCGCACTTAGCACTGAGCATTCCTGACAGGCTTTGCTAGAGAAAACCAAATGAAGCAAAAGTGAAAATAAGCAACGGATGTGGCAATACTATGTAATTTTTTGAAATTTTGCAGTTATGCTCGTATGATTAAGAAAATGTCTAGCGTATATAACACCTTATTCGTTCTTGGTAAATTCTACTAATGAACCTCAAGATACCGAAAAGATGTGTTATTCCATTCCAATTCATAAATGGCCTGGTAGTTTTATCGACACAGATAAAAAAACTTTCAAAGTTTCTCATGATGATTTTTAACTTGCTTATTATTAGGTGTTGCAAGGTGCTGCTTTCACTTCAATCTGCATCAGTTTAAACGAATACTAGAGGCAACTATTAAGTCAACGTTGATTGTTGAAATAGCGGTCCAGAAACCTCGTAGTGGTACTATTGTATTAAAGAAGGGCTTATTTTGAAATAAAACCACGTTTTAGTGGTATACTTCTGGTTAGCGCACTTCAATTTATCCGCTTAAAGAAGTGGACCGTTTCACATCCCTGTTGCCGGGCACAACGTTGCCCGGCTTTACTGCGTGGCCACCGACACTATTTAGTAACAGCAGAACGAAAGCAGCGGCAGCCACAGCAGCAACAACGGTCATTGATCAATTTTCTGAGTTGGCTCCGTCATGGCAGACGTGTTTCGGTTCAACCGTGTCCTGTTAGATGGCACGACCTTTCCAGCTTAACGATGCGAAAATTGAATTTTCTAATCACTCGCGCCATTCCTCATTGTAACGTCCGGCGGTTCTTTTTTTTTTTTCATGAATCAAACAGAAACGAACAAGGAGCATTTTTTGCGTCTCTTGATACACGGAAGGTTTTTTTACTTAGTGCAGCTAGATATAATACTAGTGAAAATTTGTAGACGGTTCATCTGACGTCATCGCGATCATTTTTAGAATATCCTACTGCGCCGCAAGTATTATTGTGCATTTACCTTAATTTCTTGAAAAGTTGGCCATTGCTGTTGATAATTGTCTCGTTTTAGATGTTTTCATACAATGAGCTTTTATTCCGACGTAAATTTTTATTTCAATGTAGTGTCAAAGTAACCACAGGCAACGATTCCGCGAAGAAATCGCCATTGAAGAAACTGACCCTTTTGCAAAACCAAGCGTAGTTCGGCTTCTTTGCCATATTTTATTGTTTAGAGAGGAAACAGCTTTCAGTATTTCATCTTTGATCACGTGGTGTTGGAGTACATTATATCTGCTCATTTACCTTGGCTGTTATAAAGGCTATTTATACACTCATTTACAATATTGTCGGAAATCAAGAGATCCTAGCTCGCTGCAGCCAGTTTCTAGAGCAAAGGCACTGTGGTTTTCGCCACACCCCAACACCGACGGTGGTTTTCGCCGCACCCCAACACCGACGAAAAAAAAAATACAGTGTTCGCTATGCTGCAGAATACAGCTTCTACACGTAGAACAGACCTATAACGGTAGAGATAAGCTTTGAAGAGAGCTCACTAACAAAATTCAACCCGACGCCTCTACTCCCCACATTTTTCTATTGATGGTGGCTGATCACGGTGTCGAATTTTCCTTTACTTTAGGAGTTCGACATTCTATGGAGTAAGACGTTCACTGTGCTGTCCACAAGCCAGGTGCCAAAGCATCGACAGCAGCCCCGCCGCGGTGGTCTAGTGGCTAAGGTACTCGGCTGCTGACCCGCAGGTCGCGGGTTTGAATCCCGGCTGCAGCGGCTGCATTTTCGATGGAGGCGGAAATGTTGTAGGCCCGTGTGCTCAGATTTGGGTGTACGTTAAAGAACCCCAGGTGGTCTAAATTTCCGGGGCCCTCCACTACGGCGTCTCTCATAATCATATAGTGGTTTTGGGACGTTAAACCCCACATATCAATCAATCAATCAGGCATCGACAGCACGTCCTTGTGGCTGAAAGTCATACGTAAGTGGGTAATCAGCAGCTTGAAAGGAAACTTACTGAGACCGAAAAGCAATCGCATTGGCCCAACATGTGTAAACTGGGGGATATAAGCCTCACGAATGCGCAATACAAGACGGGAACGACTTGTGCTCGACCTCTGCAGGCGTGTTAACTCATCCATGCCTGAAGAAGAGAAAATTCGACATATTCTCAAAGGCATCGAGGATGGCGCATTCCAGATGTTGCTGGCGAAGAGCCCGACCACGGTGGCGGTCCTCGTAAGCCTGTGCCAGAGCTTCGATGAATTGCGTCGTCAGCGTTCCATCGCCCGACAGAGTGTTCCATCACCAGATTCCATCTCGGCCGTCGCACTCGCCAATGGCAACGTTCACCAAGGAACTCTGTCGAACCAGATTAAAGACTTCATCAGGGAGGAAGTCGCCCGACAGCTTTCCCTGCTGCCGCATAGTGACGCGCCCACGACAAGCCTCCCTTCGAATATGCAGCAGGCCATACGCACTGAAATTTGCAATGCACTCCCTACAGTTCCGGCCTCTTACCCGTGCACTTCGGTGCCATCTGATCGTTCAACTGCTGGCTACGCACCAACTGCGCCGCCTTCACCTCTCAGCTACGCAGCTGTGGTCGCGCGGCCCCCACCGCATCCAGTCGCCTTATCGGCTCCAACTCCTCCGGCAGCGCCACCGGTTTACAGGCCCTCACCTCGCTTTTTCCGTCAATCTAATGAGTGGCGCACCCATGACAACCGTCCTATCTGCTTCGCGTGTGGCATCGCTGGCCACATTGCACGCTACTGCCGCCGCCGTCCCACACCTGCGTACGCCTCCTTTGGAACTCCTACCTATGCGTCACAGCAGGCCACCTCGTCTGCATACGAACAGAGGCACTCTGACTCGGATCGTCGCCCATCAACTTCTCGTTTCCCATCTCCTCGTCGCCGATCACCATCTCCTATGCGTCGTAGACCACCTCCTGAGGAGGGAAACTAATCAGTGCAGTTCCAGAGGCAAGAACTGCAACTTCTGCGCAATTATCAAGGCCTCCATTTTCGCCGCGAAATGTTGTTGATGTCAATGTTGAGGGAGTCGCCACACAAGCGTTAATTGATACTGGGGCCGCCGTTTCTGTGATGAACGCAAAATTTTGTCGCGAACTGAAGAAAGTGACCACATCTCTCTGTGGCATCGTGCTGTCCACGGCTAGCGCGCAACGCATTCAGCCCTCGTCTGTGTGTACGGCGCGCGTCGTCATCCAAGACGTTTTGTACATCGTCCAATTTTTCGTACTACCATCTTGCTCTCATGACCTCATCCTGGGTTGGGATTTCTTATCAGGTCATGAAGCTATCATCGATTGTTGCCGTGCGGAAGTGTCCCTAGTGCCAAATTGTGAGTTTCCATCGCCCGACCATTCACCACTGCTCTGCAAACTCATCGCTGACGACGACATCACCTTGCCTCCGGAAGCTTCAGTCCCTATTAGCCTTTCATGTGTGGCGCAACCTGACGCCACGGTGGTATTTACGCCATCCCCTGTTTTTACTGAACGCAAGGGCATCGTGCTCCCTTTTGCCGTTCTTACGATTGCGTCTGGTTTAACCGTAATGCTGGTTACCAACCACTGCAACTACCCCATTGGCTTGCTTCGTGGTGAAACGTTAGGATATGTGCAACCTGTCGACCATATCAATGATATTATTCTTCCCGACGAAACGCCATGTCAGATTGCCGCAATCACTCAGGCGTCTGAGCCATCAAGCTCACCAGCCTTCGACGATGCTATTGACGCAGACCTTCCCCCCTCGCATCGCAGCCAACTTGTTGCTCTCCTTAACAAGTTTCGCTCTTCTTTCGACTTTCAGAAACCTGCTTTGGGCCGCACCACGACTGTCACTCATACTATTGACACCGGCTCACATTCGCCTCTGCGACAGCGTCCTTACCGCGTTTCTGCCGAAGAGCGCCGCGTCATTACGGAGCAAGTAGATGACATGCTTAAACGTGGAGTCATACAGCCTTCTCAAAGCGCTTGGTCGTCACCCGTGGTTCTGGTAAAGAAAAAAGATGGCACCGTTCGATTTTGCGTGGACTATCGCCGCTTAAACAAGATTACAAAGAAAGACGTCTACCCGCTACCACGAATAGACGATGCTCTTGACTGTTTACAAGGCGCCGAGTACTTCACATCCTTGGATCTGCGTTCTGGGTATTGGCAGGTGCCAATGGCTGAATGTGATCGCCCTAAAACAGCCTTTGTAACGCCAGATGGCCTGTATGAGTTCAAAGTCATGCCATTTGGGCTCTGCAACGCGCCTGCGACGTTTGAACGCATGATAGATACCATATTGCGGGCCCACAAGTGGAAAACTTGCTTGTGTTACCTAGATGACATCGTAGTCTTTTCAGCTGATTTCCCGACACATCTTCGTCGTCTCCACGAGGTTCTGGCGTGTCTAGCTTCTGCAGGCCTACAACTTAACACCAAGAAGTGCCACTTCGCAGCCCGCAAACTAATCATCTTGGGACATGTCATCACAAGAGACGGTGTTCTTCCGGACCCCGATAAGCTTCGAGCTGTCGCTGACTTCCCCATGCCCACATCACTGAAAGCCCTAAGAAGTTTCGTTGGTCTTTGCTCTTACTTTCGTCGCTTCGTGCGCAACTTCGCGTCCATCATTGCACCTCTGACTAGTCTGCTTTCCAACAGCAAAGGTATATCTGCATGGTCACCTGCATGTGACGACGCATTTCACCAGCTGCGCCGCCTGCTGACCTCGCCACCTATTCTTCGCCACTACGACCCTACTGCTGCCACAGAAGTTCACACTGATGCAAGCGGCGTTGGTCTTGGCGCAGTTTTGGCACAACGGAAAGGTACCCAAACCGAATACGTAGTCGCTTATGCAAGTCGCGCTCTTAAGAAGGCTGAATTGAATTACTCCGTGACAGAGAAGGAGTGTTTGGCCATAATCTGGGCGCTTACGAAGTTTCGCCCGTACCTTTACGGCCGTCCTTTCGATGTGGTCACAGACCACCACGCTCTATGTTGGCTGTCCACCTTGAAAGACCCGTCCGGACGTCTGGGCCGTTGGGCACTTCGATTGCAGGAATACGACATCCGTGTCGTATATCGTTCCGGTCGCAAGCATGCGGACGCCGATGCACTTTCCCGATCGCCATTAACACCAGATGTGGCTTCTCTGTCACCCCCTTTTACCACCTTGTCACCACTCGACAGCACTGACATGCTTTCGGAGCAGCGTAAAGACCCATACCTTGCCTTGTTAGTCGACTACCTTACCGATCCATCTTCTGTCCCTTCCACGAGAGCGGTACGCCGGCAAGCAGCCCACTTTTCCTTACGTGACAACATTCTGTACCGCCGCAACTACACGCCTGGTGGTCGGAAGTGGCTCCTTGCTGTCCCAACTCATATGCGCTCTGACATCTGCATGAATTTCCATGCAGATCCCCAAAGTGCTCACGCAGGTGTCCTGAAAACCTACGAACGGCTGCGCCAACGCTATTACTGGCGAGGAATGTATCGTTTTGTGCAGAAATACATTCAGTCTTGCACCACTTGCCAACAGAACAAAACACCTCCGCGGCACCTTACCGGCATGTTACAGCCGCTGCCGTGCCCGGCTCGCCCATTCGACCGCGTGGGTATAGACCTCTATGGCCCACTCCCATATAGTAGCTCTGGAAACCGGTGGATTATTGTCGGAGTCGATCATCTGACACGCTACGCTGAGACTGCAGCTCTAACGGCAGCGACCGCCCACGAAGTTGCACTCTTCATTCTCCGCAGCTTCATTCTACGCCATGGTGCTCCGCGGGAATTACTCAGTGATAGGGGTCGAGTGATAGGGGTCGGTGGCGCAGACGCTGGTCAGCGCGGAGCTTGCGGACCTCTGGTCGGCCGAACGCTTCGGTCACGAGGGTCTTGAAGGTGGACCAGCTGGCGATGGCGGTTTCGCGGTTGGTGAACCATAGCTTGGCGACGTCAGCCAAGTAAAAGATGACATAGGCAAGCTTGGAGTCGTTGTCCCATTTGTTGCTGGCACTCACGCGTTCGTACAAGGAGAGGCAGTCTTCGACGTCTTGCTCACCACTGCCGCTGAAGATTGGTGGGTCCCGCTGACGGGTAGCACCGGGGCAGGTCGACGGGGCAGCCGATGGTGCTGGCTGGGCTGGGACGGGCTGGTGGGCGACTGCGTCAGTCATGTTTCGCGGTAGTCTTTCAGGCAACTTGCGAGAGCGGAGCTCCAGGTCTTCTTGGGGATCTCAGCACCCTCCACCAAATGTGATGACGTTTATTCGAGCCGAGAAGTCGCAGCGAGGTCGCAACGGAAAGTGGGCGTACGGCAAGTCTGGCAGAGGCGGCACAAACTCTCGCGCAAGCAGAGCACGGGCTTTTCGTTGTCTTCCGAAGGCGCATACGCGTTGGTGCGTATGCTCCACTACACTTGTTACATAATTATCTGAAGAAAACGAGGCTTAGCTACGCTATGCAGCAAGGTTATGGGTAAAAACAAATATGCTTTGCATAGTTTGCGTTCGTGCAAGCACTTTCCTCTTCGGTTCAGTGACAAATGAAAGAAACCACGAAGTTTTTCAGTGTCCACGGAAGCTCGGATTTAAGTCGTGCTATGTCATTGTCGCTTTCATGCACCTTAAGAAGTAAAAACGAGGAGTAACAATGTGAAGACGGTAATAACCACCTATCATTCGATGTTGTGCTAGACGTTGCTGTTACTACTTAAACGTGCACATATTTTTTAAGCGTTTAAGTTTCGATTCATTTTGTAATGTTGTCGTAAGAGTTGACTGTAGACATGGAGTTGCGGAGTTGCGATTGAATAAAAGTTATGTTCCCATGGAGCATAGTTTTTTTAACAAGTTTCATGGTGGCTACAATTACTGTTTTATATTATGCCATGAGGCTGCAGTACAATTGAAAATAAAAAATACGGCCTGTAATTACGCTGCACAGCGTTGGTTACAGGCCTGAGCCAAACTTAATGAATGATGCGTGGTGGTCGCAAAAAAATTACTGAGCACAGCAGGAGCAGCAACGTAGCACAAGCGATTGACTAAGGCCGTGGGAAGCGACAGCTGAGTGGGTGGGCAGTGCTTCCGAACCACCTTCGCAAATATTTGACACGCATGATGGTTTTTGTTTTTTTTTGTTTTTTTTTTGCTGGGACATGTGGATTTTGGTGGTTGTTTCCAGAAAACAGCAGAACGTTATCAAAAGAAAGGTTTTGTAAACAATTCAGGATGCTGTCTACCACATCACCAATCCATCAACACGATTTGGACGGAAGAAAAACTTTTATGCTTCTTTTTTTTTACTAAATTTTCAGCAACGTTGGTCACCACACTAGGAAAGGCAAATATATGCATGACCTAATCATATTCAAGATGTGTTGCATTCACTCCATCTTCTCCGGTTTTCGTTCTTGATGGTATCTTGTTCCTTGCATAGGTTAAGAGAGCGAAAGGAAACCCAGACAAGTAAACAGAGTACTTATACCGGCTGTCAACCGTTTCACGTTATTGTGAAAACACGCTAAGATACCTTGAAAGTGGTTACACAGCGGAGGTGAAAACTATTAACACCTTTAGTGGCCCATCTGTCAAGTAACAAAGCATATTTAGTCAGAAAAAATTAGTTGCAGAGATAGTTGCAGTTCTTGTCACAATGATCGATGGCAAGCTAACATCTGGCGAACGTGTTGGGATCAACTATATTATGCCCAATCATTGGCTAGCGCAGACCACACGAATCGCCAGTCTTCCTTAAAAACCCGGTTGCACCTTCTTGTCTTACGTTTCTATGCCCTACGTTTAAGGGATTTAATATTGAAGCGGGCTCTTCCATGGGATTATTCCTGATCGCTCATACATTATTTGTATCCCAAAGTAAACTCCACTCCTGGATCCATGATTCCGTTAGTTCCCCATGTTGCTTCATCGTGAAGTGCACACAGACTCTTCCTCAATTGCGTACGATTTACACTAAGCAAACAACAAGTGCCGACATTAAAAGCATAGCAGTGAACGAGTGCACTCTACTGTATGCAGGCCCCGTCCACTCTTTTGTTAGGGCTTTTTCTTACGATTAAACGCTGCAAGCGCATTAGCCGCTGTCACCATGTTCACGTTATGCCTGGCATGCTTGATGCTCACGCTTTTTGTAGTCCAAATGAAAGTGCAGGAACAATGTAACGTTTAACATCCAAAGAAAAAGAGGATGTTGCCGCTGTGCAGTGAGAAGCGATCGTAAAAAAAAAATTTTTACGATGGACACGACAGAAATACTTCCCAGGGCAACAGTAAGGAAGCGTCGGCCTTCGGGGCCGTTCACGTGGGAACGCGAACGAGGAACAGCCCTTGATTGCACTCATGGCGGAAGTGAACAGCGACTCAACCAGAGACACTGGCGTCGCAAAGGTTGCTTATCTTGCGCACCTAAAAAGTTTCACGTGTGCTTGAAGTCTCTGGGGAGCACAACCTTCCAAGAAGTAGCAAATGCGACGCATGGGTCAGGATCCCACAGGAGAAAAAGTGAGTGAAACAACGATGCAAGGTTAACGACTAGAAGTGATCACGTTTCTTTTTCTGTACTTTGACGCTCTGGAAGAGGTGAAGTTGTTAGTACTACACTGTGTTTTATATATAACCCGCCACTGTGATCTAGTGGCTAAGGCAATCGGCTGCTGACCCACAGGTAGCGGGATCGCATCCTGGCCGCGATGGCTCTATTTTTGATAAAGGTGAAAATGATTGAGGCCCGTGCACTTAGATTTAGGTGCACGTTAAAGCACCCCAGGTTGTCGAAATTTCCGGTGCCATCGACAACAGCGTCTCTCATATTTATATCACGGTTTTGGGATTGTTAACCCCAACAATTATTATCACTGTTTTATATATAAATGCTGAGATTACAAATTGTGTCAGTCGTGCACGTATTTTACACAACGGGACCATAGACGAACAAATCTCGCTCATGAGTCTAATCACACGGTCTTAGTATGACTCAGATGAGCTGTTGTGTCTGAGTGTGTTCGCGTGAGTAATATATTGGTGAGCTTGTGTCTCAGTGAGTCTGGCTTTAAAATAATTTAGTAAGTCTGAGCCATAGGAAGCCAAAGTGAGTCATAGTCAGTCTGAAGGCGCTTCGCCTTTTATTTTCAACATGTGATCCTATCTACCCTTCATCGACAATAATATCAGCCTTATATCGTTTTACCTATATAATCTAGTCTACACACACGCCACAGCGCACTAGCGTTCATGCATCACTTTAATATTCGATTTTCACAGATGAGAAATGGGGGATAGGGTAGCCCCAACCTCGCCCCTCACATCAAGCTTTTTCACGGGAATTTTTCAATGAATATATCGCGGGTGAATTGCGTGTGTCATAAAAATATTCTTACTGAATTGAAATCATTGATACCTCTTTTTTGAGGGCACAGGACTATGAGGCGTATCATAAAGCACCAATTACGTGAGAATAATGACATGAAAGAGCGTTGACATGACCGAAAATGCAGATTTTACGCTGACGGACTGATGAGTCGACTAACTCGTGAGTCGACACTCAGATTCAGGATTAGCTGTGAGTCGGAGTCCGAGTGTTTACGAATGAGTAATACGTCGATTAGTTTAAGTCCGAGTGTGTTTAGTTGAGAAGAAGTTTACTGAGTCTGAGTGCAAGTGAGTCTGGTAGACGAATCTTTTGGTGAGTCTCAGTACGATTGAACCCTGACAGAAAAATATATTTCTTGAGTGAGCCTGAGTGAACTATTTTTTGCCCTTCTATTAATGCGACTGTTATGCGTGTCTTTTTTTTTAGACGAGCAAGGGAGGACAGCCACACCACGGGCTTCAGATTCATGCACAATCATATACACAAATAGGCGCGCAATGATTTTTTTTTAAGGCGGCTGCATTTTCGATTGAGGCGAAAATGCTGTAGGCCCGTGTGCTCATATTTGGGTGCACGTTCAAGAACCCTATGTGGCTGAAATTTACAGAGCCCTCCACTACGGCGTCTCTCATAATCATATGGTGGTTTTGGGACGTTAAACCCCACGACGCAATCAATCAATCAATGATTAAAAAAAAAATCACGGGAAAAAAATATCGCCCCAGCACTCCGTACACAAGGACAACCAGCAAAGCTGAAACGTGTGGCCACAGGCGGTTGCAGACGGCACAGGCGAATTCAAAGTGCCACTCCAGAAACTCATTAATTGATATGTGGGGTTTAACGTCCCAAAACCACTATATGATTATGAGAGACGCCGTAGTGGAGGGCTCCGGAAATTTAGACCACCTGGGGTTCTTTAACGTGCACCCAAATCTGAGCACACGGGCCTACAACATTTCCGCCTCCATCGGAAATGCAGCCGCCGCAGCCGGGATTCGAACCCGCGCCCTGCAGGTCAGCAGCCGAGTACCTTAGCCACTAGACCACCGCGGCGGGGCACTCCAGAAACTCAGTCCACCACGAGCAGCCGCTGGCCCATGTGACCACTTTCACGCCATTGCCACGTCCACGCTGCTGTGCCAGTAACATCGCTTCCTGAGCTAACCGTTGCCACTTGCATTAAGCTCGGAAGGCTACCGAATTCCTTGTGCGCAGTTTTTTCTTGCACTTCATCCCCCAGGCCTGTTTTTATTCCAGGACTGCTGCACCGGCTCCGCTAACATGAATTCTCCCACGGATCAGCTGTCAGCGCTGTTACTAGAAATTTGCTGTTTGAGTGTTCGTACGACCTGCGCCCTCCCCATGCGGAAGTTGTAAATTGAAGCTGCTGTGCGCGGACTCGCTGGTACGGCTGCGAAAAGACGAACGACCTCACTGACGGCGCAGCCAGTGGCACTCGTGCTTGGGTACGACGTAAAGAACGGCTTCACTAACGGCGCTCTAGATGGCCCGAGAGCTTGGGTGCGACGCACAGAAAGACGTATAACTTACGGCGCAGCCAATAGAGACCGTTATTATTTCTCATGGCAAACGATTATTTCTTTTGCTAGGTCATATACAGTTTTCGCTGTAAAAAGCACCAGTTGGTAATATATAGTTCTAAGAAAATAGCCAATGGGTGGTCACAACTGGATTCGGCCCTTTAAAAAATGTGTTGCTAGGTTAGTTGGTGAATTGTCTCAAAATAAAAGTAGAACGCGAAAAGACAGGACACAGGAGACAAGAAGATGGGACGGGTGCCCATCCTGTCTACCTGTCTTCTGCGTCCCATCTTTTCACGCTATAGCTTTAATTTAGTTTTTTTACGCAGTACCTCCCGCATTTGTGGTGGATACTCTGTCAACACTGTCTTACGAACTATCTTTAAGAGAAAAAATGAAAAAAACTACTGCGCTTGAGTACTTAAGAATACTGTCCAATTAAAGCACCTACATAAAATGGACGATCCAGGGGTCTCCCAGTTACAGCTAACTATTTATCTTTCGCTCCATATTTAAATACTTATCTCACGATTGAAAGCCACCCAGTTCTTAAGAGACTCACAATGCTTCGCCAGGTGGAGGCCTTGCTGCCTGCAAGGCATGAAAAGAAAGCTGTCACCAATGCAAGTGCATGGGAAGGTAAGAAAGACTGCATAAAGAGAGGGGCATAATGGCCTATTGTACTGCTTATCAGTAGAATAGTCTGTACTTGAACGTGATCCCCTTTTGTACCTGGAATATTTGTGTGCACTTGTTTTCATTGTTTACCTAAACGTTCGCTCTTAGAGCACTGTTTATTTCTGTGGAACTTTCATGCAGGAAGTGCTAGTAGTCCTCGTTGTAATGGTTTATTCTTTCTTATGGCTCTCGTTCTAGATGAACACCAATAAATGACGGTATTGTAAAGGAAAAGTGATCTCAAAGTTCTGTATATACACACCTCAGCCTCTTTGTTAACCATTTGTTATCGTTGTACTCCTCACGGTTGTTGTTAAATTGTGTGACCTCAAATGGTAAACGAGGAAGGGGGCGTGGTATGAATGATGCAGCCGACTGAGAACGTCAAAGTAGTCTAATGAGTACCTCGTTAGTGAATATGCATGTTCTCCTTGGCGTTGATTAAATTAACAGGCGATTCCATTAAGGAAAAAACATTAGATGCCTCATCAAAAGCCAGAATAGGGTGATGTCCTGCGTCGGCGCCCTACGTATCGTGGTTTTGGAACACATTATCATGACCTCACTGCTTGGTCAAAGGTGAACCGATCCCGGAAGCTGCGCAGAACGCATACACTACTTCTGATGCGGGAGGCATTAGAAGAAATTGTTAGTTACAGAAAGCTTTCGAAAGAGGGCGAGGGACGTTCGATGCATCCACTTAAAAAAAAAAGAAGTTGGCTATCGCATTCGAGTCGACTGAGGCGGATAATAAGGAACTCTGTGAGTTTATTTATTTATTTATTTATTTATTTATTTATTTATTTATTTATTTATTTATTTATTTATTTATTTATTTATTTATTTATTTATTTATTTATTAACAATACATTTCTTTCTATGTCGTCGCAAAGAGGCCCCTATTACATTCTAATTAAACATTGCTGACTCCATGGAGGCTTCTATTGAAGCCACAATCACAACCACTCGGTATGTGTATAGGCGATAGAGAAACTGCATTTGAGAACACTTAATCTAATTTTCTTAGCTTGTGCGTTAACGTCAAGTAAGGTAATCGTGCTAAAAAAATATTTGATCCATTGGGCATTTTTGTCTTACTCTATCTCCACACCCGTTAAGACTCCATCTGATGTCAGCATCCATCGGCATCTCTTTCGAGACGTCGTGCTTCAAGATTTGCCACCAGCGGCTCAAACGGTAAACGCCAGTGGATTAAATCTCGCCACCCATTTCATTTCTTCCCAATCATACAATGATAGCCTCGGGGTATCAGACTGGAGAGGCTATATGTGACACAGTAACGAAGTTTCTCATCGATCTGCGCTGATTAAACGAAGCATGCATAATGCTGCATGCTTGAAAGCGACGAGTATTTCAATAAATGGGTTCGCCACCGCAATCAGACGACAGCTATGGACAAAATGGGCTGCCCAAAAACAAAGCGGAATCCAGTGCAGCATTATGTATATACTGGCCTTCCTTCCTCATCATCACCAACACCTTCTTTTTCTCCTTTCTTTTTCACCCCCTCCCTTCTCTTAACGCAGAATCGCAGGCCAGAAAATGGATTCAGGCTGAGCTCTCATATTTTGTGCCACAATACACATTCTGATCTTGCTAAGTTCTTGAATTATGTTTCAACAACTCTCGTGAACAAGCTCGGTGCCTTTCAAGCACAGGGTACTTTGATACCAGGGCGCACGGTTAGTTTTAATTGCTGGTTTTTGAGGAATTTGCTATTAATAAGGCACCAACCATCATCCAATACGTAAAAGCACTTCCGATTACAATGTCCGTTACTCCGGGCATCAATGCGACGTCAACTTCATGAAACTAAAGCTAAGGCCATCATCATGGCGCGTAGAAGTTCTAGTGTGATTGCGTTGGAGCGCAAGATTTAAGATGGACTCGTTTATGCAAAATCACAAAGGAATCGGCGCTTTCTACTTGGCTGCTTCAGGAAAAACATTTTTTAAATCGGGTTTGATGGCTGACTCCGTTTATCAGGGTTTGTGACACTGAACCCCGTGGGCATTTTCTGTGAAAGCGCAATTTCTGCGTTATAAGATTTTGTTAGATCAAATTTGAACTCTACACAATTAACAAATCTTGTTTGAAATCTTTTCACTGTTTCGTTATTGAAACATGTTACCGCCATTGGGGTCAATGCAGTTAAAAGGGTGTATACATGAAAACGACGGTTATATTGCAAAAGCAAACAAAGCAAGCAAATAAATCAGCCGTATATATCTGAGTTACCTTTGGACATAAACTATAATATTACACCGACAGTTCCTGTGAACCATTTCAATTACCAGGTTGTTTAAGGCATAATTGTTCTTTCATTCTTAATTGACACAAACTACCTATACCAGCCTTTTTGAAAACGCTGAGCTGCCGGACGACGAAGTGATTGCTTAGCAGATCGCAGTTTCAGTAGGTGCTCTCTTTTTTCACCTAATTGTAAGTGAACTTCGCGAATATCACATTCGTGTCCGTCGGTGATGGACGTGGACCCCCACGGACGTCCGCCAGTTACGGCGGCGTCGGCGGTGGCCGCATCCAGGAAGCGTACGGGACTCTACAGCGACTACGACAGCGAGGGCACTCTTGTTTACTCAATGAGCAGCGAAGAGCCTTCTGAAGACGACGATTTTAAGCTGGTGCTGAGCCGTAAAGCGAAGAGGCGGAACGTCAGAACATCTTCGACATCGAGTACGTTGAATGACAGAGTGCCAAGGAGACCCGTGACAAACACTATCCTTTTTGTCCCTGAGGTACCGGACGGTAACATGAAGCGCCTCAACAGGCAATCTGTTTCGGTGATACTGGTCGCGGGTTCGATTCCCGGCTGCGGCGGCTGCATTTCCGATGGAGGCGGAAATGTTGTAGGCCCGTGTACTCAGATTTGGGTGCACGTTAAAGAACCCCAGGTGGTCAAAATTTCCGGAGCCCTCCACTACGGCGTCTCTCATAATCAAATGGTGGTTTTGGGACGTTAAACCCCACAAATCAATCAAATCAATCAATGTTTCGGTGATGCTGGGAGGACTCGTGCCAAACAGGATCACAGACATCAGAGTGAACACGCGTAAAAACGTATTGGCCATCGACGTTTTGCATGCTGCGGCACTTAATGTACTGCGCAACGTCAACAAGTTGGGGGGAATGAAAGTTCGCTCCTACACTCCTGTGAGCTCTAACGTCGTCACTGGAGTCATCTACGATGTGGATACTGCCATTCCCAGCTCCGACTTCGATGTTCTGGTCAAACCGGTAAATGAAGCCAGCGTCATCGCAAAAGTTGTCCGTTTGGGAAACTCACGCTGCTTGAAGATCATGTTCAAGGGCGACTCTCTTCCTTCACACGTAAAGGTGGGCCATTTTCGGCATTCAGTGCGACCTTTCATACCGAAGCCCTTACAGTGTTATAAGTGCATGAAGATGGGCCACGTGAGAAGCGTATGCGAAAATAGGACGGTGTGTCCTCGTTGCGCGGAAGCCCATTCTGCGGATGACTGCGAAGCAACTACCCTCAAATGCTCGAATTGTCATGGGTCACATGCAGCTTCGTCAAAAGAATTCCCCAAAATACAAAGAGAAATAGCGGTATTGAAACAAATGGTCAGAGACAATTCGTCGCATCGAGAGGCTGCCAGGACCGTCCGAAATAGGCGTAATCGTCGCCGCAGTTCATCAAAGAATGCCGCAGACGCTGCATCGACAGCGCCACTCCACCACCCTTCTCTTCCACCGCCCTTGCCTCCCAGACCGAAGGCGGCCAGCGCGGTCAACAAACCAACGAGCAGCACTGTTGCAGATGAATCAGTTTGGCCTTCATTGCCGAAATCACAGCCACCTGCAAATCCCAAGCGTACATCGACAGTCACATCACTCCCGCCAGCCGCTGACAAGCTGCCTGAGGAGGACACAGAAGTCATCAGAATGTTTCGAACACTGCTGGATGCCATGCGAAAGCTGTGCAGCAGCCTGAAGTCTCCACTCGCTCAGAGTGCACTGCAAGTACTGGATGCTTTAAGTCCAGTATTTGCAAGTCTCCAGTAGCAACCATGGCTCGACCAATTTTCTCCTTCCGCAACGAGGTCCGACAATCGTCAATAATGCAGTGGAACGCGAGAGGCCTGAGATCCCGCCTCTCTTCGTTCCGTCAGTATATATTCATGAATCGTATTCCTATGATAGTTATATGTGAACCAAACGTGCAACAACCTCCTAAACTATCAGGGTATGAATCTTTCGTTTCTTCAACGTGCGAGGAACGCAGCAAGGTGGTTGTTTACATTCGCACAGATTTCACATATGTGCATCATGCAGTTCAACCGCATGATGACAATCAATATGTCTGCTTACGTGTTAAAAAGGAAAAAGTGTCATTCACACTCATTGGTGTCTACATATCACCATCAGGACGATTTGAACAAGACCGACTACGAGACATACTGACAACAACTATGGGCCCGTGGGTTATAACTGGAGACTTCAACGCACATCACTTAATCTGGGGTAGTTCGACGATCAACGCTAAAGGAAGAAACCTCGTGTCATTCGCTTCCAAGCATGACCTATGTTTCTTAAATGATGGCAGTCCTACATACCTGCAGGGCCTTACGTACAGCAGTTGCCTCGATTTGACTCTGGTATCCAGAAACTTCCGGTCGCAAGTGCACTGGTTTTCAGACATCGAAACGCATGGGAGTGACCACATTCCAACTTATATGCGAATAAGGGGTCTTACTAACTCCTTTCCTAAGACCACAATACGAAGAATTGATTGGTCCAAGTTTCAGCAACTCATGGAAAATACATTCCGTGAAGACCCTGACCAGAACTTGGAGGATGTCATCAAAGAGGCAATGAGGGAAGCTTCCTGTCTCGTCCCGTTCACCGGCAAGCGTTCAGATTTCGACGTTGAGCTGGAAAAACTGTGCGCGCTTCGCCGAAGGGCGGAAAGAAGATACAGGTGGACGAAAGCAATATGCGACTTGAGGCTGGCACCACGCATACAGAAAAAAGTCCAACGACGTTTAGACAAACTTGAACAGGAACGCTGGAAATCATTCTGCGAATCATTGGATCCCCGAAAGTCGTTGTCATGCATCTGGAGCACCATTCGTGGCCTGCGCTCGACTCCCCAACAATGACATCCTTTCATGGCTTTAGCCCTACCTTCAGGCCACACCCAACTTGAAGTGGCAAATGAGTTTTGTACGCGAATCGCTGGTGTGTCCGCCTTGTCCGCTGGCACCATTAGGAGTGTTATCCCTGAACCCCGCATCTACGAAATGGACAATCTTTTCACTATAGAAGAACTTGACGCATCTTTGGCGGCTTCCCGACGATCATCTTCACCAGGACCCGATGGCATCACCTACGCCGCTCTAGCCAACCTTCAACAGGAGGCAAGGGGACAGTTGTTAAGCTATTACAACCACTCATGGCTGGCGGGCAATGTTCCCCAGGATTGTAAGATAAGTCGACTTGTGCCACTACTCAAAGCAGGAAAGTCGCCATTTGATTTGGCATCATTTCGCCCTGTTGCCCTCGCAAGTTGCGTAGGAAAAGTCATGGAAAGGATGATACTTACACGCCTAGAATGGTACCTTGAGCGCTACAATGTATACCCAAACTGCATGACGGGTTTTCGGCGAGGTAGGTCATCTCTTGACAACGTAATTGATCTCTCAACATTTATCGAGCAACAGAAGAGCCTCAAGCGCATACCACTGGCACTCTTCCGCAACGTCAAAGGGGCTTATGATAACGTAACACATAAAGCCATCCTAGACTCGTTGGAAGCTGTTGGAATCGGTGGTCGGATGTTCCAATAGATCCAGGATTATTTGACGAGAAGGTCCTTTTTTGTACAAACCTCAGATGGACCTACCACTAATTACTATACCTCCCGTGGCGTCCCTCAGGGCGCCGTATTAAGTCCCACTTTATTTAACCTCGTGATGGTAGGACTTCGTGAAATTTTGCCAAGTACCATCCTCATATCTATATATGCTGACGATATTTGTCTATGGACTTCGGCTGTAACTCGTCTACAAGTACGTGCAAGAGTCCAGCAGGCTGCCACCCTGACATGCTCATATCTCCGCAAGCAAGGTCTTTCCGTCTCAAAGGAGAAATGTGCATTGGTTGCGTTTACCCGCAGAGCCATGACACAATACCCCGTTACCATCAATGGACAAAATATTCCATACCAGAAGAACCATCACTTCCTGGGTGTGATTATTGACAGGGACCTTTCGTGGAGTGCCCACTACAATTACCTGAAGAGAAGGCTAACTTCCATTGTCCTTATAATGCGGTTCCTCTGCGGAAAATCTTGGGGCGCATCGATAAGGTCAATGATGCAGCTATACAGGGCACTGTTTCTGGGATTTTTGCGCTACAGCTTGCCGTTACTGGCAAGTACGTGCAAGACGAACATCCGCACTCTCAAAAGTCTGCAAGGAAAAGCACTACGCGTGTGCTTAGGATTGCCGCGATGCACCTCAACCTACGGGGCAGTTATGATCACAAGATAGCATCCAATTCGAACATACATCACCACTGACGATTGGAGAGCCCACATAAGACACCTCTGCCGAGTTCCTGGTCACCATGTTGCAGTGTTGCCACTTCAAAGACCACACGCGATCTTTTCAAAGATTATTTCTGCCCATAGACAATGCCTCCCTTTTGGCTTCACTCCCGCAACAAGATCAGCGTCACCCCCGTGGTGCCTACAACAACCACAGGTGTGCCTCACTATTCCGGGAATTACGAACAAGAGCCATCATTCAACAGTGGTCCTACAACAGGTTACATTGTCGCTACTCAACGAAAAATACGGCCAGAGGACCCACATTTACACCGATGGATCGGTCTCGGCTGACAGCTCCACAGGCGCTGTTGTCATCCCGGTGTACCAGGTCACTATAAAGCTCAAACTGTCGCATAGGACAACATCCACAGCAGCAGAGCTTGCCGCCTTACGTGCTGCTATACTTTATATCGCGGAAGCCCGACCTCAAAAATGGGCTGTGTTCTGTGACTCCAAGGCATCCCTTCAGAGCTTGCAATCAGCTTTACGACAGAGGGAGCATCAACAACTAGTGAATGAAATAAGAGAAGTGATTCACGAAGTTTTATCGAAAGGACATGGCTTGGTGTTCCAGTGGTTACCGGGACATTGTGGTATTGTCGGTAATGACCTTGCTGATAATGCTGCCCGATCCGCCCACGCGGACGCCCAGACAACCCCAATTCCAATGTCGAGAACCGACGCTGCAAGGGGCCTTCACTCGTTCGCTAACACCATGTCGGAAACCTGGCTGAGTGACCCCAGTGTCAGGAACCGCCACCTACACAAATTAGACCCATCGAGAAAGCTTCAAGTGCCATCGGACCTCTCCCGCCAGGATGCAACTTTACTGTGCCGCCTGTGGTTAGGAGTAGCTTTTACAAAGGCGTACTCCTTTCGCATAGGAATGGCGGATAGCTCCCGATGTGAATCGTGCGACAGTGACGAGACAATAGAACATCTACTGTGTTCATGTGAACGTTTTGCGAGCGAACGCAACTTGCTACGCGAAACGTTGGAGACACTAGACAGTAGACCTTTTTCCGAAGAGAAGATACTTGGCTCATGGCTCTACGCGTCGCTGGCCAGCAAAGCGACGCGGGCACTGCTAAGTTTTCTAAAGACGACCGGACTACGCGACCGCTTATAAGCGTGCAATGGACAAGGTCACATCTACACACACGTTGCCCTTCACTTCTCTCCCTCTTCTCCTTTAATTCCCTCACCCCTTCCCCCAGTGCAGGGTAGCAAACCGGACGTGCGTCTGGTTGACCTCCCTGCCTTTCATTTCTTCCCTTCCTCCTCCTCCTCCTGAGCTGCCGTATAAACAAAAGACACCGTGAGGTAAACTAAATTTACAGCTACGTCAGCAGTTCGGTGCGACACTAAGGCATAGAATAGTCAACAATAATACGTAAAGTATAAGGGCAGCGGCTATTGCATACTCTGTTACGAATGAGACAGACTTCAAGCGTGCACAGCTTTGCTTTTGCGCATTGAGAAGCGAACTGTCTCCCCGCTGAGAAGTAAGTCGACTGTGACGGTCTGAGCGTATAAAGTGTAGGCAAGTTACAAACTTCATAGTTACAAACTTCGCGAAAAAAAAACGGGGATGAAGGAGGAACTCAACAAACACAGCGAGAACTATCAACTCAGTAAGAAGCACAACAACTTCAGAAGTTGTGCTTCCAAACTTCAGAAGGACAACAAGCAAAGACATCGCCGAAGACGCAGAGTAGATACAGGTAATACACAGAAAAATGAACGCATACAGGAAGAGAAGATGTAGTAAGGAAGCTATAAACTGGAAGCCTCAATGTAGGCGTGACATTTTCTTCTTGGTGTTCATGCCTCCGTGGGCTCACGTCTGTTTTTTCAACGCCGTGACACGCATTGCCGTGGAAGTCACGGTCTCTGCAGTGTGGCTGTGTTCCAATGGGTCTAGTGCTTCAATGTCTTGCGCGCCCTTTTTATGCTGACACGCTATATCTTCTGTCTGTCGCGGCCCACGTTCATTCTTGTTGCCTACTACGTGGCCTTATCTTTCGAAACATAAGGACATGCAGCATTCACAACGTAGTGCCACTATCAGAATGCACCCCGCCGTGATGGTCTAGTGGCTAAGGTACACGGCTGCTGACCCACAGGTTGCGGGATACAATCCCGACTGCGGCGGCTGCATTTCCGATGGAGGTGGAAATGTTGTAGGCCCATGTTCTCAGATTTGGGTGCACGTTAAAGAACCCCAGGTGGTCGAAATTTCCGGAGCCCTCCACTACGGCGTCTCTCATAATCATATGGTGGTTTTGAGACGTTGAACCCCACATATCATTCAATCAATCACTATCAGTATGCATCACTTCGGGCACAAATGCGTCGCCTCACTGGGACTGGAGTTAATGAAAATAGCGCCAGACCGTTCAGCAGCATTGTTTGTAGATATACTTGTTTTTGTTTTCATCCGCATTACGTGCAATGAAGGCAACAATGCCGTTATTTGTATAGTTCTAGCAACAAAATACCTTAACTTTCGAACAAAAGACATTATAAGGACATTGTTTCAGGCCTTTGCATAGATATTTTACTCTTACAGCGATGTTTTGTGAAAACAACAAATTGGTATCTTAAAGGGCCAGTTGGTACATGTTACTGCAGTGAAATAAGCTCGAGAACGGGATTGAGGGTAATAGGGTGCTGGCTGCTCCTTACCCGCCATCCCGTTATTATGCTGTTTTCATCGATTTATGCAACTTGGCCATTTGTAACTGCGTCAACTGCAAACCAACCCTCCCCCCCCCCCCCCCCGAAAAAAAAAACCTTCAGCTGACATCTTCCACAGAAATTGGGCAAATCACACTATACTTACCACTGGTTCGCTAAAAACAAACAAAAACCTAATTCATTATTAATAAATAGTAACTAAATATTTGATGACGATGGAGCTGTCCGCTGTAGATCTGGCCCATGCCAATCGAGGTTGGGTTGCTTTACAGAAGCACACGCTCAATTAAAAAGCAATTAACTTTCTGAACCTTTCTTCAGAGCCTCATGCGTTTGGCGTACATTTCGTCAGAATTCTGTGTCACTTCTGTGCCGTATACTTTTCGCTCGCCGTTTTGCGGATGCACCCTCAACACTGCACACTTTAAAAAGCACCAAAGTATAAGAAACAACCACCATCTAGACGCCCGGACACGAGGCTCTCATGGGGAAGCAGGCGAAGATTGGCAATTTTCATTTAAATTTAAAGCAAACTATTCTACAAAACGATACCTTTTTTTCATAGTGATGGTGCTTTTCTTCACCTGTGCAGCATTTTTTTCTTCGAAACTTTTTTTTATTATTTAACGAGCTTTAGAAGCTAGTCTCCCGAAAAATTTTTGAGTATTCAACTTTTCAAAGTTAAAGGAAATGACTGCTATTGAAAGTTTCTTTAAACGCAAGCTGACAGCCAAAGATAGCGTTGAGTTCGAAGAGCAATGAACCTTCTCGCTCTTTCACTTTTTGTTTGCATTGAACGGTAGATGTTTTCCGCTCCGTGAAGCGCGAATGCGATCACTCCGCACTGACGTTTGCGCCATGTTTTCTTTCCGTTCATTTGAATAGAAGGTAATTGGCGCGTGGGTGATGAACTTGACAAAACAAGCGGCACGCCTGTTGGGTGCATGCATACCGAGTGCTCTACAAACGATGCCCTTCCAGTTTCCTCGAAGCAGGGGTCGTCTCTCACGTCCGAGTGTTTTATTGACTCGGAAGCCCACGTGCTATATCCGGGCTTTTGTGGGGCTTTCCACTAAAAGAACGCGTGTCTAAATCGTAGTCCCTGGACGACTTTCGATAGTCCGAGGAGGGCGGTCCGTCTTTAACTAATTCAGCGCAAGCTGGTACGTGTTGCCCGTCTAATGATGCGATCACTGGCGTGCCAAATTCTCTTATCGTCATACATATTTAGGAGGCTGAGCGCTGGTGATAAAAGTATCTTCTTTTTCCTCCTCTTGTTTCCTGCGTACAGAATGAAGCTAGAGCTTGTAAGTTTCCCCAAACCTTCCTTTGCTTTCCGGAAGATGCTGCGGTGAAATGAAAGTTAAATTCTTCGGTCTCACGTGCCGAAGCCACGGAATCATTTTGAGGCAAGCATTATAGTGGACAACAGTTTGGCCATCTCAAATTCTTTGTGGGTGGCTGAGTTTAAGTACACGGCTGTTTTCCACCTTTTAAGATTTTGCCCACATCGAACCCGCGTTTCCTGACATGACGGTGAACATCTCAGCGGCTAATCTACCACGTCAGATTACCATACAAAGTTTATTTTATTATTTACCCTTTCTCCTTTCAAGGTGAATCCTTCCAAAACACAAAATAGGTAGTAGAGGAAGACTCTGCCCAAAAAGGAAGGTGCCATTCCAAAAATATAGTTGAACACTTTTGTCCAAGTATGTTGTAGAGCACCTTTATCTGTAGCGCCTAACTATACATTTCTTTTTTCATTAAGGTTTAGGGAGCTCCAAGCACACTCTGTAGCAGTGCTTATCTGTTTTTAATGATATGTGCTAGTACGTATGACAGTCGCAGCTTCGTTCAATTCAGCCGAGAAAAAAAAATCACCGCCTCAGCACTCCATAAAGATGGTTAACCAGCGAAAGCTGAAACGTGCGGCCCCGGTGTTTAGCAGTGGGTCACACCCGACGTGGCACTGAAGCGTTTCACAATTACCGCTAACATTTGCATGCTTCTTAATGAGATTAGAGACACTTTTCGCTAAGGATTACGACACTCTTTATTTCACATGTCGCACATTGAGGCTCGCATGATCACGGTCATGGGAGAAATTAATGAGAGGTTAAATGCGTTTCGTAATGCGTTAATCATAGTGGTTGTTCTCAAACCACAGGCGGTCGCAGACGTCGCAGCCGAAGCCAATGTGCCACTGAAGAAAAACACTCGCCGCTAGTAGGTGTTCGCCCTGGTGAACGGGCTCTCGCAATTATCACATTGGCACAACAACACCACGTTGTTGCAAGCGTCCGACATCACCAATCACTCGGTGGGAGGTAGGTCTCAGGAGAAACCATTGCATACGGGCTCGGTGCCATGGCTGCGACGACGTCACCAGCCAATCACGCGCGTGCTTGGGAGCGACGTAACTGATAACACAGTCAATGAAGACCGCTCATGACAGCACAGCCCAACTAATTTTTGTTTTTCCTAGCCATATACAACTTTCGCCGTAAAATAAGTTATATAACGATGATGCTGCCTTCGACGACGCTCATCTGATGGCTCATAATCAGAGTGGCTTCCTACACGGAAAAGACAGTCGGATACTTTCGACAGCCAGTCAAGCTTTCCCCTGATGAAAACTCACAAAGAGTGACTGACATTCGGAATGAGATCCAGCTTGCAGCGCGACGGCATGTCCGACAATATTTTTTTTATGGCACAGTCAGAAAGATTCCGACAGTGAAATATCAATCGCCGCATTTCTTTCTTTCCGCCGTATCCCATACCAAAGACGTCTCTTAAGACGGTAATTTCGAACGGCGACCGACTCGCTACACGACGGGCAAGAGAAAGTAGCAAATACGTGAAGATAGGTACTATCGTCGGAGTATGCGAAGACCGCTTTCGTATAGAGTACAGCTATATATGTATATAGCCCAAAATTAGTAGTTTTGCCCAATGAGCCAGAAAATGTGTTTTTCATGTTCAAGCCCCCACTGGTTCTTCAAGATAAGCGTGGCACACTTTTCAAGAAGAATGTCTCATATATATATATATATATATATATATATATATATATATATATATATATATATATATATATATATATATATATATATATATATATATATATATATATATATATATATATATATATATATATAGGAGTCTCGACAGCTTATATATATACATATATATATTTATATATGTATATATATAAGCTGTCGAGACTCCACACTAGGGACCCGGGAAATGGTTTGGGAAAAATAAACAAAGTAGTTTATGGAATTTCCTGACAATAAGAAAAAAGTAATAATGTCTGGCTTGCCGTTTTAGACAGATCATGGTGGCATGGACAGGAAACACCATTGCCACATACCTGACTCACCCCGAACAATCGGGCATGATTTGATGAAATGAACTCTTTTTTTCTTTGTTGAAGACCTACGCCTTGCGCGGCCGTTACTTATGCACACGATATCTACAAAGAGCTGTGAGTGAGTGAGTGAGTGAGTGAGTGAGTGAGTGAGTGAGTGAGTGAGTGAGTGGGTGGGTGAGTGAGTGGGTGAGTGAATGAGTGAGTGAGTGAGTGAGTGAGTGAGTGAGTGAGTGAGCTTAGCAACTTTATTAAATCATTGTAAAAAACACCGAAGAACTTACAGGATTCAATCGATCCATTGAAAGAAAAACCTGTCTCCTTTTTCTTTTCAGTTTATGTATTCAACATCAACGCCCTCAATAAGTTGCCCTTACCAAGCGTGCTTTCGCAGTGCCCACAGATTTGGAGGCATTGCAGGCGTTGTGGACAATATATAGTTTTGCAGTGCATCCACGATCGCTCGACCTTGAGCCAAGTGACCCTGTCATGCAACGATGGCATAATGCAGCATCATAGTTGAGTGATGATGACGTCATACTGTGAAGTATACCGCGGTTTTTCGCATAACTCGTATTGACTGCTACACTGATGGTCAATCAGCTCTTTCGTAGAGGCATCTAAAGCTTTCGCCTTAGTGTAGCGAAATGACTCTGGTTAGCATAAGTATGGCTAAATATTCCTGCCGAATAAGAGAAGTGAGGCTTGAATACTCCTAAATAGGTGTATTATATGGTTGGAAAATCTTATTCGTCAAAAGAATCTGCATAGGCGCATCATCAGATTCTTCAGATGTAATATATGCAGGCCGCTGTTTTTTTTTTTTTAATTCACCGCCCTCGAATGAACACAACTTCATTTACTCGCGCAACCTATAGCTAGGACGGTGTTCCATTCTTTACTTCTCACAAAGCAGCGCGACTCAGAAGCAAGTCGCGACGCCCATGATTTAGATACAATTTATCCATTTCCATTTTCTCTGACCGACTAAGCCAAATAAATTACTTTCGACAAACGTTTTGCTTCAACTGAAAACTGTTTTTGTAGGAACCCTCGCGCCCACAGCTATAAACTACGTATCGGTGTTCTCTACCTCAATCTTACCTCTGCACAGCTGTTTTATTTCTTACCTATTTGTCAAGGCCATTGTTTTCTTCCAGTGTATTGTGTATTCGCCTTTCATTCCTTCCCAATGTCTCCTACAGCCTGCTAGTTTTTGGAGTGCACGGCATAAATAACGTCGCGCTGCCGCTCTCAGTTCAGGGGGCCTGCGCTCTCCAATGTATTTTATGCCCTAAGAGAGAGCATGAGGTAGAAAAAAAAAAGCTTTGTTTTCGTTTGTTTGCTTGCATAGTCGCTTTTTTTGCTTGCTTTGATTGTACCCTTATCCTTCTCCTCTGATACCGGTCGCACCCTAAAGGCATCGCACGTTCAGAGGACATGGCTCCAAGAAGCCCTGTTTACGTGAACAACAAGAGGCTCACGGGAAGGGGGGGGGGGGGATTGTCGCGAGGCGTTGGTTTGGGGAAGGACCATGCCGAATGATGCTTTTTCGCGCGTGCGACCGTTGCAGTACGTCCTATATATAAGGCCCCCTGGTCTGCTACTCATTATATTTGCTGATTTCTCTCTCTCTCTCACTCTCTCTTTTTGCTTTTACTTCGCACTGACATGAGCTCGATGAAGCGCGATGTTTGTTTTCATTACGGGTAGTGCCCATACCTCCATCCTCCTCCTCCTTCCTGCCATCAGCGTGTCACTCGGGTCGCCAGGTGTATAAACTTTTCCCCGGTGCTTCGCTTCCGGAGAAATGTTTCTTCTCATGTACGTGAACCTCTTCCAGAGTCTCGCTCCTCGCAGGTATTCTTGCTGCTTTCGTTTAGGACCAGCTGGCGCATGAAACGAGTGCTTGCGCACAGCAAGGTCAGTCGGCGTTACCGATGGCTCAAATGTGACAAGGTGATACAAAGTCCGCCAGAAATGTGTTAAAACGTGGCTCGGAGCTTATCTGTTTAGTGTTAGTGTGATAGATGACGCTGATTTGAACTTACATGAGGACTTTGTAGCGAGATATATTGATGCGAAATTGAAATAAATAAGTTAATAAAGTGCTACAAACGTGCCTCTGTGTAAATAAATGCCTGCCAGACAGTATGTTCACGCAACTCTCAAATATGAAATCTTCGTCGTCGCGAATAGCACGCGTGGACCCACCAAACTTATTGCTTTATCATTCTTAAGCTTTGAGAGATGTTTTGTCGTTTAGGACAAACCACTTTTGCGGAACATCTATTTCCCTCTAAAACACTGGGCATGCAAATTCGGACACAGGAAAGCAGCCAGGTCTCCACGGACACCATCACCATAGACACGACAGACGTTTCGGAGAAAGACACCTAGCAGTCCGCGGTATCTAGTTACTTGCAGAACTGCTTAGTTTTTTTATATCCTTTTCGTATGCGTAATTCTCGGGTGCTATTTCAGTACCTCTCAGGGGAGAATGGGACTGTCCTAAAGCTTTTAGTGTCAATATTCAAAATCTTTATTACGTTTTGTGGCATGAAGGGTTGCTAAATTATGTTAACGACAGTATTCACAAAGACGTAGAGGAAACGGTTCCGACCAATAAACGTGGTGTTTCTGCAAGGGCTTGTCCACAAATTCTTTCTATCTACTTAAAATCGACGCCAGTAGGTTGGAAGAAAGGCGTTTATAGGCAGAGATCAAGGGTTTTCATTGGTGGTAAGGTTGCTCCAGTTCTCAGTGACAGAGAGCTAAGCTATTTGGTTAGTAGTGTTAGTACTCAAACACAAGGCGCACCGACACACGTGCAAAAAAACAAGTTTTTGCACTCGTCATACACAGCCATCATTGCGCTTGAACCGTCGCTCACCCCATCTCTTGAGAGTGGGTCTCACTGGGCACACCAAGTTGTTTAGGTACTGCTCGTAGTTTCCTTCTAGAATAATTTTGAATACAAAGCACACCAAAATATACACTTATGACGACCCGTCCTTACCGACTGCAAATTGCTCAGACGACGGTGGTCATTCAGTAACCTTGCTAAAGCAATAGCTGTTTTCAAACCTTTCGCCCCTTCATTTGTGTTCTTACTATCGATTAGTGAGTGACCATATATGTTAAATTACTTCGCAAGCTTTAAGTTTCTTTTTTTATTGTAGTTTGAAACACACCACGAATTCCAAAGATCACCAGCATGGCAAAGCTCGCAACCGCATACTAACGTGGGAGCTCGAATATCTCCTTATGTGAATTATGTATGAACGCGGCTATAGTGAGCGCCTGGCGACTGTCTCGTATTTCCTATTCAAAAGCAACGTCCTCGATTTAACTGTGTTGAGCTCTTGGAGATCCAGTGCCTGCAAAGAAAAGGGTCAAATTGACGTATACATTTTTGTTACGAAAGAAGGAAATAAGCGGAAATTTAATTAATCGTTTTTCTCTTAACAAGGTGACTCAAGGGCTACAAAATATGTACTTAAGTGACAGACAGACGACTGTCTGTGGCCTGGCTCTCACATGCATGCGCCCTTTGTAGTGCTAAGGTTACCATGTTATTTATTCACCAACTCACCCAACAGGTTCATTCATTTTGTTTTTCTCTGTCATTTTTCTTCTCTGTTAGACACAATGATAAGGGAAACTAACCAACAATGCCAAAGAAATTCTAGAGGGCGTTAATAATAGCAAATCTAATGTAAATGTGATAAAATAAAAGTACACGAAAAGATATAACTTACCGCTGGGATGGACTGAACCGGCAATCTTCGTATAATAGCGCGTCCGATGCTCTAACACCCAGCTACGGCGGCGGTCATCCCACCCACCCAGCTGCAGCTACCACCGAGCTACAGCGGCGGCGGTCCATTTTATATGGTATATATGTGCATTTAAACGTGGGAATATAAGTCAGGGCTGCTAGTAGCCATGACGTTGTGTGGGAAACACACTCTATGTCTGCCTGTTAGTGTCACGTATCATGTGACCTTATAGTGAGCTGGCAGCCGGCCAATAATTTCTCGCATGCTACCTGAAAGATTAAAGTCTGCCAGAACGAGACCCTCACTATTAATGAACGACAGAAGGGATTTTTAAGGACCAATTTTTCTGTATTGAACACATTATTAAATATAATTAACAAACAAGAAAGCCGATGAAGGAATAAAGATGCTATCTCTAGTAGCTATAATGTAAACATGAAGAAAGTAAAGTGAACGAAGACAGAACTCGAGAGGTATTCATCAAAAATTGACAATTGTAAAAATATATAAACACACACACACACACACACACACACACACACACACACACACAACAGGTAAGACCTCCGGCTGAAGTCTTACCTGTTGGGAGGATACTTTTCTTTCGTATCGACAATGCCTTGAGTGTGAGCGATTTCTTGTTTGCCGAATTCTATACTGAGTCTGTAGATACCACTTTCGCACTCATACGCAAACCGCAAATGCAACGGTAGAGTATTCGCAGCATTATTTTCGCGCGTGCCACAACAGGCACCCCAGTTTCGCGTATGCGTTGCCCTCGGTGTGACAGATGGAGCGGAATAAATTTAAGCAAACCTGGATTTTCGCTCTAGACTGCAGCTCGTGCACAAGCCAGGGGGTATTTAGGTTATAACTTGCATCGTGGATATCTGTGATGGCACATGCTTTTTAGGCAAGAATCTTCAGTCGCTTCCCTCATTCGAGGTTTCTTAGCATTTGAAAGGTGTTTCACGCAAGGAAAGAGTGCAAAAGGCGACTCCTATGTGGGCTCCATGAAGGCCTGCCGTCCTTTCTGGGCACTGTTCAACTAACTGACAACCTTCAGCGCATGATAAATGAACTCTTGGATGTGGGAGAGAGAAGTTCAATGAAAACACAGCGCGTTTTGGTCACACATTTATCAGGCGGGCTCTGTATAGCCATGTAAAGTAATGGCTCTTTGTAGCCATTCCAGGAGGATTTATTCCTTAATAGATGAAATAGAACTTGGGTACGAATGCAGACACAGCAAACTCCGGATGAGTCCGTGTTTTTATGAGAAGTCATCATTACTTGAACCGACCGGGAAATGTGCTCATGTAATTCAATGTTTCGTGTCCCTATATATATATATATATATATATATATATATATATATATATATATATATAGATCTACTAGACTATATATATATATATATATATGTTTTGGTCACACATTTATCAGGCGGGCTCTGTATAGCCATGTAATGTAATGGCTCATTGTACCCATTGCAAGAGGAATTATTCCTTAATAGATGAAATAAAACTTGGGTACGAATGCAGACACAGCAAACTCAGGTAGAGTCTGTGCTTTTATGAGAAGTCATCATTACTTGAACCGGGAAATGTGCTCATCTAATTCAATGTTTCGTGTCATTATATATATATATATATATATATATATATATATATATATATATATATATATATATATATATATATATATACCGGGTGTTCAAAATTAAGCTTTATGATTTTTTTAAAATTAGGCGCTCGAAGGCACGTGAGAACCACTTGTGCAAATAAGTTAAGCGGCCAGGGGGACAGAAAGTTAGATGATAATTATCGCTGTCAGCAGCCCAATTAACTAAAATTTAATAATTAACTTTTTACTGGCTGCGGTAAGTTGGCATGTTTATATTGAAAAAATGTAGGCAGTGGTGTTTGTACACAGTTTCAGTTGGAAGATTTTTTCTAGCACGCCTGTGTTCCGAGATATCCGGCTCCAAAGTTTAATTGTCTTTCGCACGATTACGCATGCAAGAGGGTGAGGGTCCGCGCAAAGCTCCTCCCTAAAGTGACGCATCTGTTGCGTGTGGTGTTTAGTGTGTGAAGAGGGTGGAAGCGTAGGCATAGGTGATAGCAATTACCCTTGCCCTCTTCGGCCGGCGAAATCAAAATGTGACAGCGCGGTGCGCCATGAGCCTTACGCATGATCCTGATGAACGCGATAACAGGAGACCATTTTTCGCGACGTTTTTTCGTGACTTTAGATCACACTGAGACATCTTCTTGTGAACGCGTTAGCAGGACCGTCCTGCACTAGGGTGCCTCCGGTTAGAGCACAGCGTCTCTGCATTGAAGGTCTACCAAGGAAATCCACGTGGAGTCCTTTCGAGCTAATATGGCTGCTTCTGGCGTGAGGTATTCTACCAAAGTAAAAGTAGACGTGGTGCTTGCAATGGCTGAAATGAATGGCAACGCTTCGTTAGCAATGGAGCTTTACGCGTCTCGCCACCCACACCGTCCCCTTCCAACAAGGCCCACTTTCACAAACCTGTTTCGACGCTTCTGCACAACAGGCTCTGTCCACCTTCCGAGACGGACCAGGAAGGCAATCGTCGATGAAGACTTTGAAATCGACGTTGTCGCGTGCGTAACCTCGATGCCAGAGCTCAGCATCCGACAGATTGCCGATCAGTGCGGTCGCAGCATCGGAACAGTCACAAATGTTTTAAGAAAGCACAAGTTCCATCCATATCACGTTTACCTTCATCAGGACCTAAATGAGGCGGACTTTGAAAGGCGAGTTGACTTCTGCAATTGGGGCCTCATCAAAACTGATCAAGAAAATGACTTTTTGCACAGAATAATTTGGACTGATGAAGCTCGGTTTTGCCGAAATGGAAGTGTTAATCTTCACAACGCCCATTATTGGGCACAAGAAAACCCACACTGGCTGAGGCAGCACAAGCATCAAGTTCGCTGGAGTGTGAATGTGTGGTGCGGCATACTCGGGGACAGGATCATCGGACCTCACTTTTTTGAGGACAACTTGAACGGAAAGATGTACACAGAAGAAATATTAGGTGTTGTCATTGATGATCTTGTCTGCAGTCTTTCCCTGAATGACCTGCGCCAAGTATGGTTTCAGCACGATGGAGCACCACCACATTTTTCTACCAGGGCGAAGAACTGGTTGGACAGACGTTTTCCACAACAGTGGATTGGGCGCGCAGGAGCGATGTTTTGGCCACCAAGATCACCTGACCTTTCTCCGCTCGACTTTTTCCTTTGGGGCTACGTTAAAGATCGAGTTTACGTAACAGAGCCCAGCGATGTTAATGACATGAAGGACAGGATAACATCTGCCTGTGCGAGTATTCCTGCAGAAGTACTGCGCCGAGTCATCGAGTCGACGCGACAGCGGTTCATGCTTTGCGTTGCTGCCGAAGGCAGGCATTTTGAACACTTTTTGGGGCATTGACGTCTTGAGAGGTGAAGAGTTTCGATGAGATTTGTGCATGACCGAAATATGCTTATGTAGCAGCAGGAAATATGCGTTAGCAAGGATAAAACTGTTTCAGTTATTATTGGTGGAGTTGTTGCTCTTGTTTCAATAAAAGTTACAGTACTCGGACATCAGCAGTCACGCTATTCGCGTAGCTCAGGCAACGACCACGCATGCTTCTCTAGTGATTATTACGCACGCGCACTGGCATCCAGATTCTCCGCTCGCACCATTATCTCGGCATGGTATCTGCCACTATCGTTAGAGGCTCTGCAGTTGCGTGTTACGACACTGGTTGCAAGCGTTCTTCGATTTTTGATTTCGACGGCCGAAGAGGGCAAGGGTAATTGCTATCACCTATGCCTACGCTTCCACCCTCTTCACACACTAAACACCACACGCAACAGATGCGTCACTTTAGGGAGGAGCTTTGCGCGGACCCTCACCCTCTTGCATGCGTAATCGTGCGAAAGACAATTAAACTTTGGAGCCGGATATCTCGGAACACAGGCGTGCTAGAAAATATCTTCCAACTGAAACTGTGTACAAACACCACTGCCTACATTTTTTCAATATAAACATGCCAACTTACCGCAGCCAGTAAAAAGTTAATTATTAAATTTTAGTTAATTGGGCTGCTGACAGCGATAATTATCATCTAACTTTCTGTCCCCCTGGCCGCTTAACTTATTTGCACAAGTGGTTCTCACGTGCCTTCGAGCGCCTAATTTTAAAAAAATCATAAAGCTTAATTTTGAACACCCGGTATATAAGAGTGTGTGTGTGTGTGTGTGTGAGTGCGTGTGTGTATGAGTGCGCATGTGTGAGTGCATGTGTGTGTGATTGCGCATGTGCGCGTGTGTGTGCATGTGTGTGTGTGTGTGTGTGTGTGTATGTTTTTTTTCAGCTACTGAAATGCGTAACTATACACAAAATGTGCGCCAATCGAATGGTGCTGAAAGCGGGAGCTTTGTCGCCATATTTCCAGGGCATTGAAAACATGCGACCACTTGGGGCGTAGGAGGGCAATATAAATGGAGGAGCGCCGTCGTTTAAATGATCTTCACATGTCTCATCGTTACTAATATCCAATTAAAAACTACCAATAAAGATCTTGACGAGGAGGAGGATGTTATAGGTGGCCGGAGGATGCAGCCCTGCGAGATTCGCAAGGAAGTGTCCCGCCCGGTTTTCACCTTCATTATCACATAGAAATAATGTCCTTTTTTTAAAGTGAAATATGTGCAGGCTACCAATAAATCATGCTCTCCGCGACGCAACTACAAATTACATTCTGTACGTTTCCATTGGCTTCTTAGTTATTTTCGTGTTATAGCGCTTCACAAAAACAGGTCATGTCGTGTGCGTACGATGAGGTGCATAGTATGTATATGTACAACAGTTTTTAATCTCACGCATGTGGGGTAGCTTCGTAGGTGGACCTGCCGGCAAACCACTTATTGTTTTAATAAAGAGCCCGGACGAGGCCAGTAAATTTTACCTCGGAGGTTGTAATCTACACAATGTCGTATAGAAGATAATTTTTCATCGGTAATTACTGCAACTAACTTAAAGAAATCAGTCATGCCCAAAAAAGCGAATTAAAACTAATAGTTGTGTGAAACAGATTTAGTAATTGATGACCATAAATTATCTCGTACATTTTTTTCATTACTAGTGTTGCATTACAAGTTTGTCACTACACTGAAAAATCCAAATAATAATCCAACTAAAATCACACTATCTATTTAGGCATAGCGAAAGTTTAGGGCCATGTAGGTTGATGACGATAAGCCACTAATGAAAGAATGAATATGACCTTTATTAAAGGCAAATTTCGTTTCTTTCGTTCCAATCTTTCGTGAAATGAATTATGACTCTTCCGTGGCTGAGTTCCACGAATAATATCAGCGCACTTGTTTCCGTAATAAACGCAAACCTAGAGAAAGGAGAAAAACTTTCCAAATCATCGCATTTACCCTTGCGTGTGGCTCAATAATTAGCACATTATCTTGCCTGTTTCCACCACCATGGCTTCTCTTCTAATAATCTCGTCACTGCTAACTTTCATCTGACAGTTATATGATCTGCTTTTTTTTATTTTTACAAATGGAAGCTGGCTTACTCTTTGTGGCTTAAATCAATGGTAGTTTCTGTGTTTAGCACCGAAAAATGTACTATTCGCAAGATATTAACAGTTCGCTTCATTTGCGCAAGGAAATAAAACAGGACCTTGGTTAATGCCTTTCGAAAATAATAAAAAACTACTTCCTCGTTTAAGCTTTTTCCTGTTGTGCCACGATGTTACTGTCCAATACAAACTTTATTCTGGGTCACGCAATCAATAATGATCAATATATGACTAAATTTATGGTAAGTACTCAGTATTAAATGAGCATCAGACGCTGACAGCAAAAAAGAAGCCTTAATGAAGGGTGCGGCAGTGTCAAATCTAAGGTCTTGTGGCTTTTTTAATGTTGTTTTTTTAATACGGATTTCGTCCTTAATCTCAACATTTATAGGCCATTAGTCATGCACGTCGTATTATGTCGTCACGTAACGGGACGGCTTTATGCTCTCCCATAATAGAGTACCTAGTACTCTAAATTGCTAACCACGTTTTCTAAACACATGACCAGAAACCAAAGCCACAGCTTAAATTTCACGTAATCGTGAAATATGCACTCACCAGCAGAGAGTTGGTTCTTTTTATTTTATACTTCTTTTATGTAATAATTTCTTGACATGCATTACAGCTGCAAATAAATTCCTGTACTTCTATTTTCATTGTATGCTGATTTAATGCGAATGAAGATCACAATACCATTCTGTTAACTATTGCGTGAGATGCGTAAATCGGGTTTTGGAGAGAGAGGCATCAAAACCGAAATTTTGAGAGAGAAAAGAACGCACAAATACCTTCCCTTAATGCTGAAAAAAAAACTTCCTTTAAATGCTATATTATGTATGCTTAACAAATTATTGCAGCACTGTGGCTGATTCTTTTAGCAAACTCAGTCCACAAAACAGCATAAATAAAACATCATGGGGTTCCTGAGTACGCTACCGGCTGTACCAGTGGCGTATCCAGAAATTTTTGTCGGGGGAAGGGAGGTTAGACGGTCACCTACGCTGTACCGTATTTCATCCGTGCTTTTGTAAAAAAATTTGGAAGGCTCACACAGACATGTTTGCAAAGAAGCCTTCCCCCAAGTTGTTCAGCTATGTTGTATCTCTGCTCTTTAATAAACACTCTTTGTTAAGCTTTTGGGAAAGCAGTGTAGTCCTAACTTTTTATAACCACCAATTATCGCGTGAAAGTGGTGTTGCTTTGGTAACATGCACGCTATTGTTTGGATTGACTGTTGCCTTCTTCCTTTCTTTTTCGTGAAAATTTTGTGTTGTGGAATTTGTCCGATTTTCGTGGCACATACCAGTTTATGCTGCCCACGTGTGTTGCCGAAAATTGCGGACATCAAAGGCTAAATCATAAAGAGCATCGCTGTTAGAGAAATCGTGTTAGTTTGCTATAATTAGCTCATTCAATGTTCCATTACTTGTGCCCCTACGGTGTCAACTGATAATAAGATATGAGAACAGGGCCTACAGTTTTTTCTTGGGCATTTTTATTCAGTGTTCACTCGTAAATAGTTTCATATCTGATAATATATCTCATGAAACATTCTCTATGCAGAATTTACAGTAAACCATCGAATGTTTTTTTCTTCCTTCTCATGCCGTTTTCTTTTTTTTTAATTTTGTCGTGTAACGTTTTCAACGTTAATCAAAGCACTGTTATTCCCCCATAGGATGCCTAATAACCGCTGTAGAATTCGCAATAAAGTTGAAAATCCTGCCTTTCAAAGTATGAAGTTTCGCTTAATGGAACCTACGAGCAGTTCAATTGCAATACGCGTACTTTTTTTTTTACAATTCTGCTCCATGTTAAACCACTCAAATATGTGTCACACACCTATGCAAACATTTCTTGTTTTTTTCTTTGTGATCTTCTCAATAAAAATACGCCTACTGCGCTGTCGACCTTGCTTACTCCTTCTACTCTTCATTTTCAACTTTTCTTTTTTTTTTTAGGAATGCGCGTCGAAGCAATCCTTTCGGCATCTCGTTACAAGGTGGACGGAGTGAATCTATCTAGACTTACGTCCACAGAGGGAGAATCTCAGACAGCTCATCTTAGGTCCGTGTCGTATCAGAACGAGGTAGAAGGAAGTTCAATTACCGGTGAATCAGAATGGCTCTCCGAGGCTAAACAAAAAAATGCAAGGGGCTCAGATTGATTGGTGAAAGCTGACGCCATACTTTTCTCATTTAATCAGAGTGTCTTGTTCGGCCTTCTCTTTCCGGATAACCCAGTAGAATAGTTTTGGTGTTTATTTATTTTCACCCTTTGTGCTTTTTCTTGGCAAAGAAGTATTGAACGAACATTGCTGTAGTGACACTCACGATAAAAGATCTATGGGAATAAGTAAGCAGGAGTTTGAATAAGAATCATGGACAGAACACTGTCTTTGCACTCTTTCTCCGAAAGTCCTGCATAAGAACTGGCGTGCCCACGCTGAGGCTTATTCATGGGTGTGCTTTAAGTGCAAGCATTACATACAAATTGCCGAAGAAATACCCCTTGCCTGTGGACATTTTCCTTTTCTTCTATGAAACAATTTGCCAGTGTTTCCCCATGTTGTACCCGTTCCTCGCGACATATCGAGTTGTATCACTAAAAAAATTATAAAGAACAAAGTTTGTGTACTGAAGTAAATGACGTGTCGACTATTATGTACACACGAGTGAATATAACTTCGTAAGGACCAGGCTTGTACTCTGCTGTTTTGTGCTAGTTGGACCAAGTATTTTGTGCTCGTTGGACCGAATATTAACGAAAGACATTATCAGAGACTTAATTCTTTGACTTTCGAACATTTCCTTACCATTTTGTTGGGATATGTGCGTGTAAGTGTATCTTTGCATACCTGGGCCCGAGTATTCTATTTTCCAGGCACTGCTTTGTAAGTTCTACTTTAGGATACGTGTTCAAGTTTCACTCAAGGGCTAAGGAGTAGCCGCCACCATACTTGCGCGCCAACATCTCCGTGTATATCATATCATAATAATAATAATAATAATAATAAAGAACAAAAGAAACTTATGCTGTAAGCTTACTTCGTTCTTCAATTTATTCATTTATTCATGGATGGGTTATATACTCGGATGAACTTCTCTAAGAAAACACATTTGCGAAATAGAAGACGGAAATAATAGAAGCAGTTTAATTGGTGTACTTCATTAGGTAGTTATACAGTTACCGAAATCCGATTGCGAATACGAATTTATTGTATTTTGAAGAATTGCGAATGTGGAATTCAATCTGCTATCAATTGGCCGCGCTTAAAGGGAATTTTTTTTCAATCGCTCACTACCGATCACCATGAAGAAAAGACTACGGGAAAGTTCGTGTTCAATCTCGTGGGAAGAAAAAAAATCGGCAGATCCCACGTACCAGGGAATCCACGTTATGCGAAGTATGCGGAAGAAAGGCGACCGTGTTGCAATTTTTTTATTGAGTGACGCGTCATAAAATAACGCTAAATTAAGGTACAAATGTCGCACACACAGACATAATCTGAAGAGTGGATTGATATAAGGGGTTGAACGTCCCAAACCCACCATATGATTATGAGACACGCCGTAGTGGAGGGCTCCGGAAATTTTGACCACCTGGGGTTGTTTAATAGGCACCCTAATCTGAGCACACGGTCCTACAACATTTCCGCCTCCATCGAAAATGCAGCCGCTGCAGCCGGGATTTGATCCCGCGACCTGCGGGTCAGTAGCCGAGTACCTTAGCCACTAGACCACCGAGGCGGGGCATGCTGAAGAGTTTCAGATGTCTATAAAACCAGTTGTTTGCACTTGCGCAACGATGCGAACTAGAACATGCATATTAGCAACATCATAGGCTGATATGAAGCACTGATGCTCGCGAAGATGCTTGCCATGGACAATGCTACATAAATCAACTTCAGCGAATGGCAACTAACCACATCTGACGTTAACCCGACGTGACTGCTGTATCGTTGTAATGTTTATAAAATTGGGTAGCCAGCACTGAAACTAGCATTAACGTTTCACGAAGATCAGCGTCTATTTGAAAAGTAGTTCCGAGACCTGGCGTAGCTCTGTGGTAAAATGCTTCATTGGCACCCAGGATGCTTGGGTTCGATTCCAGCTGGGACTCGTCGGGTTGACGCTACCGACGTCGGGTATTTCTTAACACTCGCGCGTTGAAGTTGCCCATGTGTGTTCTCGTCGTTCTTGTGCAGGTACCAGGTGTCAATCACCTGTGGCATATAACCACATACCAGCGGCACATACCCGCCCGTGGGTATGTGCCACTGTCTGGCGGGAAGTGCTTGATGACGTACGCGACGGGATTGTAACATTATGCATGTCCTGACAAGCGCATCGTATTTGTCAAACCATCTTACCCTCTCATGCTAATTTTGGTTCACGCCAAGTAAATGGGGTGACCACGAGAGCACCCAAACGTAAGCGGATAGATAGATAGATAGATAGATAGATAGATAGATAGATAGATAGATAGATAGATAGATAGATAGATAGATAGATACCCTCAAAGTCCCCGAAGTTCGCTAAGAAATGCTTCGCATTTAAAACACTTTCTGTTTAGTACGAGATTGTATTTCGAAGTCAAAAACTCTACGAAAAGAATCCATGCAGCTCCTAATAACCACAACCAAGATGCATGATTTATGTATGAACGATGCGATGAATATACAGGGTCTGCTACATAAATTGAGCCAAGAATTTAAAAATGAAATACACTTCAGTTGCGGATTGAAGCAAACGCGTACTACTCGCACTAGCCTGTATCTACTCAGGCTATTTATTATTTCTCCCCATACTAATTATTATTATTATTCAATTTTTGTTTTTACTTATGGGCTGGAAACCCAAAATATGAACACTGACATGCAGAGCACTTTCAGAAAGCACCGTCAAAAGTGTTTCGTGTATGATATATCTAGCGCTGTTATTTTTTCCGCGTTTTAAAGAAAGCCTATAGCAGCACTATAGCAGTGTCCTCGCGGTTCGTCACACGGCTTCTTTTCAGATTTCGGGTGCTTTCATTACAACGTGGAAAAAATAACAGCGTGAGACGTATTGTGCAGGAAACATTTTAGTTGGTGGTTTTCTAAATGTACTCTACATCTCAATGTTCACATTTTGTGTTTCCAGCTCATAAATTATAAAATCGGTAATTAAGAATTATTAATTAACAAGTATGGCGAGAAATAATAAATAGCCTGAGTAGCTACAGGCTAGTGCGTGTAGTATGCGTTTGGTTCAATTCACATTCTAAGTGCCTTTTACTTTCAAATTCTTGGCTCAAGTTATGTGAGACATTCTGTATATGCAAGAAACCCCCCCCCCCCAAAAAAAAGGTGGTCAAATAGAAGCAGGCGTCAGCATAAGCATGTACATTTGCCTGCGTAACGTTGTGTGTGTTCACATTGACTGTTCACTTGTTATTTTTCTTATGTTGTTCTTTATTTTTCATCTTGCCTATTAATCCCTTTCTCACTTACTCCCGTTTAGGTAGCCAACCGGGCCAAAGCTTGGTTAGCCTGGTTATCTTTCCTCCTCATTTATATATATATATATATATATATATATATATATATATATATATATATATATATATACTTTTCAGATAAGTATCACTGTCACACAGGTCCCGTTAATTAGAAAGGCGATCGCCGGGCTAATTCCAAGGGCCGAAGTATCGGCCCCCCAAACCGCACCACGAAAGCGTGGACAATTTAGAAGTGGTCCTTTTTGGCGCGCCAGCGGACGCCGGCTGTGACCCAAAGAACAAGTCAGAGCCGAGTGTTGATAAACAAACAAAATTATATTCTCAATAATGGCAGATCGAAAACAATACACAAGAATGCACACTCCACAATAGTTGCATACAATATGTCACCAATCAAACAACGTACTACACAGTACAATCAGCCACACTCGAAACAACGGACACAGACAACAATACGCACTACAATGCAGTCGCAAGCATTGAACAGCCAAGACACTTAAAGACTAAAGAGATAAAAAAACCTATTCAGTCCAAAGTTCTTGGAACAAAAGTCTGGATGATACTCTTCCGAGAATCACTCACTCAAAGTCCAGCGTTGTTGTCGTTCCGCCGCCCCTGAAGTTTCTCTTCCAGGAAACCTCGCGTTTTCACTTGGCCTCTCTCCAAGCTTCCAACTTCTTCGCCGGAAACACGTCGGCTTCACACACGCAGCTGTTGCCAAGCGTCTTCGCTCGATAGCGGTAGACACACGCTCTTGCCTGTAGCTCGAGTCGTCACCCCTGAGGTGCAAATCATCTTCTTCTCCTGCTTTGTCTCCACGGACAAAACCTTCGCCGACTACACGGCGGAATACCCTACGCGCTCTGGCGCTAACTTCCGTCTTCTCCTCTGAAGTTTCTCTTCCAGGAAACCTCACGTCTTCTCCTGCTTTGTCCCTACGGGCAAAACCTTCGCCGACTACACGACGGGACACCCTACGCACTCTGGCGCTAACTTCCGCCTTCTCCTGCTCTCTCATGTCGGCTGCTCGATTAAATACCTTCCGCGCGAGATTCCAGAAGGTTCTCGTCATTTCGTCGGCGCGATGCGCAGCGGAGGCAGGGGGAAGGCGCGAGACTGCACGAGGGCCGTCCCCGACAGATGGCTCAACCCGGCATAACACGCCCATTTCCTTCCAGAAATTTCCAGTGCTTGCTCGGCCGCCGTTGTGGGGTGAGGAGGTTCGTCGACGAAGCCACGCTTCCGAGAGGAGAGGCTCGCGCGCTCGGGGAGCCTTTAGATGTTTGTTTTCTTTTTCTTTCATTTTCGTTGTCCTCGCGGCGTCACTCCGGCGGTTCGTTGCGAGAATGTGGTGGCGCGCCCTTTTTGAGCGCTCGTTCTGTGACAATCACCATGTTCACGTTCATTTTAATCCACCATTAGCCTATAGCGCGATGTCTTGCAGGTGCTAGAGGTAACGAAACCACTAATCAGTTAGCTTTGCGTTACACAGGTTGCACAGAAACTTCGGCTGGAGAATCGACCTGATGTGAAATTGGGCATCTAATTGAATCACCGTCAAAGTCAAGCCTTATGACTGGCGGAGCAAGACGTGTGTTGTATAAGCGAATCGGCACAGTTCATACAAAAAAATGAAAAAGAGCGTAGCAACTTGACATTCCTAACAGCGAGAAATCTCAGTTGTTTTCCAATCGCCTGCGCCATAATGGAGGCATCAACCAATATGTTTTTATTCAACGATAAAAAATTCCGTGCCTTGGGAGGGCTTCTGCACAGAAAACCAAGCATCCTCAAAGAGCTGACGCATGTTTCGATTCACACATCAAGACCTGTCTACGCACCATGATCACGGGTCTATCGTTCATGCTCCCATGCGAGTCTTTTTTAGGGGCGAAGCTCCTTGGAGCGGCACCCATTCGTCCCTCGTAGTAGTGCGTAACATGTCTTACGCTATGACCTCCAAGGTGGTGTCGGTGGGAAATTTCTCATGTGCGTTGTTGAACAATGAAAAATTCACAGCGTGTGCGTTAACTAAAAGCTGAATTTTCCTGTCTCTCATTCTCCATTTGCAGCAATTGGCATGTACATTGAGCACTATCTGACAAGAAAGGATTGCTACGTTATACTCGCTGGGCGTAACCTCTTTGGTTTTAGAAAGGTTTAGCGAGCGTTAGGCCGCAGTGCCATGGAGTAGGAGGAGGAGGCGGAGGAAGGGAAGAAATGAAAGGCAGGGAGGTCAACCAGACGCACGTCTGGTTTGCTACCCTGCACAGGGGGAAGGGGTGAGGGGATTAGAGAGAGAGAGAGAGATAAAGATGCAAGGAAAGGCAGGGAGGTTAACCAGACGCACATCCGGTTTGCTACCCTGCACTGGGGAAGGGATCAAGGGGAGAAAAGAGGTTGCAGAAAGATGAGAAGGTACACACAATCACGAGCACACTCGGGAAGCACACACAGTCTACAGGCGGTCGCTCAGGTTTGTTGACTTAAGGTAAAGTAGCAGTGCTTTAGTTGCTTTCTGCGCAACTGAGGCAGATGCCCAAGGTCCTAGTATCTTCTGCACTCAAAATGGTCCGGGGTCAAGTCGATTCAAAACCATCCGTAGCTGGCATCGCTGTGTGTCGTAGCAAGCGCAGCTGCACAGGACGTGTTCCATGGTCTCTTCAGCTCCGCAGTAGTCGCATGTAGGAGTGTCTGCCATACCAATGCGAAAGGAGTACCTTTGTGAATGCAACACCCAACCAAAGGCGGCATAACAGTGTCGCATCGGAGCGGGAAAGTTGTGATGGTAGCTTCAGCTTGAGCGAAGGATCCAGTTCATAAAATTGACACCTTTGGAAGCTGGTAGACGACCAGAACGTGCGTGTGAGATAGCCAGCAGGTAAAGTTGTCTTGCTGCATCATTCCTAGATAGAGGAATCGGGACTACACGGGTTTCTTCATGGGCTGAGCGGGTTGCATCATCGGCTAACTGATTTCCGGTAATACCGATATGTCCAGGCAGCCATTGATATATAATATCATGCCCTCGTGCTAGAGCTTCATGATGGCAATGTCTTATTTCTTGTACCAGTTGGTCATGGCTCCTCCTACGCATGGCAGACTGCAAACTCTGAAGCGCTGCCTTCGAATCACAGAATATGACCCATTTTCCTGGACGTTCTTGAACGAGATATTGTAAAGCAGCCCTTATAGCAGCAAGCTCTGATGCCGTAGATGTAGTCATATGCGACAACTTAAACTTGATTGTCATTTCTGCAGCCGGAATTACAGCGGCACCTGATGAGCTGCTGGATGAGACGGACCCATCAGTGTATATCTGCGTTCGGTCTAAGTACAACTCATGTAATAATAGCAGTGTTGCTTGCTTCAATGCTACTCTGGAGTGACTGCTTTTCTTTTTGATTCCCGGAATTTCTAGACGTACTTGCGGCTGGTCGAGGCACCACAAAGGGCATGCCGTTCTCGCAGCTGGCGTATATCCTGATGGAATGCTGTTTAGGTGCTTGGCTATGACGTCTGAAAACGTAGCACGTGGTCTTCCGGAAGGTAGAAGGGCCAAGTGGTGGTCGGGGACACGGCTAGCATGTCGAATGTGCGCTCTGAGGCAATCCACAACTATATATGTCCTGACCGGATGGTCTTTGGCAAGCATGATTGTGGCATAAGCAGAAACGCATCGGGGCAGTCCTAGGCAGATACGCAGTGCCTGACCCTGCAAACTCTCCAATGAATGAGTATTCGATTTGCAAGTGTTAGTCAGTACCGGCAAGCTGTAGCGCAATAGACCCAGAAATAGGGCCCTGTACAGCTGTAGCATGGAGGCCACAGAAGTTCCCCATGTTTTACCGCACAAGAATTTCATGATATGCACAATAGATAGCAGTCTCTTCTTCAAGTACGCACAATGTGGGCTCCACGAAAGACTTCTGTCGATTATTATGCCCAGGAAACGATGCGTCCGTGCATATTTGACACTCTGCCCATTGATGTAAACAGGGTATGGCGTCATTGGTTTGCGTGTAAACGCCATTAACGCGCACTTCGCAGTTGATATATTTAGGCCTTGTTTTTGAAGGTAGGCTGTTGTGAGGGTTGCTGCCCGCTGTATTCGTGCACGCACCTCAGGGCGAGTAACTGCAGCACTCCAGAGGCAAATATCATCGGCGTATATAGATAGGCAAACCGACTTTGGCAGAACCTTCACCAGACCAATGAGGGCCACATTGAACAATGTGGGGCTTAAAACACCTCCCTGAGGTACTCCGCAGTAGGTGTAATGTTGGGCAGTTGTACCCTCATATGTTTGTACAAAGAAACCCCTGCCAGTTATATAATCTTTTATCCATTGAAACATTCGTCCACCAATGCCCATTGCTGCGAGAGAAGTGAGGATGGCATCGTGAGCTACATTATCATATACACCCTTCACGTCAAGAAAGAGTGCCACTGATATGCGCTTGCGACTTTTTTCTTGTTGAACAAATGTCGATAAGTCAAGGACACAGTCAATGGAGGAGCGGCCCCGACGAAAGCCTGCCATGCAAGAAGGGTATTTGGTGTATCGTTCCAAGTACCACTCGAGACGAAATAGAACCATTCTTTCCATCACTTCTCCGAGGCAGCTTGCGAGGGCAATAGAGCGATACGCTGTCAAGTCCAATGGTGATTTTCCCGATTTCAAAAGTGGTATTAATCGACCTATTTTCCATTCTCGGGGAACACTGCCGCTGAGCCAGGAGTTGTTGAAGCATGTTAAAAGTTCTTTTCTAGCTTTTTGTCCAAGGTGTCCCAACGCACTATAAGTAATACCATCAGGACCTGGCGATGACATGCGCTTAGAAGCGACTAACGCACCTTCCAGTTCTTCCATGGTGAATGGAATGTCGATTTCTGGTAATCGCATCTCAGGAACGATCACGGCGTCGATGCTCTCGTTCATAATATTCCCGGCAACTCTCGTGCAAAATTCTTCAGCCACCCCGAATTCTGTTTTTCCATGATGGAGTGCCAAAGCTTTAAAGGGGTGCCGCTGTTGTGGAGAGGAGCGAAGACCACGAACTGTTCTCCAGATATATGACAGCGGTTTATGAGGGTCTAGAGATTCGCAAAATGCTTTCCAGCGTTCGCTCTCCAGTTTGTAAATGCGTCGTTGAATCTTTTTCTGGAGCCGCCTTGCCTCCCTCAGATCGTAAATTGATCTTGTGCGTCTGTATCGTCGTTCAGCACGCCTTCGTATAGCTCGTAATTTTTCCAGTTCGATGTCAAACTGTGTTACTTTAGACGAAAATGGTAATTTACATTTGGACGCTTGCACAGCTTCCACTATGGTATTTTCCAGGCTGCAGGCGAGGCCTTCTTGGCGAGCGTTTTCAACACGCGATGCAAACATCGACCAGTCAGTGCCCATGGCAACACCGCAAGAGAAATTTTTTATGATACCATCGATCGTCACGTAGGTGGGTATGTGATCACTCCCATGAGTCTCAATATCGCAAAACCACTTAACTTTGTGAGAGAAGCACCGTGACACCAATGTCAGGTCAAGGCAACTGCCATACGTGAGACCCCGCAGATATGTGGGGGTACCATCGTTCATGATGGAAAGGTTGTAATTGGAAGCGAATGTAACAATGTTCCGGCCCCTGGCATTCATCCTAGTGCTCCCCCAAAGCATGTGATGGGCGTTGAAGTCTCCGGTGATGATCCAAGGCCCATCGGTTCTCATGAGGATGTCTTTTAATCTGTCGCAGTCAAATCGCGATGACGGAGATATATATCCACCAATAAGCGTGAACGAAACTGCATTCTTCTTCACACGAAGACACACGTACTGATTGTCGTCATTTGAACTTATTGGGTGCGAAAGATAAGTCAAGTCTGTGCGAATGTAAACAATTACCTTGCTTCGTTCTTCGCAAGCGGCTGAACAAAAAGCTTCATAACCAGACAATCTATAAGGCGTTGATACGTTTGGTTCACATATGACAAGTATAGAGAATTGATTGGCCCGAACAAATTGGCGAAAGTCCGATATACGGGACTTCATGCCTCTGGCATTCCACTGAAAAATCGACGCACTTTTAACTTCAGTGCGGAAGATGAGATTTTGTTGAGCCATTGTGCTTATACGAAGTTAGCAAGAACTGGATTCAGTGCATCCTGTATCTGCAGTGCACTCTTAGCAGACGGAGATTGTATGCTGCTCAGTAGCGTGCGAATCGTGGCAATTAATGATTGCACGATTGCAGCCACTTGCCTGTCTTGGTTGGAAAGATCTCGAACCGGGACGATTGCAGTCACTTGCCTGTCTTGGTTGGAAAGATCTCGAACCGGGAGCGCGGACTGGCCGTCATGAAGCTCCTTCGGTTTGCTTGATGCTGCTTCCCTTTGAAGTGCAGGCCACTCTGTCACGGTGAGGGTATGCTCACTGGCTTTGTCCTTTACAGCCTTTCCCACGGCGGTGAGGGCATTAATACAGTGAACTAGTATATATCATGAACTCGAGGTGGTTAAAGCGGGGAAAGTAGACACGAAGCGCAAGCCGTAAGAAAGTGTGCTTGTGCCACCTCGATCTCGTTTAGTCCTTGGAATGTCCGCTGGATGGCGGTGCTTCTATATGAGGAATATATGGTGAAAAGATGCGAGATGGTGGTACTTGGAGTGTTGACTAGATGGACGAACGGACACACAGACAGATGCATGCACGAACGCACGGATGGCTGCACGGACGGATGGACGCATGGACGGACGAAGGGGCGGATGCATGGACGAACGCAGGGATGGGAGCACGGATGGACGTGTGGACGCACGAACAGACACACGCACGGATGGGCGGATGGGTGCACGAACGGTCAAACAGACGGACGCATGGACTGACGGAAGCAAGAACGAATGGACGGACGAATGCTTCACTTTACGGCAGACCAAATCAGGGCGAAATTGCCTCCAAAATCTGTGCGCATCGGTGCTTTTAAAGTTGGTTCCATCAAGGCGTTCACCAAACATCTTTAAAATTTTAAATGTACCTTTAAAAATATAAATGTCTTTCTATCACGCAGTACAGATCGCAAACGGTCGTTAACGTCCATACGGAACGACCCCCTGGCGCATCAGTAGGAGTACTCGTCATTTATAATTCACATACAGAGACATTCGAGAGCTCATTTCTAACTTAACCCTTTTTCAAAAGTTTACTACGGGCACGTCATTACGAACCCAGCTGTACAGATTTCTTTCAAGATCAGTCAGAGGGAGGGTTCTTAATATTTGAAGCCATACGAATGATAAGAAAGATAACCAAGGAAAACAGTTTCAAGTTAAAACGGTAGGTACGTGATTATGTCGCCATGCGGAGAATCACAACAGAACCCTTCAAAGAAAAGCGTTGGGTCGTGGTAGTGGCTATTCTTTACAATTCGGTCTACTAAACACTTATGATACTCGCTTTTCTCAAATATACGCGTTGGTGTACGCTTTCCTCTTTCTGGGTGTTGAGGGCACTTAACGCAGCTATAGAGCGAAATAACCGGGGCCCAGTACATACATGCGCCAGTGGTTGCTCGATTCCACTTGTGGAGATGCGTTTCACAACGTGGTGTCATCGCATTGTAGTTGGAAGTGTGCCAAACGATATATTTCGGTGCGAAATAGCTTGCACGCAGCAATATCACATGATAAGTGAAATTCTCCAAGAGCATCAAGTCTCGGTGTATAGCAACAGCATGTTGTTTCTTGTGAAAGGGACATGTTTTACGAGACGCTTTAAGTGGACAGCAAATGTGTAATCGCTGTGAGTGCGAAGCGACATGCTCGTTCAAGAATCCCCTTGGAGCATCATTAAAGCGCAATTACAAATTCAGTCGAGAGGTGATAATGTCACGCATTTTTGTGATGCCTTCGTGAATTCCGGTGGAGTGCTGCACAAAGTTCTTCTACAAGGCAGGTTCAAGGTGGACCCTCGCGGCCATAAGTTGTCTTCATTGACTTTTAACAGCAGTAGAACCTCGTGAACCTCGCCGAGGCAGATTGACTACCTTGCAAAACAATTTTGTTTTTACTTTCAACATGAAACATCTCTATGCTAGAAAGTTGGCGCGTGGGAAAGATTACAAATTTAAAAACAACACTACCCCCGTCACTTTTTTGTGTTAATTTTTCTTTAATGTTTTCTATTGTTTGTTCTTGTTTCGTCATTTTTCCCGTCCTTTTCATCACATCCTTCCTCTCTGCATTTCCTTTTTTTTCAGTCACCTTGTCACTTTCTTCACCCCAGGTTACCAACACCTACGTGTTGGCACACGCCACGTTTTTGTTTATTACTTGTTCTTCCTCTTGCTAGGTATCTAGCCTGCCAACAACACACAACTACCTGCTTTCAGTTTGTGTTACCATGATAAGGAAGGGGGATTATGGAATGATAAATACTAAAGAGACAAAAACAATGACATACAAAATAGAAGAGAAACGCTTGAGGCACTCGCATCAAGCTTTAATTTATTTCTCTTCCATCCAAACCCGCCCCTGACGAGGGACATCAGTAAACACTTCACGGAGCGCGGCATGCCGGAAAAACAAACTTCGATGGCAACGACGATCAAAAAAGAGAAGATAGCGTGCCAGACAAGCAAACACACCTTGAGACAGAGCCCTGGTTCCATTCTATCACAGTTTTCCGAAAGTGTGATGGTCACATGGCCACTAATTAAGGCGTCTCAGCATGAACGAGGTTGTTGAAGCACAACAGAAGTGACGTACGCAATCTATTTCTTTTTTTTTTATTTCAGTCTTAGAGCACCAAAAAGACTTGCTTTTCACAACGTGATGAATGATGCCAGCCAGGACACTTATCACCGCCGACCTGAACAGCCGTTGTGTCCCGACAGTATTCCGTTACACTTGTAACGGCCATCAGAAGGTATACCGCTATTCGGGTCCGTACCCTTACTCGCGACTTCTTCTATCGTCAACGGCACAGCAAGCGACCTCTGATTTCGAAGATTACGATGCCTCTCGTGCTCTAGAAGTGTCCGCCGTGGTGGAGCAGTTGTTTTGTTGCTCGGTTGCGTGCCCGAAGGTCACGTGTTAAGTCCCTAGAACAGTGGTGACATTTCTGTGGAGACGAAATGTCAGAGGTCCGTGTACTGTGTGAGGTGAGTGCACGTTAAAGAACACCGGATCATCAAAATTTCCGGAGGCCTCCACTTCGGCATCTCTCATAGTCGCATCGAGGTCTGGTGACGTAAGAGCACAGATATTCTTATTTGCATCCTGGTTGCAGGACTGCATACACTATAAAACCTCGGTGATACGGTCGTGCCCCGTACCAATTTCGGGAGCATACATTTTTTTTTTTTTTTGTGGTCCCAGCCAAGTCCCATGAGCTTGCAGTGTAATTGAGTGTGGTTGTTGCGGACCGATTTTCATCCCGCGATGGTTTATATGAACGCACGCTACCACGCTGGTGCGAACAAGTGCCGCATGCGCTGTAAAGGAAGATGCGGCCGTCACGCGTGGGAAAGCTCGCGGGTATGCGCAACACGCCGCCATTTGCCTAAAAGCGGCGCGCCGTAGCCTCCGAGACAGGGCGCGGGAATATTGGAGGCAGTAGTGCACCTTTTAATTGAAATTACAAGTGGTGTTGGCGTCTTCTTTCTTCTTTTTTAAATTTTTGTACAATGCAATCTTTTCAATTTTTCCACAGCTGCGAACTCTCCGATTTACATGATTGGCGCCAGAATTTTCAGCAAACCACCCGACTTTATGGGCACGGCCGTACATCTACCGAAAAACATCCCCCATTGCTACCCTTATGATAAAATGGTAAAAAGGAAGGGCGGTAGTTTTCATATTTTCTGGCCTTCATTTATCACGTTCAAACGCTCGTGTCACTTTCGTCGCAGTGATGTTTATCTGATGGAAAGCGTACTGAGATTAGGAAGGAGCTACTACGGTGAAGAATAGCAGCACATCCAGTATATTATTTACAAAAACAACGCGAGCCGCCTGTTTAGAGATACATTTATTAAGTCTACAATTCAAAAACTTCCCTGGAAATTATTCAGAGCAGTTTCTGACGTGGCTGCTGCCCTGAGAAACAGTATATCAAAATCTAAGACAGCTTTCTTTTGTTGCATATATTCTGATTTTCTGTGTTTCCTGGTGATACTAATTTCAGATGATACGAATATTTTTGGTGATCGCGCGAGATATCACCGCGATTTTACTTTAGTTGTATAATGTATGTAATCTTCAGGAAAAAAACGGATCTCCAAAAGAAAAGCGCTTTCAACAACTAGAAAAACTTTTGGTGCTCCATGTACACATAAACAAACATTCCAACGTGACTAAAATGCTGGGGAAAACGCTAAAATTTCAACATAACGGCGTGACACGTACCCGTCTTTGCACAGGTTTTCCTATTATTCGTGAACACGCACATGTTCTTTTGTGAGAAATTTTGAGGCTTGGTGTTCTGAGCTTTGTCCTAAAACTTCCACAGCGCTTCTACTTATGTAGAAAAACATTCTAACACTCCTAAAACGTCACATCACCAAACAAAGAGCTCATGTTTGCGAAATATTGCATATACATCTGATTGTATAATATGCAATGTGTGTTCATGCGCATACATGGCACTGTCCTACACACAATCTGCTCTGTAAACCTCTTTTTTTTTTTGCATTTCCACTAAACCTGTAGCAGTGGTGGTATTCTAGGCTGCATTTATTCCTGTGGAATATGACATCCTTTTATATCTTTGCGATTGTTTGATAATGCACTATACAGTGCAATGTGGAATTCTTCCATTTGCTTCTGTGGTCAGTTTTATTAATCGTCATTCAACAGCTGTTTATCCGTGAAAAAAAAAGAGTTGCTCACAAATAGTCACAGTGAGACTACTATATAAAGGCGCAGTTTTCTAGTGTCGAAAAGAAATGTACTTTCGGTGTTATAATGGAGGTAATAGCACTGACATAATCCCACAAATGTTTGGACTGAACCGCCACACTCATGTGGTAAGAACCTAGCTTTCCTCGGGAGCTAGCTTGCTATTCGCGAGAGCAGTACCCAATGTGTGCCTCCCTGATCATTCGTACGCACTTAATGCCTCAAGAGCAAAGTCGTGTAATCCTGAAGAAGTAGCTGCCGCAGTATACAGAGGGAAGCTACCGCAGCTAACTGCCTTCGATATCAGCTACAGAGCTCAGCGGTACGTGACTGCTATTCCTGAACATGGTCCGTCCATTGATTTAAGGCGGATACAACGGCTGCCTTCGTCTTCGACCATAACATGTGGCCAATGATTGCACCATGTTTTGGAGAATATTAGTGTCATTTTCGCCTTCACTATACCTCATCTTGTAGAATTCTGTGGCAGCCTCTCATTTCTACAGTGTATATATATATATATATACACAGTATCAATTCCTTAACGAGGCCAGCCTTGGAAACCAAGTTATGGGAGAATTTGGAGAAAGAAGTTTTATGTTATATACGATTAGAAAATGAGGCACGTATCAGTTGCATTAGACTCCGAGTGCTGGTGTTTAAATGTTTTTTAAAGATGGAGGCGGAAATGTCGTAGGCCCGTGGGCTCAGATTTGGGTGCACGTTAAAGAACCCCAGGTGGTCAAAATTTCCGGAGCCCTCCACTACGGCGTCTCTAATAATCATATGGTGGTTTTGGGACGTTAAACCCCACAAATCAATGAATCAAATGTTTTTAAAGTAAGAAAACATTCCAACGACACAAAGTGCATGCTTTCGGGCGTGGAAGGAAAAAAAGCACTACAGAACCTTTCAGACGTATTTTATTTTTAAAAAAAACAGCAGGAAAATTTTGTACGTCGTTTAAAAATGCCTAGCACTTAACACTGCGCCACTCACACATGTTGTTCATGGCTGAACTTGCTTGATCTTTTTTTATTTCTTCTATTCAGATTTTCCTGCAATGATTCTCCTAAATCCGCGTTGATTACTTAATTTAATGCAGGTGCTCGGTTTCGCCAAGCAGCTTGGGTTATGTTGATCGCTTATGTAGACCACAGTTTTAAAAAAAAGATTTGCGTGGTGCGCTCTACTTTGAAAAAACAAGAAAGAACAAACAAGCTGAAAATTTAGCGCACAGAACTACGACGCCGAAGATGGATGAATGCGCAGATTAGATAAACTTGCAGTACGCGCCAATTTTTATGGCGCTGTGCGCATACGGTTCACTGCTATGCTGTCGCCGTATGCTTGAGATTCGGCCCTTGCATCCTCTAATTCACATGAGTGATGTTCACGACGCTTTCATCCATGTCACTCGCACGCTCAATGGTGCGGGAACTTAGCGAAGAAACGAGAGAGAAAGAAAGAGAACACTGGTTGCCGGTTTCCAGATTTAAATAGGTTCGCAGACGCTTCCATAATTAACGTGGAAGTGCGCAGTTCCCCTCGAAGGCTGCATAACTGATGGCTGAGTTTCCACCGCTTGTCCGCTCTACTGGTGTTTCAGCAATGCGGTGGCTTCTTCAAGAAAAAAAAACAGTGCAGTTGTGAACTGAGAATGATGCAGCAGATTAAGTGGTAATCAGGGTGGTTAGGTGGAGGAAGTTTTCAAAAGGAAAGCGAAAAAAAAAATTGAGTCATGTAAATTTGATTCGAAAAAGTGAGACAGAAAGGCTGTAGGAATAAAAGTTAACCAGTTAACCAAGCCGACCATGGTTGGCTGCCATGTGCTGAAAATACAGCGAGGTGAGAGGAATATAAAGGTGAAATGAACAGGATGAAGCGAATGTGCGCCTTACAGCTGACTGCAGTAAATTGTATTGTTTGTTTTGTTAAACTACACAACCTATGCGACCAGGCTGCTGTAGCTCGCCGTAGTTTGAGCAGTGTCCCCAGAAAACTTCTCAAGTGGGTATGCGCCTAAGGAATTTGGCAAGCTCCACTTCAGTGTACAGGAGCGAGTGTTTAACGAAAATAAACACGTGAAAAACGAGAGAAAGTAATAGAAACAAACAGAGGAAAATAAAGAGATAGAAAAAGTGAGGAAGAGAGAAATAAAGTGAAATAAAGGAATAAAGACATAAAAAGATATAAAGGTGCAGAAAAACATAGCAAGAAAAAGAGAGATGTATAAAAAATACAGACGTGAGAGAAAGAACAAAGCGAAAGCAAGATAGGAAGAATAAAAGAGTGACAAAGGGAATCGAATGAAGAAAGAAAAAAGCAGGGGGACCCTTTAAGACAGCGCGAGAAAGAGAAAGAAAAAATAAGAACAAAACACAGAAAACTGATACAAAAACCGATGAAAAAAAGAGACAAAAAAGGGAGAAAAAAAGAAGAAGAAGAAAGGCCGCCCAGCTTTTCTGTTCCGTAAGTCTTGGCACCATTATAGTGCGAAGATGACGTCATTTTTTTATTTGTAGGAATGTTCTATCTGAAGAGAGTGATTAAAACTGATCGTGCGGTTCGACATGAGCACGTGGAAGCGGAATGTAGGGAGCACTTGGTTTAAAAAAAAACATTTTTTACCCATTAATAGTGTGAAAAGAGTGTGCAGATAATCAGAATGTTCGCGGGCACTCCGGATTGTTTATCCCAACGAACTGACTCTCTTCAGTTTGGTTTCTGCGTCTGCGTAGCCCGGCGAGATTCCACTGGCCCTCTTTGTGTTTATGTGTGCAAAGCCTGCCTGCCTAATCAGGTCGAGAAGAAGATGGAGTGAAGAGTTTTCGCAAAGTCTACCCTTCGTTTGTTTTCTTAAGCCTTTTCGCAATACCCTATCAAGTTAGTGATTCAGAGGACAGACGCATTCTCAGCCCGTAGAGTACATTACCCTATTATGCTACACTTAGCTACTTCTCCAACACATATTGCCAGCGCGAAGCCACATCTCGAAAGTTTACTATTGCAAAAGAGTGCCTAAATTAGCTCCTCAAGAGGGTATTTGCCCACGGAACCTCTATGAGGCTTTGAGTAAGAGCCTTAACTGTACGTTCTCAAAGACACAAACACTGGAGCTCAAAACAGGTTTCTCTAGGTTGGTGCCTTACTCTGCTTAAGGCCCAGAAATCGGCTAAAGCAAGACTTCTTAATTAACTTTCGGGTATTTGGCACACACATGAAACCTCGACTGGCAATGTCGTTTTCGCTATACAGGAAAAATGTCTGGATGTAGTCGAGCTTCTGAGCTAACTCAAGTAGGCTGATATGGTTGTATATCGTAAAACGTATTCGAGAAAACATAATAATACTAAATAACGAAAAAATCGGCAGTTCCAACTTACCTGGGAATCAACGTTATGCGAAGCATGTAGAGGGAAGGTGATCGTGTTGCAATTCTTTATTGAGCGAGACGCAATGAAGTGACGCTAAATATATGCACAAATGTTGCACCCAAGGACACATGTTGAAGAGTTGCCGATGTTTATATAACCAGCTGTTTGCACTTGTGCAACGATGACAACTGGAGCTTGCTTATTACCAACACCAGATGCTGATATGATATGATGCCCACGAGGATGCTGGCCCTGGACACTGCTGCATAAATACTTCAGAGCATTTCAACTAACCATAATTGACGTTAACCCGATGTGACGGTTGTGTCAAAGGAGTACATGTGTAATGTTTATAAAATTGGGTAGGCAGCACTCCAACCACTATTGACGTTTCACGAAGAATCTTTTTGAGAAGTAGTTTCAAGACCTGGTGTAGCTCTGTAGTAAATTGCTTTATTGCCACGCAGAAGGCTTGGGTTAGATTTCAGCTGGGACCCTGACATTTATTCTTTGCATTCGTCGGGTTGACGCTACCGATGTCAGGTATTTCTTAACGCTCGCGCGTTAAAATTGCCCATGTGTGTTCTGATCGTTCCTCGGTAAATACTAGTTGTCAATCACCTGTGGTACATACACGCATATCAGTGGAGCATGCTCGCCCGTGGGTATGTGCCACTGTCTGGCGGGAAGTGTTTGACGACGTACGCGACGAGAATGTGATGATTATTGATGTCTTGACCAGCGCATCATATTCGTCAAATCATCTTACCCTCTCATGCTGTTTTCAGTTCACGCCAAGTTATGAGGGTGACCAGAAAAGCACCCAAACTCAAGCGGCTAGATAAGTACGCTCAAAGTCGCCGAAGTTCGCTAAGAATTGCCTCGCATTTATTATTATTATTAGTAGTAGTAGTAGTAATAGTAGTAGTAGTAGTAGTAGTAGCTGGTTTTTTAGGTCCCAAAACCCCGATTTCATTATGTGGAACGCCGTAATGAAGGGCTCCGGAAATTTTGACCACCTGGGGTTCTTTAACGTGCATTAAATCTGAACACACGGGCCTACAACATTTCCGCCTTCATCGGAAATGCAGCCACCGCAGCCGCAATTCGATCCCACGACTTGCGGGTCAGCAGCCGAGTACTTTGGCCACTAGACCACCGCGGCGGGGTGCGAGTGTGAAGATGTTCGTCCTACATTTAGTATACAAACAAAGAAAACGTCTGTTTCAGTTCTACGGAATGCACGAAATGGGTGTAATGTTTAACATGTGCTAGAACAACAGCTTACGCGTGCTGAAAACACGGCGGTAGGCGTAATTAAAATTCGCAACAATTTTAAAATTTCCCTGGCAATTCACTTGGTGTTTTACGAAAGTGGTAGTGAGGCCTACCGATTCATTTATTTTATCTTGTAGAAGGACATTTCAAGTCATATTCTCCGTTTGGCTACTGAGCCTAGTACTAAGTGTTTTATGATAACTTCATTAAATTATGTTGTCTTCGATATACTATTTCGCATACTACAAGAGTAGGATGCTTTCGTATAATGTGAAGGAGGTAAATTAAACATAGTGGAATTTCAGAACTCATATAATTATAAGTTGCTCAACCATGCCTGGGAACCACATCTTGTTAAAGCATTTCCAGCCTTTTTATGTTGCTGCAGTATGTTTAGAATTAGGTATAACTATGATTTGTACTATGTTTATAATATAGTTGTTTGGTAATGTAATAGTAAAAAGCCCAAATGACCGAAGAAATGGGCGACCTAAGCTCAACTGAAATTTTATTGTACGTAACCCTCAATATATACAAATACGAAAGCAATAAAATATTATCGTACGTGCACAAACAAGCAGGAAATGCAGCACCGTTAGTTAAAATGTCCATAACACGTAAGACACTAAAATGGGCCTTTCTCTGTAACGATCTGTGAGAGTTCATTGTTTTGTAACTTGTTTACAGCTCGCCTGAAAAGCACGTTGTATTAACAATACTCGATACGTGATTGTCACTTCGCAAGACTCGTTTACGCCAGTGACTCTCGTTTTTCTCACAAGATATAAATATAAACGTCTACAGAATATATTACTCCTTCAAGGCTGGTTTGCGTGAATGACACTGTGGATGTGATTTTACTTTTTCTCCACGCGTATCAACCTAAGAGGACGCATTACTACCTTCTTGCGCACTTTTTTTTTTCCTTAGTGTTTAGCTAGTGCAATGTCTAGCACAGCTAAAAAGACATTACCTACCGCATTCATTGTGCTTTACGTATGGGACACGATGCACCACAGCATTTATTTCGCTTTGTGTGTTGGTGCTCTAATTTCATTGGAAATGAACACTGCCTTTGGAACAAAGGATGAGTGACTCACTTCTACCTTACGCTTAAGTGCACATGAACTGTATTACCACTATATTGCAATATATACACAAAGAAACACACTGACCAGCACGGGTGTGTCCTTACAGAGACAAACAAAGACAATAGGTCAAACCTTGCAGCTATCCGAGCGTGACTTGAATCCCAGTCTGTGTGCCCCATCTGTATATATCGGCGACTACGAGTACAGGGTGGAGAATACAGCGCTATACAGTATATCCTTTCTTGCGACACTCAAACACTCGCCCCTCCCCCTATTTTTTTCTTTTTTTTCACTTAAGTATCTTCATGCTAAAGTGCTCTTACCCGGGAGGCATCTGGGCTGCATCCACGAGGCCAGCTATAAACCTCCAGTTTCACCTCCCCGCTCACGGTTGTTGAAATGCTGTTTTTATATACAAAGGAAGCATCTGCCCTTCTGCAGTTTAGTTTTGTTTAAAAAGAAAGAATTCGTGAACCTAACGCTAAGTCACGCAAGGCTTGAAACAACGAAACTGAACGATCCTGGAGTTATCTCGTTGCTTTTAGGCCGCCTCTATAGGCTTTAGCTAGATTATGCTAGATTGTTTCTAAATTTTGTCTCAGTTCAGTGAGGTTCTAGTTAAATCCCAGAGAGCCAAGTAAAGTGCGAGGTGGGGGGCTAGTTGGTAGGAAATTAAAATGGTAAAAAACTGTGCGATCGATGGAACACGAAGGTTGTTAGCCTGCGCCCCTCCTGTGTACTACTTCTACTTGTGTTCCGCCAACAGCGCAGTTCCCTACACAGAGTCACACACACGACACGGACGTCCAAACTCCAGAGATTGAAACTCGTGCTGAAATGAAACGCCCGTGCTTCTCATATATCTACGGGTACGTCACCGTTCACGTAGGGTCTTCCTTTACTTCAAGGCCCTCTCGCCGCCACCTTCCCGTTCCTTATAGTATTCGCTCGTTGTACGCCCTCGGTCTTCGGCAAGCCGCCGTCACTACGCAGCCATTTGTCGGGCTAATTATGGCAAGTAATAGGATTAATTATTATGACAGTTATGGGTGAGTAATGGGTCAGTAATCAGATCTGATATGAATAGGGGGATCTACCAAATTTCTGTGGCACATATCCGTTCACGGTGATGATAGTATCCTGGTAAGACGAATGAATTACGGACACTTTAAACAACTTCGCTTTTAAAAGGAAAGTAGTAAACACATCACCTTTGTTATAAAAGTGATAATGTACGGTAAAAAGAAGAATTCGTGGCTCCGAGATCCTCGATTAATACTGAGAAGCACGCTCTGAAAATGGATTTCACTGTCCGCTAGATGAGCCCACTTGAGATGGTTCGTAGAGATTAATGCCCACGCTGCGCCGTTCCTTAAGCATTCTCGAAAGAATACTTTTTCGCAAGGAAATTTCAGCATGACTGTTTTGATTAAATGTGTCATGTAGTTGTGCTCTGTCATTTGTTTGTTATTGTGCTTGTTGTATAGACGCTCGTTCCATAGGTGTGTTGCGTCCCACGATTGAGTAAACTTTTTCTAAACACTCGGCTTTATGCTCTCCCATAGTAGATTACCAAGCACCCTAAATCGTTAATTACTTTTGCTAGCTAAACACATGACTTGGTTTTGCGTAAACGATGCTCGCAAAAAAAATTAATTATAACAAATAGGCACAGCACTGAGTATCTTTAGGTGCACCTTAAGAGCATCAGAAGAGGGAGCTCTTGTGCTACACTTCCAAGATGGCACCAGCCATCCAAGTACCTATAGAGCTTTTTAAAACGAACTAGTTGTTATCTTGTCTTATTATGAATAATACGTATTAGTAACACGATGAATTAGACTATTGGTGAAGCTGAACTGCACAATACGACCCAGCATGAGTGCTTTACTTTGTTGAAAGTTGTCTTAGCAATGTGTTTCTAACTTACGCTTACGAAGCAAGCACCTCTTAGATATATGTACCGCAAAACCCTGTTTTGTACGACTCGCAACAATCGCTTTTGGGATCATCTTACATAGGACATCATGATTATAATTGCTTCTGTGTAAGTTCGGTTTGCGCCAAATGGCCTCGGTTGTTTAAAGACAGCATTTCTTGCTTTGTGAACGTCTTCTGCTGTCTATTTAAGTGTATTAACTGTATTCACGGGATAATTGAGAGTTCGCAAGTTGTGAGTCTCACTAATCAATGCAACAGTAAGCCATAACTTCTAAGACATTACGTATGCTGAGAAACCTGAGCTTCAATAGTGAAACGCAGACTTTGATTAGGACTAGCTTTTGGAAAAAAATGGTTGTGACGTCAATTTTAGTCCACCTGTCGAGTAAGGCAATGGTTCACCGAAACAAGTATACAGGACACATGCAGGACTTAACCTGCGATTGCTGTACTGCGAATCGTGCTTTCGTAGTATACCTAAAATAAAAACAATGGCGACAAGTTGCCGTGCCAAGTGAGCAGACAGTTCTGAGGAAGTTCATTAGTTTAGTGAGTCACACGCTCAAACGATTGTCCTTCGCAAGAGCAGTCGTCCACGTGCACAGAAAGTAAATGATGGAGGGACGCGAACTTTTCGTACTGTCAGAGATTCAAAGTCCGACGCCAATCTTCGATTAGACTTAACCCCCATTCACGCGAGTAGGCAATTAATATCGTGTGCGCATGCGTGACTGTGGATGCCTTCGAGTCGATAAAGCACTCATCCGGGAACTGACTCGAACTCCGAGAGCACAGTGCCCTTTTCTTCGTCAAAGGCACGTCCTCGTAGACTGCCGCGACTTTCTTCTGCTTTGATTTATCGCAAGACAATCAGGACCGAAAAAAATAGACGTTGCCGACAGCAGTGCCTACTTTGATGTCCGATGGCCGCTCCTATGGATTGCTCCATGAAGCAGAAAACATTTACGTTGAACGCAAACCGAGTGTTAAGACGGGGAAACATAGTGCAAGACAGTGAACAGTGTTGACAGCATTCTTTCACAATAGTTTGAAAGTGCCTGTGCAAAATATGTTAGCACGCAGTACTGTGTTTGTGTTTTTTATGTTGTTGTGAACGTTTGCTTGCAAAGACGGAAAGAGAGAGAGAGAAAAAAAAACCTAATGTAAGCATAAGTTTTAGCAAACTAAATAAAACTAATTAAACTTTGTTAGCGACGTTTAATTTGACATTTCAGAATTTGAATCGAATGCCCATTCTAACAGACAAATACACACCGGCATTGAAGCACTTTTCAGATGTAAGGTATCAATGACACTCGAACCTTATGATTAAAGAAAAGATTCCATGCGCTATAGACGAACGTTCTAATCGTGTTACGAAATTACGTTTACGAAATTGCTGTATCTTTTCACACAAGCAAAGGCGTTTGCCTGTTTCACCTCGTTCAGATTAACTCGAAGACCGACTGGAGGAGGGAGAGCATCAGTATATGGTATACCACTCCAAACTCATTTTTGTCCTCAGAGAAGTTGCGTGTCTCAACTCTTGCTTTGATTTCGTACGGTAAGCTAAGACAAACAGCTTTAATATTCTAATGGTTTGCGGTATATAAAAAAGACAGATATGGCATAGCGCAGCCAGAATATTATACATTGCTATGACTTATACAGCGCCGTGATTTGAGCTTCTCGATTGCATAACGAGTGACTCACCTTTAAAATGCTATCCTTTTATATTACAAAGTTCTTGTACTTCTTGATTCGGTGCTTCGGAGTCATAAAATTGTATACGCGTTGATGAAAGTCGGAGTTGCTACTCAGCTTGCATATTTACAGCGAACGTTGTTATGAGATCACAACTAGGGACGCGTGCGCCGTTGTTGTCGGCCACCGCCGGTGTCCGTAACTCCTATCGCCCGAAGAAGAAAAAAAAATCTTAGTAAATAAAAGACACCAGGGACATAATGGGATTCTAACCCAGGCCTCCTGCTCGGCAGCTCACCACTCTACCACTAAGGCAAGCCGATGTTTTTTTTTTTCATGGTAATTAGTAGCATTTATTTGCGGTCTGCAGGTACTTTCAGCGACTACCTACGTGTATATTTATCCATCTATCTATCTATCTATTTATCTATCTTTCTAGCCGCATACGTGTGGGTGCTCTCGTGATCACCCGTTACCTTGGGGTGAACCGAAATCAGTATGAAATTACAAGATGGTTGGGCGAATATGACCCGCTGGTCGTGACGTGAAAAATGTCGAAATGCCGTCGTGTACGTCATCAACCACTGTGCGCCACACAGTGGCACATACCCAGCAGGCGAGGTAAGTGCCACTGGTATGCGGGTATGAGCCACAAGTGGCGGACAGTTTATATGTACCCACGAACGGCGACAACAGACATTGGTAATTCAAAGGGAAAAGCTTAGTAAAAAACTGAAATATACAGAGTTGACTCGACGAACTTGAGGGTCTGAGCAGGAATCAAACCCAAGCATTTTGCGTGCCAATCAAGTCTCTACTACAGAGCCATGCCATGCGTCGGTATACTGCTTTGGAAAAATACATTATTCAGTTGCAATTAGAGTAAAATGTCAATTGTGGTGGTAATGTTGACTGTTCGTTTTTACAATCACTATATATGTGCTCCTATGATATAGCTGTCTGGTCAGATTAACGCCAGTTGTAGTTAGGTGCCATACATTGAAGTTAATTTATGTAGTAATGTCCGGGGCACAACCCTAACGAGCACAAGCGTTACATGCCAGCTTACCGCTACTCATGTTGATAATGACGAAGTTGTTGAAGTGTAAGAAAGTCATTAAACTAAACATGTATAATTATTCAACATATCTCTGCACGCACATTTTAACATATATTTGGCGTCATTGCGTAACGTGTCACTCAATAACAAAAAATTACAACACGGCCACCTTCCCTCCGCATGCTTCGCATAACGTCAATTCTGAAGGTATGTGGGACGAGCTCAATTTTAAAATGTTGCCGCTGTGTGATTGTACTTATTTTCCATTGGTTGATTGATTGATTGATTGATTGATTGATTGATTGATTGATTGATTGATTGATTGATTGATTGATTGATTGATTGATTGATTGATTTGTGGGGTTTAACGTCCCAAAACCACTATTTGATTATGAGAGACGCCGTAGTGGAGGGCTCCGGAAATTTTGATTGCCTGGGGTTCTTTAACGTGCACAGCACTTATTTTCCATACCATTATCATTTTATGTTCATTATGAGCCACACTGGTGCTTGAAACTTCGTTGCATATTGGCATTAGGCAAGCCTAATTTCGGGAAAGGAATCGCGGGAACATGAGTGATAAAACATTTTAGAACAGCAAAGGATAAATAGACGTTACGAAATGTGAATTGCGTTACGAGTGGGTTGTCAAATATTTCAACTCTTTACAAAAGCTTCAGGCATCATTCTTCGTTGCCGTGAGCCACAGCATCACATAAAATTGCAGAAAAATCCTTGCAAGCGTGTAGCGGGTACCACACTTCTCCGAAGAATTACGAAGGATGGCATACAGTGAATGCCTCTCTACAACACACAAACTATAATTACTTATAAAGTAGGGGGTACCCTGCTAGTGTGCCTGTAGCAGTTACCCAAATAATGTTTTAAAGAAGGCTTTGAAAGGCCGATTTTTCCATGTTTCGCTGTGATAGTGCTGCACGCTTTGAGCAGGCCTGGCTGTTTTTATACGTATCAATGTTTTCAAACGCTTCAAGCGAACAACTCACCATCACCATAAACTTCCAAAAGCTACGCGTGCTGTAGAAAAGACATAAGCACTAGAAGCTAACATCATGAAAAGAAAAACCATTTGTCTACAATTTTCTTGCACGTTTTTTTTTCTTTTATTAAGTTATTTGTTCATTGCACACTTTTTTGTTGTCTAGTCGGCTTTCGCTAAGGACTGCGCTCACGCTAAAATGGAGAAGCCGAATGTACACGTTTGCCTCACTGTCTACTAAGGTCTCGGCAGCCTTCAGCCGAGCCCTCTCCTCTGTAACCACGCTATAACCAGACACTGTGACCACACTGTAACTACGTTGTAACCAGGCACTTTAACGAGGCACTGTAACCAGGCACTGTAGCCAGGCACTGTAGCCAGGCACTGTAGCCAGGCACTCTCCCTGAAACACCTGTATTTCCTCCTAAAAAATGTTCTGTGTTGAGCCGAAAGCATAAAGGTATTATTGGTGAAGCCTTCTCCATTCTTTTACACATGAAAGTTAGCGCAATAAATGTAGTTTATTTTAAATGAAGAAACCACATCGCGGGGACAGGCGACATATACGAAGCGAAAGTGCAGCAATAAGTCTCTAGTTACGTAACGCAATCTTAGATGAAACTATGTTGCCTCGTGGTTTGAATAAATTTTTCCTCTTCATCCAACTTAGCAACAGCTGCCATTGCCGATACATTAAGCGATGGCAATGAGGATTACACAGGAGCATGTCTGGAAATCAAGCTCTGAAATCAAAACGCAGTTTTTATTGCGAGAGCAATTATATGGACACTCTCGGCTGGATTTTGCCGCCGGCGTCGACGTCGGCATCATTCTCCGAATATGTATACTTATCTATATACGTGAAAAAGCAAAAAAAAAATACTCCAGAAAAAAGACTGCCCTTTACAATGAATGCTTTATCATGAACGCTTGTGGCTAACTGCTGCGCATGGTCGTCAAAGAGATAAGGCTGTTAAACGAAGACCATACATAAAGGAAATGCTTATATTGAGTAACATCGACGAAAGTCATTTAAGCCATAATAATGCATAGGTAGCACTGTTGCCATTCAAATGCTTAGATGTAAGTTGGGGAAGGAAGTTTCACATATGCTGCCTCGTAGCGATTGAAGCATGGCATAGGAAATTAGAATGTAAAACGAACACAAAACATGCACTCCCTGAATAGCTTTCTTTTGTCCTAATAAGTTGCCTCCAAGGAGACATGCGGCATTATACACAAAACTTATTTCTATGCTGACATTCATTTCTCATTAGAGACAGTATTGCAGGTATCTAAATACCACCACTGGTTGTATAGACTGACATTTATATTCGGCAGTAGAAGCCATGGTTTGCCGGATTACTTCATCCGAAGGTTTTGGCGGTAGTTTGAAGCGCAGTGAAAAACGAATTTAGGTTTCACAAACGAAGCTGTCGTTTTGCTCGACGTTTTGTAGACTTAAAGACGACAATCGCCGTACCTACAGCTTCTTGATAAATGTAGTGCGATACCTTGCATACAGTATTTTTTTTTTGACCATTCGTTGCTCCATTTCAAAAGGAAAATACATTTCACTTGTGATGACACACTCGTTTCGGGTGCTAGGAACACACAAAACGCGATGCACACTAACCGGCTACAGCCTATGGTTCTTGTAGAGGCCGCAAATAAATATAAATAACCCAATCATAACAATGGGAGAGGCCTTCGCCGTCCCTTTACATTTCCGGACGCAATAAAACCAGCCCATAACACCACCCAAGGCATAGTATTCACATAAAGTTATTACGGTCTTTATAAAAACAGGTACTAAGCAATCGTCCTCTTAAACACATTAGTGATGATTACTAGATAACGGCAAAAGGTCATTTATGAGCACAAATACGTTAATATATCACCCTCTTTTTATTGCGCGAAGCTCAAATAAGAATTATTATTTCCATCCCCCCCCCCCCTTCCCGACGAAAGAAACTCAATTTCACAGGTCCTATACTCCGCGCTTTTTAAAAGCCATGTGGTAATACGTTTGAATCGCTGGGTCTTGATAATATTTTTATATCTAACAGTTTTTTTATTAAATTATGCCCACAAAATGTGAGAAATCAATGTACGTGCCTAGTGCTTTTCCAGTAATTGAAATTCAGGTCTTCTACTGAAGAATTTATATTTTGTATATGCATGTGTATATAAAGCTCTATATAGTCTACCAGTACGACATTCATTTATTGCCCAAGTAGATTGAATCTTCGCATACACCTCCCTTTTTCATACGATGTCTTCCGCTCTATGGCCCTCTGATTGCCTCGGCAACAAAACCTCTTAAGATACGTGTGCTCCATTCAGGGAACTCTGAGATCAGTGGAGATTGCCTCCGTGTCTTCTGCAGCTGTCGTCAAATCTATCGAATGTCGACATACAAGCTACAGGTGCTCAGTGCGAACGATGATGTCATTTTTAATAGCCTTTTGTATTGTAAAGTTTTTCAGGATCTTCGGCTTAGGGAAGAAAGGGACTTTGAACAAATAAGGCCGTATCATAGAAAAACGCGGGAACATTGTTATGTCACTTTGCCTTTCTTGCGTTAGTTAGATGTCCTGTGTTATACAGAGTGCTTCGCAGTTGTATAGAGTGATTCGGGGAGAATTTCCTTTAAGGCAACATTCACAATAAATTGATAAATACATCACTCGTCGGGAAAGACACTGCGCAAAACCAGTTTTTTTACAAGGCACTACATGACCATTCCGTTCCGTACATAACGAAACTCACTTGACTGATTGATTTATGGGGTTTAACGTCTCATATCCATGATATGATTATGAGAGACGCCGTAGTGGAGGACTCCGGAAATTTCGACCACCTGGGGTTCTTTAACGTGCACCCAAATCTGTGCACATGGGCCTGCAGCATTTCCGCCTCTATCTGAAATGCAGCCGCCGAAGCCGGGATTCGATCCCGCGACCTGCGGGTCAGCAACCGAGTACCTTAGCCACTAGACCACCACTGCGGGGCAGAAACTCGCTTGCCGGTTAGAGCAGCTATTGTCGCGCTGCGGGAGTTCACTGAAGCCGGGAAGAGGAGAAGATGAAAGGGTGTGCGAGCGCAAAGCTGTTGTATAGGGCTGACCATCCTGTCCCCACAACATTCCTGAAGCCTTCGTATTTTTTCGCTTCACTTGCTAAATTAACGAACCTACGAGACGCCCAAACGCATCTTTTAAATGCCAGAACTGCGCGTAAGACCATGTATATCAATAAACAGTGGTGTCGTAAATAAGATTCAGCAATACGGCAAGCAGGCCAATGAAGCATTACGAACAAGAATTTGGTTAAATCAGCCCCATGTCTTTCGGATTTCTATTTCTCACATATGGGAACATACAAGCCCTTCTAGAAAAATAGCAATTATGATCAAGTATAATAGAGGTTAATACGAGAAAATAAAGAAGAATTCATTCACGGGTTGTTTCAAATGACGCAGGCACTATTCTATAACTTACAGATGCCATTGTTAAGGAACATGAACATTCATATTCCACTTTTTCTGCTGAATTCAGCATCTTCTCAACTTTGCTTTGATAATTCGTAGTAATGGTGCTAAACGCGAGCAGCATTGTCGTTGGGCTGGGGATAGTGCAGCAGTGCCAAAGTTTTTTCTACTGAGCAAAGAATAAATGTCACGGTGGCGTCGAGGTGCTTGTTATTCGTTCGAGACATCGTACCCTAATACGGTGTTCCAACTTCATTCTGCAAGGATTCAGGGCAGAAGCTTGTCTGTGATGAATGGCTAAAAAGAATCCTGAAAGCCTTTCTGAAAACGTCTTGTTAGAGTGGCTGATGAGCGGAAAAAGAAGTAAGTTTTTGACACCTGATTTCCAAGCAAAAACCGGGATGAACGCAACTTTGCTAGCGCAATACTATCTCGCTACACTATAACGTTATATTATGTTAACGCTGTTCCTCGTCTTTGCAGGCCCTGCCACAGTGTCCTGCTTTATATGTGAACAAGTTAAAGCGAAGGTGGGTCTTACGAAGGAGAAAAGTATGGCATTACATGATGCACCATCCCGCTGTGCATGCATAGGTGAAGCTGTGACGATTTCCCTTGTACAAAGCTCCCATCTGCCTTAAAACAGCATTTCTTTGTCAGGATCTTCGTGTTCAATCCCCTTGCATGGAAGCAACCAAGGCCGTATCTTGTTTTCCTTCGAAGCGAAAGCTTTTATAAAATCACAACAGTACCGTAGATGTTTGCCACCACCGCCGCTGCCGGCAACCAGGAATCGGGGTGAAATTCTAACCCGAGTCCTCCACATAACAGTCACGTATTCCGCCAAACATCCGCGCTGGTGATTGAAACTTCTGTGCAGAAACACTGCTTACACCGCTTAGACTCGCATAACACTGAATAGCCTCATCGGCTTAACCCCCATCGTCTTAGTGTGGTCATACTCAATCATCAAATTGGCTAAGCAACCTCATCTTACTCAAAATACATTTATTTATGATTAGAATATTGTAGATCAGCCTAACTAACTTTAGTGCGGGCTTACGTAATGGGGCCATGCTTAGGAATCCAACAGACAAGACAATCTTACTCAGAATTCGCTGGCTTGTGATTAGCTTAATGCAGATTCGCTTCATCTGGTTTGGTTTACATGGTTTTGTGGCCATATTCTGTCATCCAACTGACAAGACAATCTGAGTTTACTCAGAATGGCTGGTTAAGAATTACATTAGTCCAGATAAGCCTAACCTGGCTTCATCTGGGCTAGGTTAATTAGGTTTAATCTTCATTGTCTTAATATGACCATACTCAGTCATCCAAATGGCTACGCTATTTCCACTTACTGATAAGAGACTTGTTCAAGATTAGCTTCATTCGGATTAGCTTAATCTGGCGTTATTTGGAAGGGTCTGTAAGGGCTTGAGATGACCATGCTCTGCCATCCAAGAGGCTATTTCTACTCACTGCAAATTTACTTGCTCGTGATTAGCTTAATGCGAATTAGCGCTTAGTCTAACTTGATCCACAATGCTTTAATGAGGCCGCACTGTCTTTGAACTTGCTGGGCAATCTCAACTTACTCAAATGTGATAGTTCAGCATTTGTATTACGCTAATACAGTTCAATTGAATTTAATCATATTGGCTTAATGTGACAATACGCAATCATCTGAACGGCTAGTCATTCTCAATTCACTCAACAATGACTTTTTCAGAGTTAGCTTAACTCGGATTCATTTAGTCACGCTTAATCCGAAAGAGCATAGCCTCGCTGTATTTAATCTACCTCATGACTATGCCATCTCATTTTGAACAGTATTAGCGTGATCCGACACAATCTACACTAATGTTCACTAATCCCACTTGATAAGTATTTATCAGTATAGATTGATATCGACTAGCATTAAATTGATTTGTCCAAACTCAATTAGGCTGTATAATATACTGGCTTCACTAGGCTTTTTCAAAGCATACACAATGGTTTATTCCGGTGGCTTAAAATATATCAAAGAGTTTCAATTGGTATTTCTTTGTATCGATTACTGTTATTTGTTTTGAATGTGCTTATTTAGCATCAGCTACGATTAACTTGCAGCTTAAATTGAGGACGGCGCAACGAGCAATGGAAAGGAAAATGATAGGTAGACAAGAAGAGAGCAGAGTGGGTCAGGGAACAAACCAAGGTCAAGGATAACACTGGATAACCACTGGTCATTAAGGGTAACTGACTGAATTCCCAGAGAAGGCGATTGGGTTAGGGAGAGACAGAAAGTTACGTGGGGAGATGAGATTAGGAAGTTCGCGCGTTAAAGTGGCAGCAACAAGACCGAACCGAGTCGACTGGCGGAACATTGGAGAGGCATTTGCGCGGCAGTGGGCGCATGCAGGCAGATTATTATTATTATTATTATTATTATTATTATTATTATTATTATTATTATTATTATTATTATTATTATTATTATTATTATTATTATTATTATTATTATTATTATTATTATTATTATTATTATTATTATTATTATTAACTTGTCTTGACCAAGCTTATCTAAGGTAATGGGCAAGGTACCCGAAGCATATATTCACTCCCCACTGCTTAACTCAAAGCCTAACACCCTCTTTGTAAAATCAGCTTGACGTGGTAATTATGCGATGCAGCTATGGCGAGTCAAACAAGGCTTTCTTACAAAGCAGGCTAACTGCCAGTGATTGAAAATGCTTGGTCACATGCTGGACAAGTAAACAACTAACCCCGCACATCTTGGTGCTGTCAGCCGGATGCCAGCAGCTTAGTTTTACTTGTGCTTCCCTTTTTTATTTCTTTGCTCGCTGTTACGAGGCAAGTGAAACATTCGCTGGCCTTTCGCATGTGAACTAGATCACAGTAGCACACAGCAACTTGCCATAGTAGCCAAAGAATGGATCTCAATACGTTAAGAACAATGTGTAACAACACCATTCCCGCGCTATCCTATGCGTGCCGCTCGATACTTTTGAATGATTATGACCGCCAGGCGGCGCGGACTCTACGAGACCTCAACCTCACTATCTTAAGTACGAAGCAGCAAAGTACGAATCCTCAATCTCACTATATAAAGAAAAAATAAATCTAGTTTTTCGTTCATTAAGTATTACGGCTTAGTGGCGCTAGCCACCGCCTGATCTAAAGGGTACAGCCATATCCATCCATCCCATCCATCCATCGGTGCCTCCACCATGGAAGCGGAGACACGCGCACATCGAGGCACCCTATAGACCCTCCTCCTTCGCTCCGTGCAGCGCGCGGAATCTATTAACAAAAGTTTGAGAGCAATGCGATCTGTATTTCTGTACCGCTACTTCTCTCTGTTCGGCAAAGCCCTTAAGTGCTACGTTCGGTATTCCCTGAATACGGGCTGCTAAAGTATGCGCGCACCATCGCAGTCGTTCTCGATGCAAACTGAGCAACGCTCCACGTTAAAACTGTGCGCACTGTGACTCAAGCCGACTGTAATTGAACATTTGGGAGTTGATTTATGCCGACTTTCATCGAATCTTGCTCGCTCCGACTGCCCCACTAATGGCGCACGAACGTAAAAAAAAAAAGAGGGGGGGGGAGACTTTCACGTCATTTTTTCTTTCGTTTTTGTTTTTTTTTGTGATCCAGCTCGCAGCCTTTACGGCGAACGTATTTCATTTTAAGACGTCGTCAATATATAAAAATGAGCTCTCAGAGCTACAGTATGTCGACATCAAAAACGCAAAGGATAATTAAATGTTATCAAGATCAGGGGTGACAAAAGCTCTCAACAAAAATGCAATCTGTAGTAAAGCCATCAGAGCTTCAGTAGTTATTACATGATGTTGGTCCTTGGTAATAGCAGTCGTTCTTAGAAAAATAGGTTTGAACAAGACCGAAGCCCCGTTTTCTGGTTTGCTTTAAAAATGAAACAAAGAACAGAGTAAGCAAGGATAATTAGAAGTACGATTTGCCCTGTGGTTGTCGTGTGCTATACAAAACATGAAGGAAAATCACAAAAAAGCAGCAGTGCTTAGACACGTGCTATATAAGCAAATAAAAAAATAGCGTGAATATTTAGCCCCCTTGAGTTATTTGCATCATTTCCCTGTACTTCTGTTAATGCTACATGCCTAATAAAATTTGGACACAATCGGCCATATTCAAAGTCTTTGGTTAAAATGTTTCCCACTTGTTTGTTTCATAAGTGACATTAAAATACCTAATGTTTCCATCGATGTTAATTGAACATTTATATCACCATCTAAGCAGTTACAGCCTTTTACATTAGCTACTTCAATTAATTTTCTAAACATACTTGTTTCTCCTGCTGTCAACTCTGTTGAATGCGAAAGTATTGAAATTCGGTGACAAGGAAGAAAGAAAGAAACTTTGCTAAGTGCAGCACAATATCACACTTTAATTTCGTTATCGTTAGACAACGTAACGCGTATTTCTTTTATCCTCTCTGTATAAGGGAGCTGCCTAAAACGTGCTCTACATCAGTTCACTACAGCGTACCAGCTGCGAAAGTCATGGTGGCGACAAAAAGAGAGGGGGTGGGGTGGGGATACCATAATGATTTCAGGGGAAAAACAGGAACACCCCAACTATACGTGCTGTGCTTGCTAATAAGCTCTTTTTTTCATTTGTCTTCTGATGCGCTTCACTCGTGTGGTGCTTCGCGGCAAATACTAGCATCACAGCCGTTTCGAACAACTGAAAATTCTTTCCTTCCTCAAACTAAGAACAGAAAATATAATTGCCAGAACCTAAAGAAACTCGCAGCGAAAGGCTTTCTTAAAGGAAACAATGCCGTACTTGCATAACAAGTTTTAGAACTTCAGAAAGCGAGGCGTCAAGCTTGAAAAGCAGCCGGTGTATAGAAGAGCCAATGAAACAAACAAAACGAGTTCGACAAAGAAAAAGGGCGGTGAAAGAAACTAAATAAAGGGATCAGCGAAAAAAAAGTGCTACAGGCGACATGCGTTGAGCAGTTGATGTCATGCGCAGAATAGTAATGCGGGGAGGTGAAGTTCAATGAACGTGAAAAATGGGTTTGTGTTTTCGCGTACGAAAGTCGTCACGCTTACGTACAATGAACTACAATGTGTGGCCGTATTAATACCCATTGTAAAATCATGAGTTAATGTACACTCTTTTGCAATGTAGTCCTTTGGTTTACTAAATAAATGACATACGTGAGATGTATATACAATTAAGAGAGCAAAATTAATGAAGGGGAGGTCACTTCCCAGATTCCTGGCACAATTTTGGTGGTCGAAACTCCTCGCTACGTCAGCCGGAGAATTTCGTAGCGTATACCTGGTTGCCCAAAAACAGGCAGCCTATAAATATATAGAAATCAAGAAAGTCATTCGCTATTGCTATTGCTTTATATCATCCTTGTATTTTGGAAACTCTTTTGGAACCACATTGTTGTGAAGTTGTTTTGTTCCCATTTCTTTGATTTTGTGGAATATGAATGTCTATTTTGGAGCTCTTTGTCGGCCAAATACAGGACAACAAGCGCTACTTGAGTACACCGTAGTACTACAGTACTACGGTGTATTAAAGCATTGGGGTAAGCACAGAAAAGTGTTTTCAACAATGAAAAATGTTGTCTCGAATCTTTTTTTTTTTCAGCTTCCATTGGCTGTTTTCCGTCCGTCATTTTTTTTCTCTAGAGATGAAGTTAACATACGCGGTTGGTGCAGAAATTACTTTGCACGGGCAATTTGGTGTTTTAGGTAGTCGAGCACCCCTAAATAATAGACGAGATTAGCGGCATACTACGTAATTTTAGGATACTGGCTATTTTTTTTTTCCTTAAGGGCTCCGAATGGCAAAGCAATGAACACCTGCTAACTATAGAGTGCGTACGTAACAGCAATCTGCGTGACGATAGTTATAGCGCGAGAACAGAACGAAGACACGGGGACAAGAAGGACACGAACGTTAATTTCCAACTCAGCTCGTGTCCTTGTCTCTTGGCCGTTGCCCCGCCGCGGTGGTCTAGTGGCTAAGGTACTCGGCTGCTGACCCGCAGGCCATGGGTTCGAATCCCGGCTGCAGCGGCTGCATTTCCGATGGAGGCGGAAATGCTGTAGGCCCGTGTGCTCAGATTTGGGTGCACGTTAAAGAACCCCAGGTGGTCGAAATTTCCAAAGCCCTCCACTACGGCGTCTCTCATAATCATATGGTGGTCTTGGGAAGTTAAACCCCTCATATCAATCAATCAATTATCTCTTTGCTGTCGTTCTGTTCTCGCGCTATAACTATCGTCATGTCATACCAACTAGCTCAAACTGCCACACTTCTAAGCAATCTACAAAAACAAAATAGTAACCAGAGTGTGTAGCAGTGCGAGTATGCCTGGGCACCCAGTTATGAAATGAACTAATCTTGTTTTAAGATTGTAGCAAAGAGGAATGTAAACAAAGATAGCACCACATCTCGATTCTGCGATGGTTTCCAATGTGAGCTTTCTACACTTATGCCTCCGCAAAAAGTTGAATTATATTCGAGGAATTGTACGCGGGTAATGACTCCGAAGGTTAACATCGCGCAGGATGTTTCCTCGTATGCTTGCTCTATTAAGATTTCCAAACAAATTATCGTGGCATGTCATGTACTGAATACTTGATACGGTTAGAGAGATACTAAAAAAATAGTCACCGTCCAAGCACTCTGCACAAACGGTTATCCAGCGAAAGCTAAAACGTGCAGCCCCGGTGCTTAGCCATGGGTTCAACCCGACGTGGCACTGAAGCCTTTCGCAATTGTTGGTAAGATTTCCGTGTTTCTTAATGAGGTTCTACACACGTATCGCTTCGGTTTACCTCAGTGTTTATTTCACATATGCCGCACATTGTGTCTCATGGAGGAGTGTAATGCGTTCCGCGATTCGTTAATCATGGTGATTGTTCTAAAACCACAGGTGGTCACAGACGTCGCAGTCGAAGCCAATGTGCCGCTGGAGAAACTCCCACGGAAAGCCGGCGTTCGGTCCAGCGAACGCACTCCCGCAGTCATCACGTTGACGCCACAAAGGTGTTACAAGCGTTTGACATTGCGAGCAAACTCGGCAGCGTGGTTTGCAGGATCCGCCCGCCACCACTGCTTGCCCTCCCGTTCACGATTTATCGCGGCTTGGAAGGCGGACGGATCATCACTACGCAGTTGGGATGGTACTCGGTCTCCCAGGCCTGTTTTTGTGCCCGGGCTGCTCCATCGGCACGGCAAATGTGAGCTCTCTTATGTTTTCACTTTCAGCGCTCTTCCGTGGCGTACCCATGTGGAAGGTTTCAGAAGAAGCTGATGATCGTGGTGGTAGTGTTCAGAGAAAGAATAAGACTCTTATTTGTGCAGTCCTTGAGGGAGCATGGCACAACCTATGGAAACTGATGCACGCGCACGAGGCTCGGCGCCATGGCTGCGACGGGATGGACGACGGCGACAACGGCACTCACAACGAAGCCGACGGCAAATGACGTCACGAACGACGCAACTGATAACACAGCCAATGGAGACCCCTCGTGACATCACTGCCGGACGGGTTTTCGTTCGCCATATACAGCTTTCGCTGTATATTTAATGCTTCTGGGCCCTTACGAGATATTTGTACAGGGTCTTTCTACGGCTATCCGCTAACACGAGCGTGAAAAGGCAGCGAACTGCTGGCAGGGAAACGAGGCAAGGAATAGCACACCTTTATCCCTTGAGATATTCCGTGGGGTCAGCAAACACTTCCGCTTAATATACACGTGATACCTCCCCGCGGGCTTTTACATGACGGCACTGCTCGTGAGAAATAATAAACATGGATATTAAAACTGAAATGAAGTATTTCAAAAGGAAACGTTAAATAATGCAAAAAGAACGCCACCTACGACATAAAATTTAAACCGCTTTTTTATGACGAATAGAAATGAGTCGTCGAAGTTCGTCTTCACTACTTCTGTAGCATTTGCAAAATAATGAAGAAAAAATAGAGCAGATCCTACTGAGTAACGCAAGGCGATGTCCCAGGTCAGCTGGTGGACACCGGCTCTCTTGGCTAAGCTTTTATCCCCTCACTTCTCCTTTCCCACTTGATATACCATACTATGCATGGCTGTGCTTGCTCTCGCAAAAATTTTTTTGCCAAAAATTTGTCTCCTTATTCATCTCTCTCTCCCTCTCTATGTGCGCGTTCTCTCTGCTAAAAGAGTTATTGCATTCCACACCAGAGAAAAAATTAGTGCGCGTGCTCTGAGAGCGAAGCAAATCGAAGACCGAGCTGAAAAAGACAGCACGTTTTGGTTCATGATGATGATAGTTTCCTCTCAACAAAAGCAAGGCCAGCCTCAATAATGCTGTGAAAGAAAAACTACTGTATAGATATACGAAGAGAAAAGCAGCAATGTTCATGGCATGACACACACTACTGGAAGTCGCACATAACCTTTTTTTTTCTTTTCTTGACTGCACTGCTGCGGTCCCCGATGCCTCAACTGCCGGCTCTCCCAAGAGGCTGCGGGTATAACAGTCTTGGAAGAAGCGTGGGAGTTTCCTCGTAGATCGCTTAAGGTACCTCGCTGTCCCCTACACTTATGGCGACAATCAAGTCTTGTCCACGCTGGTTCCCTAGTGAACATTGCTGGCGGCAGGCAATAGACGGTATTCCTCCTTGTTTGACTGTCCGAGTCTTTCCCGACTGGACCGTCGTAAAAAGTTTTTTACGGCTGCTTCACTGTGTCATGTGCTACGAGTTCTTTCTCGTTCTCTAGTGTTCTACTTTTTTCAATTATTTTCTTGAATATAACACGCGTAAGAAGAACAAGAAATCTCCCCCCTCCCTTTTTTTGTTTTCTTGCACTCGGTCCAATCTATTGTTTTTTCTATAAAACTTTTATCATTCTGCTGTACACAAAGCGCCTTTGTGTTCTATCCATGTGCTTGTAGCAGCCATTACCACTGCTTGGCAGCTGCGGCCGCTAGATTTTCGTTGCAGCTTAGGAGAACGGGGGGAGGGATTCATTTGAGAAAACTTGCCTGGATCACATAATTGTTGTTTGTACATGACATTCAATACGTGAGCTTTCTTTATGGGCTGAATACTCAAGTTACACGACTACAGCAGAACACACCTTTGCAACCTGGCCAAGTTTTCGATCGCAACACAGCTCAATGATTTGTTTTGCCCTCAGACGCGGATTTCCTCCCTGCGTGCCTTTCACTAATATCAGTAGCCCCCGTTGATCAGCATAAAATGCTTCAACATTATGTCCCGCATTGCCTGACTTTTTCTTTCGTTAATCAACACTTGTATAACAAAATAAGATTTTCTAGTTAATGGACTGATAATTAGAGTATGTAAAATTGGGTTTTGTTATTATTCGAATATTAGTGTGTAACAAGTAAAATAGATGAACAAATGGCTTCATATTTTTACTAAACGCTTGCCTGTTCTTGCCCTCGATAAAAAGATTGATTGATGATATATGGGGTTTAACGTCCCAAAACCACCATATGATTATGAGAGACGCCGTAGTGGATGGGTCCGGAAACTTTGACCACCTGGGGTTCTTTGACGTGCACCCAAATCTGAGCACACGGGCCTACAACATCTCCGCCTCCATCGGAAATGCAGCCGCCGCAGCCAGGATTCGAACTCGCGATCTGCGGGTCAGCAGCCGAGTACCTTAGCCTCTAGACCACCGCGGCGGGGCACTCGATAAAAAGTGTGTACAACGTGTGCTTGAAGGCGATAGCATCATTACGGCCCGTTTGGCTGAGCAGTTCCTTTTTCTAGATACGATACTTCCAACCTTCAAGGGAAATCGAGATTACCTTATAGATAAGTCAAAAGTTGCAAAGAATGAAGTCGCGGAACCACCGTCATTTTTTTTTCTTTTGATAAGGTGTCCTATCTACAAGAAAGCTGTAGTTTACTTGCGTTGGCCTTGTTTTTAGATAGCATAGAACAAGAAAATGTCAGGAGACGCAATTTTTCTTGTTCTATGCTATCCATGAAAATGTCAGGAGACGCAACTGCCGAATGTGCTGTGTTTCTCTCTTCCCTCTCTGCTCACTATCTTTCATCTTCCCCATCCCTCTCCCATGCGCAGGGTAGCAAACCGGCTGCCTATAGGCTGGTTAACTTCCCTGTCGTTCTTTTCCCCCTATTTTCCTTCTTTCCAGGAGACGCAAGAAACAAAAGTGCTTTCTTTCTTCGCCCCCCCCTCCCCCCCCGTGACAGATGAGAATATTCTTTAGAAGCGTGAATCTGCTCCAAATCGTGAATCTGCTCCAAACAAAAAGGAAAGAATAGCAAAAGTAAGAAAATAGCGCCAGTCGCGCGTAAGAGTCGCTTCGTAGTGGCACGGCCGCTCGATCTCCCCCTCTGGTGGGGGAGATCGAGTGGCCGTGGTAGTGGTCTGGGCAACACCGTTCTCGATAAGAAAAACGATTGATCATCGCGCTCCGCCCCGAACGAAGTGTTGCGCTTACACGGTATCTTGACTCTTCGTTCGACACCACCGATATTATGGCGAACGTGAAAGAAACGTGTGTGTGCGTGAATGCGCGCACGTGTCATCATAACCGAGGAGGCTCGTCCACTTACCAATACTTCCGAAGTGGTTACAATTCTGGTCATAAAGCACCCTCGTTGTGAACACATGAACATGCACCAAGATGAGTGTCGACATAGTCGCCTCCACTACAGATACCCGAGAGAGGAGCAACTTTGATGCAAGCCAATGAGGTTTGCTGGGCCGTTCTGTCGAGTCTTATAAGGCGACACCCACGAATGGTTAATTTCTTTTTCTTCATGCTCGGGCCGTCAATACCCTGGCACCGTTTCTATGTCTCGCGTGACTTCTCGCGTTTTTTTTTTTTTTTGTAGGAATTTGCTAGTGATCAGAGGGGGAAAGGGGACGAGTGTATGCCTTCATGAACTTTTCTCTGTAAACAGACATTCGGTACAAAGGAACACGACCAATTGACTTAACCGAAAGGAATATACAGCGACACAGCTGGTTGGTAGAGATGCTCATTTCGTTCCCCGCTTATTCAGACTTGTGCTATCACAGATAATCTTCGCTTATCACGCTAGATGAAGCTACTTCTGTAATGAGTGAGCCTTTTCACGTTCTTGTGTTTCAGTGGATGCGGACTTGTGTTCTATTTTTTATTTAGAGCAGCATTTTTTACACGCCATCAGCTGTTGAGAAGGTCATAACATTTATGTACCATATATAATATTGAAGACACTGATGCCAATAATATCCACCGAGTAACAGAAGATATGCAATAAATTGAAGCGCAAACTGCACCGAGCTCTTGTTTTACTTGACGTTAAACGCTGTACAACAAAATAAACAATATATAAATGATTCAAATGCCATTATGTCTATTATGACGACGACCTTGCAATGTGCATACTTCTAATTACTCGAAGTGGGCGCTGAAAGCCTAACGATGACACCGGAAAGTGTGTCAGGGGAGGCAAAGAGTTTATTTTTCACGAAATCTGGATAAGAACAGCTTTGCAAGTAACGTGTGCTACACTATCCTTCTCTGCTATACGATTGTTTTAGTGAATATTCCTTATCTTTGCAAGCGTGAGAAAAAGGATAACTCAAAACAAAATAAGATGACGGTTCTACCTCAAATATTTCTATTATTTTTGCACTTTACCAATATGAGCCAATCATTGACAATGAATGATAAAAAAAAGATTAAAAGCGACATAAATTAACAATTGCGTCATACACTAAGTCAATGGGGAGTGGAAAGCAGAAGTATAAAGAACTTTGTTACATTATAAGCCACTAAAGTTAAGACCTGTGCGCAGTATAACACCTTAAGAAACTGCAAACAAACATTCCTATTCTCTAATTGCAACCCATGGATAATCATGGGTATTGCACCATTCAGTAACAATTCAACCAATCTCCGGCTGGTGCTTTTTTATACTTTAATTTTTCCATACATCACCAGCAGTCATAGAAAACGATAGGCTGGTAAAGTGACGATCTTGAAAAACACCCACTGAGGCCATGGTTGCCCCAGTAACTCTTTAGGAAACATCTCGTGGTCACACCTCAGAGTGCGGTGTGCAGAGAGCAGCGCGCTAATAGCGTCCTGGCGTTGAGTCAATAAATGGCCGGAATTTAATTAGCGATGTCCTCCGAGACGTGCGTGAACAAACCAAGTGGATAGACTTTTTCCACGGCCCCCTGTGGGTCGGCCTAGACGAAGACTTGCAGCGTTGCTCGAGAAGCTGAGCAAACCACGTGAGTGGATTGTGCATGCGCTACCTAACGAATTCATTACTATGTTTCCATGTGCCACGATATTTTTACCTTGCTTAACAGGTGGTCGACCAGAAAGGGAAAGAGCTTGGGCATTCATTCTAGTTAAACGCACTGAAAGAAAAAAGTCTGCAAGTGTCGTGAGATACGCTTCGAAATCGCTAGCAAAGCCTACGAATGTCGTGTTTTGCCCCCGTCAAAATGTTTCCACCATTACCGGTGAGTGAACCACTGCCGTCAGCCTAAGTACAACACTTCAGCCACCTAGCTATAAGGGTGCACGGTCATTTCTAAGGTATGTTTTCATCGTATGCTGTTGTCACCGCATGGCGTAACGCGGACAACACCGCACATACCGTAGCCCATACAGTTTCCTAAATATACACTAGAAAGAACTCTGGCGCCAGTGTCTATGGGGGTTGCAACGCATGGTGCTCCAGCGAGCATAGAAATTATGGGTAGTACACGGATTTGCCTAGTCTTCGTACTTTACGTTCCTTCCGGCTTCGCGTGACTTCAAGCTGCTTTGTCATGAAATAACAATCGGCAAAAGTTATCCAGATACGTTTCACAACTTTCACCTTTTAGAATCATCATTTCAAATGGGGTGCCGGAGTTTAAAATAGTTCGTTCTTTCCTTCGAAACGAAACCGGACCACGGCAATAAACGAAATCACAAGTGCGGTTTGCTGTGCGCAAGTACGAAGACTAGGCAAATTTATCTCATACCCATAATTCCCATGGTCGCTGAACGATCGCTGCGCCACAGTCCTCTCTAGTTAATTTTAGGGAACTCTGCGGCGCAGCTATTTTAGCGTGAGTTGGCACCATAAAGAATCCCTTTTCCCTCTGTTCTTCGAGCACCTTAAAGATAACATTAAGTGCAGAGCACTTCAGGGGCCCGGAATGTCGTATGCAATCGTCGCTTGGTGCAACGCGGGCCAAACTACGAATAAAAATTGAAAAAGAGCAAGTTAGTGAGAAATAGAAAAGGAGGTAAATAAGAGCGAGGTGACTTGAAACGCAGGATTTCGGTGGAATTCAGTGAAATATATCGAGGACAACACCACCACTCGTCCGAAGGTATTCAAGAGAGGACTGGCGTAGTGCTCCCTGCTAAGCAGTGTTCTCCCAAAGAACTTCTCGTCCCTTCGAGCCAAACTCCTTCTCGTGGTTACTTCAGCGGTGAGACAAGCCCTTCAATCCTTGCATGACGATTCTATTGCTGGACACATTGGTGCTTTCCGCCCACTCGCAAGAATATAGGAAAAGTACTACTGGCCGCACCTTGCCACCGAAGTCGCTCGATGTGTCAGGACATGCCAAGACTTTCAGGGGTGCTAGGCACCACTGTCTAGACCAGCAGGCTTTTTTCATTCGATCAACCCACCTCACCTACTACTACTGAAAATTGGTATGAATCTACTGGAGCCGTTTTCTACGTCGACTAGCGGGAATAAATGAATCGTCGTAGCTATACCGACTGCCTCAACTCGCTACGCAGAAACAGGAGCCTTACCTAGAGGCATTGCCACCGAGGTAGCGAAGTTATTCGTTGACGACATCGTTGTGTGTCGTGGCGCCTCAGAGGATCTCGTTACCGACAGAAGTACGTCCTCTACTGCAGAGTTAGTTCAGACAACTTTTGAGATACAGCCAAACAAGCCACCACCAGACCACCCGCAAACCAATGGGCTCACCGAGCGTCTGAACAAGACTATCGCCGACATACCGCGCTTGTTCATCGACGTCGACCGCAAGGCCTGGGATGCCAACATTTCTTATACGTGACTTTCGCATACATGACATTAGTGCAGGAAATGACACAGCTGTCGTCGTACAAGTTTGGCTACGGAAGGAGCCCGGCAACGATACCCGGCACAGTGCTGCTGTAGCTATCACTGATGCAGACATTCTCAGCGTCACCACTTATTTTCAACGCGCCGAAGAAGCTCGACAGCTTCCCCGCCTGCATGTCTATCAGGAACCAGCAAAGAATCGACAGCCTTCACTCTAATATTCCGGGACACACACAGAGTATACCAAACCGGTGACCGTGTGCGAGTATGCACACGCCGATACGCCGATGTGGACGCATACTATAAACCTCTGCGACGATACTTCAGACCGTATAGGGTAGTCCTCGTGTACACTTGAGCACTTTATTACAGGGTTGTCCCCGATGGCATCATGAACTCTCACCTCCGTATTCACAAGCGTTCCTCGACTCGACTTTCACCCTTCACTCGACACAGCATGGAGCACAGCGCCACTGCTGAGCTGAAAATGACGCTGCGCTACTCAAGAACAGCAGCAACTTATCACTGATATGCAGTGACTTGCCCTGCCTAGAGATGGCGCTCCCATCGGCTTTCTCAATTGAAGGTGTAGCATTGAGTGAAGGGGTGTTCTAGAATACGGGGGTCAAACTCCGGGCACATCCTGAGGTAGTGCACGCATTATAAGAAACCTGCGGATTCAAGTTCTTTACTTGTTTTTATTGTCGTTATTTAGTGTTGTATGTATTTTTGTTCCATATTTTGTTTTAAGCATCAGGGTGATGTTTTTTTCAGAGGAGGGCTTCGCCACACCCGTTTATTGCTTTAATTTTGCTACATTCGGTTTACGCCCACAAAGACTGGCAGCAATGCTCGGCGCAGACTGCGCCTCAGTGTTCGAGTAGCTCCAGAATTGTAGCAGATCATATGTTAATATTGCACGGACGCAAACACTGAAGCTCATTCCACAGCTTGCGCGACCACTACTGATTAGGCTAGAAAGTTCGATGCATGAGGTATCAAATACGACGCGTTCCGACGAAGATCAGCTTATCGACGGCCGATGCTCTGTTCGCTGATATCAGTGCACAGCGGGCATTACTTGCTGCAATCTAAGTTTTTATTTCAGGCCACACGTTCGGCCAAATAATAAGTTTTTCTTAGACACGTAGATTGCTGCCTTCATCAAAGTCACGAACACGTGACAATGAGAACTTATTGTCACTGTGCATCATAACTAAGATTACCACTTGTAATTTAGATAGAATTGACAGTCCTTTATTTGTAGCACTGGTGTTTTTAAAAGTGCTTAGTGGAGAAAACAACAATTTGTATCGATATGACACAGATGTTCAAAAACCTGCCCCCACAATATCTTCAGTTGAATCCTAAGAAGTTTCAAAATTTAGGTGGCACTCATTTCTTTCGCGGAAATTTGATGCTCCCAAAATTTTCAATTGACAACCAGTAGATCTCACAGTGCTGCGTCAGCTGATTCGGTGCCAAGAGAAGATGCTACAAAAACGTGGAGTGGAGGAGAGTTTTAGCCTTTCGCAGTACAACAAGTTCAAATCGGTGCACATAACAAGGAACTACGTACATGCACTGTTTTGCCATGATTGCTTTGAAAATTCTCTAAAACACGACTTCCATGTTTCGTTTTTTTTTTTTCTACTTCAACTCTGGCTGCACAAATTCACAAAGTAAGCAGCGACAAAAGTTTATAGCCCAACAAGCACGCGCTGTAGCCTTTTACTACACGTATTCAGCAGGCAGCAGAGGGGCTGCCATCAGCGAAGGAAGGAAAATAGGATGAAAAGAACGGCAGGGAGGTTAACCAGCCTATAAGCAGTCGGTTTGCTACCCTGCGCATGGGAGGGGGATGGGAAAGACGAAAGATAGAGAGCAGAGATGAGCGAAGCTGCTCATTTATGCCAGTGCGCTCTTGTTCGACATTGAACACTCGGGCTAAATGAATGCTCACTCATACAACAATGTCAAACACTTGCGCTTACCTGTGGTCTTTCAAAAATCTGGAAAACCTTGAGGAACAGGGAACACTTTGCGCAACACCATAGCCGCCCAAGACGTGCAGCGGTCCTGCTTAGTTATGCCCGCGATGATCGCCTGATGCTTGACTGACCCGGTTCTCGGCATATTCTGTTGGCTTCGTCAAGCTTTCCCATTTTCGCCTTGCCATCTTCATGCTTGGAAGCGTGGCACGACCACTGAAGCATATGACTGCGCGCAATCTGACCTGTGATAACGCTAAGCGAGTGGCAAGGGTGAGTGGAGGCAAGCTTGATGGACGTTCGGTGTCATCCCTTTGACGGGCTGTGCCTTATTTATAATTCACAAAAATATGAAAATAATTAAACACAAGGGGAAGCTTTTCACCTGTCACTAAAATTTCTTTACTTCTTTGAAGTTGAGAGGGACAGCAAATACGAACATCAACAGCTGCTTTACTTTCTTTCACCAGACCTTATAGGATGCCCGGCAACCACTAGGATTGCGCATTGTCCTTTTAAACTGAAACTTATACTCAGCTTCCGGGGTGGTCTGGCTTAACTGGTAAATAAAAACTACGTAAAACAATAACGGTGTTCGCAGGGCAATGAAAATCTTGAAAAGCCAGCACGGTGAAAATTGAAAGCTACACGTCTACCATGAAGCAATATTTTATTCTTTTTATTTAGTGAAATTCGTGGTAAAAACGGCGTCGCAGACTTGTCGACATTATCAAATCAGTTTATGCGCAAAAACTAAAATGTTGGCACATCCTACATCTTTTGGCAATAGGTTTCATGTGGAGCAGTCAGCGAGTAATTGTTCCTATGCTGCATTTTTTTTAGTTAAGCATTACGAGATGGATCGAAATTGTTTAATGTGACCGCGTTAAAGAGTTTCTTTCGCAGAAGCTTGGGCATTGACGTCAATAGTTGTGACCAAAAAATTATCATCTAGGGCATGGCCGGAAAATCGAGAAAGATGTACATAGAATAAATAATGAAAAAATCTCGGTTCGCAGTGAGCACCGAACCCGGGTCGTTTGCGTGGCAAGCAGGTGTTCTACCACACAGCCATGCGCCTGCTTGTGAATGCAGTGAAAATAAGTTCCTGTGCTTGAAACTGCAGTGGAAGTAACGTGGATGCTTCACAAACACACGCGTCCTGTGTACACATGCTTCGCGATACATGACATATTGCAGTAACAACGAGCGGTACGAGCATCCAATACCATCGGGCGTTCAAACACGTGTTTATCACAATGACTTCATAGTTTAAAGTCAGTCACCCGCTACAAAAGGCTCACACGTGACTGTGCCTATTCCCTTAAGGTCGCGTAGTGGGTGCGTAGCAAGTTCGAAATAACTTTATGCACCAAGTGTTTGAAGTACGCACTAGGGACAGGATGCGGCTATTAAGGATCCCCAAATTAAAGATCCCTTCAAGGATCCCCCAATTTTTTGTGCGTCGTGGGCTTACCAGGAACGCCGACTACGCTGGCGCTCAAAAGGTCAGACGTGATGTCAACACCCACATCACAGCACAGACGTCATCATTATTCAAACTATATGCGCTTTATGGTGCGATCATGTGAAACCATACGAGACCATTGGTTGGCGTATTCATCTCGAGTGGAGCAACAGTTGTACATAAGCTTGCTGAATCACATAGCTAGCTGAGTCATACGATTTAAAATGCAATCTTTGTTAGACTGTTATAGAAAAGGAGCCAACATTCGAACACCATTTGTCGTTAACCCGACATGAGGCTTGCATCGTTTGACACAGCGAGTAATTGGGCTAGTTGGTGGGGGTTCATGCTCTCTTGTTGCGCTCCGGATGACAAGACGAGGATGATACAGGGACTACGGGAGAGGTAGTCTGCAAATTTGACACTTCGCAACCGGTAAACAAGCCAGTTTTGAGTTTGCGCACAGCATATATTATGTGTCTCGTCATACACAGCGGAATAAGAAAGCATGAAAGGCCTGCATCATGAAAGCACACATAATAATTATTGTGGTTAAACTGAAGTAAACGTGTAATGTTTGTTGCACTGGTATAAAATTAGATACCAGCAGTGCAGCCACAAGAGACGTTGCGCACACATTACACCTACATATGGGGTTCTACCAAAGCAGTTTCAAGGCGTGGGGTGGCTCTGTGGTGGTATATATGACTGCCACGCAGAATGCTGATGTTAGATTCCCGCTGGGATCTTCAGTTTTAGGGGCGAAACTCCTTAGGGTCAAGCAATGTCCCCTGTATGTCGGCATGACATGCTTGGCACATACCCCTCTAGATTGGGTGTGTGCCACAGTGGATGCGAGATGGGATATGGCGGTATTTGGAGTGTTCACGGACGAATGGACGGATGGACGAATGAATGGACGGACAGGCGGATAGACGTACTCACGGACAGATGGAGGGACGCATGGACAGACGCACGGATGGTCGCGCGGACGGACGCAAGCAAGAATGAATGGACGGACAGGCTGAAAGCCGCTTCGCCCGACTCATCATTCACTCCGTAGATATGTTATGGTTTTTCTTTATTCTGTGCATTCATTGCGTCAAGTATGCCGATGTCGGTTTTTCTCAACGCTCTCTCGTTCAAGTTACCAATGCCTGTTCTCGCCGTTTCTTTGTAGATATGAACTGCCCATTCCCTGCGGCGCGTACCCAAAAACTATGGTCCTTGGTGCACGAATATGCGCCAACTGTTTCTGGAGGAAATGGTTTGGCGACGCACGTAACAAGCTTTTTACGTTATTTATGGCATGACCAGACATTCTTATTCGCAAAACCTTCCTTACCAATTTTGGTCTCCGCCAAGTTATGTGGGCGATCCCGGGAACATCTGCAGGCGTATGTGGCTGAAATGTAGATAGCAACGCTAAAACTGTCTTGGTTTCGCTAAATGCTTCGCATATAAAAACACAATGTGAGATAAACTGTACTTACATCTGATGAATCGAGCAGTTCTCTACTTCCCGGGACCACAATATTTTTGCAAAAATGAAACACAAAAAAAAAACTGCGTCCTCTAATATAAAGTTACGAACACAAGGACCGAACGAAAGAACGTTCTAAGGCACAATATCTTGCTTTTCTTTTTAGTACTGACAAGCCATCTGGTACACAGCAGAGAAATGAGCTCACTGTGAGGGTCATCACGACGTGACTGTGAGCTGCGAACTTTTGATGCACAGAAAAGAAACAAAATGCACAAGATGATGGGTGGACACGGATAACAAGTAGCAAAATGAAGAAGCGCAAGCAAAGAATAAAGTTGCAAGGAAGCAGCCAGAAGTCTGACTGCAGGCGTTAGATTCTCCTTTTTGTGTTCACGCCTCTGGGGTCTCGTTCGTTCCTGTGATGCCGTGACACGCATTCCCGAGAAGGACGCAGTACCCGTGGTCCGAGGCTAGTGATCAGAAGTGTTCAGTGCTTCGGTGTCATGCGCTCTATTTTTGCCCAGCATGATGCGTCATCAAGCTGACAGCCGGGACATACATTAGGAGCATACATCAAGAGCATATATCAAGTGCATTAGGAGCAGCATCACAAGCATTAAGGGCATACATTAAGAGCATATATAAAGTGCATTAGGAGCAGCATCACAAGCATTAAACTCACACATTAAGAACGTACATGAAGCTGACTGTCGCAGTGTACATTCAAACTTGAGTTTGTTGGTACGGTGTCATTGCACGAAACCGCGGAAACACACGCGACAATAAAGACAGACAGCGTCTAGTCCCTTTTGCCTTTCTTTTCCAGTGTCCTTGTAATGTTTCTTGCAATGACGGACATATATTCTTTCATGTCGCCTATATATGCTGTGGCTGCAGCCTTGTGATGGAGTGTGGAAGGAAAGGCTGGCTCTTGTGAGGGTTGCAAAATCAAGCGCCTCCTCTTCGTTCAAAAATCATCTCACTTGCCATCTTACTGCAATTTTAAGAATGTTCCTTTTTACTAGCTTACTTCATTGGGCAGTTGTCACTCGTAAGAGAGCGAAACTTGCGACTAAATCTTCTCGCACTTTTCAATAATGCACCCACGCAGGCACACATACGCACATTAACGCACGCACACATACGCACGCACACACGCACATTAGAAAAGACCAGTATTACAGCACGGTGCACATGAAGCGTTCTGAACATCTAATATAAAAAGCTTCGCATTCACGCGTGAATACAAATCGGGCTTAAATAACATTGATTACGTCCCTCAATGCGGGAATGATTTATTTCAATAATTTTAAAAGCCCGCTTGGGGCACTGAGAACAATTCGCCTGGAGCCACGCGAAAACAGAAACTTTTTTTTTCAGTGACCTCGCATTGCAGGCGGAGGAATAATCTTCGTGAGTGGATTCACAAATGTCAGCGCGTGCTTGCGTGCCTGATCGAAAATTCGACGTGCCAGGCGCCGTTCCTTCGCGCCGATATGCACCATTAGGCTAGGCCACCACGTATTACATTTAGCTCCACGGCTTCGCGTGCCCGGTTCGCTTCTTCTTTGAAACTGGGCCAGCCGCAGCTCCATCCTGTCCTAGGAGAGATAAAAATTGGAACTATGACTAAAAGAAAAAAAGTTAAAATGCCGATACTTGCCTTCGATGGTGCACATTTGCTCGCTAAAAATAGAGCTTGACTGCTTTGCGTATAAGACGGCCTCAACTCGAAGGTAAGCCTTCTCGCGACGAAAACTCATGAAGTGTGAACGAAATCCCAGACGGAATCCATCTGCCAGTGCTACGAAATATGATACTCCTTTCCTCTTTATGAACCTCTCCTTTCCGTCACGGCCAAGAAAATCCAACTGTGGGCATTTGTTGAAAGCCCACTAAGCACATTTCTTCCGTTTCATCTGTCCTACTGGTGAGGACGTTATCTTATAAATCATAGTTTTGGACGATGATGGAGTTAGAACTTGAGAAACAAATAAAAAATGACAAACATTCGAAAATTTCAATGGGCCTTAAAGGACATAAGATCGTATTCCCCCGTAACTTTCCCGTTTTATGCTTCAAGTATATGGTGATATTTTGATCGTTTCCGTAATGATGTTCAAGAATCGGCTAATACGTAAATTATGCTCAAGTGGCTCATTATTTCAATTCAACGTGATGCGTCTATCTTTTTTGAACTTCATGTTCTTTTTTAATATCTGTACAAGAAAGAGAGGCGTAGAGATATATATACAGGGCCCAGCTCAATCATGAGAGGAACATAATCCTCACACTTCAAGAAATAATTCAAGGTCGAGGCCAAGAATAATGTAGGCACAAAGGATAGAACGTTTTCGTTATAAATAACTGCTCTTCTAACTAGAAAAGTATGAACGAGAAATGGCACGCGAGCGTGACAGTATACCCTTCTTACTCGGTCCCTTGTGAGGATATATGAGGACTCGAAGGTGACAGCTGGGTTCTCCCTCTCAGCCACTTCCATTGGTCTCTCCACTACACTACTCCCCCCAAGTGAAGCAGGAGACGAATACGAAGGGGATCTATAGAGCATGCCGGTTCATCATGACGATCATTTGTGTTTTAAAGGAATAATTATGGCCAGCTTAAACAAGTTATTTGTTAAAAAAGGAAAAACAAACTAACGCACCCTCCCATTCACTTCTCATGTTTATGTTTTCTACCTGCAAAAAAGAAATGGGTCTCGTTTGACATAGCGCCCATCGTGAACCAAAGAGAACCGATAGGCGGAACATGTTCAAATTGTACAATCGCTAGCCGATATACGAAGCATAGTGAAACTATCCCAGGTCATAATATCGTGATACTAAGCCTGATAGCTCTGCAAAATAAAATTCAGAAAATGTTGCAGAGATTCTCGTATTTCACGTAGCTGTTTCGCAAATTAATCGGAGCACTAAATATAAACTAAACTAGGAGTAAGGCCCCTAATAAGCGATCTCAGAAAAGTATACAAACATGGAGACTTTCTACAGACGACACCGAGGTAGTTGTTTTACATCCCAACACACGTTACACTTACCTTCACTCCGCATTGCTGTATTTGCACCGAAGGAAGTTAGCGTGCGATCTTAATTAGCCAAGTAACCCAGTGAAAGCAACAATATATTAACTCTCCGAGCTCCTGTATCGTGTCGGCTGCACGTGGTAAATAGCAACGCACTTACGGGTTAATTTGTCTTACGATAATTACCAAGACGCTTATCCCCTAATTACAGTTCGCAGCGCAACGCTACCGCTTTCAGCGGGCAGACGTTAAGTATGACCTAGTGTGTTATAGGCACGCCACTTGAATTGTACGAACTTCCTTGCGTGCACAAAAAAAACAAAAAAGTACAATGAAATACGTGTCTACTTTGTGCTCCCCGGATGAACAGCGTGACTTGTATAGTTTGACAGACTCAACTGCCCTTTATGAACTGGCTGGAACAAACAAAGTCAGGCTCGCCAAATGCCGAGACCGTTTAGACACGACAAAAAAAATGTTACAATGGGCTTTTTTTTTTTCAGAAAGGAAAACTCCGCAGAAATCAGTTTGATGTAAGCAAATGAACTAGTGCTTCTAGACAGCTTTTGGCCTTGCTAACACAGCTCATGAGGGTGGTATTCGTTTCAGGGGAGATATTAGGCGACGTTTGCTGTTTGGCTACATGCAGTTTCGTTGGATACATCTTGTAACAATGTAGCTCCGTTTACAGGTATACGCAATGCCTGTTACACGAGTGACGAAGGTTCCCTTCGTCTGGCTCTGTACTAAATATAAATGGACAAAGAACACTCTGTACACATATACCCACACTCACGGGTTCCCATCTTAAGGTTGTTCATGAAAATATGACAGTACACGCACATTTTCGCTTATAAGTCGTACTAGCTGTGTTAATGATGACTACTTTTTTATAGGGCCAACAAAACTGGAGGCATTAATTCAATACAAAACGCGAAAAATGCCTTTTATAGTTAAGCAGTCGAATCAATAACATGTGAATGCATCAAGCAACAGACCTGCTACCATTAAAAATTCAAGTATCCACACGTTCACTTGTGCACGAAACTATCGAATGCACCTAGTGTAAGCACTTTTGCAAAAAGCTTTAGCTCACCGCTTCATTTTCAAAATGGAAGACGAAAGAAGTAATGCAATCACTCATACACCTCGTGCAACAAGTTTAGGATGTTGTATATTACAGTATCACCAAATTTCTGGCTTCTTCTGAAGAAAGTTTCTCGCTTGTCGGTGACGCACACACCATTTTTCTTGCATTGCGAACGCATCATTTATTATAGCCGGGATCGCTAGAGCTCCCAGCAAGCCCATGTCGATGAAACTTGGCCAGTGTATGGTTCCCGCAAGCAAAAAAATATAAGTTCGCTAGAACGTGGCGTAAAATCAAATGAATACAATTTCAGTCAAGAAGAACACAAAGGTCCCAAGATGAGTGGTAGGCGGTGCCATAATTAAATGTTCGCGCTGTTCTCAAGCAAAGATAAATATTTTTCAGGTCATTCCTTTGCACTGCAATGCAACGAAAAAAATGCACCAGTTTTGTAAGGACTTCATATTCATCTTCCGAGCCTGCACAACATACACGTAACAATCCCTCTTTTTGCGCTGATTAATTGTTATTAAGAATCTCATTAAAAGAGAAAGATGAGGCCTAGGGTAGGGTAGGAAACAAAAGACTGAGAGCGCGTACAAAGGGCTGCACGATGAATAATTGACGGAACCTCAACTATGAAACCTGCGAGCTCATCAAGACCTGGCCTTCTTTGTTTGAGAGTACTAAACTCTGAAGAAATTTTTTAGCCAAAAAATCTTCATATATTCGGGCGCGCCAAATATTTGATGATTATAAAGTCAGTGATGGCTCATTCATCTCGCAAGTTATAGAAGCCCATTCTCTCCCCCTTCTTTCCCGCTCGAACAGATCGGTCTTTACTGTGATGACGGTGATGGAAGAATAAAATTATATTAATGTATAATTGTTCGTTTTAAACGACCTTTGTTCGAATGAGAGAGAGGGACATGCAAGAAAGAAGACAGGTATACAGGGTCACCGAGCAATTTGTACAGTGCCCAATGTCGTTTGACACATTTCTTGCATGGCATTATCCCGCCTCATGGCTGTAGCTTCTATTTTAGAAAGTTGTATGCCAGCGAAACATTATAGCATACAAAAGACTTTGTTTTCAAAGAAGAGTTTCAAAATATGAGTCACACCACCCTTCCTCAAAATACAATTGCGTGCAGGCATTTCAACAACACGTGCAGGGATGGCTCCACAACTTATTCTCGATGTTCTTGCTGTCGTGTGCTTCGCGTTGTATATATTTTATCGAGTTCTCCGAGCACAAGTACCTCTGAGTGCTCCTGTAGTATGTACGAATGCGCTATGGCCCTGCGTTGCCTGGACAACATTCAGATATTCTGCAACGCGGTGTTTATGCGTTCGGACAGCTGTCGAGAAAAATCTACACCCCGCCGCACAAAAATGTCGCTGTGCTACACGTTAGGTCATACGGCATTTTGATTTGTGTATATGAAGACGTACAGTCGGGTGTGATTTGAAGGTTATCGTGCGAACGTTGACCGGCCAAGCTTCCAGAGGCCCTAGTGGCAAGTCTAGGAAAGATAAAAATCAAGATATCGCTTTCTTCTCTCCTTAGTTGGCTGTTCCATGCTACGTCAATCACCCCCGCGACTAACTCGCCCCCCCCCCCTTTCTCTCTATTCTAAGCGTTCCAGTCATTGAGATCAAGCGTAACTTGGTAGGCTGTTATCTTTCCGCACGACAACAACGTTGGTGGGAAAGCTCTATAGAACCTTCATTTGAGTGACGTGCTATGTTGCGCAAAATATAAGCATCGCGTCGTAATACTGACTTCACCAGCCCATAAAATTAGGCCAAACGTTTTCGCACAGGGGTGCCAATGCTGCAATGCTGAATGTGACCCCAGACCACATGTCGCAAGAAAATGCCTCGATGGGTTACATTAGAGGAACGCCGAAAAATTATTTCTTTGGGAGTGAAGGTTTACCTCCCAGCGAGAGATTTCCCGTAAGCTGAACCGGCCACAGAAGAGAATCAACCACATTCTTCGAGCATTTTACAGGGAAAACCACTTGGAAGATGCACCACACCAAAGGAGGCCAAGAAAAACAACACATGAAGATGCCTTGATAATAGCTGCCGCGGCCAAAGACCCTTTCACGAGAACAAAGAAAATTAAAAGAGAGCTTGGCCTTCCCCTAAGTCTTTCGGCTATTCGAAGAAGACTTAATGCTGCCGTTCTGAAAAGTCGCCTGGCGGCTATAAAGCCGTAGCCAGTGAACACCGTAGGAAACGTATAGACTTTGTGCGTCAGCACGAACACTGGAGCACTGAAGACTGGCAGCAGGTCATCTTCAGTCATGAATCGACGTTCACCTCCTGCCGGAACCAGTGACTTCATGTTTGAAGAGCCCATGACAGCCGGCGAAGTTTATATTGCTTGCGTATCATTTCACACAGACAGTGGTTTGGCACCATTCCTTAGGTTTAGCAGCGTATACTCATAATTATCATAATACGCAGCAGCATCCCCCGTACTATCCTAACTGCAGCAAAGGTTTCTACCATACCGGGTTATCTTCCAGATAACCTGGTCCTGTTGCCAGCCATGGTCCTGTAATCCACTCAAGCTTCCTAATCTCATTCGTCGAACTGATTTTCTGCCATGCCGAGCTGTGCTTGCCTTTTTTTTTTTGCAATCTACTCTGCTACAATTAATTACAATTGATAATCTTTCTCTCTCATTTCATGTCCGGCCCACTTTCTGATTTCGACTAGTCATTACCTCACGTTTTTCTCTGACCCACTACGCCATCTTTGTGGCTCGCCGAAAGGGTTTTTAGATATTTACCACGCTGCAAGTGTTGCGCGTATACTATAGATGATGGATTTACTGCTTTTATTGCAGGTATGAGCATGAAAACATTCGCAGTGTTGGTGCAAGCGGGCGTGTCTCAGTGAACGGCTGAGGCGCAATAACATATGCTGGTCTGGGTCCGCTCTTCCGCATCCCAGGAAGACGTACGGCCTTACAATGAGATCATCGACAATGTTCTCCTCCCTTTCGCCATCAATGGGCCATTTCCCGACGGATGCTTCTATTTCCAGCATGATGGCTGCCCTGTTCACAATGCATTCACAGTGCAAGAAAATTTAAATGCTCCTGGAATCACACAGCTCTGCTGGCCCATTAAAAGCCCCGACCTCAATATCATCGAGTATGTCTGGGGACTGATGAAGGCACAATCGGCTCGCGCCGATTTGACAAATATATACGCAAACACTTTGTGGAGACATGTTGAGATGGAGTGGATTGCTCTCAGACAAGACCCTGATTTGGTGAAATCTCTGTCTGCCTCTATCCCAAAAAGGCTAAACAACGTGAAGGAGAGCTCGGGCGGCGCATCGAAGTATTAGGTTGGAAGCCCTAAATGTACAGTGACAGTGAGTTTAGAGAAACCCCTAAGTTTTTTTCGTCTCCTATAAAGAATATTTGATATTAATTTCTGTAGCGTCTGCACAAAATCTCATTTTGTGATATTCCTTTGTTGTGATGATATCAGATATATCACGCTCTCTCGCCCAAAAATGCGATGCTCCGAGTTCCTCAAAATCCTAGACGACCGGGAACCAAAAATAAATCATGTTTTAAACAATCCTTCTTTCTATTTTTCTTTGCTTGTCAATTATGTGACTGTGAAACAAAAAGCAAAATAAAAATGAAGGGAGCCTGCAGTTTATGTAGTCATCGCGGGCAGTGCTTGCCTCGGCAGCAGTGACGTAATACACACGCTAAATGCAGCTTCAGGCTGTTCAATTCCTGATAATATGGAAGAATGCGTTGCGTGAAATTCCATCCACTCCTATCCTCGTAAGCCAGTAAGGAAAAAAAGAAATAAAAAAACACCTTCCTTGGACGGGAGTAACCGCAGCTTAAGGAACAGCAAAAATAGCGAGGAAAGCTAGCCTACTACCTCCCTCTCCTCAAAAAAAGAATTCTGGGCCATGGCACTGTTTTCTCTTGGTCGACGCTCGCGCGATTACCTTCATATTGCACCCGACGCCTGTTATGTTTGTTTGTGTTGTGTTTGTACGCCTACAAACATACGCTGCGGTAATCTTTTGCGACACAAATAAGGGTGAAACAGAAGCAACAGTTGTCACCTAATCTCACATCACTTAAACCCATAGGTTTGGTTCACTTGTAGGATGTTTTTTGTTTTGCTTTTGTGCATATTCACTTGTAGCTGGATTAGGCTATAGATTCGACTCACTGAAATTGAAAAGGAGCGTATATTTTTTGTAGAAAAACATTTTCTTCGAATAGCTACGAAGATTTGAGAACACTCTGCGGTTAACAGCTATTCACGTTGTCCGTGAAATTCCGAACATCGCTTCGTGTAATACCCTAAGTCAGTTTTCACAGTAGTGGCTTATGTAACATTGCTTTAGTCTATAAGAAAATTTCAGCCTAATCTTAGGCCTTCTCCTATTATTATAAGAGGCAGTAAAGGAAGCTTACAAACAGAGACTCTCTAAATTCGGTCCTTAATAGTCAGACATAGTTAACAATCTTTTGCAAGCCACTTGTTTCTGCAATCAGCACCATCGTCGTCGTCCTTTTTATTCACAGTCGACTAAGTAAAGAAATGAGTGACTGATGGAAGCGTCCGACGACCTCCAGCAACATTTAATGGAGCCGTCACGAACCACGTAACATGTAGACGCCGAGCAGGGTAACCCTTGGGACGAGAATCAGCGACGGGCGGTTCTCTGGGGCTGTCAGCGGATAGCTGTCGCTCGATAGCACAGCAGATCGCTCTTTATACGTCACACTTAAGCGGTCGTCACGCAAGGGAATATTATTATTTGTTATTTACGAAGCTCCATTTGTAGTCTGCTGATAGTAAGGCTCGAGGAGTGTCTAGACACTTTAGGCGAGGGGGAGAGGGGCAGGGAAAGTTTATGGCTGTCACCTTGAAAGCCTCCAGGGATGAGCCAGTGCTCTCACGTATATACAATTGCGTATAGCTATGTGAAGCCCTCCCATCACTCCATGGTTGGTAGCGTACACAAAAGAAACAAGAAAACGTGCAACCTGAAATCGCGTCCCAACAGGGACACCATGTTGCACCTGAAAAATCTCCGTCGCCCAAGATAAGTTACTTCTGGACGCTGCCTCGCCTTAGGTCAATATGTAGGGTCGGTTTTCTTTTTCTTGAGCTGCGACGCACTCGCATTTATATGTAATTTTTTGGTTCTATTGTTATATGTCTGCAATGCTCCCAAAGAGGAGAAGAATGTCAAAGAATGAACAAGTCATGCGCTGACTCGCGACTTCCTTTTTATTAGGAAAACATTCGTACATATAACCGTGTTGAACAGCCTCTTCAAAAAAAAGTATATAGTATCAATCACAACACTTCCCATGAATTCACGACGCAGTTTATACGTTATAATGGCGTACTCGAACACAAGGTAATTCACCCCGCCGCGGTGGTCCAGTGGCTAAGGTACTTGGCTGCCGACCCGCAAGTCTGGGGATCGAATCCCGGTAGCAGCGGCTGCATTATTCATGGCGGCGAAAATGGTGTAGGCCCGTGTGTTCTGATTTTGGCGCACGTTTAAGAACCCCAGGTAAACGAAATTTCCGGAGCTCTCCAATATAGCATCTCTTATAATCATATGGTGGATTTGACACGTCGCTCAGGGAGGTTTACGTTAGGCTAACACGCACGTCACCTCACCGTCTGATATGGAAAACCAGGATCAATTATCTTGCAATTCGTTGTCCTGTGCTCAGTACTATGTCGGTATACGTCGCATGCCGGGCAGTGGGCACGTGTATGTTGGATAAGTCTTGACACCGACGACGAAGCGTTTGCCCAAAATCTATTTCATAGTGAATAGATACACGTTGATGAGCCCGTTGAGCTATTCTGGACGAAACTACCTTATTTCTTCCTTATTTCTTAGCTGCATGAACTTTTTATTTTGTAACTCTGGTGTAAATCTCCTTTTTTGTTTTTTTTCTTTTCCGTCAGCTAAAGCATTCGCATCAAAATTTGTTATAACGCTGTCACTCAGCACACCGGCGTACACACTAACACCCGCAAACATTTACAACACTCGCAGGCACGTTTCCATCTTTGCGCGTGTATATTGCGTACGTGCCAATGAGCCGAATCAAGCAGATTATTTAATTAAGGTGAACTACGAACTATCCGAGCATAAAGTAGACTCGTGCACATGCACGACCTAAACCACGCGCTCAGATTATCGGACCTTTTGAGACCACAACATCGGGTTTCGTTGTTGGTAAAGTTATTCGTTGAAGCATTTTTTTTTTCCTTTGCACGTTTCTTATTGCATTTAATCTACTGACCCCGTAACAACATTAAATTCTAGTTACATAAAATTGCAATGCAGGCTTTTCTTTTTCTTTGATATATTTTCTGGTACTTCCAAGTTCTCCTTAAAGTAAAGCACACCCATGCACTAAAAAAAAAAGAGACATCAAACAAGGCGGGTATCACGGAATGCTTTCAGCGGTCACGAAATAGTCGCGACCGGTGCGAGTCACACTTTCACTGGTGCTTTCACTAGCAATTCTTGTTCGCTGCAATACAAAAATAAAGACGCGCAACACAAAGCGTCTAACTGGAGTTGAACGCCACCAAAAGTCTGCTGCCGTCCGAATAAATACAGGGCGCACCAACACCAACAGTACGGTGTTGTTTTCTTCTTCGAAGGACTTTCCGTAAGCGTTTATTTGCCCTCCTTACCATTCCTACCATACCTGTAAGTATAGTGCACACGTTCAGTGAAGCACAAGGTCGAAAAGTGATGATGAAACTGACCCTCTGTTTGCGCACCCAGTGTCCACTTTCTCGCACTCAGCATACTCACTTCAGCACACACACTCTCACGAAAGCAAAATCGTGTATCCCCCTGCGAAACAACGGCACCCCATTAGTAGCTAGGTACAGTAAATGCTCTCACTGTCTCATTCTATCACTTCTTGTTCTTACTAATGCGTGATGCTTTCTCCCCGAATAGATTATCTACATCGACTAAGCGGAGCGTCAGAGACCGCCCATGTGTGGCAAGTGAGGGTGATAACAGCGTTTTTTAATGTGACAAATATGTTATACTCCAAACCTTTTCCGTTTGATGTAATATATATATATATATATATATATATCGAGACGCGCTGTGTCCGAGAACCCACGGCGCGTGTTTTCGTTTAGAAATTAAAGGTATCTTCGACTGTGAGACCAAAAATGTCATTCATATGCTTCAATGTACAATATGCGGCAAACAGTATATCGGACAAACAGAAGGCCCTTTCCGAATACGATTTAGCAATCATAAGTCTCACGCTAACACGTTGCCGCACCTGTCCATATCAAAACATGAGCATTTTCCTGGTCACTCTTTTAATAACCTCAAGGTTACGTTACTTGAATCTGGCTTTCGCTCTAATTATGACAGGGAAGCTCGGGAGTCCTTCCTAATTCACAAGTTTGATACCATCACGTCTGGTTTAAATAAATGCTCTGGCGAATTAAGCTGTTTGTCTCTGTAATCGACTTAGTGATAGTAAGTGTATCTACATTGTTCGTTGAACTGTGAAGTATTTGTGCCTTTGTATTTTAGTGCTTTTAGCTTTCCGGTTTTACTTTTTTTACACGTGTATACTTTTAGCATCATGATTGTATCATTTGCATGAGAGATTTTCTTGAGCTGTTCACACACATATTCATCGATGACGTTTATAGATATCAGTTGTTGTCAGCGTTTCTTCACTGTGTTTGATATGGACCTGTATATTTTAACGGCAATGTTGCTAAACACTTTATGCTGATGAAGCTCGGACTCCGAGCGAAATGTCAATAAAACTGCTTCGCACGGGCGTCTGTTTTGACTTTTCCGTGAATATTGAACCGGACCCAAAAGCCCTCTGTTCCTTTGTATGTATATATATATATATATTTATATATATATATATATATATATATATATATATATATATATATATATATATATATATATATATATATATATATATATATATATATATATATATATATATATATATATATATATATAGGATATGGCACAACGGGAGCGTTGTCAACAAGGATAAATATATTTATTTCCCAACAGTTTCGGGAGGGGTCCTCCCTTCATCAGGGGATGAGTTATACTGACATGAATTTCCAAACTTCGTTGCTGCCGCGTCCCTCTCGCCTTGAAACATGTTTGCGAGAGTGAGAGGGAACTAGAAAAAAAGAAAAAATGGGGGGAGAAAAAAAAGAAAAAGAAAGAAAAGAAAGAAAGTAAAAAAGAGGAAGAACCACTGTCAACACTGAGAACGAAACCAACTGTCCATGTACGTCCACATACGGTTCTTATCACGTGCTGTTCAGTTCTCGACGTGTGTCGGGCCACCCAAGATTGTCGCCGCGGTGCCGGGAGGGTCCGTGAAGGCGCGCGTAAAGAAAGGGTTTCCCCGTAATGGGTCGGTTGGCATGCCGCGTGCGTAAAGGAAGGGTCTCCCGTTAATGGGTCGGTCGGCTGCTACAAAACAAGGACCATGGGAGCATGAAAGTTAGTGTTTGTAGTGACGACATTTGCTCTAAGCTCACAACCAGCGGTAGATCGTATAGTTAAGAAGTTGGAACACACCTGAAGGCTTAGTTCTTCAATAGCGGTTTGACTTTCTGCGTAGATCAGTATATCTTCTTAGTTTCGCAGACTTTAAACTACTTCGCCAAGTGACATTCAGTTAATAAAGAAAAAAAACAGCCACTCGTTTGTAACACGAAGCCACTATGAAATTTGTACAAATCTAACAGAAAAAAAAAAGATCTTAGTTGCCGAAAGATTCTTCCTAATCCGGGGTTAATCCTTAGTGATTTCTGTGTGGCTTGGTGCAACAAACGGGTTGGTGTCTTCTTTCCCTTTCTTAACCCTTCCACCCTTTTGGGGTTTCCGCCAAACTCACTTGAAATACTTGTGTCATTCAGTGTCGTACAGATATCACGTATATGGTGAAAGATTATGTTTGACTTACTTTGAGGGGGGCCTACATTCCATATAGCATGAATGAAGTATGCGATGATAGCTATGTGGTGATGTGCAATGACTACGAACGAGATTCCATGCAATCAATTTTTTACATTTTAAACAAACTCTGCTTTTCAGGGCATCCTGAACCATTCATGTATACGTAAATGTACCATTCATGTACAGACATGTAAGTATATATAGACACAAAGGGGAGATCTGATGCTCTACGTGTTCTACTCAATCTCGAGTGGAAATGACAACGAGATGACTGAGTGAAGTTTTGTGACAGAAAGTGTGGAAGAAGTCGAAAATATATAGCTTCGCCCCGTCGACACAATATGGATCAGGTTTCGCAACTTGCGGGACAGTAAAATGAAACAAAGTATTGCAGCGATTTGCAGGTCACGTCACAAGAGAAGCAGCAAAGGGCTTGGCAGGAGAGCGACCGTAATAGAACAGATGGGGAAAGAAAACACCGCAGCACACAGAGTAGCAGAAAAGGAAGATTCGTGAGCAATGCTGAACAAACTGAAGTTAGATGGTCATGAGTCAACGCGCTGTCCGCCAAGCCAAGCCAGTGACGTCAACAAAAAGGACAGCGCAACATAGGGCTGCAAGAACAGAATGGAGGTGCTTAAAAAGACGAGGACCATCTATAAAGGAGATCAAAGGTATTAGGATCGAAATGAAAGTCGTAGCTCAAAAGCTGCTTGTACGAAATGATGGTTCCCAGAGCGCCGACGGTCGATGCTTTCTCGTCGGTGTTTTCCTTATTATTTTTTTGCTTCTGTTATTGTTCTGAAGTGACATTGCACACAAAGACGCGCTTGCGAAAGACGCCGCTGACTTAGAGAAACGGTTCGGAAGATTTTTCTAGCGTAAGGCCGACATTGTTGAGTGGCACTCGCGTTTGTCGCGGAAGTATACGCGAATGCTGTATGCAATAGTCTGATACTTTATGATGAAAGGTTTCTACTGTAATTAGAAGAACTGTTTGAATTGTTTTCGACTTTCATTTAATTAAAAAGTAGGTATTTATTTAACAGGGCGACGTTTTGTTCCCTTGAATACGAGCGGGTTACTCCACCGTGCTAATGCCAACCTTTCCGAACCTTTTCTCTTTCGTCTTTATACTCCTTCCTTCCTGCACTATTTTGCAGAAAGCTTAGAACCAAGCGGCGTTACAATGAAATGATTTTTGGAACAATAGACAGGCATCCACACTACTAGAATAAAATATATTATTGCACTATTAGGCATAAAACCACAGTACTATTGTTTAGCGGCTATTGCGTTTTTCTTTTCAGTGTTAATACTAAGATATAGAGGCGAAGTGCAAAAACTTTCATGTAGTCAGGCTTAGACAGAAGTTCAGAATAATCCCAGGGTGGTCGTGAATATTCTTCATTCCAGCACTAGGTGCATTTCATTTTCAAGCAACGATTCAAATGGGTTATTTATAATTAATCGCCCGTTCAACTTTTCAGTGCACTGTCCACTATTTACCTTGAACGTATGCTGATATTTTGCATTAGCTGGAAGACTTATTTTAACCCCATTAGGCGGGCTACCAGGTCAGTTTAGCGTAAATTAAAAAAGAACACCTAAGATATAACGTCTCAACACCGCTATCTGATTATTGAACACGCCGCAGGGCAGCTTTTCAAAAATTTAGGCCATCTGGTGTTCTTAACGTTCACTGAAATGAAATAAAGTTAGCCAAGATACTGTACTAAAACTATGAGGTCGCCTAATAATCAGATGGTTATATGGTATTCGTCAACTTCGGAGAAACGTTTCCGTGCTCCTAGAGAACGTGTGGGAAATGTAGGACGCTGCAGCGTTTCCATATTCATCCATGGTGTCACCAAAAGTTGAAAGCGTTTCGATTGTAGTTATCTTCAAGGAATGTACTAATCAAGAAGTGATAACCGCGCACAACTCAAACAAAACTACGTAAGACCCACGTCGTCTTCGCGGTAGTTAAACTCATGTTCGAGGTTTCCCTAAGCAAACGTGAAAAGAGTTCATCGCAGTGCATTCATTTCAAGTTTTCCACAACTATAGCGAGAGCGTCGTTTCAGACGCACGAGGCTCTAAAGTTTTAATCCAGGGGTCCGTAACGAATACCTTAATCGTGAACTCCCGAGCTTAGTGGGACCCCTTTTTCGGGCGCAGTAGTCATCCACGGCTGCACCGAACGAGTTAGGTGCTCTCGCGTGCACAAAACGTTGAACTATTTCACGGCACTTTAAGTTCAGCACGTATATATGTACGACACGGTTCACAGGGTTCTCAACAAGTGCCGGGATTCATATTTTAACCGTCAGCGTCATACAGTGAATGTCTCAAGCAGTCTTAAGTTTTAAAGTCAGTACTAAGCATTCCTATAAATACGTTCTTCAGCCAGATAATAAAGCGTGATGAGTCGATTCATTATTTACACTTATTGTGTAAACTATTTCTCTTTTTTTGTCTTGTTAGGCGCAAGTTTTCAAGATATTCAATTGTTTTAATGAACACAAAGAGCATTTTTCTATCATGAAGATTACTGCAGGATATAAAGCCAGTTCTGCCTCAATGTCCACTAATGAGGTGCCACTAGAATGACCTTCCGGAACCGGATGGAGAGGTGGGCTAGTTGGTAATTCATAATTGTTCAGCGAACTGGGAGCACTCGTGCTCTAGGCCTCCTCTATTCTTGGTGCGTGTGTTCCTCTCGCACTCCTTGTTCGCTGAACAACTACCCTCAAGAACTTGCATGAACAGAGCAAAGCCGAGTAATAATTTGCGTATTATCGCTAATCTTGCTCAAAACAAGTTCGTTTATTAAATACTCAACGTTTTCTTTATTAAGGACAAATTGGCAACCAACTTGCAATCCACCTTTTTAACAATGACACAGCGCATGCACCCTTCTTCTATCTGAAAGTTTCAAAGCACTTGTTGGTCTCGGAGGCTATTGTTCTGGGTGATAATGGTTTGTCACGAACCCTGTCAAAAAATTGTTCTTGTCAAGAGATTGGTGTCGTTCTAAACCGTACCCTAAATTCGGCTACGCAAGTGTAAAACCTGAAGAAGGGCAGAAGGGACACCCAGCAATTCCTTTTCGTAAAGTCCCCACTGCTCCGTCAGCTGAACGGTCGATTACGTCACTGTTTGAGATAAGTATATATGATTTCCCCGGAACGAGTGTAATCTTGATAGGAAGATTAGCAAACCTTGTATGCGAAATGCACGTGGCTTTTGCGGCGCTTTATATCGACTTCCTGCTTTTTACAGCAACTGAGATACGTATCGTCGGAGTTCCGTCAGGTTTGGTAGGAGGAGTGAATGCTTGCTCAGTGAGGTGGTGGTGCCCTCTATACGGCACTGGAGTCAGTCGCATGTTTTTTTGTTTTTTTTTTTTTTTGCTATTCCAAGTTAAAATATTGCAATTGGTTCCGGCTTTATAAATGCGAAGCATTTCGTAGCGAACTTCAGCGACTTTAAGCGTATCTATCTATCTATCTATCTATCTATCTATCTATCTATCTATCTATCTATCTATCTATCTATCTATCTATCTATCTATCTATCTATCTATCTATCTATCTATCTATCTATCTATCTATGTATCTATCTATCTATCTATCTATCTATCTATCTATCTATCTAGCCACCTACGACTTTAGCTCTCCTGGCCGTTTCGATAATGGTATCAATACCAAACTTGGTATGGCTTAACATGACTGTATGAAGAACATATTTGAGTAGCCATAACATGAAAATCTTGACATGTATGTCATGAATGTAATGATTTACATTGGAAGGTCCTGCAGCTTTTGCGGTGGTTTCGTTCAGATGGCAAGTTTCAAAACTGGTATGGTATGGCATGATTGCATGGCGAACACAAGCGAAAAACTCTAACGTGAAAATCATGACATGCGTGTCATGTAACAACATGACTACATGCCACGCTCATGATGCGCTCGCGGCCTTTTCGCTAGCGTCACATATACACAATTTGGTATTACAGTACGTGAATGCACGATGAAGGTATGTGGTGCTGACATTATAGTCATGAGATGCGTGTCATGTAACAACATGACTACTTGCCACACTCATAATGCGCTGGTGGCCGTTTCGCTAGCTTCACTTATATTAAATTTGGAATTACGGGACGTGAATGGATGGCAAAGGTATGAGACTGGCGCAAGCATGATAAACATGAGATGCGTGTCATGTAAGAACATGACTACATGCCACGATCATAATGCGCTGGCGGCCGTTTCTCTAGCCTCACTTATACGAAATTTGGAATTACGGGACGTGAATGGATGACAAAGGTATGAGACTGGCGCAAACGCGATAAACATGAGATGCGTGTCATGTAACAACTGACTACATGCTACGCTCATGATGCACTCGCGGCTGTTTCGCTAGCTTCACATAAGCCAAATTTGGTATTACGTGACGAAATGAATGACAAAGTTATGTGACTGGTGCAAACATGAAAATTATCACATGCGTGTCATGTGAGAACATGACTACATGCCACAGTCTAGACGTCAATACCCTTCGACGAGACCCGGCGCGCGGGCGTTCGTTTCGTCGCGTCATGCCGGCGTTGCCACGCCAGGCACCGGTCCGGCCATATACTCGCAGGGGCGCGCTGCGTTGCTTTGTAACCGTTATCGAAAAGGAAGCAACTGAATAGGGTTCCAAACACCCTGGCACACTTGCTCGTGGAATGCCAGTGCCATGCAATCCAAGACGTGCAACTCGAGCGGGACCAAGCCCCAAGAATAAACGACGACCACCTAATGGAAACGTGGGAGGCCAAGCTCGTCCTCGAGGACCTGGAAGACCAGCGACAACTTGTCTCCAGGGCCAAGAGGGCAGTCGAAGCCAGGGGGTTCCTGGACTATGAAACCCTCTAGCTTCGACCTTAGGGTAACACCAGACCTCGCTCGGAACACTGTTTTCTAAATAAACGTTTATTTCTCTTCTCTCCCTAGGGTACTCGTTACTCCAACAAAAAAGGAACGCGTTACCGCCCTACGTTACCTACAAAAAAGGCAACGCGTTACCATTACCCTTACGAAAAAAAGTAACGGACGTTACCCCTGCCATTACTACATAACCGTAAACTTTAATCAATGTGTCTTTCTTAATTACAGGAACTCACAATGAGATTTTTATATGTCAAATTTATGTTTCACATAAAGCTTCTAATCCAAAAAAGGATTATAATTAATATGCTCATTTAACGAGTATTAATTGTATGGGAATACCGGATCTTAGCAATGTTACAGTGGCTTAAAGCTGCTTGTTACTTGCTATGGCTTGTGACTGTGGCATATGATGAAGTCATTTTTCTCAATGCGAAATTATACACAATATCAGATGCAATCATCCATGATAGCCGCAAGGAAAGCATCATTGAACTCTTACGAAGTTTACAGTAATCGATTTTTTTCCGAGTCCGAACAGCCCTTCCAGTTAATATCGTCGAAATCGAAACTAGTGGTCTCTGAAAGTGCCAGCCCGCGCCCCAGTACGTAATCGTGGAGTCCTTCATTCGCGTTTTTTTTTTCCTGGGTGTGTGTGGGGGGGGGGGGGGGAGTTTAGGAGCCCAATAACTAAAAACGTAGCTGCCGTTGTGGAGGGCAAGAAATGAAGGTTCTTTTAAATACATAGTTTTGTATTTGTAGCAAGTAAAATAAAATCAAGCGTATTTAGATATTTTTTTCAAAAATACCTTTCTTTGCTCTACAAGTTTCAAACAATGTTTTTTTTACTCTTTGTTGCATATATTTCACGCACAATATGTCGTCTTTTTAACGGTAAAATTTGTGTTACATCTCTATGAACTTTCACGAGTGACTGGTGATGAGAATAGTGCCTTCATGTTGAATATGTTCGAGGTTTTTTTTTAATATGGTCGAGGAACCACTTCAGATATCAGAAAAGAACCGTCACTTGGCGTTGCGGGAATGTGAAAATTATGGTTCAAGTGCTCCGGATACAAGAGCAAAAAGCCAAACAAACAGTCTTCGGGCACGCGAGAAGAAAGCCTGCGCAAATCAGTGGTTGGCGTGTTGGCAAGATTGCGTCCTATTTTTTTACATGTGATTGTTTTTTATTTTTTTTTTGTCTCTTTCTTGGTCTTTATACGTGGTGTTACATACTGCCTGCCCTGCCCAGATTTCCCAGATGATGCAGTCTGAACACGCAAAGCCGGAAAGGAAAATGATGCACTATATATACAATGTCGAAATGGTGCAAGCCCACGAAAATCAACGCATATCTTCTACGCTGTCATTCTCAGAGACGTATTTTCGATGCGACAAGCGAAAGTCGATTGCCTTTCCCCAACTTTTCAAGAGAGACATTTTTTGTCCGCAGGATATCCCCTGGTGAATCATAAAATTTGGAAAGAATGGCACCTGAATGGCGTTACTCTTTCGTCTTTTACCCAGCTTACAATTTGTGGTTGCAGGGAAAGATAGTTGTGATGTAGTAACTTGAAAAATGCGAGTGTAACAGACGACAGTGCCGCATCACCTAGAAAATGACGAAAATAAAGGGGCATTGAAGGTCGCCCTTTGAATAAAGAAGAGAAGGTTCTCGCACATAAATTGGGAAAAGAATGGCCCCTGAAAGGCGTCACACTAGCAGCACTTCTCTTTTACGCTCTTCGCGTTTTTTCTGCAAAGCTTTGAACCCTTCAGCTAACGCAAATGTCGAAAAACTCCCCTGGCAGGGGATTTTCCCCTTGGTCAGCATCTCTCCCATCCAATGACCTACCTTTGGATTTTTTTTTTCTTACGCAGCAGAGTCACAAGTATCCCGGTGGCCTTGATTTCTTCCAGCGGAGGCTCTATTCGTCCGAACAACCCTCAGGCCATCCAGGAACCTCTTCATGCTACCACTCCTTTATACCAGACGATATAGGATGTTAGACAGTTCGGTCGAGGAGTCATTGTGGGCAGGTCACCAGACCAGGCCTATGTTGCTGATTTACTCGGATGCACTAAGTTCGCAAAAACTCCGGTGAGTGCATTCACTTTTACCCACCTTGCCTGCACCAAGGGAATCGTAAGAGGTATCGATGCAAGTCTAACTCGGCAACAAACTCCAAAGAACTTGTCGACAGCTGGCGTCATTGCAGTCTACCGCTGTAGTGGAGTAGTTGACAAGACCCGGATGCCTACTTAGTCAGTCATTGCCACTTTTGTGGGTTCAACATACCCTTCAGAGATGAAGGTATGTCCACTGGTATTTAGAGTGGATCAACTAGCACCGCGTCCACCTCAGTGTCGAAATTTCTGGCAATTTGGTCACAGTGTAGGCGGACGTAAATCAGCCCCACGATGCTGCAAAATGTGGAGAAGACCATGTCCAAATATTTGCACATCCTAAGATGAGCGTGTTGTCTGTGTAGTGGGGATCACGCCGCTGATTATTCCAACTGTTCAGCTCGTGCCCCAGAAATACAGATTCTGGAAATAATAAATAAAAAGTGATGTTCCAGGAGATAAGCGACAATCACTGTAAAACAAAGGGCATTTGGATATGCAAGAGTTGCTGCTAAACATAATGTCATCCCAGATCAATTTCTCACGGCAATCATTGAAGCAGCTGTGCAAAAGGCAGTAACGAAGGCAATGGACCAGCTCTTAGCAAACCTGGGAGAGAGTATTTCACAGGTTATTTCGGAAAAAAATCATTCCGTTATTCAGTGTGTTGGTCGGGGTGTTGTATCCTTGAATCCGAAACCAGCACAAGTGTTCTGATAAATTTGACGGTGGGTTGTTTGTATGTGCGTTTATGTATTTTGCTACGAATTCCTTTGTACTGATCGTTTTTTGTTCACCCCCTACGTATTGCCTATATGGCGATGTAGGTACTCTGTAAATAAATTAATTAACTAACGAGGAAAGACGTCATATGCCCATCCTCGAGTGTGAAATTGCGTCAACGAGCTCATCTTCTGCTCCTATTTCTTAAAACCAGCCCATCCACTATATGGAAACGATAGACGCAGAACATACTGCTAGGGCTCAAAAGAGACCAATGTCGTCCGCTGGCGAGGACTTACCCCCTCTTCCTCAAAATAAATTTATTTTTATTTTTTATTTACAAGTACCCTACAGGCTCCTCGGGCAGCATTGAGTAAGAGGACCATCACAAAAATCAAAGAAAAGTCAGCCAAATACAATTCTAAAGAAAGTATACTAGCCTGAGAAGGCAATTTCGACTGCTGCAATCTCTTTACCATAGGATCATTGAAAGTACTTCAGTAGAACTGCCGTTCCATTTTCGCAGCTTCCATAGACTTAATTTGTCTCATAAATCAATTCAACCCAGATATAATATTACTATAAGAAACTTGGTTAACTAGGTAAAAATTATTTCATTTGTTATCTTACAGGTGCTTACGATTGGACCGACCTACGAGAGGCGGAGGTCTGATCACATTTATTTCGGGTAAAATATGAGATAAGGCGAAAATATTTTTTCAAGTTATGGATCCAGACTGTGAAACTTTAACCGTTGAGCTAGTCCTTTCCGGATGTTTTCTGATATATATTATAAACACTTACTTCCCTAACGGTCTTCAGCGTACTAGCCATCTTGACAGGGCTCTAAATATTTGCGGGCGTGATATGCTGATTTCTGGGGACTTTAATTCGGATCATATTTCCTGTTGTTCAAAAACAGATTTTTGTAGTGACTGACTATGGAACTGCTCATTTGACAAAAACTTCTCTTGAAAGAACTCTGGCGCCTACACATTTGCGAGAGGTCTAACCTGCTCTACAATTGATCTCACATTCTCTAGCAGTAGTCTCTCTGTATCTTCCTGGTCGACCATTGATAGTGCTACTTATAGTGTCCATCTTCGTTTAATTTATGATATTGTTTGCCCAGTAACATTCACTGTTGAAAAATCTGATACATTTATAAATTACAGCATATTCAAGAATTACTTAGTGCCAACTATTTCTTCACTATCTGATGCTTCTGATGAACAAAAATCAAAGCGAATTTGTGATGTTTTTGAAACTTCTAGAAAAAGTTTGGAATTTATTGTTCAATCAAAAAAAAAAGATCATTCGTTCAGCACTTGGTGGAATTCGGATTGTTTACGAGATTAAAAGAAAAGCAGCCTGGAAAAGCTTACTACATAACCAGTGTCCAAAACATTGGAGCGACTATAAATTCTACCGAACTATATTCAAACACACAGTAACTAAAGTAAAAGAAGTGTACGACACCAAACACTATGATTTTTTATCAAAAACCAAAAAGTAAGAGCGCGCTTTTCAAATTTCTCTGTAGTAGAAAAATTCTTCCTAGTCCGAACATAGATTCATCAGTTTTAACTGACGAAGAAATCAAACAAAGGCTAAGCAATATAGCGAATGATCTAGAAAACAGATTCTCATCTTTCCTATCTTCTTACAGTAAATGTATAACACAGAGTGATGATATCTGTGAGGTATCAATGCACGGCTGAGCTGGACACGGTTATGCAAGAGCTTCCAAAGCCTGGTCCAGGTGGTGACGGAATCACTTCAGAAATGTCAAAAATTCTTTTCAATGAGGCTTCTGATATTTTATTAATTATAATTAACCATTCTATGAAATGCTCATGGATTAATTACAGTTAGAAAACTGTTAAAATAATTCCAGTTCTTAAAAACAACTGCGCAGGCGGTTTTCGATTGCAAATCTCTAACTTGGTAAAACTTGATTTCTCCTAACCTTTTTTTTAATTTGTTAGATACAAAAGTAATACGTGATCCACTATCTAAATAATCGTTTCTTGGCCCATCCCCCAGACTGCGTGAGAGCCATTCGTTTAGGCCATCATCATCATCATCATCACCACCACCATTAACAAAACTGAGCTGTTGGTACGCAGACAAGACGACGTAAAATAGCCTAGGGCGAATCCGCAACTACGCACGAGGTTCAGAAGGCCGGGTTGCACGTCACCTACAGGCGTGCACGTCACCTACAGAGAGGAACCAATAGCGCGCGAGCTATCCTGACGCTGGCGCCCTCCTCGCACTCTTTCTTTTCCCTCTTTCGTCCGATGCGGGGCCAGCAATTCCAAATACGTGGCCGGGTTCCTGTCCTCGAGCCGTTAATGTCCTAGGGGCACGGCGTGTCGGCGTTCTGGGTGAGGGATCCTGCGGACATCTCGGGCACGGCGAGCGTCCTCGGAACACTAAAGCTGCAGACCACGTCCAGAGTGAGCCGACGTAGCTGACAGTGTGCGGCTAGACCTAGGCCTGGCAATGCCTTCTGTAGCGAGACGCTGATCTGTGCACCTTAGCGACGACTTCATCTGAGCAAGCAGAGGGTCCCACTTCAAGGCACCGGACTACGCACCGACTTGAGACTTTTTACTCTTTTTCTTAAGGGTGTGAACCGCGTGTGTGCACGGCGTCTAGTACTGTATTTGCAATGGGTGTTTCTCGTCTAATATAACTTCGTTTTGTTTTCCGCACTATCTCAATCTTCCTCGCGTCACACGCCTTGTTACGGAATGAACCTAACCACCACAATAATGCACACTTTTTTTCTATTTGTTGTGACAATTTCGTACTTCTCTAAAACGATAATCAAGGAAAGATTTTCGCGCTGGTCGTACAAATAAACTAAGCATAGCACACGACCGTGAGCAAACCATCAGTGAGCAAAAGTGCGCAGAAGGGCGTTTTCATAGCTTTCGCCTGTGTAACCAAATGTTTAAATTTAATTAGTATCAACTGTTTGAGGCCAGGTAGTCGCCATGTCTCTTGATTAAGGGCCGATCACAAAGGGCAGCGTCAACAATACACAGACAGCGCCATAAGCATGGAAGTGTGCGAACCTTGTGATATACAATGCATGGGTATCCTATGAACATCCTATATGGGGGTTTTGCCAGTGCACTAAGTAGATCGCTTATTATTATTTTTCTTAATTCTCGAAAGAGTGCCGGGAAGTGCTCCTCTCCGTCTTTTGATACGCAGCATTGTGCAGATTGGTGGGCTGTGCAGATAGATTGAAACAAGACGATTGGGGGCTGCGTAACACACATATACTTTCGTTTCCACCGTCTTTAGTGTGCGCCATAATGGCGTAATTTAGACTCGAGTGCGTAGATCAGAGCCAGCATTATATTTTGATTTCACATTCATCGCGACATGACCCGATTACCTCGAGCGATGGCACATACCGGTTGTTGTAGTACAAAAAAAAATTGATATCCCATTTCGAAACGCACTGTACATCTCAAAAAGCTTACAGTAAAACAACGCGCGCATCACTTGCGAGTCCCTGCAGATTAAGCACAGTAACACGATAACAGTCAATGAAGTGAACCAGCTCGAGTGCGTCACACATTCTTTTGGTGCGGGATGGCCATTTGTCATGATTGTTTTATTCCATGTAAACGCATACGCAGTTTATAGTGCAATAATAAGCATGTACACGCATGCGTAGTCTATTTGCACGAGAAGTTTAGTTGACATTTTTCATCATCTTTTCCACAGTTGTCCCAGTCGAACTGTCGATGTTCCTTGTGGGGAACAGCCATCATTCCACGTTGTCGAAGAGCAGTGGGTCAGCCCAGAAATCTTCGCCAGCAAAATACAAGTCGGAAAAGGCTGTTGGTACAACGTGACCTGATTGAACAAATACGATCGCGTATGCATGTACACGTAAGAAGTGCTAGTTTTATACACATATGAACAAAGGAGAAAATCGTGAGGACGCATAACAGCGTGTGCAGCATAAGCATCCATAGGTCCACCTTCCCGTCAAGTAAATCTTGATCCACATAGTCCTCCTCCCTGCATATCATAGGGTTTTATTAGATACTTCAACAAAACCACCCGACTCTGTACACTTACTTAGCCTAAGAACTACACAAATAAAAGACGCTCCAGCGAGGTGTAAAAAAATGGTTGATCCCTTCATCATAGGAATCAATTTAAGTGAACCATGATTGTTTGTTGGACATTCATGTATGAGAGCTCGCACAATGTCTATTGTTGTTTGACAGTTACAGCACGGTTTGACGTTGATGCACTCTCAGTGGCGCCTGGTGGCACATCTCCATCACGATGACTAAGGCCAGAAGATCATGATTTAATCTTTGTGGTCGTTGAGGGATACAGCGTATGCTGAATCTTGCGCAAGAATAACGGCAACAGGAACATAACACAGGTACTTTACATGCACTAACTCAAATTTTCTCTACTTCAGGAGAGAAATGCCAAGGTGTCCGCACCCCAGTAATAAGGTTACCTACACTTGTGCTCATGCATATACACCACACAACGCTTACGGAACTCGAAAGGCAAAGTTTGTATCTTAGCCGGGAACGCAAGAAGGTGTTCCGCTTCCCACTGGCGTGACTCTCTGTGCACCGAAATCTTCAGCAATCCCAGACGTTGACACCGCCACCCGCCGACCGAAGTCACTGTGAAAGAGGGAAGCTCTGAAAAATATAGAGTGCATAGGTGAAGCCTCATGAATGAGCGTCGGTGGTGCATGGGTGTGGCACACGGCACTTATTGTCCCAGACCGACAGGTGGTGGGTTTGACTGCTAGGTCGCCCACGAGCAGTGCTCGTTTTGCACCCCCTTGGACACCCATGAGGTCATCCGAATCAACGAAACCTTTTCTTCTGGTGTTAATTTGTCACCTGTTTCTGTGCGTTTTGCGCCCCACTGCGATGGTCTAGTGGCTAAGGTACTCGGCTGCTCATCCGTAGGTCGTGGGATTGAATCCCGGCTGCGGCGGCTGCATTTCCGAAGGAGGCGGAAATGTTGTACGGCCGTGTGCTAAGATTTGTGTACACGTTAAAGAACCCCAAGTGGTCGAAATTTCCGGAGCCCTCCACTACGGAGTCTCTCATAATCATATGGTGGTTTCGGGACGTTAAACCCCACATATCAATCAATGTGTGCGTTTTACCGATGTCACATCCACGACGCAAATGATAGTGAAGTCTTGGTGGAGCCCGGCATAAAACAAAGTCGTGTTGAAGGGATACTGGCACCATTTTTTCGAAGGTGAGTTTACTCTGCCCTGTAAATCTTCTGTGTACACGTTTTCAAATGTCCACTGGAAGGAGCCGCCAGATTTAGGTGAGCGCCATCTAACATGCAGGTTTGACGAAATCACAATCTAGGGCTGCGCGTATACTCGAGCCGGCGCGTTCTCCGCTGGTGCGAGACCCTGTCAAAGCCTGTGCTCACCCATTTCTATTTGCTTAGACGTTGTGTGATATCCTCGTTACCACTCGCCGATGTGTCGCTGTCTGAACCATTCAGCGGCGTGGATTTGCGCTAACGACGTCAAGACCCGACTACACGCATCCGTTGCAGCACGTCAGTGTGCGGTTTTCTGACGCGGCGCTGCGACCTCTCATTAGAGGGGGGATGGGGCCCTAGTCTCCCATTGAGAACTGTTGGGGGTGTAGAGCACCCCCTCTGTCGACTGGGTCAATCTCGGCTGCACACTGCCAAACAATCAAATGAGGTGGAGTATCACTTCTACACTGCAATACGTGAATATGATGAAATTTGTTCTCGTTTTTAGGAGCGAAACTCATTAGGCCCGCCGTCGCCGTCGAAGCTCCCTCCGCCGGGCAAGCGCGCCGAGCAATACAGGTGCGCATGCGCGGCGACAGATGGCTCGCGCTACACTGTGTGCCCCGCAGACTCACTCGCTCAGTCGTTCCCGCCACCAAGCACAGTAGATGCTCTCGAAATTCGCTCCCCACCCTACCACCTTCACGAAAACCAGAAGCGAGATCAGAAGCATTATCGCTTGCGTCCCATTTCTGAGAAGCTTTGCGCATCGGTTGTACTCGTACACGGAACTGCTAAAGTTTCTTGTGGTGATTTGTCATCGGTGTCTCACAGCCACGCACTGTAGGTTCCCTGTGCGGCAGGACACATATACATGCGACGCTGTCATACTTTGCACTGCAGCACTGCAGAGGAAGCTACCACAAAGTAGGGGCTCTGTAGCGTTGGTGCCTTCTTTCATGTTTTTATTTTTTAGTACAAAACATTTCTTTGCGTACTGTTTGCACTTTTGGCGTCTATCTGCGTATTTATTTCTCTATTTATCTATATATCTTTATCTAGTCACTTACGTCTTGGTGCTCTAGTGATCATCCCCTTAAAGGGGCCCTGTAACGCGTCAAAACATCGGTGCCGACTGCATAACTCGTAGTGGCGCTCGCCAGAACTAATGCGAGCGGAAATGACGCCGGAAGGTTGCCATCATATGATTGGATAAATGTAACATTAAATGTGATCACGACATTCCATCAAAATACAGAATACTATTGAATTTCTTTTTTCGTTAACATTATTTCTCACTAAAATCGATACAGAATAAAGCACTCCGACTGTTCCAGCTTGAAAACTGCAAAGCTGGTCAAATAATGCGCCGAACGCCATGTGCTGGAGAAAACGCGCCGGCGACGCTACGGCCGCTGTTATTTGAAGAAAATAAAACAAAAAATGGCAGATCCCACGTACAGTAGGAATCGATGATATGTGAAGCACAAATGAGAAATGTTGATATGTCACTTTAAAAATCAGCACAACCTTACGAGGTTGAGGTCAATGATGCCGTCCATGACTACCGTGTCATTATTATTATGTTTGGATGCGTCGTTTACCTTCTGTCACAAACGAGCGCTCAAAAAAAGCGCGCCGCCGAATTCTGGCGACCAAGCACCAGAGAGAAGCCTCAAGGTCAACGCTAAGGAAAAAAAAACAAGCATCCAAAGACTCCCCGGGCGCGTCGTCCCTCTCCGCCTCGGAAGCGTAGTTTTGCCGACCAACCTCCTTACATCGGCCGCCGAGCAAGCCCTGGAAAGATCTGGAAGGAAAGGGGCGTGGCGATGTCGAGTTGCGTCGCGGGTCGCGGACGGCCCTCGAAACGTCTCGCTCTTTCCCCAGCCTTGGCTGTGCATCGCACCGACGAAACGATTACAATTTTCTGGAATCTAGCGCCAATGATATTTAAGCGAGCAGTGGAGAAGGGAGATCAAGGAGAAGAAGAAAGTGCGCCAGGGTGCGTATGGTGTTCCGCCTTCTCGGCGAAGGTTTTGTCCTCAGTGGCAAAGCAGGAGAAGAAGAAAGTTTGCGCCCGTGTGCGTAGACAGGAGATTAAAGTTTTGCGCAAGTGTGCGTAGGGTCTTTCCGCCGTATCGTATCGGCGAAGGCTTTGTCCTTAGTGATAAAGCAGGTGGTTAAGAGAGTTTCCGCCTGAATGGTGAAGGCTGGTGCTACCAGCAAAAGAATAGTGTGAGACTACCGCAAGAGAGTGAAGACGCGTCCTGCAATCGCAACGCGTGGAAAGCCGACGTGTTAACAGCGAGGTTTGGTGCTTGGAGAGCAGCCAATTGAAGACGCGAGGTTTCCTGGAAGAGAAACTTCGGGGGCAGCGGATCGACAATAGCACTGGGCTTTGAGTGAGCGATTCTCGGAAGAGTATCATTCAGACGTTTTTTCCAAGGACTTTGGACTGAATAAGTTTTCGAACTCTTTAGTTTTTAAGTGTATTGGATGTTCGATGGATGTGATTGCATTGTAGCGCGTATTGTTGTTTGTGTTTTTTGTTCCTAGTGTAGCTGATTCTACTGTGTAGTACGCTGTTTGATTGGTAACATATCGTATTCAGCTATTGTCGAGTGTGCATATTTGTGTATCGTTTGATCTGCCATATTTGAGAATATTATCATCATCATCGTCGTCGTCGTCGTCATCATCATCATAAGCCTGACTACGTCCACTGCAGGACAAAGGCCTATCCCATGTTCCACCAGTTAACCCGGTCCTGTGCTTGATGCTGCCAATTTATACCCGCAAACTTTTTATCTCATCTGCCCAGCTAACCTTCTGTCTACCCCTAACTCGCTTGCCTTCTCTGGTAATCCAGTCAGTTACCCTCAATGACCAGCGGTTATCCTGTCTACGCGCTACATGCCCGGCCCATGTCCATTTTCTCTTCTTGATTTCAACTATATGATATCCTTAACCCCCGTTTGTTCCCTAATACACTCTGCTCTCTTCTTGTTTCTTAAGGTTACACCTACCATTTTTCATTCCATTGCACGCTGCGTCATCCTCAATTTAAGCTGAACCCTATTTGTAAGTCTCCAGGTTTCTGCTCCGTAGCTAAGTACCGTCAAGATACAACTGTTATATATCTTCTTCTTAAGGGATAGTGGCAATCTACCTGTCATAATTTGAGAGTACTTGCCAAATGTGCTCCACCCCATTCTTATTCTTCTAGTTACAACAATCTCGTGGTTCGGCTCCGTGGTTATTACCTGCCCTACGTAGACATAGTCTTTTACAACTTGAAGTGCACTATTACCTATCTTGAAGCGCTGCTCTCTTCCGAGGTTGTTGTACATTACATTCGTTTTCTGCAGATTAATTTTAAGACCCACCTTTCTGCTCTCCTTGTCTAACTCCGTAATCATGAGTTGCAATTCGTCCCCGGCGGCAATGGTGTAGTGGTTAGAACATCCGCCTCGCGTGCAAAACGTCCATGGTTCAAATCCCGGTGCCGCGCAGTTCCCAACCGGTTTTTAAAAAAAAATCCGCGTGGTGATGGAACTCCATTAAGAGGCCTGGGGTGTGGCCTCACCGTTATCCACCGCCGGTAACGCACTCCCTCACCAGAGAAGGATTGGCCACCCCGGTGCAGTATCTGGCCACTACATCCCACATGCATACGTCATTGAGAATATAATTTGGTTTTGTTTATCAACTCTCGGCTCTGAGTTGTTCTTTGGGCGCCGCCGGCGTCCGCTGGCACGCCAAATAGGACCACTTCTAAATTGTCCGCGCTTTCGTTGTGCACTTCAGGGGGCTGATACTTTGGCCCTTGGAATTAGCCTGGTGATCGCCTCCCTAATTAACAAGACCTGTGACACCTTCTTCATCTATTCACATCTGTAATACCAA